>NC_035437.2:106116147-107316147 GCF_002127325.2 Helianthus annuus
AATTCCACGTGTCACCGGTGGGCCCGGTGTGGGGTACAGTGACGTAGTTGGCATCGTCATAGACAATCAACACAATATAATAATGCACAGCGGAAGCAGAATAGAAACATTTCAACTTTAAATAAAGTGCAATAATAAATATCACAGTAGTTGAAATGGATCCACAGGCGGATCAAATAAAATAAGATAAAAATAGTTCAACAGATAAATGTCGTCCGAGTTTGCGAGACTATTGTGGACGCTCTCTAGGAAACAGCCAGCCTATTTCCGTATAGTACCTGCACTTAATCTTTTGGGAAAAATACGTCAGTTTACACTGGTAAATACAAATCGACTGACTCATTTTGAAAATGATTGAAAATTGATTTAAATGCACAAGGCATAAATATTTTATTAACTTGGGATAATTATATAATATAAACTTGTGAACGATTTACATGCACTTATATCTCTGGTGGCCCGGGATCTACTGTCCGGGCTAGAGATTTAATTGACACACCACATTAAAGAGTTATACACGACGAGTGTACGCCTACACCCCGTGCTCTGGTCGTGGCCATCTCGTAAGATAATGCCAAGGATATCCGGGACATGGTCAATAACCCCCCAAAGCCTTTAAGTAAGACAAGACTGTTTAAACGAAATCACACAAGCTATTCAAGACTGTACACCCATAGGGCGCAGGACTTGTGCGCCCGATCAAGCGGTATTTTAAATACCGTACCCCAAGCCCGTATAGGGAAAATAAGTCAAACTGTATTTACCTGAGCAAGTATAAGTCACAAACGATAAGTGGTGGTAGCTTTTACCGGGCTTCCTAATCTGGAACAAAGGTTTATAATTAACCTATTAGATTCCTAACGGGTCTTTTATTTAAGCCTAAGCTTTGACCGGTTAGTTTTAGGAATGATACGGTTTACGCACGATTAAGCGAAAGACCGGATAGAATGTGATTTAGACCCGACAAGTTTGAATACTTGTATAATATGGGTATACTAAATACATTCTGGATTTTGAAATGAAAATGATATCGTTTGACCCGTTTCGGTCAATTTACGCAAACTAGTTACGTAAACCGAACCGAGCGCGAAAAGGGCGATACGGGTAGCCAAAAGATTCAAATGCAAGTTCCCTGCATTAATATGCTTAGAATATGATATTATATCAGTAAGTTATGTTCTATATTGCCCGGGATAATTTTAAACTCAATTTATGCCTTAGAAGGGCATTTTGGTCATTTAAAAGATAATAAAAGGGTAAAATTAGAAATCTGAGTTTCGGGTCTGGTTCATACAGTAAATATACTTAATATAACATATTATATCAGTAGGGTATGACCCATATATCAAATTTATCATTTAAAACCAAACTATGCACCGTAGGGGTATTTTAGTAATTTCACAAGGGCTAAAAGTGCCAAAACTGGAAACCTGAGTTCAAAATATTATACTTACTGTTTTTATATGAAAATATGCTAAACACATCAGTAGGTATAGGTCATATATGTTTTAAAACAAGTATAACGCTTTACTATGCGTTAAAACGCTAAAAATACGATTTAAGGGCGTTTTCGGGTTTTCACAATGAATCTAAGATTTTTATATTTCCAGAATACTTAAAATAATTTATTCATCATATAAAATCAGTAGAAAAAGGTTTCGGGTCAAAAGGATGTGTAAAACTCATTTTATGGCTAAAACGGTCAAAACTGACATAAGCCGAAATGACTAGGCGACCTAGGATCCGTTCAGCCAAAAATTAATTAAAAATCATCAAAATTCCCAGAATATTATATTACTTCAGTTGGTAAAAAGTTTTGTACCAAAACGTGGCCAGAAACGGGTTCTATGCGAAAAGGACCGTTTATGTAAATTTATAATATAGTTTTACGCTAATGGCCATAACTCACAATCTGGACCCCAACTGATCCGAAACTTTCGGTGTAAGTTCATATATTAGAAATAAAGATTTCTATCCTTTCATTTTTCCAAAAATCCCGTTTTAAATCGAAAAGGGCAAAATAGTCAACTTTATGCATAAACCGGAAACATGCATTCGAATAGGCTAAGCATAGACTCAATCAAGGAAAATTCCAGAAAGTTTAACTAAAATAAAAATAGTCAAAAATACTTTCCAATACAGATCTCGGACATGCATGTACGAATCCGAAGCGATAGTCTACGAAATAATCGTTTTACAAGACTTTCGGTTCCGATTCGTGGCTATACTATAGATCGTCGAGTTGATGATGATTAGAACACATTCTTATATGTATTACAAGTCATTTTTAATGATCAATCAGGTTGCATGTCATCTATATCATTAATCAAGTTATTTTTCACAAAAATTGCTTCTGTTGACTTTTTAGAAATAGGTTTGACTCGACATTTAGCATGCATGTAGTGGGAATCAGATAGTACCCTTTAGAGGGTTTGTTTCCCACATAAATACCAATCTATAACAAGTTTCAATTCGAGAAATGACTGAAAGAAACCCGTTTAATCAGAAAGTCAAAGGTTATGAACACCCAGTTTGACTTTTAGCAATAATCACTACAAAAACGGATTAAAGAACGAATTGAAGGCTTACAAGAGTCCTATAGAGGTTTAGTGGACACTAGAAGTCGGCCTTGATGATCAGATTATCTCCAGAGAAGCTTTGAGAGCTCTTGCAAGTCTTGGTGTTCTTGTTCACAATTGCAAATGATCCAAAATGAGGTGATGATCTGATTTATGGCCATAAATTCGAGGGTACTGTGGATGTAGGCATGCAAGGCTTGTTATTGGTGCAAAAGGAGGTGCAATTGAGCTGTTTACCACCCAAAATCGGACCCAAACCATCCATATTTGCGAATTCTGTCGCTGGGCAACCCACGCGGCCCGCTTGGGCTTTCCCAGGCGGGTCGCCTGACCCTGGTTCAGCAAAACAAGTTTCAATTGTTGACAGCTTTGACCCCTGAACTTGTACGCGATGTTTCGGCTACTTTTCTCGACCCGTAAACCCCCAAACTTGGTTTCTAAGAACCTTAGGACTTTTACCAACATGGTAATGCCCTCGGATAACTTTGCGCTCAACCGAAAAGCCCTGAAATTCGACGTTGACGCTTTTAGTCCCTTAAGTACGGTTTTGGCCATAACTTTCTCATACGTTGACGAAACTTCACGAAATTTTTACCACATATTCTAGTGAGTATATTTTAGCTATACAAAGCTTCGGGTCTGCCAAAGGTTCACTCAGAGGTATAAATTAAACATGTTGACACTTTTGGCCCCTATAGTTTGAAATACTTCACTTTTGTGCAATTTCCGCGTCGTATGATCCATGAACCATCCGTTAAAGGTTATAAACATTATGTGGGGTTATCATAGAGCCTATTTATCCATTGTTGACACTTTGGACCCTTACGTTCCATAGTTTTCACTGTTTGTCACTTTTAGTCCCTCTAAAGTATGTTTTCACATAACGGAACCTTATGACACGTGTCAAGACATTATTGGACGAAATTTTTCGAGGTGTTACATCCTCACCCCTTAAAAGAAATCTCGACCCCGAGATTTAATCAAACAAATGGGGATATTTCTCTTTCATCGTGGATTCCACTTCCCACGTGTATTCGGGACCTCTACGGGCATCCCACTTGACCTTAACAATAGGCACGTGCTTCCTTCGAAGCTTCTTTACCTGTCGATCCTCAATCGACAAAGGTTTTTCAACAAACTTTAGACTTTCGTCTATGTGTATATCTGTATGCGGTATAACCAGTGAATCGTCAGCGAAACACTTCTTCAAATTACAGATGTGGAACACATTGTGAATAGCACTAAGCTCTTCAGGCAAGTTTAACTTGTAAGCGACTGACCCGACACGTTCGATAATCTCGAAAGGTCCTATATACCTCGGGCTTAGCTTGCCTTTCTTTCCAAATCGCATTACACCTTTCCAAGGTGACACCTTAAGCAACACTTTTTCACCCACATCGAAGTGAAAATCCTTGCGCTTAGGATCCGCATAACTTTTCTGCCTATCCCTGGCAGCTTTCAAACGATCACGGATCTGAACGATCTTGTCTGTCGTTTCAAAGACGATATCTGGTCCAGACAACTGGACATCTCCAACTTCTGCCCAGCAAATGGGCGATCTACACTTTCTACCGTATAGGGCCTCAAAAGGCGCAGCCTTTATGCTGGAATAGTAGCTGTTGTTGTAGGAGAATTCAATCAGTGGTAGGTGTTTATCCCAACTACCACCTAAGTCGATCGCACATGCGCGAAGCATGTCTTCCAAAGTTTGAATAGTACGCTCACTCTGACCATCGGTCTGAGGATGATAAGCCGTACTAAAATTCAAACGAGTGCCCAACGACTGTTGGAAACTCTTCCAAAAATGTGACGTATATCTAGTATCTCTATCAGAGATAATAGATATAGGTATACCATGTAGCGCTACTATCTTATCGACGTATAATTGAGCTAACATATCTGAGCTATACGTCTCCTTGATGGGTAGAAAATGAGCTGACTTAGTCAGTCTGTCAACTATGACCCATATGGTATCATTTCCCTTTTTCGTTTTCGGCAACTTGGTGATAAAATCCATTGTCACCATTTCCCATTTCCACTTGGGAATGTCAGGTTGCTGAAGCAAACCTGACGGCTTCTGATGCTCAGCCTTGACTTGCGCACAAGTCAAACACTTGGCCACATGCTCGGCCACGGACTTTTTCAAACCAATCCACCAGTAGTTTGATTTCAAATCCTGGTACATCTTATCAGCTCCAGGATGGACGGAATATTTAGAGCTGTGGGCTTCCTGAAGGATAACATCCCGAAGTCCTCCATATATTGGAACCCATATTCGTCCGTTTAGTCGTAGCATCCCATCTTTGTCGTGGGATAACTGCTCCTCAGTTACTCCCAACTTTTCTGCAGGATAGTTAGCTTCCAGCACAGCTTCCTTCTGTGCAGCTAACACCCTTTCATTCAAGTTATTTCTTATTTCAATGCGCTTGGCATTGATTCTGATTGGTTTAATCCTTTCCTTTCTACTTAAGGCGTCGGCAACCACATTTGCCTTGCCTGGATGGTATCTTATCTCACAGTCATAATCATTGAGGGTTTCCATCCATCGCCTTTGACGCATGTTCAACTCCTTCTGATTGAACAGATGCTGAAGACTCTTGTGATCCGAATAAATTATGCACTTGGTTCCATACAAGTAGTGTCTCCATAGCTTCAATGCAAATACAACCGCACCCAATTCCAAATCGTGGGTGGTGTAGTTCTTCTCGTGCACCTTTAGCTGTCGAGAAGCGTAGGCAATGACTTTGCCTTTCTGCATGAGTACACAACCCATGCCCGTATGTGATGCGTCACAATACACCACAAATTCATCTATACCATCGGGCAACGTCAACACTGGCGCATTGCTCAGCTTCTGCTTCAGAATGTCAAAGGATTCCTGCTGCTTAGGGCCCCAATCAAACTTAATCTTCTTACGGGTTAATGAGGTTAGGGGCGCAGCAATCCTTGAGAAGTTCTCGATGAATCTCCTATAATATCCTGCCAATCCGAGGAAACTGCGAATCTCAGTAGGAGTCTTCGGCTCCTGCCAGTTCATGACTGCTTCTACTTTAGCGGGATCTACTTGGATACCACGCTCACTTACAACATGTCCAAGGAATTGGACTTCTCGAAGCCAGAATTCACACTTCGAAAATTTGGCATAAAGCTTCTCTTGATACAGAAGTTTGAGAATACAACGAAGGTGTTTCTCATGGTCAGCTTGGCTCTTCGAGTAGATAAGAATGTCATCAATAAAGACGATGACGAACTTATCTAAATAAGGTTTGCAGACGCGATTCATGAGATCCATGAACGCGGCTGGTGCGTTAGTGAGCCCAAACGGCATCACTAGGAACTCGTAATGTCCATAACGAGTCCTAAACGCGGTCTTGTGTACGTCTTCCTCCTTGACCTTCAACTGATGATAACCTGACCTCAGGTCAATCTTGGAGAAATAGCTTGCTCCTTGCAACTGATCGAACAGATCGTCAATCCTGGGTAACGGATACCGATTCTTGATAGTGACCTTATTAAGCTCACGGTAATCGATGCACAGACGCATCGAACCATCCTTCTTTTTAACGAACAAGATTGGCGCTCCCCAAGGAGACGAGCTAGGTCTAATAAAACCTTTGGCTAACAGCTCATCCAACTGCGTCCTCAACTCCTTCATCTCCGTTGGTGCCAATCTGTATGGTGCTCTTGCTACAGGTGCTGCACCTGGTATGATATCTATCCGAAACTCTACTTGCCTATCCGGTGGCAACCCGGGTAGCTCTTCAGGAAATACTTCAGGATATTCCGAGATAACAGGAATATCTTCAATCTTCGGCTTCGGCTCATCAATGGTAACTTGTGCCATATAAATGACACATCCTTTCTGCATGCATCTGGATGCTTTGAGCATGGACACTTGCTCGGGCAATCCATGCTGGGTATCTCCTTGAATAGTAAGCGACTCACCAGACGGAGTCTTAACTATTACTTGCTTTCTGTTGCACAGAATCTGGGCTTGGTTACTCGACAACCAATCCATGCCTATTACTATGTCGAATCCAGCTAACTTAAAGGGAAGCAAGGATAGCGGGAAAGAATGATTCCTAATGGATATAACACATCCATCTAGAACAGTCGAGGCGGTTTCTATGGTTCCATCGGCTAGTTCCACCTCATATTTCACACTTAAGGTTTTAACAGGAAGGTTCAACAATTTACAAAACTTATTATCTACAAACGACTTATCAGCTCCAGAATCAAACAAGACTCTAGCAAAAACATCATTTACAAGAAACGTACCGGTAATGACGTTATCATCAAGGACTGCTTCCTTTGCGTCCATCATGAAGACTCTCGCATTAGTCTTCTTTCCTTCCTCGGCCTTCTTTGCAAACTTTGGGCAGTTGGGCCGAATGTGCCCTTTCTCGTTGCAACCAAAACACGTTGCATCCTTCATCTTCTTGCAATCCACAGCCTTATGATCTGTGGACTTGCAGATTCCACAACGTTTCTCCGAAGACTGGGATTTCGTTTCCAAACGACATCTCCCAAAGTGGTGTCTCCTACAAATCTTGCATCTGGGTTTTTCACCCGACTGATGATCATTTTTCCTCGACCCCGACCCTTTCCTGTGGTCGTTGTTCCCTCTATGTCGCTTTTCAGATCTTCGTGAGGTGTCATCCTCACGTTTTCGTTTGTTCTCCTCAGAGCTCTTCATAGCTCTCAATCTAACCACGTCTTGAGTGAGGGAGAGGGATAGATCCGCTACGGATCTAAATGTAGTAGGTCTTGAAGCTTTGACGCTGGCTTTAATCTCCGGTGCCAGACCCCCAATGAATCGAGCAATCCTACGCGGCTCCGGGGTCACCAAGTAAGGCACTAAACGAGACAGCGTGTTGAACGTAGTAAGATACGCTTGACAATCGAGGTTCTTCATGACTAAGGATTCAAAATCCGATTCAATTCGCTCGACCTCGTGCTGCGGACAGAAGTTCTCTTTAATCAGGGCCACAAACTGTTCCCATGACAAACCGTACAGTGTGGCCTTACCGGCAGCTTGTAGGAGTGACTTCCACCATGCTAACGCATCTCCTTTGAATGACTGGGACACGTACTTCACGACGTCCCTATCAGCACACCCGCTGATATCAACCACAGTATCCATCTCGTCAATCCACGTCATGCAATCGACGGCTCCCTTTTCCCCAGTGAAATCTCTGGGCTTGCAGGATACAAAATACTTGTACGTACAGGACCTGCTGTACGTGTCATGTTTCAGCTCAATCTCCTGCTTTGGGACGCTGCTGTGGTTGGAGGAATGATTATCATCCTCAGCTTTCTTCGGCTCACTCTTTTTAGACGGCGGCTTACTATGAGCCCCAGAATGAGTCTTAGCCTTGACTTGCGTCACTGAGCGGGTTCTACTCTGAGTACCACTAGATTCTTTGAACTGCCTGTCCATAGCCTTGGCGACAGCATTATCTATCAGTGCTTGCAATTCTGCACCGGTAACGTGAATCTTTGCATTATCTGAGCGTTCCCCAGAATGACTGTTGGTTTCTTCCGATTTGGCCATCGTAGCCTTAAGCTACAATAAAGGACAAGGTCTTATTTAGAACCTAACAGTATTATCGTCCTAGACGATTTATTAACCATGGTATCAAAAACCTTAGCAGTTAATTTAATAAATTTCATTCAGGCTCTTATTAGCAATCAAGGAATGAAAATATATATATTGGCACCATAGGCCTAGTCACAAGGACAATCACTAAATTATAAATTTAGATTTTTATAGGATTATAAATTGTATAATTAAACAAATAATCCTTTACTAGACAGAGAGTCATAAACCACAACTGTCATTATATAACATAGTTATAACCCGTAGGTATCAAGTCATAAACAGACTTGTGTACAGATATAATCTGTAGATATTTCTTCACTAGGCAGGGAGTCATAGACCACAACTGCCACTATATGACATAGTCATAACCCGTAGGTATCAAGTCATAAACAGACTTGTATACAGATAAAATCTGTAGATAATTTATTAAAAAGGGTGACATGTGTGATTTTACGAATCACGCTTAGTCAAGAATGTTAACATGTTCTCAGATGTTAACAGGGAGTTGAATCTTTTCAACCAGGTTTTACCATCAGGGCCAGGCCTGTTAATAAGGCATTCAGGCTAGGTTATACCTTACTAAGATTCTTATAAAATGGCAAATCAAATAAAAATTGATATTTTCCATTATTTTAATATTATTCATGCGTATAAATAAAATGATAAATTCAAATTAACCATTTTTAAATTTCCAATAAAGTACCAGTACATATTTGCCCTAAACGGGACTTTGAAATAACATAACTAGCATGAATAACATGCCCGCGCAGGGGCTAAACAAGTACAACAATAACAAAATAAAATAAAACAAACCCACGCAGGGGTCAACAGAATAGCATACCCACGCAGGGGTAGAATAAGATGGATATACCCACGCAGGGGTAAGGTACTGGAATAATTGTCCACGCAGGGACATGAGTACATGAAATGATAATCGAAGGATTCAACGATCCTTCTTGCTCTTACCCTTGAGCAAATCGAATACCTTCTGGAACATGCCACGGTTGTGACGGCGATCATTTTGCATCTCCCGTCGCATGTTATCAATCCCATGCAGGATCTCCTGAACCTGCGGCGGCGACATCATAGGCGCCGGTGGTGGTGGCTGGTAGTGCTGCGGCTGCGGCGGCTGGTAAGGCTGCGGCTGCGGTGGCTGCTGGTAACCCGGAGGGTAACCAAAAGTAGACTGCCCAGCAGTCCAAGTGTCTCCCAACGGACCACTGGGTGGGAGTGAGCTGTAGTTCACAGCTTGCCAATAAGGGTCTCCCGTGTAATCATAACCCTGAGGGAATACATGCTCGAACGGGTTGAACTGAGCGGCACTAGCATAAGCCGGAATCGGTTCTCCAAAATTCTGCGGCGCCAGAGGCGGGATCGGAACAGAAGTAACCTCTGATACGGGATGCTGAGACTCCCCTGTCTCGGACTCCCGGGGAAGAGACGTGTAGCGGCTGCTACTAACACGTGGAGGGGTGCCTATGCGAATCCCTCCGCGCGTAGACATGCGCGCATTCCTCCTAGGCCTCTGAGGCGGAGGAGGTAAGACTGGTGGCGGCGGTGGTGACGGAGTGATCACGTCACGCCACAGGGCCTCAGATAGGTCCTGCGGTAGAGGCGACTGCTGCTGGAGCTGCTGCGAGTGGTGCTGCGAGTGCACCGGCGAACCATGGAGCGATTGGAGCATCGGAGTACCATGGAGTGATTGAAGCATCGGAGAGTTGTGGCTAGGGGTGAAGTACCAATCATGCTGCTTAAACCTCTCCTGAAAGCTGTCCCCACCATTATAGGGTGATCCCCTAAATGGCGACCCATCCGATATCTCAATCGGATGGTTAGGCGTACCTGATGGTGGTAGCGACGGGTCCGTATCCTCGTCTACGTCCATCTCGTGCTCTCCCTGAAAATGATCCTCCGGCCCGAGTGGGTTGTGGCCCACTGGCTCCTCCACATAAGCATTAGGGTTATATAAACCCTGGTAGGCTGGCGCTGGATACTGCTGCGGTGACTGGTGCAATGGTATGTACGACCCATGCGAACCATGGGGCCCGTTCTCCGAATGGGGCCCATACGAGTGGGGTAAAGACGGTGAAGTGCTGGCGGATACCGAGTGTCTAGCAGGCTCGGCGAAAGACCTCCAAAGGTCGTTGGCGGCTGTGTTGTGTGAGGCGGATGGAGCTCGCCTATGGGAGGGACCAGCCTCATGATCGTGCGATGTATGAAATCCTCCACGACCTCTCATCCTTGGCAGCATCCTGATCCTGTCAAAAGTCAAACAAGTTGCACAACAAAATATATAAGATAATGCAATAATAAATAAAAATAAAGTAAACGAAAAGTGGAACATTTCCTAAGTTCTTTGTCTAGACTCGAAAATCGAGGAATGTGCAATTGTGTAACTGAGATTAAACACGTTAGGATAGTGTTTAATTCACTCAGCGTTGGCTCTGATACCAACCTGTCACACCCCAAATTCCACGTGTCACCGGTGGGCCCGGTGTGGGGTACAGTGACGTAGTTGGCATCGTCATAGACAATCAACACAATATAATAATGCACAGCGGAAGCAGAATAGAAACATTTCAACTTTAAATAAAGTGCAATAATAAATATCACAGTAGTTGAAATGGATCCACAGGCGGATCAAATAAAATAAGATAAAAATAGTTCAACAGATAAATGTCGTCCGAGTTTGCGAGACTATTGTGGACGCTCTCTAGGAAACAGCCAGCCTATTTCCGTATAGTACCTGCACTTAATCTTTTGGGAAAAATACGTCAGTTTACACTGGTAAATACAAATCGACTGACTCATTTTGAAAATGATTGAAAATTGATTTAAATGCACAAGGCATAAATATTTTATTAACTTGGGATAATTATATAATATAAACTTGTGAACGATTTACATGCACTTATATCTCTGGTGGCCCGGGATCTACTGTCCGGGCTAGAGATTTAATTGACACACCACATTAAAGAGTTATACACGACGAGTGTACGCCTACACCCCGTGCTCTGGTCGTGGCCATCTCGTAAGATAATGCCAAGGATATCCGGGACATGGTCAATAACCCCCCAAAGCCTTTAAGTAAGACAAGACTGTTTAAACGAAATCACACAAGCTATTCAAGACTGTACACCCATAGGGCGCAGGACTTGTGCGCCCGATCAAGCGGTATTTTAAATACCGTACCCCAAGCCCGTATAGGGAAAATAAGTCAAACTGTATTTACCTGAGCAAGTATAAGTCACAAACGATAAGTGGTGGTAGCTTTTACCGGGCTTCCTAATCTGGAACAAAGGTTTATAATTAACCTATTAGATTCCTAACGGGTCTTTTATTTAAGCCTAAGCTTTGACCGGTTAGTTTTAGGAATGATACGGTTTACGCACGATTAAGCGAAAGACCGGATAGAATGTGATTTAGACCCGACAAGTTTGAATACTTGTATAATATGGGTATACTAAATACATTCTGGATTTTGAAATGAAAATGATATCGTTTGACCCGTTTCGGTCAATTTACGCAAACTAGTTACGTAAACCGAACCGAACGCGAAAAGGGCGATACGGGTAGCCAAAAGATTCAAATGCAAGTTCCCTGCATTAATATGCTTAGAATATGATATTATATCAGTAAGTTATGTTCTATATTGCCCGGGATAATTTTAAACTCAATTTATGCCTTAGAAGGGCATTTTGGTCATTTAAAAGATAATAAAAGGGTAAAATTAGAAATCTGAGTTTCGGGTCTGGTTCATACAGTAAATATACTTAATATAACATATTATATCAGTAGGGTATGACCCATATATCAAATTTATCATTTAAAACCAAACTATGCACCGTAGGGGTATTTTAGTAATTTCACAAGGGCTAAAAGTGCCAAAACTGGAAACCTGAGTTCAAAATATTATACTTACTGTTTTTATATGAAAATATGCTAAACACATCAGTAGGTATAGGTCATATATGTTTTAAAACAAGTATAACGCTTTACTATGCGTTAAAACGCTAAAAATACGATTTAAGGGCGTTTTCGGGTTTTCACAATGAATCTGAGATTTTTATATTTCCAGAATACTTAAAATAATTTATTCATCATATAAAATCAGTAGAAAAAGGTTTCGGGTCAAAAGGATGTGTAAAACTCATTTTATGGCTAAAACGGTCAAAACTGACATAAGCCGAAATGACTAGGCGACCTAGGATCCGTTCAGCCAAAAATTAATTAAAAATCATCAAAATTCCCAGAATATTATATTACTTCAGTTGGTAAAAAGTTTTGTACCAAAACGTGGCCAGAAACGGGTTCTATGCGAAAAGGACCGTTTATGTAAATTTATAATATAGTTTTACGCTAATGGCCATAACTCACAATCTGGACCCCAACTGATCCGAAACTTTCGGTGTAAGTTCATATATTAGAAATAAAGATTTCTATCCTTTCATTTTTCCAAAAATCCCGTTTTAAATCGAAAAGGGCAAAATAGTCAACTTTATGCATAAACCGGAAACATGCATTCGAATAGGCTAAGCATAGACTCAATCAAGGAAAATTCCAGAAAGTTTAACTAAAATAAAAATAGTCAAAAATACTTTCCAATACAGATCTCGAACATGCATGTACGAATCCGAAGCGATAGTCTACGAAATAATCGTTTTACAAGACTTTCGGTTCCGATTCGTGGCTATACTATAGATCGTCGAGTTGATGATGATTAGAACACATTCTTATATGTATTACAAGTCATTTTTAATGATCAATCAGGTTGCATGTCATCTATATCATTAATCAAGTTATTTTTCACAAAAATTGCTTCTGTTGACTTTTTAGAAATAGGTTTGACTTGACATTTAGCATGCATGTAGTGGGAATCAGATAGTACCCTTTAGAGGGTTTGTTTCCCACATAAATACCAATCTATAACAAGTTTCAATTCGAGAAATGACTGAAAGAAACCCGTTTAATCAGAAAGTCAAAGGTTATGAACACCCAGTTTGACTTTTAGCAATAATCACTACAAAAACGGATTAAAGAACGAATTGAAGGCTTACAAGAGTCCTATAGAGGTTTAGTGGACACTAGAAGTCGGCCTTGATGATCAGATTATCTCCAGAGAAGCTTTGAGAGCTCTTGCAAGTCTTGGTGTTCTTGTTCACAATTGCAAATGATCCAAAATGAGGTGATGATCTGATTTATGGCCATAAATTCGAGGGTACTGTGGATGTAGGCATGCAAGGCTTGTTATTGGTGCAAAAGGAGGTGCAATTGAGCTGTTTACCACCCAAAATCGGACCCAAACCATCCATATTTGCGAATTCTGTCGCTGGGCAACCCACGCGGCCCGCTTGGGCTTTCCCAGGCGGGTCGCCTGACCCTGGTTCAGCAAAACAAGTTTCAATTGTTGACAGCTTTGACCCCTGAACTTGTACGCGATGTTTCGGCTACTTTTCTCGACCCGTAAACCCCCAAACTTGGTTTCTAAGAACCTTAGGACTTTTACCAACATGGTAATGCCCTCGGATAACTTTGCGCTCAACCGAAAAGCCCTGAAATTCGACGTTGACGCTTTTAGTCCCTTAAGTACGGTTTTGGCCATAACTTTCTCACACGTTGACGAAACTTCACGAAATTTTTACCACATATTCTAGTGAGTATATTTTAGCTATACAAAGCTTCGGGTCTGCCAAAGGTTCACTCAGAGGTATAAATTAAACATGTTGACACTTTTGGCCCCTATAGTTTGAAATACTTCACTTTTGTGCAATTTCCGCGTCGTATGATCCATGAACCATCCGTTAAAGGTTATAAACATTATGTGGGGTTATCATAGAGCCTATTTATCCATTGTTGACACTTTGGACCCTTACGTTCCATAGTTTTCACTGTTTGTCACTTTTAGTCCCTCTAAAGTATGTTTTCACATAACGGAACCTTATGACACGTGTCAAGACATTATTGGACGAAATTTTTCG
The DNA here is from genome assembly GCF_002127325.2 of Helianthus annuus. NCBI lineage: Eukaryota > Viridiplantae > Streptophyta > Magnoliopsida > Asterales > Asteraceae > Helianthus > Helianthus annuus. Next base: position 106,130,307 of record NC_035437.2, read on the forward strand.
AGGTGTTACAATCCAGCTAATGGGAATATCAAGCTTTCAGGTTTTTCAGACAGTGACTTTGCTGGATGTCACACCACAAGGAAGTCCACTTCAGGAGGGTGCCAGTTTCTAGGTGATTGCTTAGTCTCTTGGCAAAGCAAAAAGCAAGCAGCAGTTTCAACATCCACTGCTGAGGCTGAATACATTGCTGCTGCAAGCTGACAGCCCAACTCCTGTGGCTTCAAAATCAGTTGCTGGATTTTGGTATCACTGCCTTAAAGACACCACTCATGTTGGACAGCCAGGCAGCAGAAAATATCATAAAAAATCCAGTTTCCCACTCTACCACAAAGCACATCGACATCAGACATCACTTTGTGAGGGATTGCTATGAAAAAGGTTTGATTTCTCTGCATCATGTCCCAACTAAAGACCAGCTGGCAGATGTGCTCACAAAAGCACTTGATACAGCCACTTTTGAAAGCTTGGTCTCTAGGATTGGGATGCTAAACATGGAATAACAAGCAACATCTTGTTTCTCTATGAATAAAAGCAACAAAATGTTTTCAGAAAATCAAAAATCCATCCTTAAAAATAGCTAAAAATGAAAATTTCATTAAAATCCTTAAAAGTCTGCCATAACCACTGATTGTTCAAAAGTCTGCTCTACTTCAAAAAGCCTGCCCACTGCTGAAAGGCAACCTCTGTTCTCTCATTTCTTGATAACCTCTGTTGTTCAAAAGCAGTGTCTTATCCACTGATATGCTATCCACTGATAGTGAAAATCATCCACTGCCCCCTTTCCACTGCTTTCATCAGTTGCTTTCATCAAAAGTACTGTCCTTCATTTTCACCGGTGGTTGTCATGTGGGCAGTACATAGCAGTCAGACTTTTTGTAACGGTTGCCACGTCAGCATTCATTCTCTTTCCTATAAAATTCCCCACTCACCACCAAAACAGGGTTTTACTGTCGAATTGAATTCTTAAAAATTCTCTTCTCAAAGCAGTTTTTCTCCTCATCTCTCACAAATTCCTTCGATCATTTGTTTCAAAAATGATAAAATCGAAGTCATCTGCAAAACCCACATTAAAATCGTCGAAAACAGCCTCTCAAAAGGCAACTTCCACTGAAATTCCATACAAATCATCTCATAATCTCCTGGGTCTTCTAACAAAACCAGGAACCACCGATGTTTTCGATTCCATCATCAACATCATGGCAAAATCAAAGTACAAAACTTTGTTCACCGCCGATGCACCAATCTATTTGGCGACCCAAAGGGAGTTTTGGAAAAATGCAACCCTTGAAAAACAAGGAGACATTGCAACCGCCATTCACTCTTCTATAAAGGGTAAAACTGTCCAAATCATGCCACAATCCATCTCCGAAGTCTTTCAACTCGATGATCAGGCAGGTAAAACTTCCTTCACTAAAAACGAGTTGCACATTGACTTTATTGAACGAGGGTATGAAGCCACAATGATGAAGAAACTAACCTTAGAAAAAGGTTATTTTCCTCCTGCACCCAGATTCCTATTTCATACCCTCCTACTATGTGTTTCAAACAAAACCACTTCTTTTAATGAGATCCCTATAAAGATTCAAAATCTGGGATATGCAATTCTTCAAGAAGAAAATTTTAACTATTCTCGGGAAATCTTTAAAGATTTGGTTAATAATGTTGAAACCAAATCATTCTTACTATTTCCAAGGTTTTTAAGTTACTATTTTGAAAAGAAATTCAGTAAGGATGATTTAGCTTTAATAAACCAAGGTGAAATAACTGTAATAAACTGCCTAACATCTGAAAATTTTTCACGAATGTTAGCACCTTGCAAAACACAAGCAGGGGTGCCTGAGCAGAATTTAGCAGCTACCACTGCTCCTCAGGTATCTGCTGCTGAGCCTACTGCTCTAGGTGATCAAAGCAGCAGACCAACTGTTTGAAAGCCACACCTACAAAACCCAAAAGGCTTTACAAAAAGAAAAATCAAAAACCCCCCAAACCAATCAAAACGGCAACTCTGGAGGATGAGATACCAGAGTTAATGCCTGTGACAACACAAATGTCACAAGAAACCACTGCTGCTTCTTCCTCACAGCAGTTGGTACAAATATCTCAACCCATAACCATAACTCCTCCTGCTTCTTCACAAAAAGAACAGGTTGTACACAAAGTATGATGCTCTGGATACACTCGTTTCCATCATCCACAGCTCAATGCCCGGAGCAAGTCCGCCTTCTACACCAACCATCACATCCACAATTCCACCAAAAACACAACTACTGTTGGATGCAATTGATTTGAACCAGGCATTACTCAGTCCTTCTCAATCACCTGTCAATGAGAATATGCCTCAACAAATGACTGAGCCTGCTGTATCATTCATTGCTAACCCACCAACACAACCTGAGGAGGTTACACCCATTGAGTTACAAGTAACTCTTTGTGGTATTCCAAGTGAAGCAGCCATTACAACTGTTGACTCCACTGGTTTACAGTTGGACAGTGGTTACATCAATAAGACTTCCTTGGAGACAATTCCTTTTATAGCACCTCTGCCAACCACCAGTGGATTTATTTATCCTACTGGCAACATCAAAAGGTTGTCAAGTGTTGAAGGAAGAAGACCCCAGTACCAAGAAAAAGGGGCATCAGTGGTTAATGTTTGGAGTAAACTCCCTACTTCAACCACTGATAAAACCACTGTTAGTGGGAAATCAGATGATCCCATTAAATTGGGTGATGATTTAAAGTACCAGAAATTGACGGCTCGTGTTGAAAAACTTGATAACTCTGTTGCAGAGCTCAAAGATATGCTCCAACAGTTGTTACAGGTACAAAAGGTACAATCCACTGTTGTTCCATCTCAAGCACCTGCTCTCCAACAGGCACCTGCTACAAATGAGCTCTGGAATCTCTTTCAACCTTTTCTCCACCATCAAGCACAAGTAGCAGATCAGCAACATGAAAAACATGTTCAAGAGCTGAGAAATGCTATGGAGTCTAGGTTCAAAGACACTCAGGCTGATCTAAAGGCTCTCAAAACTCAGATCCTGCACACCTCTGGCACTGCTCCTCCACCAGTGTTCTTCATTGATCAACTCCCCGAAGATAATGCCAAAAAGGGGGAGAAAATTCAGGAGTGGAGACGGAAAGGAATAACAGATGGTCTCTACCTTGCACCAGAAAATTCAAATATGACCAAATAGATTCCTTTGCCAGATGGGAGTAAGAAAATTGATATGACCACAAATGCACTTGCAGAAGCACTTTCATGTGTGAAAAGGGATAGAGAGGCCAAAAAGAAAGCCAGGGTGGATTATTCGGATCAGGGTACTTCAGGGTCAAGAGATGATGAAAATCTTATTGATGAAAAGAAGAAGCCTACAAGAAAAGTAAGGCTACCCGAATCCATTCCAGTCAGACGTTCAAAGTCTGCTCAAAAACCACCACCTAAAACAGCTGTTGTAACTCCTGTTGTATCAGCTGCTGTTGGTACTTCAGTAGTTTCAACATCTGCTCCCACTTCAACACACACCATCTCAACACACACTACATCCACTGCTTTACCACCATCAACACCAAAATCAAAATCACCTCCTGTCAAAAGGCAGAAGAAAGCAGTTGTTATAACTTCTGCTGTAAAGACAACAGTGGTTGGAACACCAGTTGTTTCAACAGCTGTTAGTCTATCACCCACCACTGCCACTACAACCACCTTTCCATCCAAAACATCATTAGTCCCTCCTCAAACAAAGAGGAGAAGGCTAATTCCTAAAGATGATGTCACTTCACCATCCCAAACATCTTCAAAACCTTTAGCTCTTGTCAATATACCAAAACCAGTTCCACTTTCTTCTGTTCCAATGCATAAACCCTTACCTCCTGCAGGTGTTCAATTTCCTCTTGAACTGGAAGCTGTTAGAGAAGAAATAAAATCTTTCTATATTGAGGATGACCCTGCCAAAAGGAGTTTGCCTTCAATCAAAGGATATCCCTGACCCAAAAATATTGATGAATATTTGAAGATAAAGGCCAAACAAGCAGAGGATATCTCGAAAAGAAACACACAAGGGAAATCTGACAAAGAAGTATCAAGATACTACCAATATCTGCTCACACAAGTCAGTTCCTTAGAATGTTTTGCAAAGAATGTCAGTCAACAAATTTCAGAAAGAGCAGCTGAAACTTTGAAGAAAGACTACATTGAAAGCATTATGTTTCACAAAAGATACAAAGGAGAGAGACACATGTACAAAGAGTGGACTGTTCCTGAGCTTGAAGTTGAAGCTGCAAGAATTCAAGACATGATAAAAAGGAAAGTCACTCACATTCCTCCTGATTGGGCAAAGTTCAGAAAAAAATGTACCTGATAAGCAAATGGAACTGAAGAGAATGAAAGAAGAACTGGTTGTTGCTGATTTTGGTACAAAAAGACAAATTGCTAGATGGAAAGAAGATGTGGTCAAGTCAACCTACAAAAGGTTGGAGGAATTAAGAAAGAAAGATCCAAAAATTCCTCAAAAACCTGACTATCCTGAAGCAGAGGTTTCAAACAGGCCAACAAAGCTGCACACCAGGAAAGCCACTGCTCCTACTGGTACTGCCTTTTACAAAAGAAGGAAACAAAGCCAGTTAGGAGCTGAAACAGTTCAAGATATTCTTACTGGAAATGCAGTTGTCAAAGAAGGCTTATTAAGAAAGTTAGAAGAAGAACTTGAACTGGAAAACTCTGCTACCACTGCTCAGCCAGTGATGAACAAGCCAGCCTCACCAAATACTTCTGCTAATAAACATCTCCCGAGAAACCCACCAGGCTCAAAAATACAAAAGTGGGAAACTGACAAACAGACCTGCGTATTGACCTTGCTCAGGTCTGGTGGAGAAGTGAAGAAAATATCAAGGGAACAAGCTCTTGGCCTGAGTCTTGAAGATTTGCAGGATCTCCTTAATCTTCCACTTAGCAGGGATGATGAAGATACAGATGCCCTTGACTTTGAATTACAATTTAAAGGTCAGATAAGGGAGCTGTTAATGAGGCAATAAAATATCCACAAACAATGAAGGGTTTTGGCATTATCTGTTCCAGGGGGAGATTGTTGGGATTGAACCCTATCAGAGGAACAGATAATTAAAGCCAAAACTGGATCAGAGCAGTGGATCCTGAATAAGCAGATGTTGATATACAAATCTCTCCCCTTGAAAGTGATTACAACTACTGATGACCTCCTATCTGCTGATCTTGCTAAACTGCTGACCCATAACTGCTGCTCAACTAAAGATCTGATGGAAGACTAAAGTCCTGCTGATTCAATCTACTGCCTCTACTGCCTTGAGTTAAGCACTGCTGATCCGGACAAGTGCTGCTGGGTTCACAGCAGTAGAAGGTTGCAGCAGCTGTTCTAAAGTCTGTTTTATAATAGAATGTATTAGCAGTAGTTAACACAAGCAGTGTCTGTATAGATCAGAGGTTAGAGTTTGTTAGGAGGTTAGATGTCACTTTCATGGTGACGTCAGCTAAGATGCTCAGTAGTTTGCAAGTGCCTATAAACAGTTCAGTACTTTGTACTGTTCTATTAGCTCTTTGCATCATTCGTCTTCTTTGCACGAACAAACTACTGAGCTCTGGCTGAGGGGGAGTTTGCAATCATTCATCAATCATTGTAATCGTGTTTGAAATAAATTCAATCTTTTGGTTCATTATGTAAAGATGTTTGATAAAAGTATTACTCTCGTTTGATTGTATGCAAAGTTTGTTTTCATCTTAATTTCCGCTGCACACTCATCCATCTTCATCTTTTTGCAAACATAAAATACAATAAAAACAAACTCAGATCCAACAGTAATGCTGCGTATGCACACACTCGTGGATTTATGGCACCATATCGAAATGTGAGGTATTGGCTTGGAGATTTTAGCCGAAATCGTGCATTGACCGACAAAGAAAAATTCAACCACGCACATGCAAAACTTAGAAATGTTATTGAACGTTCTTATGGGGTATTAAAGGCACGTTTTCCATTATTAAAAAAATGCCCCCCTTCTCATTGCTTACATAACGAAATGTTACGATTGCATGTTTTGCGCTTCACAATTTTATACGGAAAGAGTGCTTAAGTGATGACTTTTTTGATGAATATGATCACCCAAATGTACGCCTTCAAGATGGAGATGAACATGCACAAGATGGTGGTGAAGAAGAAGTAGCTTACCATGGAAGTGCAACGGACCATGAATTCATGAGTCAACTTCGAGATCAGATAGCACAAGAATTAATGCAAAACAATGTACTTTGAGTTTATTTCACTATTTGTGTTTTTAAACTTGGTTTTATTATTATATTTTTATGTAATTTGTATGTTAAATGACTTCTATCTAGTGAAATAAGTTTGACAGTTTACATATTTTCAGTTTATGTAGACAGTATCAACTTATAAAAACAAACAATCTTATATTTTCAGGTTGCAGATCTTCAGACCACATCTTCAGTTGCAGACATGAAAACAGATGAAATCAGCTTGCAGACAGTTTATGTCTGCAAAAACAAACAGCACCTTACTGAATGGTGTTATATACTTGCTGAATGGTTTTATATACTTACTGAATGGTGTTATATACTTGCTGAATGGTGTTATATACTTGCTGAATGGTGTTATATACTTACTGAATGGTGTTATATACTTGCTGAATGGTTTTATATACTTACTGAATTGTGTTATATACTTGCTGAATGGTGTTATAAACTTGCTGAATGGTGTTATATACTTACTGAATGGTGTTATATACTTGTTGAATGGTGTTATATACTTGCTGAATGGTGTTATATACTTGCTGAATGGTGTTTATAGAGATCTTTTAAAAAATCCAGTTCCTATAATTAATGTGGCGGTTATGGGAAGTTTTTAATTAATTGAATTAATGATAAAATTACTTGTTTACCCTTTTGAATTAATTTAGATATAGGACACATGTCATTTCCATAATATTTCTCACCTTTCTCACACTTTTAACCTTTTTTACAATAACCTTACCCTATTATAATAAATAAAATTGAAATACTTTATAACAATTAATTAATTAATTAATTAATACATATGTATATAACTAGTAGATGCCCCGCCAGCGTTGCGGGGCGATAGCCGAATAATTCTCAACCAATTAAAAAAGGACTACTATAATTTTGCTAGGAAAAAAAAACAAAAACGATGATAAGACCGTAATTTTGGGCTCAGGGCAAAACTGTAATTTTTCAGGACTAATGAGCTAGTGTTAGGCAATTCCTTGACACGAAAAAAAATAAAATCGAGTAAACCAATTAAAACAAAAAACCTTTATAGTTTTGGTAAAAAAAACTAAAACGATGGGAAAAACGTAATTTTTAACTGAGGGCCAAATCAAAATTTTAATTCGGGGATAAATTGTAAACTAAATGGACCAACGGGGGAGTGCCAGAAAGTTGCCGGCATGAGTGTAATTTTACACTGGGGGCAAACTTGTAATGGCACCAGGAAAACAAACAAAAACGATGGGGAAAATGTAAATATAAGTTGAGGGTAAAATCGTAACTTGGCTGTGAGAAAAAAAGTAATGGCAAAACTATAAATTTATACGGGGCAAAATCGTAATTTTGAACCGAGGGCAAAATTGGAATTTTTAGCTGGGAGTAAAAGCGTAAATTTATTTTTAAGTGGGGTTAAAAACATAATTTTGAACTGATGGGAAAATCGTATTTTTAAGTGAAAAAAACTAATGGCAAAACTGTAAATTGAAACAGGACAAAATCGTAATTTTTAACCGGGGGCAAAATTGAAATATTTAGATGAGAGCATAAGCGTAAATTTATTTTTAAGTGATGGCAAAAACATATTTTTTAATTGATGGAAAAATCGTAATTTTAAAGGGGAATAAAATCGTAAATTTGCTGTGCTAATAGGAGAGTGCCAGGCAGCTGCCTGGCACTATTGAAGCTGCCTGGCACTATTGAAGTTGCCGTCCATTTAGCCCAATAAAGGGCTTGAACTATTGTCTGGTCGGCGCCGACACTTGTGAATGTAGTAGTTGATAATGATAATATATTAATATGTATATGTAAGTATTACTGCACACTTAACCCAGAACCATCTCCTACTCTCTACTACCACCACCGTCCCACCATTGCCACCCCAACCCTCCGACAACCACTAGCACCACCACACACACCACCCCAACCCTCAGATCTGAAACCTTTGTAGATCTCAATCACGGATTTGCGCAACTTTCACTTCATCAAGAAACCCCCACCATTTCCCACTTGGAAGAAACGCCGGTATCAACCGAACAACTCTCAACACCTTCTCCAGGAAGTAACGCCGGTATCAACCGCACAATCTTCAACAACCTCTTCACTTCACACCGGTATCAACCTCTTCACTCTTCACTTCACGCCGGTATCATTCTACTCATTCAACATAAGATTCACAAATAAAATCAACCTAAAAACCGCTAAATTTGATGAAATTTCACCGTTGAAATTTCTGCAAAACTTCAATCAGTGATTCTAATCAATTCAGTTCACGATCTAAACCTAAATCCAATGAATTTCAATACGCCTAATTGAAGAAAAATCAAACTCAAAAAAGGTAAATCTGCACAGATTTATGAAGATGTGGAACTGAGGATCTATGAATTGAGTGAAATAATATGAGAATCAAAGTGAGAAAAGATACATATGGTGGATTGAGGAAATTGATTTACATGATGAAAGAAGTCAATAATGGAAGTATGTGTTTCTCTCTCTAAGGGGGTATTTGGCCTAGCTTTTATTTTTTGGCTTATGCTTGTATTTTAAAGTAGCTTATAGCTTATTTTGTATCATTTGATAAGCTCTTTTAAAGTGTTTGGATTACCTTATAGCTTATTTTATATCATTTACCCTTACACAAAGAAGCTTCTTCAAATAAGCTAAAAACCATCTTCAAATAAGCTTCTTCAAATTAGCTTATATAAGCTAATAAGCATAAGCTTAAAAAGCTAAACCAAACACCAAGTTAAGCTTATTTTGTAAAAAAAAAGCTAAAAAAGTTATAAGCTTTGTTAAAAAAGCTAGGCCAAACACCCCCTAAAACCAGAGCAAAGAAACCTTTACCGATAATTTAAAGAAGTAAAAGATGAAGTGGGTATTTATTTTTTTTAATTAAGTTGGTAAAATGACTAAACTACCCTTAATTGATTAGACTTAACTGAAAATTTTAACAAAATTAGGGCCAAAGGACGTAAGGTGTAATTAGTTTTCCAAATAAAGGATTGTGACTGTAATTATTAAAGTTAAAGGGTATCTATTGCAATCTGATACAAACATAAAGGACGAAAATTGTATTTTACCATTTCTTTTTTTCATATTAGCACTCTATGTTTACATAATCCAAAAACACAAAAAAATAAAACACTAGAGTGAATAGTGAATCATTCAGATTATTGGGCTACAATAAAAATATACAAATGTATATAAAATAATTATATTAGTAAAAAAGTTAATATTTTTTTTTTACAAAAATAAGATTTGACATAACTATTCTTAAACAAGTTAGATGGGTTACCCTAAACGTTGATCCAAATACAACCTGCTGAGCTGAACATATTTACTAGATGGACTTTAAACTCACTTAAAACAATTTAGGCTAAATTCACACCCCTACATATATATGTGGAGACTGGTGTAGAACAAGGATGATTACAGTGGCGGACATACAGTGTAAGTAGGGGTAACCTCCGCTACGGCTTGGCGCTCCGTCGGTAGTGTAAAATTAGTGTAAATTTTGGAAAAATTTGACGTTTTTTCGATTTCGTTACCGCTTATTTATAAAACGTTACGGCTTGGCAGATTTTCTAGATCTGCCATTGGATGATTATTACCTGTTTGGGTTCGATGAATTAAGTAATGAACACAAGGTTTTGTACATTGATGTTGAATTAATTAAACCTACAACAGAGGTTATGATTTTTTCCATGTCAAATTACTCATGGAGAAAGATCAATGTGGATCTTCAATTCCTCTTGGTATGAGTGCCCATCGTTTTTTATTTGGCACCCGGCGTAGTGTTTGTGAAAGGCTGGCAAATCGTGTCTTATCGGGTTTAACATGTCTCTAGCAACACATGTAACATAACTCTAGCAACACATGTAACATAAGTATTAAATATGAATACAACTCGTTTAACTACGATAGTTTACCAACCTGAAAATTGGTCAAAAAATAAGTTTGAAAAACTTTGTAGTCAAAGAAAGATACCCTGCTTCTCACATCACTAGTCAAAAAATTTTGGAGGCAAAGAAAAACAACCTCTTACCCATATCAATGGTCACAAACACCACTGTCAACCATCATCACCACTGCCACTCAGTTGCCGGAAAACCATCATCATCTCCATTCGTAGTCGTCCCCAACCTCAAGATTTGAACTTTATGGTCAAAGAAACCAAACCCACATCCAAAATCCAAATCTGCTTGTTCTTCATCACAGAAAAGATCATCTTTGAGAGCAAATGCAACATTTTGGTGTGTCATGGTGTAGTAATAAGTGGATGTAACAGGCTCTGTTCAATGTTCATTATCTTGAACAGAACAAGAAGATGATGAGGTTTTGTAACATTGTTCTCTGTTGGGTTTCTCTCTCTAAGGAAGTTTCTCTCTCTAGAATGCCCTAAATGAATTAGAAAGAAGAGATGTGTTTGGATTGAAGATGAATCTGAATATGAGGAAGAAGAGGTGTGTTTGGATTAAAGGTGGCTATTGATTTAAGGGAAAATCACGAATTTAGCCAACACTTGGTCAAAATTTAAAAAACAGCCCATTGACACCCCATAAAATGCCGTGAAACGAATTCCAACCCGGCTCAAGACATAAGCTAAGAACTTTCCTCAAGGCCAATCACCTTTTGCCACGTGTTAACTGTCAAAACATCTCCCATCACTGTCACATTTCTCTCTCCTGTTTCTCTCTCCACTGTCATCTCCTATTTCTCTTCACAACTCCCAAGTCCCACCCCAGAACTTCACCTTCCTCCATGTCCCCATATCTCTGCAAACTTCACCGAGCACCACCACCCTCACCTCTCACCACCACCTTGCAACCTCCCACCACCCTCACCGAACACCACCACCCTGCAACCAACCACCACCTTCACCGAGCACCACCACCCTTCACCCACCACAACCCTCACCTCCTTGAAGCATATGTGCAGATCGAAGTTCAAGTCTTTATTGTCGTTTAGCAACTCAATCAACTCAACAAACTTATCATCAACCACCGGTTTCACAGTAAACAACTCAACAAACTCCACCACAACCCTGAGGTGACCCAAGCCGTTTCAGAAGTTTGTCAGACACGTGTCGTGTTCCAATTGGTTTGCATTGAAAGAACTCCTTAAGCCGTGTCAGTGAACGGTACCGGCTCGTGGAGAGGTGTCAGTTGGCTAGTATTGAAATTCCGGCGTGGTCGTGGCTATTTTGGTGATTTTCCGTTGATTTAAAGTTTATTTTTGAGAAAAAATGCTCGGATAGTCCCTGTAGGTTGTCCTTTTTTCACCTTTAGTCCCTAACTTTCTAAAATTACAGCTATAGTCCCTAACTTTTGCAATTTCATTCCCGGATAGTCCTTGGCACGGATGGAGGTTAGTTTTAGATGTTAAGTATGTTTGAAATTACTAAAATGCCCTTCCTACAAAACAAAATAATAAAAACAATAAAACATATAAAGTAATAACAACACTGAAAGCGCCATCTGCCGTAGTCCAACTGTCATCAGGTTATAGAGTTAATGTCGTACCGATGATAGCTGGTAACTAGGCGCATTACTAATTACCTTAACATGTAAAATAGTAACAACATGAGTGCTTTTGCAGATTGCACATGCATAACTGAAGTGTCAAAGCTGGCCTCATGCTTTGCAATAATTGAACTAAATGATTGATCAAACCAATGTGGTCCAAGTTTTATACTACACTTTCTGCATCCATTCCTGAAGATAGTGAGATCATCAGTGAAATTAATTTTTGAATAAATTTCAACTTTGATACCCATTTTTCTAATGGAAAGAGGTGAGCTTTGAATCAACCACCATCTTTTGTGATGGGTAGTTTGGGTTTTCAGTGATGCAACTACCTCATAGAAAATGCATGGACCTGGTTATTTGAACTCATCCTTTTATTTGCAAAACACTATCTATAAGTAAAACAATACTAACACTATCAATAAGTAAAACTAACACTATCTATAAGTGAAACAATACTACTCAAAGGATTGTTTTTTCTCTGTCATTTAAGTTGGTGGAAAGCTGTAGATTTAGACGTAAACTTTAAAATCTGTCATGAATTCGAACCCAAAAATGGTGTCAGATGTGATACTTGATTATTTTTTATTTATTTTTCATATTAATTCTTTCAAACCAACCAATCTAAATCGAGCCATGCACACATCTAAAAATAACCATGGTGACAACACTACTCCTATTGAATTCCTAAGAGAGTCCTTATGCAAAAATACCACTACAAGAAACTACCATTTTTAGCGGCAACACCATTAACGGAGACATGCGAAATGTCGCCGCTATTGGTCGATCCGCGTCCCGGTGTCCCACGTTAAACCCTAGCCACACGTTTCTTATCATCATCCAACGGCTGGGGTTTGTCCAGGTTAATAGCGGCGATATGTTTCATCAATAGCGGCGACAGCTTGTCGCCACTATTTCTCCGACGAATAAACAGCCAAACAGGTGCCAGTTCTTCCCTCCTTTCACTTTCCCAAAACCTTTCATCTCTCCTCTCGGGTTCTTCTCCTAAACGGCATGATCTCTTCATTTTTACCAATTTCTACTTCAAATCGGTTAGCATTGTTAGTTTTATGTTGAATTTCTTGTTTATTTTGTTATATATGTTGTTAATTTCTTGATTCTTGGTGTATATCCGGGCGTATGCTAGAGAATTTCTCCACCGGCACCACCTTGTCTCCACGGCCACCACCTCATCTCCCCCGTCACCACCTCTTCTCCTCCTTCAAGATAAGGTTAGTGTATGTTTATTTTTGTTCAAAGATGTAAATGCTGGTAAATGTATGTTAGGATGTATGTTAATTTCTTGATTCTTCTTTATTTTGTCAAATTAGAATGTATGTCGAAAATGTATGTTTGGAAGATAGGCGGAAAATGTATGTTGCCACTGATGATGAAAAGAAAATAGAAATCAAAATGTCAAATTAACTAGGCAAGTGAATTACTTGAGATGAAGCTGAACGAACTTGCTGGCTTTGTGATTAGTGTGAGACTTTGAGCAAATTTGAACTGAGAAATAATCTTAACATACTAAATATACAAATTGAAGGAAAAGTCAAAAAGACAAGGTGACATTTTTGTAATTATCACTAACTATCTGTCACACCCCCACAATCCACAAGCGGAGTATCACCGCATGGAGGCGTGACTGACCAGGATCCAGCCACCAATCATATTGAACAATATAAATTAAGTAAATAAAAGTCCAATCCAAACAATATAATTGGTGTCAAAACAATTCAACCAAGTTAAAGTTATCAGCGGAAGCATAAAGTTCAAAACCCAAAACATAAGTTAAAAGTTCATAAGTTTAACATGGAACTCAACAGTCCATGTCCCACAACGACCTCTCCTCCTCGTGCAAGCTCCATCTACGCACCTAACGACCTGCAAGGCATGTAACAACGAGTCAACAACAAAGTTGAGCGAGTTCACAGTTGGTGTTCATTATTAAGTTGTTTCAAAACCAGGAGTTCATTTGTAAGTTGTAAGTTAATCCGTTTACCCTGTTTCCCAAACATATCCATAGTTGGTGGGGGCTTCCCCCTGTTAAACACTAGACCCGTTTACCATATCGACCACTGACTAAAGTAAGTTGGTGCCCTGACGTCAATGTCTATCATCATTGACTAGTGCCCAGATCCATTAGTTCACGCCCGTCCTCTGCGGCACGGTGTGAGGCTTGTCAGACCTAAATAGCGCTATCTAACTGATGACCCGCTCGCCATTGGCCCGGTGATTAAGTTGATATAAAAAGGAGGGACTTAATGATAGAGAGTTTTGGTCTAGTATCCGTGTTGTCACCCTTCAGTAAAGAGGGTGTGTACGTAATCCCCAAGCCAGGAGATTACGCAGGTTCCGATTATATTCTTATCATGTGTTGTCACCCTTCAATAAAGAGGGTGTGTACGTGTTCCAAACCAGGAGATCACGCAGTTTCAGTTTAAATCCTTTACCCATTCCCAAACCCTGGGAATCCCATGCCTTGTAGAAAGTGTGAACTCACCTTGGTTTGCTCGGTTTGACTCTTAAAAATAGCTCACAGTCAAGGTCGGTCAGTCACGTCCTAGTACGATTAACATTTAGTCAATTAGTGGTTTCAAATAGAGCACAAAGTTCCTACACGTATTCTAACATGTTGCACATAAAATATTATAATGTATATATGTACACATGCATGCAATGTGTCGCTATTCGAATTAGCGACCACATATTCGTCACAAATCACAAGTAAATCTTGTCACAAAATTTCAGCTTTTAAGTGCATTTTCGGAAAATTTGCGGTGCATTAATCGGGACCGTTCGGGCATCGGATAGTTCCCGAAGAATTACAGAACGTTTCAATCGAACCAGAGACCATTGCATTAAAATTTAGTGACCAAATTCCTTACGGATTTTTCGTGAAAAATCATGCGCCAAACCATGATCAGATTTGATGTAATCTGATCACGTTTGCTGAACAATTTATTTAAAAATATCTGTGTATCCAATTGGCGCGAAACCAAAAATAAAATCACATGTCCGATCCCTAGTATCTACAGTAAAATTTTCACATTCAAACAGTAAACACACACCGAGTTATGACACAAAACGTTCGCTGCATTTTCTGCAGAAAATGGCAGCTCATAGCAGTTTTACAAATAATTACGCTAAAAATACCTAGACCTGTCCGAAAAATACGAAACCACTTCTATTTGAAAGCTATTTCAGGTTACTTGGTTTTAGGCTCTGAAAACATAAGGTTTCGATAATGTAAAGTCCCGGAACAGACTACACAAGTCGGCGTATTTTCTGCAGAAAAACTCAGCTTTAGTTGCTGAAACGAAATAGTTTATTTAAAATAGAAAACGACGTCCAAAAATCATGATTCCAGTTCCATTTGAATCGTATTTTGAAATAACACGTTATAGACTCAAGAAAATCTAATTTTCATTAAGTTATGACCCCGTTACAGCCGATACAAGTCGGCTGTAACTGCTTGACAGGTTCTGGTTTCGCATATCTTTTTATAAAAGGGTCTTCCGGGTTTATTAATCGTGTTTTGCCATTACATGTACCCTTTTAATCGTTCATGGCAGGTTATATGTTACTTTTATATCTGATTCATCACACAAAACTTCATGATTATCAAGTACACAAATTCCTAATCAACCTATATGTTTCCATACATACATAAGTAGTAACACAAATCCTCATACATGATTTTTATGAATCCAAATCCACAAGTTAACATCACAAACATCAACACAATCAAGAATAAATACAAACACAGCCATGATTACGGATAATTAGCATGATTATTACAATAGTTAGACGCGTTACCGAGTTTAGAAGGGGTGATGGATCGCTAGAGCTTGCGAACCGAACGAACCTTGGATTGCTTGTGCCTTGTTAGCGTGAACAAAAGAAAGGAGAAGGGGAGGCAGCAGCGTTTGATTGCTAGTGAGGTGAATTAGGGTTTGCTTTTGGGGAACATTCTGACAATATAACATGCATACGTAAATAAAAGGAGTTTGGGCTGGATGAGTGGGCCGAAAATTAGAAGGACAAAAATGTGAATGTTCTATTATCCTTCTACAAAATAAGAATTTACATTACGTTTAAATTTGACCATATGAGTTCAAAAATATTTAATATTAAAATGTCAAATTAAATGAACTTGCCCCTTACCTTTTGCTTATCTCGAAACATAACAGTAGGTTTAGCAAAGAGTCCCTGTCCCCAAAAATGTGAATGTTCAATTGCTGATTAAATACATAAACATATATATGTATTTTTTTTCTTTTCTTTTTACACTAGTCCAACTAATATATGTATAATAAATTTGGAGTGTAAATATATAATATACATGCTAAGGTTTGACCCTTATAGATTTCGGGTTTTACGAGCGGGTTGAATTGACAAGCGGAACATGTGTTTCGATTCAAATTGTTCGAGTCGGTTCAAAAGAATTAGGATTTGGTTTTCAATTAATCGCTTGTATAATATAGCCTTTCAATATAATTTAATTAAGCATATAGGTAACTTGTCAAATAAGATAAGTATACAATTCGATTTATAAATACTAAAACGAATGGGTTTTTACCTAAAAGTTACGGGTTGTCACACTATCCCCCCCCCCAAAAAAAAAAAAAAAAAACTAAACCCCCCTCCCCCCCCCCCCCACCCAAGCTAAAATGCTAAAAACTAAACCCTCAAAAAATCTAAAAAAAAATAAAAAAAACAAACAAATTTTTTTTAATATTTTTTATAAAAAAATCGCTACTTTTAGTAGCAAAAAAAATTGTAACAAAATGTAGCGATTTTTTTATAAAAATATAAAAAAATGTGTGTTTTTTAGGTATTTTTGGTTGTGTTCACATTTGTATAATAATTTTGATAGTTGCTGATAATTACAAAAATGCCACCTTGTCTTTTTGACTTTTCCTTCAATTTGTATGTTTAGTAGGTTAAGTTTATTTGTGTTTGATCTTTATCCTATTATGTTTTCAGGTTTTTTAACCGTCACTCATTTGTTTGTGATTAGTGTCCTCTAATTAGTGTGAGACTTATTCGATAGAGAAGATGAGGATGATTCCGATGAGTGACTTGTTGTTTTAATGTAGGATGATAATGTAGGATTTAATTAAACGTTGTAGGATGATAATGTAGGACTTAAACGTAGTTTGTAATTATATTACTTTTAGTATATGTTCATGGCATATGTTTGCGTTGATTGAATTTGGCAGGTTGTGTTTTTCGGCCCGAAACTGGCTGGGTGCAGCTGAATACAGGTGTTGTTTAAAAAAAATTGACTTTTAGCGGTGACACCTGTCGGCGCTATTGCTCATGGCCTTTACCGACCATGGTTAACACCGACGACACTTTAGCGGCGACAATGACCTTTAGCGGCGACAACCAGGCCAATAGCGACCCATCAATATCGGTGACCCTTTAGCGGCGACCTGTCGCCGCTAAAGGTGTTCCTTTCTTGTAGTGTACGATGATCCCATCAAGATTGCTCTACGTCTTCTTTGTGTGTGGAAAGGTGAGGATGGTGTTAAGTTAGTTGTGTCTCTGGAGGTTAATGGTCGAACCCAACACAAATTTGAAGACTTGCACAAATCCAAACATGACAAGAACCTGGAAATCATGTAATGAATTAGAACACGTACACCATGAGTTTCATAGATTGATACACAAACAATTTGTTTAAGCGTTAGATGGGATACCCTAAACATTAGTACTCTATAATTACGGAACCCAAAAACAATAAAAACTAGGGTGAATATTGAATCATTAAGATTATTGGGTTACAATAAAAATATACAAATGTACACAAAATAATTTTGTTAGTAAAAAGTTATTATTAAGGTTTTTTTTTTTTGTATAAAAGTAAATGTTGGCGCTATTATTCTTAAACAAGCTAAATGTGTTTAGTAGATAGATCTTAAACTCACTTGAAACAATTTAGGCTAAATTCACACCCCTAAATATATGTGGAGATTGATGTAAAATTTAGAAGTATATATAGTGATTTGTGGAGATTGATTTGTGGAAATTTTGAAATTTTGTGAGTTAGCCATGTGCGGAGATCATCGGGCCTGAACTGGACTAGACCAGTTAGAGTTAAACGTTACTGGACTAGACTGGTTTTAGGCCGAACCTGAAATACCTAAAAAACTCAAGCCAACACAACTCACCATGGCATGGACAATGCCTTAGAATTAGGGCTGGCAATTCTGACACGAACACGATAACACGACACGAACCTATACGAAGTTATCATGTTTTGTGTTTGACCTTAACATGTTTCGTGTCTAAAACAGGTTGACACGATAAGACCTTAACAGGTTTCGTGTCTAAACATGTTAAAACCCGTTAACCTGTTAAGACCCGTTAAGTACATGTTAATAATAAAAAAATAAAAAATATTATATGTGGGTATGGACATGGGGTCATCAGTCGTGGGGCCTGGGATGAATTATGCACAAACACACGTGGTTCTTTTTCCACAATCCAAACCCCAATTTTCAAATCTATCCCATAAACACCACGATTCCCAATTCGGTTCACACCTTCCCCAATTTTGTCGTGTTCGTGTCTTAAACAGGTCATGTTCGTGTCTTAACAGGTCGTGTTCGTGTCTAAAACAGGTCGTATGATACGTTGGTAATTTTTTCGTGTCTTAACAGGTCGTTTCGTGTAATCTGTTTGTTAACAGGTTCGTGTTCGTGTTTTGTAACACCCCAAAATGCGTAAATGAGATTTTTTTCGTGTTATGTAATTAAAAAGATATTAAAGCACATTAGTATGGGTAACATAACTAAGAGAAACTAACTTAGTTAAAACAATGGTAGAAATTTATTATGCTCATATATTGTTTGCGACAAAAGGAAATAAAGTTAATAACTTGAAGGACTAGAAGTGAATTATGTGCAAAACTTCAAAGAAATAAAAAAGTGCAGGAATGTGGTGCGTATGTGTAACACCCCAAAATTTTAGATTTTATAGTATAAATTAAATGACGGTAATAGTCAAGATAAAATAATTAGGAATTTATTACCTAGTTAGTTAAAGTTAAAGTCTTGACACAATGGAACAAACATGGTTAAAACACCCTTTAAATAACATGCGTAAAGTGGAGGGACTAAACATGGGCAAATGTAATAAAGTTTTGATTAAATCAAATTAACTCAACAAAAACACACACATACGTGTGTTCCTGCGATCTCCACAGGAGCTTCTAGAGCTCAAACCCTAAGTTCCAAGAATTCACATAATTGAATGGGCAGATCAAGCCCAAATCGAAATCCAAGCATAGATTAATGATCACCGCAGTAAAGGGATCATAAGGTATGTAAAATTTCATGGTTTGATTCCATCTTGAATTCTAGATGAACATATGAAATCGAAATATTTAGCTTGCATGATTGATGCTTGAATGAAATTAGGGTGAAATCATGTTTAGGAGCAAACCCTAGTCAGTAATTTGTTGAATTGATACTCATAGATAAGAGATTCATAATCACCCACTTATGTGTTAAATGGGTTTTGAAGAAAGATGATGAACACTAGAATTATGATTATCAATCTAGTGTTATTTGAGTTCCATGAAATAAGTCTAGGTGTTACAAGTAAACTAGACATTTGAAATAGTGAAATTGTAATCAATTGGTAAGTCTAGGAAGTGATGGAATTCACTCGACAAACCAAGCGGGTCAAAAGAAATAGTTAAAATATTTATGATGTTGAAATAGTGAATTCGTAATCAATTGGTAAGTCTAAGAAGTGATGGAATTCACTCGACAAACCAAACGGGTCAAAATAAATAGTTGGTTAGATATGCTTATTGATAATATTGTTTAATTAGTCATAATGGGAATGTAAGTAAAGTGATGTAAGTCACTATATAAAGAACGAGTTAAAATAATGGTCGAAATGGTAGTG
The DNA here is from genome assembly GCF_002127325.2 of Helianthus annuus. NCBI lineage: Eukaryota > Viridiplantae > Streptophyta > Magnoliopsida > Asterales > Asteraceae > Helianthus > Helianthus annuus. The sequence goes on from NC_035437.2 coordinate 106,150,023, forward strand.
TTCGAAGTGACTCGAACGTCACTCGTTAAATATGAGTTATAAAAGCAGAAAACATGGATTGGAAGAAACACGCTAAGGTTGACAATCCCGAGAAGGCGTAATTATGGTTAGAAAGTAATGTCGATGATTTATGAAGGTATGTAACTTGTTTCGTTACATTATGCAAATTAGGTATTGTAATCGTTCATAGTTGTGTTGTAGAATAAAGATCGGTATTAGTTGAAGTAACACTGTTCACTACTCGATTTAATGAGTTAAAATTAGATTAGAAAGTGTTTGGTAGTCATTAGAAATGGAGGATTCCATAAATGAGCCAAACGGGTCGAATAATTGATTAGTAAGTAGTAAAAGTGTGTTTAGAATAGCATTTGACAATGACGGATTACAAGTGCGTGAAACCATAGATTTGGTAATGAAGCGCCGGTGATCATAAGCCTCGGAGGTTGGGTAAATACGTCTTGCGGATATAAAATTTGTTAGTGGTTAAATTAATGCAAAAGTTAAACAGGTTAAATAAATACATAAGGCATTTATAGACTTTCAGCCCATACATCCAATTTTTGATATAATAATCTTGATAGATGCATTGGTAATTTAATTACGGACGCGTAGGAAAAAGAATCGGGTAAAACGGATCAATAACGAAGAAGTTATAGCCGTTTCCGTGAAATCGGGTTGAGTTGGGTGTGTACAGCAACTGATTAAGCATCAGTCTGTGAAAAAGGGGGCCTAGCGTCACGCGACACCCCTTGGCGTCACGTGACGCCCCCTGTTCCGGAAATAAATTTGTTTTGTTGTTGTTTGACCCATGTAACTTGTTTATACTTATTATTTAACTATCAAAACTAACTTTTAAGTTGGTTTTGATTATAGGTGATTGCCAAGAGTGCCCGGATGAAGATCAAGCTCGATGAGGAACCGAACACGATAACATACAAGCTTCCGCGCGACGTTTCGTCGTATCTTTTAAATGACGAATTCAATTACATTAAGTTGTATAGTTTTGAAATGTTGTAAACATGTTAGAATGTTAGTATGAAAAGTTTTTGTAAAGTCACATTTTAGCATTAAAATGTGTATTTATTTAATAAAATCTTGATATATAAGACGGGCGTTACAGTATGTGTGTGTGTCGAGACATAGAGCAAGAAGGAGAAACCCTTCTTCTTCAAATACCACATGAAATCCAGCCTTTTGGAGGTGAATTAGGGCTAAATTCATATGCATGTGATGGATTTCTTAAACATCTAAGTGTCCTCTACATAAGGTATGTTGAAATTTGTGATTTGATGATCTTTTATGAAAGGGGTTTCAATCAATCCACGAATTCATGTGAAATTGGTGTGACTATGAGTTAGAATCACCGCATATAACTTAAATTATGCTTGAATTTGGCTATCTTGATGATTGAAAGTGAAAACCCCACTTGAAGTAGGAGTATTGTAAGTTAATGATGAATTATGTGCAAATTTGTGTAATGTTAATGTATGTAGCTACATGTATTGGGTATTTGTTAAGTGAATTATATGTAGAATGAAAGACACGTGAGTTTAGTTGATTTTTAATGATCCATGACATGAACTAGTAAGAACATGCATAGAATGCTTGTACAATATGCTTTGTTAGTTGTACGCACACCAAGTGCTTGATGAAATGTCTCGGTGAAGTTAGAAAGTGATGTTGTATGCAAAAACATGGTAAATGTGTATAGAATGTGATAATAATGAAATTGTTAGAAAGCTTATATGAGGAAGGTATGTTTGAATTAGATTATGTGAAGGTTCTTGTTTGAATTCAAAATTGGTAGAAGCATGTGTTAGTGGCTTGCACTACATACTTGAATGGTGGTGCATACTTTGGGTCGAACTTGTTGCTTAATGGTAATTTAGAAATGGATGGGTAATAAACGAATAGCTTGTGGACTTACTAGTAAATGATGATGTTGAGATTATGTAAATTACCAACCATGAATGTGGTCGTAAATTGTAGGATCATGAAAATGTGTATGTATGTAATTAGTTGATCATGTGCTTATATGTGTCCTACACCATGATTATGAAATGTGAATGGCATCATTAGTATGGCTGACTATGTTTAGATGGATACAAGTTCATATGTTGAAAGTATGTAAGTAGGACAGTTGACTATCTGAAAGTCAACGATGTATGAATAACACGACTAGACTTTTGGATGCATTTGTAAGGGTAAAAAGATCATGTGATACAAGTTAGATTATTTGTGTGCTATACATGATGGTGAATGAAATTAGCATGGGTTTAGAATAAGTTGATTGTTAATGCAAGTCTTATGCATGCTAGTAATTATTTAACGAAAGTCAAGCAACCGTTTGGGTTGGGATTGAATGTTAGTGTTGATGAGCATGTGTAATAACAATGTTTTGGGTATGATGGCTTGAATGGGTAGGAGTTTTCACTAGCATGGACAAAAGCATGGAAGACTAATGGAACAACAGGAAGCGAGGAAACTAGCATGAACATGGCGAGCACAAGGTAAGTGATTCCCGAACTAAATTTATTTATATATATATAATGAGTTTTGATTACAAGAAGGATGGGAATCATGAAAGGATGGGTAAGAAATGATAGAACAAAAGTAAGTAAAGTCGTATTGGGTAATATGTGAATTAGTCATGAATGAAAAGTCTTGTTAAGTTCAAACGGGTCAAAATCAAGAAAGTAAGATAAAAGTATAGGATTGGTTGTGGGAACTTGGGGTTAAATGTTACAATGATTTGGGGGCTTGGAATAATGTTATTTTACAATTTGGGAAGTTCGGGATGCGCGAACGGGGGTTAAAACATCAAAAAGAATGAAATCCGGTGTAACACCTCGAAAATTTGTGTTCAATATATAAACGACACGTGTCATGTACAACAAAAGCATTATAAACCCGGATTTAGTTAAAGATGTATGGTAGGGTTTTTGAACATGTCGACATGTTAATTTATACCTCTGAACGACTTCATTATGAATCCCAAGACCTTAGTATGAATAATAAACATCTGGTATACCTTTAAATCCGGTGATTTCTATCAATAATGGATTCCTATTTTTCTAGAATGGGATCCTATGAAATAATGCACGATAAGCCTTCGTTTATGAATTCCATTATAGTTCAAACCAATAATACAATATGATAGGGTAGACATAACTGATCAAGCATGGGTTAAAGGCCTCATACTGACAATTCCTGGCCCAAAAACATGTTATACAAGTTTCCTGTTCGAAGCTTGAAAGGTTAAATTTTTTTTGCCTTCTAGTAAAGGCTTACGGACCGTAAAGGTCCTGCCTTACGGTCCGTAAGGAGTGCCCAGCGACAGAAAGTTTGGCAGTTGGCTGTTATAAGTTTTTAACCGACTTAAAAAGATATTTTCACTTTCATGGGCGACCCCTAGCAGTCCATAGGCACTAGGAACACTTGTTTATGATCTGGGAACAATGCTAGACTTGTGTGGCATGATCTTGAGCAACCAAATTCACTATAAAAAGGCTCTCATGTTGCAACATTTTGATCACACCTTCCATCTGCATTTGTGGAGCTTCCTGGAGCATAAGACCTGTTCCCAAGCATCTCTAATAGTGCATTAGACTTTGGTAAGTACCCTTGACCATCCTTAATTGAGTTTTACTTAGTTTTTAGCTTAAAAGTCAAACCGTCGTAATTAACGTTTGACTTAGCGATTAATCATTTATGGTCCAGTGATTAGTCGAATTGAAGGTAGTTATAAGTTGGCAATTATGTGGGCAATACACCCTTTTAAGGGCACCCTCTGATTTCCACTCTAACTAGATCAAATGTCGGGTCAAAGTTGGTATTAAAAAGTCAACAGAAGCATGATTTTCGAATTAACATGTAATTAGCAATGTAGAAGGCGTGTAACATATTTTATCACTCATATAACATGCTAATAAGTATAAGAACTGGTTTAAGCTTGTTTGATCCGACAATTTTCTGTTATAACCCGGTTCGGAACCGAAAGTCGCAAAACTTTGACTTTTGCATTGACTTCAGTTCTGGCCCGATATGGTATGATTTAGATATGCCTTAGAGCTTCCTTAGGACCAAGTTACATGATGGTATAAACCTCTGTGTTTGGTTCGTTGATTGCTCGATTCGTTTATACGGTTCCGTTAAATGCCTAATGTTGACCAATATGCCCTTTTGACCATAAAACGAGAATTTTGGATATGTGAAAGGACCATAATCTTGTTACCGGTTTATAATCATGTACCTAAATTTTCACATCAGTTCGAGGTCCAGAATAGGAGTTATGCTAAATAGCGCATTTAAGAAACTTTTTGTTAATTAAATGGCGCACTTAGCATAAAGCCTATCTAAACCCAATTTCGACACCAAACCTTTTGCACACTGATGTAACATAATATTTTAAGATTTATAAAGATTTTTAATTATTTTTAACCTGCTCATAACCCAAGGTTATGGCGTTGATTCGGTAAATACCGATTATACCCTTTTTGGTTATAAAATGAGTTCTACATAGTATTTTGACACCAATCAAATTGCTACTGATTTTATATAATAAATGTGGTATTTTGAACTTTATAACCTGATCAGAAAACTCGGATTTCCGGTATAACCTGGAAATCGCTTAAAAAGGGCTTTTTACGCGTATTAAACACCTAGTATGGGTTTAAAACCATTTTGTCAAATAAGACTTATCACCAACTGATATAACCTGATAAATTAAGATATTTTTCTGATTATTTCGGATCCGAGTCTCAGAATTTAAGTTAATCTCGTTTACAATCTCCTAAATGACCAAAATACCCCTTCGGGGCTTAAATTAAGATTTAACTCGCTTTGGGCATAACGGAAGTTATCCTACTGATATCACAACCTATTCGAGGCATATTAACTTAGGAAACCTGTAAACAACTCTCATGGTTACCCGTTACGCTTCCTGCGCGTTCGGTTCGGTTTATGTAACTAGTTTACATAAATTAGCCGAAACAGGTCAAACCTTATCATTTTTATCTCAATATCCAGAATGTGGTTAGATTACCCATATTATACAAGTCTTCAAACTTGTCGGGTCTAAATCACATTCTATTCCGGTCTTCGCTTAACCGTGCGTTTGAACCGTATCTTTCCTTAAAACTAACCGGTCTAAGTTTAGACTTAATTAAAGACCCGTTAGGATTCTAATAGGTTATTATAAACCTTCGTTCCAGAATAGGAGACCCGGTAAAAGCTACACGCACTTGCTGTTTGTGATTGATACTTGCAAAGGTAAATACTTTTAACTTATCTTCCCTATACGGGCTTGGGGTATGGTATATAAAATAACGCTTGGTCGGACATTGAATCTTTAATCGATTAGAGGTTAAATCATTGATATGCTCCGTTTTGAAATGTTTTGTTTGCTTAAAGCCTTTGGGGGTTAATGACCATGTCCCGGATATCCCTGGCATCATTTTACGAAATGGCCATGACCTAAGCACGGGGTGTAGGCGTACACCCGTCAGTGCCAAAAATAAATAATGTGGTGTGTCTATTGATCTTTAACCCGGTCTACGGATCGGGCTACTGAACGCATAAGGAACATGTAATTCTTTTACAAGATTATATACAAATAATTATCCCAAGTTATAAAAAGTTTGTGCCTCGTACATTCAAATCAATTTTATTAAACTTTTCAAAATGAGTCGGTTGAATGTATTTACCAGTGTAAACTGACGTATTTTCTCAAAAAAGGTTAAGTGCAGGTACTACGCGAACTAGGCTGGCTTTCTCCTAGCATCCACAATAAGTCTCGCAAGCTTGGATGTCAAAACTGTTGAACAGTGTTTCCTATTTATTTTTGATCCTCCTGTGGATTATTTCAACTATTTGTGATACTTGATATTAAAATTATATTCGGTTGAAATATATCTATCTTTTGCTTCCGCTGTGCATTTAAATATTGTGTTGTTTGACTGTAATGTTACCAACTATGTCACGATGATCCCCCACCGGGCCCACCGGTGAAACGTGGAAATATCCAGGTGTGACAGGTTGGTATCAGAGCCAACGTTGAGTGAATTAAACACTAACCTTGTGTGTTTAATCTCAATGACACAGTTGCACATACTCGAGTCTAGACAAGAACTTAGGACAATTCCAAATTGTTGCTCTAGATTGTCCTTTATTGTTTGTTGTTTATTTCAATTGATTAGACAGGAAATATGCCACCGAGATTCAGAAGAGGAGGAAGAGGTAAAGGGCCAATAAGCGCTCCCAACGATCACGAGGCCGGGCCTTCTCACCTGCGAACTCCTTCCACTACCATGAGTGTCGATCCTCAGGGAAACAGGAAGAACCTTTTTGAGCCCGCTAGACGGTCTGTCTCACACAGTTCAACACCTTCTTACCGTCACTCTTTTGGGCCGCACTCGGAAAACGAGCCCAATAACCCACAACCTTCATACATACCTCTCCAGCATTCCGTTTCGCACCGTTCCTTCGGCGATCCTACTCCTGTCTTTCAGGGCCGGTTTAACCCGGCAAACTACGTTCAAGAACCAGTGGGTTTTAACCCATTGGGACCGAAGGACCATTTCTCAGAAGACAATGCAATGGATATGGATGAGGACACCGACCCTATTGAACCACCGTTTGGAACTCCCACGCACCCTATTGAAGTCTCTGATGGATCATCCTTCCACGGAACACCCTATCATGGTCCAGACAGTTACCAAGCAAGGTTCAACCAGTATGAATGGTATTTTACGCCCTCTCACCATTCATCGCCTCACCAGCAGCAGCAGCAGGATCCCTCGGGGGATTCACGTTTCGTGGCAGTCACGCCACCGCCTCCACCGCCACCAGTTCATCAAGCACCTCCAGAACCACCAAGGCGTAGGAGAACAGGCGCGCGGATATTCGCACGAGGAGGGGATTTTCACTTTAGCACCCCTCGACATTCCAGTGGCAGTCATTACCCGCCACTGCAGGAAGACCCACAAATGGGTGGGCCCTCAAACCCAGTTCAAGAGGTGAATTCTGCACCAATTGCACCACCACCGCCACCATTTGGTTATGATAACCCGATACCTACATACGCCGGGTCCACGGCATATAACCTATTTGAGCAACCAGCTCACACTTACTACAACTATATTGAAGCCGACCCATACCTGGTAGCGGCAAACTACAACGCCCTTCATCCTGAAGGACCATATGGAACTCCCTGGGGAATGGGATACCCAGCTCATGGGTATCAAATACCTGTTCGACCTCCGATTCAACAGCAGTCGCAACCACCACGTTTTTCCCCACCGGAGCAAGAAGAAATCCTCCACCGGTTAAACAGGGTGGAACGAGATTTTGAAGAAGAGCGTAAGAACAACCGTGGATTCCTCAAGGGCCTGGCAAGCTTGTTAAAAGGAAAGAAGAAGAGGGATCATTAATCCCTATATGTATTATTGTATTTCCTATTGCAATCAAGTCCCTGAGTGGACATTTATCTGTGTATTTAGTCCCTGCGTGGACTTGCCTTTTAGTCCCTCCGTGGACTTGTCTTTTTTGTCCCTGTGTGGACATCTATTCTAGTATTTGTCCCTGCGTGGACTTGTATTCTAGTTTAGCCTCTGCGTGGGTAATTCGTCTATTAAAAGTCCCGTTAGGGCAATGTGTAATCCTTTTAATAACTAATGGAATGTCAAGATTATAAATTTTTCATCTTTGCCATTATATGCGTAAATACATTATATATGAAATAAATAATTCCAAATCATTCCTTTTAAAATAATCTGCCTATCATATATTAAATAAGAATCTCAAAGGTATAACCTAGCTTACATGTCTTTATCAGACTTGGACAAGATGGTAAGACCTGTTTAAAAGATTCGGATCCCGGTTAACATCCGAAAATATGTTAACACTCCTGGCAGACGTGATTCGTTAAAAATCACACACGTCATTCTTATAAAAGGATTCTTCAAAAGATTCCTAAACCTAACTTAATGATCTATAAATCATGGGTTTAAATCATCAATTAAGATGATCGTATATTAAACATCCATAGGTGATGTAATGCCTACGGGCCATACTCATTGTCGTATAAGACAAAAGACAGTAGTAGTCTACGACTCCCTGTCAGAAAAGGTAAAGAACTATGTTCGAACCCTAATGCTTTGATTCTCTGAAATCATGTCTTATGATTTAAAATGTCCTTGTGACTAGGCCTTTTGTGCCACTAATAGTACTGCTATTGTCTTATAATTAGGATAATTATAAAAAAAATCCTAAATAGATATGATTAACAAATTAACCAAATATGGTCTATGTTTACCATGGTTAATGAATTACCATAAAAGAGACAATTCCATAATAAACTAGTGGCAATCTCTTATGTAACAGTTCAACTACATGGCTGACTCGGATGAGATCAACAGTCACCCAAGGGAGAATCACGATATGTCACACCCCTAATTTCCACGTGTCACCGGTGGGCCCGGTGGGGAGTATAGTGACGTAGTTGGCATCATCATAGACAAACCACACAATATATAAATGCACAGCGGAAGCAAAGATAGATTCATTTCAACTTTAATAGAATGTAATATTAAATATCACTAGTAGTTGAAACGGATCCACATGCGGATCAAAAATAAAATAAGATATTGTTCAACAGTTTTATTGTCATCCAAGCTTGCGAGACTTATTGTGGACGCTCTAGAAGACAGCCAGCCTATTTCGTGTAGTACCTGCACTTAACCTTTTGGGAAAATACGTCAGTTTATACTGGTAAATACAAATTAACTGACTCATTTTGAAAAGATTGAAAATTGATTTAAATGCACAAGGCATAAAATATATATTTTTTTTATAACTTGGGATAATTATGCAATATAATCTTGTAAGGGATTTACATGTTACTCCGCGTTCAGTAGCCCGATCCGTAGACCGGGTTAAAGATTAATAGACACACCACAATATAGAGTTATACACTGACGGGTGTACGCCTACACCCCGTGCTCAGGTCGTGGCCATCTCGTAAGATGATGCCAAGGATATCCGGGACATGGTCATTAACCCCCCAAAGGCTTCAAGCAATAAAACACCTTCAAAACAGGGTCATCTCAATAAATTTAACCACTATTCGATTAAAGAATTCAATGCCGGACCAAGCGGTATATTATATACCGTACCCCAAGCCCGTATAGGGAAAATAAGTTAAAAGTATTTACCTTGGTAAGTATGATCACAATTAGCAAGTGGAGGTAGCTTTTACTGGGTCTCCTATTCTGGAACAAAGGTTTATAATAACCTATTAGATTCCTAACGGGTCTTTATTTAAGCCTAAGCTTAGACCGGTTAGTTTTAAGGACGATACGGTTCAAGCGCACGATTAAGCGAAGACCGGATAGAATGTGATTTAGACCCGACAAGTTTAAATACTTGTATAATTTGGGTATGCTAAATCCATTCTGGATTTTGAGACAAAATGATAATGCTTGACCCGTTTCAGCCAATTTATGCAAACTAGTTACATAAACCGAACCGAACGCTAAAAGAGCGTTACGGGTAACCACAAGAGTCATGTGCAAGTTCACTGAGATAATATGCTTTAAATATGTTTTAATATCAGTAAGATAACTTCTATTTTGCCTCAAACGGATTTAAACTCAATTTGCGCCTCATAAGGGCATTTTGGTCATTTAAAAGATTATAAAAGGGTTAAATTGGAAATCTGAGTTACAGGTCTGGTTTATACAGTAAATATACTTAATTTGACATATTATATCAGTAGGGTATGACCCATATACAAAACTTATCATTTAAAACCAAACTATGCACCTTAGGGGTATTTTGGTAATTTCACAAGGGCTTAAACGGTCAAAACTGGAAAACTGAGTTTAAAAACTTATACTTACTGTTATTATATAAAAATATGCTAAATACATCAGTAGGTATAATCCTTATACGTTTAATATGGTTATAGTACATACTATGCGTTAAAAACGCTTAAAAAGGCGATTTAGAGCCGTTTCCGGGTTTTCAAAAGAAAGCTGATATTTTTATATTTCCAGAATGCTCAAAATAATTTATTTAACAAATAAAATCAGTAGAAAAAGGTTTGGGGTCAAAAAGATTTATAAAACTCATTTTATGGCTTAAAAGGTTAAAACCGGTATTAACCGAATCGAAACTTAGAGACCTATGATACGACCAGCCAAAAATTAAATAAAAATCTTCAAAAGTCCCAAAATATTATATAACATCAGTTGGTAAAAAGTTTGGTATCAAAAAGTGGGCTTAAATAGGTTATATGCTAATTACGCCGTTTATTTAACATAAAGCTTTAGATTTACGATATCGGACATAACTCTAAATCTGGACCTCCAACTGATATCAAATTTTCGGTGCAAGTTTATAAATCAGTAATAAAGGTTTCTACTCTTTCACTTTTCCAAAAATCACGTTTTATATCAAAAAGGGCAAAATAGTCATATTTAAGCATAAACCGGTAACATGCATATGAATCGGACGAGAGTTGAATCAAGTCTTAAAATCTCAGAGAGTTACACATATATAAAAAAATGGTCCAAAATAAGCTCTAATGCAGATCTCAAACATGCATGCACGGATCCGAATCGAGAGTCAAAGAAAAAGTCATTTTGTAAGACTTTCGGTTCCAATCCGGGATTATACTAAAAATTGTCGAGTTGATCATGATAAAACATATTCTTACATTCATTACAAAGTTATTTTGATGATCAAACTGATTGCATGTAACCTACATTACTATTTAGGCTAGATTTTACAAAAACACATTCTGTTGACTTTTTAAGAACAACTTTGACTCGACAATAATCATGCTTAGAGTGGGAATCAGAAAATACCCTTTTGAGGGTTTGTTTCCCACATAAATACCAACTTGTAGGTACTTTCAATTTGAGAAATGACTGAGCCATTTTCGTTTAATCAAAAAGTCAAACTAGAGTTACGACGGATTGACTTTCGGCTAATAATCTAAGCTAGAACGAATTAGAGAAGGTTATGATTGCTTACAAGAGTCCTAATGAAGCTTAGAGATCACTATGAAGCAGCCTTGTCGTCCAGAAAGCTCCAGATTAGCTCTTGTGAATTTTTGAAAGTTGTAAGTGTTCTTGGTTACTACTCAAGACCCAAATTGTGAAGACTTTGATCTGATTATAAGGTGTTTCAGATGTTATGAGAAGGTCACAGGTGTCCTATATTGCATGTAAGCTTATTGGAGGGTTTGGGAGGTGCTGATAGCTGTAACCAACTCACAAAACGGACCAATATTGTTGCTGTTCGCGAATTCTGGACCTGGCAGTGGGTCGCGGCCCGCTTAAGGCTGCCCAGGCGGGCCGCCTGGGGTCTACTGATCCACAAAAGTTTGTTAAATGTTGCAGTTTGGTCCCTGCTCCTTGGTTACGAGGTTTTGGCCCTTTATCTTGACCCTTAGACCCTCAAATCTGATTTTTAAGGACCTTGGGACATTTACCAACATGGTAATGTCCTCAGTTAACTTTGCGCTCACCCGAAAAGTCATGAGATTCGACGTTGACGCTTTTAACCCCTCAAGTACGGTTTTGGCCATAACTTTCTCATACGATAACGAAACTTCATTAAATTTTTACCACATATTCTAGTGAGTATATTTTATCATTACAAAGCTTCGGGGCTGCCAAAAGATCACTCAGAGGTATAAATTCAACATGTTGACACTTTTAGTCCCTGTAGTTTGTAATTCCTCACTTTCGTGCATTTTCCGCTTCGTATGATCCATGATCTATCCGTTTAGGGTTATAAACACCATATAGGGTTATTTTAGAGTCTATTTATCCAATGTTGACACTTCGGACCCTTATATTCCATAGTTTCACTTTTTGTCAACTTTAGTCCCTCTAAAGTATGTTTTCACATATTCAAAGTCTATGACACATGTCAATGCTTTATTGGACGTAAATTTCCGAGGTGTTACATCCTCACCCCTTAAAAGAAATCTCGACCTCGAGATTTACTGAAACAAATGAGGGTATTTTTCTTTCATCGTGGATTCTACTTCCCATGTGTATTCGGGACCTCTACGGGCATCCCATTTGACCTTAACAATAGGTATGTACTTTCTTCAGAGCTTCTTAACCTGTCGATCCTCAATCGACAATGGTTTTTCCACAAACTTCAAGCTTTCATCAATGTGTATATCTGTATGCGGTATAACCAGTGATTCGTCAGCGAAACACTTCTTCAGATTACAGATGTGGAACACATTATGTATAGCGCTAAGTTCTTCAGGCAAGTTTAACTTATAAGCAACTGACCCGACACGTTCGACAATCTCGAAAGGTCCTATGTATCTCGGGCTTAGCTTGCCTTTCTTACCAAATCGCATCACCCCCTTCCAGGGCGATACTTTAAGCAACACTTTATCACCTACATCGAAGTGAAAATCTTTGCGCTTTGGGTCCGCATAACTCTTCTACCTATCCTTGGCAGCTTTCAAACGATCGCGAATCTGAACGATCTTGTCTGTCGTCTCAAAGACGATTTCTGGTCCTGATAGTTGGACATCTCCAACTTCTGCCCAACAAATGGGCGATCTACACTTTCTACCGTATAAGGCCTCAAAAGGCGCAGCTTTTATGCTGGAGTGGTAGCTATTGTTGTAGGAGAATTCAATTAGTGGTAGGTTCTTATCCCAACTACCACCCGAGTCGATCGCACATGCACGTAGCATGTCTTCCAAAGTTTGAATAGTACGCTCGCTTTGACCATCAGTCTGTGGATGATAAGCCGTACTAAAATTTAAACGAGTGCCCAAAGATTGTTGGAAACTCTTCCAAAAATGTGACGTATATCTAGTATCTCTATCAGAGATAATAGACACAGGTATACCATGCAGCGCTACAATCTTATCAACATACAATTGAGCTAACATGTCAGAGCTATAAGTTTCCTTAATGGGAAGAAAATGTGCTGACTTGGTTAGCCTATCTACTATAACCCATATAGTATCATTTCCCTTTCTTGTCTTGGGTAATTTGGTGATAAAATCCATTGTCACCATCTCCCACTTCCATGTGGGAATTTCAGGTTGTTGAAGCAAACCTGACGGCTTCTGATGCTCAGCTTTGACTTGAGCACAAGTCAAACATTTAGCTACATGCTCTGCTACGGACTTTTTCAAACCAATCCACCAGTAGTTTGCCTTTAGATCTTGGTACATCTTATCAGCACCAGGATGAACGGAATATTTGGAGCTGTGGGCTTCCTGGAGGATAACATCTCGAAGTCCTCCATAAACTGGAACCCATATTCGCCCATTCAATCTTAACATTCCATCCTTGTCATAGGATAACTGCTCCTCAGTTACTCCTAGCTTTTCTTTAGGATAGTTAGCTTCCAACACAGCTTCCTTTTGTGCAGCTAACACCCTTTCGTTCAAATTATTCCTTATTTCTATGCGCTTGGCATGTATTCTTATCGGCTTCACTCTTTCTTTTCTGCTTAAGGCGTCAGCAACTACATTTGCCTTGCCTGGATGGTATCTTATCTCACAGTCGTAATCATTTAAAGTTTCCATCCATCGCCTTTGTCGCATGTTCAAGTCCTTCTGATTGAACAAATGTTGAAGGCTCTTGTGATCCGAATAGATTACACACTTGGTCCCATACAAGTAGTGTCTCCAAAGTTTCAGTGCAAATACAACGACACCCAGTTCCAAGTCGTGGGTGGTGTAGTTTTTCTCGTGCACCTTTAGCTGTCGTGAAGCGTAGGCAATGACCTTGCCTCTCTGCATGAGTACACAGCCCATACCAGTGTGTGACGCATCGCAATATACCACGAATTCTTCTATACCATCAGGCAATGTTAACACTGGTGCATTGCTCAACTTCTTCTTCAGAATGTCAAAGGATTCCTGCTGCTTAGGGCCCCAATCAAACTTAATCTTCTTACGAGTCAACGAAGTTAGAGGCGCAGCAATCCTTGAAAAATTTTCGATGAATCGCCTATAGTATCCTGCTAATCCTAGAAAACTGCGAATCTCGGTAGGTGTCTTTGGCTCTTGCCAATTCATAACTGCTTCTACTTTAGCGGGATCTACTTGGATACCTCGCTCACTTACCACATGCCCAAGGAATTGGACTTCTCGAAGCCAAAATTCGCACTTTGAAAATTTGGCATAGAGCTTCTCATGATGTAGAAGTTTGAGAATACAACGAAGGTGTTTCTCGTGGTCAGCCTGGTTCTTTGAGTAGATAAGAATGTCGTCAATAAAAACGATGACGAATTTATCCAGATAAGGCTTGCAGACGCGATTCATGAGATCCATGAATGCGGCTGGTGCGTTAGTGAGCACAAAAGGCATCACTAGGAACTCGTAATGTCCATAACGAGTCCTAAACGCTGTCTTGTGTACATCTTCATCCTTGACCTTCAACTGGTGATAGCCTGACCTCAAGTCGATCTTTGAAAAGTAGCTTGCCCCTTGCAATTGATCGAACAGGTCGTCGATTCTAGGCAAAGGATACCTATTCTTAATGGTGACTTTATTAAGCTCGCGGTAATCGATGCACAGACGCATCGATCCATCCTTCTTCTTGACAAACAAAATCGGTGCTCCCCAAGGAGACGAGCTAGGTCTAATAAAACCCTTAGCTAACAGATCATCTAACTGCGTTCTTAACTCCTTCATCTCCGTTGGTGCCAACCTATATGGTGCTCTCGCTACTGGCGCCGCACCCGGAATGATGTCAATTCGAAACTCCAATTGCCTATCCGGCGGTAAGCCAGGTAGTTCTTCCGGAAACACTTCAGGGTATTCCGAAATGACAGGGATATCTTCAATCTTCGGCTTTAGCTCATCAACAGTAACTTGTGCCATGTAAATGACACAACCTTTCTGTAGACATCTGGATGCCTTGAGCATGTACACTTGCTCAGGCAACCCATGCTGGGTATCTCCTTGGATAGTGAGTGACTCACCGGACGGAGCTTTAACTATTACTTGCTTTCTGTTGCACACAATCTGGGCTTGGTTGTGTGACAACCAATCCATACCTATCACTATATCAAATCCGGCTAGCTTAAAGGGAAGTAAGGATAATGGAAAAGAGTGATTCCTAATGGATATAACACATCCATCTAAAACGGTTGAGGCGGTTTCTATGGTTCCATCAGCTAATTCCACCTCATACTTCACACTTAAGGCTTTTATAGGTAATTTTAACAACTCACAGAATTTATTATCTACAGAAGACTTATCCGCTCCAGAATCAAACAAGACTCTAGCAAAAACATCGTTTACAAGAAAAGTACCTGTAATAACGTTGTCATCTTGAACTGCTTCCTTAGCGTCCATCTTGAAGACTCTTGCATTGGTCTTCTTTCCATCATCGGTTTTCTTAGCGTTCTTTGGGCAATTCGTCTTAATGTGCCCTTTCTCGTTGCAACCGTAACATGTTGCATATTTCAGACCTTTACACTTCAAAGTCGTATGATCCGTAGATTTGCAGATTCCACAGGATCTCGTGAGGGACTGCGATTTCGACTCTAAGCGACACTTCCCAAAATGGTTTTTCTTACAGGTTTTGCATTTGGGCTTATCCCCTGATGGTTGCCAATCTCTCTTAAATCCCGACCCTTTCCTGTGGTCGTTATTCCCCCGGTGTCTCTTCTCCGATCTCCGTGAGGTATCGTCCTCACGTTTCCTCTTGTTCTCCTCCGAGTTCTTAAGAGCTCTCAATCTGACTACGTCCTGGGTGAGAGAGAGAGATAGATCAGTTACTGATCTGAACGTTGTAGGCCTCGATGCCTTAACACTTGCCTTAATCTTAGGTGCCAAACCCCCAATAAAACGGGCAATCCTTCTCGGCTCTGGGGTTACCAAGTATGGCACTAATCGAGATAGAGTATTGAAAGTGGTGAGGTACGCCTGGCAGTCTAGATTCTTCATCACCAAGGATACGAAGTCTGACTCGATCCTTTCCACTTCATGTTGTGGGCAAAAGTTTTCTTTAATAAGGGCTACGAATTGATCCCATGACATACTGTAAAGTGTGGCCTTTCCGGCAGCTTGTAGGAGAGATTTCCACCACGCCAGTGCGTCCCCTTTGAATGATTGGGATACGTACTTCACTACGTCCCGTTCAGCACACCCGCTGATATCTACAACTGTATCCATTTCGTCTAACCAGGTCATGCAGTCGACCGCTCCCTTCTCCCCAGTAAAGTCTCTGGGTTTACATGAGACGAAGTATTTATACGTACAGGACTTACTGTGTGATTCCTGTTTCTGCTTGATCTCCTTTTTCGGGACACTGCTGTGGTTAGAGGAGTGATTATCCTCATCATTCTTCTTTAGCTCGTCTTTCTTAGATGCATCCTTCTTAGAGAGTGGTTTGGTATGAGCCTCAGAATGATCCTTGGTCTTAGAATGTGGCGCGGACCGGGCCCCACTTCGGGTCCTACTTGGTTCACTATATTGCCTTTCAATGGCTTTGGCAACAGCATTTTCTACTAATGCTTGTAGCTCCGCACCAGTTATATGTATTCTAGTGTTATCTGGTCCTTCCTCGGAGTGACTGTTTACTTCTTCAGACTTAGCCATGTGGTTTTAGGTGCTACATAAAAGTAAGGACAAGGTCTATTTAGAAACCTAACAGTATTATCGTTCTTGACGATTTATTAACCATGGTAATAAAAGCCATATTAGTTAATTTAATTAATTTCATTCAGGACTTTTTATTAGCAACTTTACCCTAGAATGAAATATATATATATTGGCACAATAGGCCTAGTCACTTGGACAATTTCTAAATTTTGAATTCATATTTTTATAGGATTAGGATTGTATAATTAAAACAAATAAATCCTTTGCTTGGCAGGGAGTTTGTAAACCACGGCTGCCCTTTTTGTTTTATATGACATTAGTCATAACCCGTAGGCATCAAGTTACAATCAGATATATATAGAATACAAATTTTTTTTGGATAATTTATTAAAAGGGTGACATGTGTGATTTTGCGGATCACGCTTGCCAAGAATGTTAACATGTTTACAGATGTTAACAGAGAGTTGAATCTTTTAAATAGGTTCTACCATGTTGGCCAGGTCTTTAATGTGACATTCAAGCTAGGTTTTACCTTTTTAAGATTCTTATTATTAAAATGGTAAATTAAAATAATAATTGCTATTTTCCATTTATTTGTATATATTATATTTATGCATATAATTCAAAAATGAAAAACTTAAATTAACCATTTCAAATAGAGTTAACTAACAAAAGTTTGCCCTAAACGGGACTTTTACTCAAATAACATACCCACGCAGGGGCTAAACTAACAAACAAACCCACGCAGGGGTAGAACAGAAAGGAAAAACATACCCACACAGGGGCAGAGTACAGAAATAAATGTCCTCGCAGGGACATGATTAAATAACTAGCAACCAAGGATTTAGTAGTCCTTCTTGCTCTTTCCCTTGATCAAATCCACCATCTTCTTAAACATCCCACGATTGTGCCGACGATCTTCCCGCAATTCATGCCGCAATTCACGTCGCACATCATTTATCCCTTGAAGGATTTCTTGAACTTGCGGTGGCGACATCATCGGTGTCGGTGGTGGTAGCGTATATTGCGGTGGTTGAGGAGGCTGCGGCTGCTGATATCCATAGGATGGGTATCCATAGGTCGACTGTCCCGTAGTCCAGGGACCTCCAAAAGTACCCTCCGGATTGAGAGAGTTGTAGTTCGCGGCTACCCAGTAGGGATCCTCTGTATAGTTATAACGTGGGGGAAAAGTCGGCTCGAAGGGGTTATATGCGGCCGCGCTAGTATAAGCGGGGATTGGGTTCCCAAAATCCTGTGGTGGTGGTGGCGCGATTGGCGCAGATGTTACTTCTGAGACGGGATGCGAAGATTCTCCCATCTTTGGCTCCTCATGAAGTGGCGAGTATCGGCTGCTACCTGAAGGTGGAGGGGTGCCGATGCGTATTCCCCCTCGTGTGGACATACGAGCGTTCCTTCCTCTTCGCCTTGGAGGCGGGGGAGGCAAAACTGGAGGTGGTGGCGGCGGCGGAGTGACCACGTCGCGCCAGAAACCCTCAGAAGGGTCCTGCTGCTGAGGCTGCTGCTGAATCTGCTGCTGGGAGTGCAAGGGAGAGTTATGGTAGGACTGGTGCAGGGGAGAGTTATGGTAACTAGGGGTATATACCCAATCATGCTGCTTGAATCTCTCCTCATAACTGTCGGGACCATGGTAAGGTGATCCCACAAACGGTGACCCATCTGAAATCTCGATGGGGTGGTTCGGTGTTCCGGACGCTGGCATGGAAGGATCGGTATCCTCATCGATATCCATCTTGTTGCCACCCGGAAAGTGGTCTTCCAGTCCAAGTGGGTTATGACCCATTGGTTCTCCCAAGTAATCATCAGGGTTGTACAGGCACTGAAAGACAGGTGCTGGGTAATCAAAAGGTGATTGGTGGTTCTGGAGAGGTATGTAGGATTGATGGGAGTTGTGGGGCTCATTTTCTGAATGAGGCCCAAAAGAGTGTGGGAGAGAAGGTGAGGTACTCAGTGAAGCTGAGTGCCTGGCGGGTTCAGCGAAAGATCTCCAAAGGTTTCGAGCATCTGCGTTAAGGGATCCTGAAGGGGTTCGCCTATGCGAAGGGCCGGCTTCATGATCATGTGAGGTTGCGAATGCTCCTTGTCCCCTTCCTCTTCCTCTTACACGTGGCAGCATTTTGAACCTGTCAAAAATCAAACAAGTGGCAAAACAACATATATATAAGACAAAGTTAGAAAATAAAGTTCTTTGTCTAGACTCGAAAATCGAGGAATGTGCAATTGTGTAACTGAGATTAAACACAAAAGGCTAGTGTTTAATTCACTCAGTGTTGGCTCTGATACCAACCTGTCACACCCCTAATTTCCACGTGTCACCGGTGGGCCCGGTGGGGAGTATAGTGACGTAGTTGGCATCATCATAGACAAACCACACAATATATAAATGCACAGCGGAAGCAAAGATAGATTCATTTAAACTTTAATAGAATGTAATATTAAATATCACTAGTAGTTGAAACGGATCCACAGGCGGATCAAAAATAAAATAAGATATTGTTCAACAGTTTTATTGTCATCCAAGCTTGCGAGACTTATTGTGGACGCTCTAGAAGACAGCCAGCCTATTTCGTGTAGTACCTGCACTTAACCTTTTGGGAAAATACGTCAGTTTACACTGGTAAATACAAATTAACTGACTCATTTTGAAAAGATTGAAAATTGATTTAAATGCACAAGGCATAAAATATTTTTTTTTATAACTTGGGATAATTATGCAATATAATCTTGTAAGGGATTTACATGTTACTCCGCGTTCAGTAGCCCGATCCGTAGACCGGGTTAAAGATTAATAGACACACCACAATATAGAGTTATACACTGACGGGTGTACGCCTACACCCCGTGCTCAGGTCGTGGCCATCTCGTAAGATGATGCCAAGGATATCCTGGACATGGTCATTAACCCCACAAAGGCTTCAAGCAATAAAACACCTTCAAAACAGGGTCATCTCAATAAATTTAACCACTATTCGATTAAAGAATTCAATGCCGGACCAAGCGATATATTATATACCGTACCCCAAGCCCGTATAGGGAAAATAAGTTAAAAGTATTTACCTTGGTAAGTATGATCACAATTAGCAAGTGGAGGTAGCTTTTACTGGGTCTCCTATTCTGGAACAAAGGTTTATAATAACCTATTAGATTCCTAACGGGTCTTTATTTAAGCCTAAGCTTAGACCGGTTAGTTTTAAGGACGATACGGTTCAAGCGCACGATTAAGCGAAGACCGGATAGAATGTGATTTAGACCCGACAAGTTTAAATACTTGTATAATTTGGGTATGCTAAATCCATTCTGGATTTTGAGACAAAATGATAATGCTTGACCCGTTTCAGCCAATTTATGCAAACTAGTTACATAAACCGAACCGAACGCTAAAAGAGCGTTACGGGTAACCACAAGAGTCATGTGCAAGTTCACTGAGATAATATGCTTTAAATATGTTTTAATATCAGTAAGATAACTTCTATTTTGCCTCAAACGGATTTAAACTCAATTTGCGCCTCATAAGGGCATTTTGGTCATTTAAAAGATTATAAAAGGGTTAAATTGGAAATCTGAGTTACAGGTCTGGTTTATACAGTAAATATACTTAATTTGACATATTATATCAGTAGGGTATGACCCATATACAAAACTTATCATTTAAAACCAAACTATGCACCTTAGGGGTATTTTGGTAATTTCACAAGGGCTTAAACGGTCAAAACTGGAAAACTGAGTTTAAAAACTTATACTTACTGTTATTATATAAAAATTATGCTAAATACATCAGTAGGTATAATCCTTATACGTTTAATATGGTTATAGTACATACTATGCGTTAAAAACGCTTAAAAAGGCGATTTAGAGCCGTTTCCGGGTTTTCAAAAGAAAGCTGATATTTTTATATTTCCAGAATGCTCAAAATAATTTATTTAACAAATAAAATCAGTAGAAAAAGGTTTGGGGTCAAAAAGATTTATAAAACTCATTTTATAACTTAAAAGGTCAAAACCGGTATTAACCGAATCGAAACTTAGAGACCTATGATACGACCAGCCAAAAATTAAATAAAAATCTTCAAAAATCCCAAAATATTATATAACATCAGTTGGTAAAAAGTTTGGTATCAAAAAGTGGGCTTAAATAGGTTATATGCTAATTACGCCGTTTATTTAACATAAAGCTTTAGATTTACGATATCGGACATAACTCTAAATCTGGACCTCCAACTGATATCAAATTTTCGGTGCAAGTTTATAAATCAGTAATAAAGGTTTCTACTCTTTCACTTTTCCAAAATCACGTTTTATATCAAAAAGGGCAAAATAGTCATATTTAAGCATAAACCGGTAACATGCATATGAATCGGACGAGAGTTGAATCAAGTCTCAAAATCTCAGAGAGTTACACATATATAAAAAAATGGTCCAAAATAAGCTCTAATGCAGATCTCAAACATGCATGCACGGATCCGAATCGAGAGTCAAAGAAAAAGTCATTTTGTAAGACTTTCGGTTCCAATCCGGGATTATACTAAAAATTGTCGAGTTGATCATGATAAAACATATTCTTACATTCATTACAAAGTTATTTTGATGATCAAACTGATTGCATGTAACCTACATTACTATTTAGGCTAGATTTTACAAAAACACATTCTGTTGACTTTTTAAGAACAACTTTGACTCGACAATAATCATGCTTAGAGTGGGAATCAGAAAATACCCTTTTGAGGGTTTGTTTCCCACATAAATACCAACTTGTAGGTACTTTCAATTTGAGAAATGACTGAGCCATTTTCGTTTAATCAAAAAGTCAAACTAGAGTTACGACGGATTGACTTTCGGCTAATAATCTAAGCTAGAACGAATTAGAGAAGGTTATGATTGCTTACAAGAGTCCTAATGAAGCTTAGAGATCACTATGAAGCAGCCTTGTCGTCCAGAAAGCTCCAGATTAGCTCTTGTGAATTTTTGAAAGTTGTAAGTGTTCTTGGTTACTACTCAAGACCCAAATTGTGAAGACTTTGATCTGATTATAAGGTGTTTCAGATGTTATGAGAAGGTCACAGGTGTCCTATATTGCATGTAAGCTTATTGGAGGGTTTGGGAGGTGCTGATAGCTGTAACCAACTCACAAAACGGACCAATAATGTTGCTATTCGCGAATTCTGGACCTGGCAGTGGGTCGCAGCCCGCTTAAGGCTGCCCAGGCGGGCCGCCTGGGGTCTGCTGATCCACAAAAGTTTGTTAAATGTTGCAGTTTGGTCCCTGCTCCTTGGTTACGAGGTTTTGGCCCTTTATCTTGACCCTTAGACCCTCAAATCTGATTTTTAAGGACCTTGGGACATTTACCAACATGGTAATGTCCTCGGTTAACTTTGCGCTCACCCGAAAAGTCATGAGATTCGACGTTGACGCTTTTAACCCCTCAAGTACGGTTTTGGCCATAACTTTCTCATACGATAACGAAACTTCATGAAATTTTTACCACATATTCTAGTGAGTATATTTTATCATTACAAAGCTTCGGCGCTGCCAAAAGATCACTCAGAGGTATAAATTCAACATGTTGACACTTTTAGTCCCTGTAGTTTGTAATTCCTCACTTTCGTGCATTTTCCGCTTCGTATGATCCATGATCTATCCGTTTAGGGTTATAAACACCATATAGGGTTATTTTAGAGTCTATTTATCCAATGTTGACACTTCGGACCCTTATATTCCATAGTTTCACTTTTTGTCAACTTTAGTCCCTCTAAAGTATGTTTTCACATATTCAAAGTCTATGACACATGTCAATGCTTTATTGGACGTAAATTTCCGAGGTGTTACACGATAACACCCAGATTAACATAGCGGGTGCAGAGCTCCAAACGTTAATTGACAATGCTGTTGCAAAAGCCTTGGATAGGCAGTATAGTGAGTCCAGCGGTACTCGGAGTCGTACCCTATCCGCACCGCATTCCAAGCCTAAGACTCATTCTGAGGCCCACAGCAAGCCACCACCCTCCAAGAAAGATGAACCAAAGAAAGACGATGACGATCGTCACTCTTCAAACCGGCAAAGTGTCCCATCTCAAAGGATCGTGCTGAATCAAGGACCCCGTGATAAGGGTTGCTCCTACAAATACTTTGTGTCATGCAAACCCAGGGATTTTACCGGGGAAAAAGGGGCTACAGACTGCATGACATGGTTGGATGAGATGGACACAGTGGTTGATATCAGCGGGTGCGCTGATAGGGATGTGGTAAAGTTTGTGTCTCAATCGTTCAAAGGTGAGGCCTTAGCCTGGTGGAGATCGTTGATTCAAGCTACTGGGAAGATTCCACTGTACAGTATGTCATGGAAACAATTTGTTGCCCTCATCAAGGAGAACTACTGCCCTCAGCATGAGGTAGAGAAGATTGAGTCGGATTTTCTTTCATTGGTTATGAAGAATCTGGATTGCCAAGCTTACCTTACGAGCTTTAATACAATGTTAAGGTTGGTTCCCTATCTGGTGACCCCAGAACCCAAAAGAATAGCTCGTTTCATTGGGGGTTTAGCCCCAGAGATAAAGGCAAGTGTAAAAGCCTCTCAGCCAGCTACTTTCAGATCTGTAGCTAATATATCCTTGTCCCTCACACTGGACGCGGTCAGGCAGAGGTCGCTGAGGAACACGGATACCGAGAAAAGGAAGCGTGATGATGACAATTCACGACGGTCAGATAAGAAGCACAGAGGAAACAATGACCACAAGAAAGGATTTGGTTCTAAGAAGGATGGGCATCAATCTGGAGATAAGCCCAAGTGTAAGATTTGTCAGAAGCACCACTTTGGGAGGTGCAGACTTGACTCAAAATCCCAATCCCAGTCGAGGCCTTGTGGGATTTGCAAATCCACGGAACATAAAACCCTGGAGTGTAAGAAGCTGAAGGACGCAACGTGCTACAGTTGCAACGGAAAAGGGCACATTAAGACAAATTGCCCAAAATATGCAAAGAAAGCTGATGAAGGAAAGAAGACCAATGCTAGGGTCTTCAGGATGGATGCAAAGGAAGCTGTGCAGGATGACAATGTGATCACAGGTATCTTCCTTATAAATGATGTTTATGCGAGAGTGTTGTTTGATTCAGGAGCTGATAAATCTTTCGTAGATAATAAGTTTTGTAAATTGTTGAATTTACCTGTTAAAACCTTAAGTGTGAAGTATGAGGTGGAATTAGCAGATGGCACCTTAGAAACCGCCTCAACCATATTAGATGGATGTTTTATATCCATTAAGAACCACTCTTTTCCGTTGTCCCTACTTCCTCTTAAGTTAGCCGGTTTCGACATAGTTTTAGGCGTGGACTGGTTATCTCATAACCAGGCCCAAATTGTCTGCGATAAGAAGCAAGTGGTGATCAAGACTCCGTCTGGTGAATCACTTACCATTCAGGGAGATACCCAGTATGGACTGCCTAAGCAAGTGACTATGCTCAAGGCCTCTAGGTGTTTGAAGAAGGGTTGTGTCATCTACATGGCACAAGTGACTATTGATGAGCCGAGACCCAAGATTGAGGATATCCCCGTCATTTCTGAATACCCTGAAGTTTTTCTTGAAGAACTACCTGGTTTACCACCAGATAGACAAGTAGAATTCAGAATTGACATTATCCCTGGAGCAGCACCGGTAGCAAGGGCGCCTTATAGGTTAGCACCAATAGAGATGAAGGAATTGAGAACACAACTGGATGAATTGCTAGCCAAAGGTTTCATTAGACCTAGTACGTCTCCTTGGGGAGCACCAATCTTATTTGTCAAGAAGAAGGATGGATCGATGCGTCTGTGCATCGATTACCGTGAGCTTAACAAGGTCACTATCAAGAATAGGTATCCATTGCCCAGGATCGACGATCTGTTCGATCAACTTCAAGGGGCAAGTTACTTCTCTAAGATTGACTTGAGGTCAGGTTATCACCAACTGAAGGTTAGAGATGAAGACGTACACAAGACTGCATTTAGGACCCGTTATGGTCACTACGAGTTCCTAGTGATGCCTTTCGGGCTCACTAATGCACCAGCGGCATTCATGGATCTCATGAACCGTGTCTGTAAACCATACTTGGACAAATTTGTCATCGTCTTCATTGACGACATCCTCATCTACTCAAAGAACCAAGCTGATCATGAGAAGCATCTTCGATGTATTCTTTCACTACTTCAACAGGAGAAGCTTTACGCCAAATTTTCGAAGTGTGAATTCTGGCTTCGAGAAGTCCAATTCCTTGGACATATGGTTAGTGAACGTGGTATCCAAGTGGATCCCGCTAAGGTGGAAGCTGTCATGAATTGGCAAGAGCCGAGGACGCCCACAGAAATTCGCAGCTTCTTGGGATTGGCAGGATATTACAGGAGTTTTATTGAAAATTTTACAAGGATTGTTGCACCCCTAACTTCTCTGACTAGGAAGAAAATTAAGTTCGACTGGGGACCGAAGCAACAAGAAGCCTTTGATATCCTTAAGCAGAAGCTAAGTAATGCACCTGTGTTGACATTGCCTGATGGAATAGAAGAGTTTGTAGTATATTGTGATGCATCACACACCGGGATGGGATGTGTGCTTATGCAGAAAGGCAAGGTTATTGCCTATGCTTCACGTCAGTTAAAAGTGCATGAAAAGAATTACACCACCCATGACATAGAATTAGGTGTCGTGGTATTCGCACTGAAGCTCTGGAGGCACTATTTATATGGCATCAAGTGTGTGATCTATTCTGATCATAAGAGCCTCCAGCATCTGTTTAACCAAAAGGATTTGAACATGAGGCAGCGATGATGGATGGAAACTTTGAATGATTATGATTGTGAGATAAGATACCATCCTGGATGGGCAAATGTAGTCGCCGATGCCTTGAGTCGAAAGGAAATGGTGAAGCCTATAAGAATCAATGCCAAGAGCATTGAGATAAAGAATAGTTTAAACGAAAGGTTGTTAGCTGCGCAGAAAGAAGCTGTACTGGAAGCTATCTATCCTAATGAAAAGCTTGGAGTAACTGAAGAACAGTTATCCTATGGCAAGGACGGAATTCTAAGGTTAAATGGACGAATATGGGTTCCAGTTTATGGAGGACTTCGAGATGTTATTCTCCAGGAAGCCCACAGTTCCAAATACTCCGTTCATCCTGGAGCTGACAAGATGTACCAGGATTTGAAGGCAAACTTTTGGTGGATAGGCTTAAAGAAGTCTATAGCTACCTATGTAGCTAAATGTTTGACATGTGCGCAAGTCAAAGCTGAACATCAGAAGCCGTCAGGTTTGCTACAACAGCCTGAACTTCCCACATGGAAGTGGGAAATGGTGACGATGGATTTCATCACCAAGTTGCCGAAGACAAGGAAAGGAAATGATACGATATGGGTGATAGTTGATAGGTTGACTAAGTCAGCACATTTCCTACCCATTAAGGAAACCTATAGCTCCGACATGTTAGCCCAATTGTACGAAGATAAGATTGTATCTCTACATGGCGTACCTGTGTCTATTATCT
The DNA here is from genome assembly GCF_002127325.2 of Helianthus annuus. NCBI lineage: Eukaryota > Viridiplantae > Streptophyta > Magnoliopsida > Asterales > Asteraceae > Helianthus > Helianthus annuus. Next base: position 106,176,153 of record NC_035437.2, read on the forward strand.
CTGACAGAGATACTAGATACACATCTCATTTTTGGAAGAGTTTCCAACAATCTTTGGGCACGCGCTTAAATTTCAGTACGGCTTACCATCCTCAGACGGACGGGCAGAGTGAGCGTATAATCCAAACCTTGGAAGACATGCTTCGTGCATGTGTAATTGATTTAGGTGGTAGTTGGGATAACCACCTACCATTGATCGAGTTCTCGTATAAGAATAGCTAGCATACCAGCATTAAGGCTGCGCCTTTCGAGGCCTTGTACGGTAGAAGCAGAACGCCCGTGTGTTGGGCGGAAGTTGGAGATGTCCAACTGACAGGACCGGAAATAGTCTTTGAAACGACGGACAAGATTGTCCAGATTCGTGAATGCCTGAAAGCTGCCAGGGATAGGCAGAAAAGCTACGCAGACTTAAAACGTAAACCTCTGAAATTTGAGGTAGGTGATAAAGTTCTACTTAAAGTATCACCCTGGAAGGGGGTGATGCGATTTGGTAAGAAAGGTAAGTTAAGCCCGAGATACATAGGACCATTCGAGGTCATCGAATGTGTCGGATCAGTTGCTTATAGGTTAAAATTACCTGAAGAGCTCAGTGGTATTCACAATGTATTCCACATCTGCAATCTGAAGAAGTGTTTCGCTGATGAATCACTAGTCATACCACACACAGATGTGCACATAGAAGAGAGCTTGAAGTTTGTGGAGAAACCTGTGTCAATCGAGGACCGACAGGTTAAGAAACTTCGAAGGAAGCATGTGCCGATTGTAAAAGTGAAATGGGATGCCCGTAGAGGTCCCGAGTATACGTGGGAGGTAGAGTCCACAATGAAAGAGAAATACCCTCAGTTGTTTCAGTAAATCTCGAGGTCGAGATTTCTTTTAAGGGGGTGAGGATATAACACCTCGAAAATTTGTGTTCAATATATAAACGACACGTGTCATGTACAACAAAAGCATTATAAACCCGGATTTAGTTAAAGATGTATGGCAAGGTTTTTGAACATGTCGACATGTTAATTTATATCTCTGAATGACTTCATTATGAATCCTAAGACCCTAATATGAATAATAAACATCTGGTATACCTTTAAATCCGGTGATTTCTATCAATAATGGATTCCTATTTTTCTAGAATGGGATTCTATGAAATAATGCACGATAAGCCTTCGTTTACGAATTCCATTATAGTTCAAACCAATAATACAATATGATAGGGTAGACACAACTGATCAAGCATGGGTTAAAGGCCTCATACTGACAATTCCTGGCCCAAAAACATGTTATAAAAGTTGCATGTTCGAAGCTTGAAAGGTTAAATTTTTTTTGCCTTCTGGTAAAGGCTTACGGACCGTAAAGGTCCTGCCTTACGGTCCGTAAGGAGTGCCCAGCGACAGAAAGTTTGGCAGTTGGCTGTTATAAGTTTTTAACCGACTTAAAAAGATATTTTCACTTTCATGGGCGACCCCTAGCAGTCCATAGGCACTAGGAACACTTGTTTATGATCTGGGAACAATGCTAGACTTGTGTGGCATGATCTTGAGCAACCAAATTCACTATAAAAAGGCTCTCATGTTGCAACATTTTGATCACACCTTCCATCTGCATTTGTGGAGCTTCCTGGAGCATAAGACCTGTTCCCAAGCATCTCTAATAGTGCATTAGACTTTGGTAAGTACCCTTGACCATCCTTAATTGAGTTTTACTTAGTTTTTAGCTTAAAAGTCAAACCGTCGTAATTAACGTTTGACTTAGCGATTAATCATTTATGGTCCAGTGATTAGTCGAATTGAAGGTACTTATAAGTTGGCAATTATGTGGGCAATACACCCTTTTAAGGGCACCCTCTGATTTCCGCTCTAACTAGATCAAATGTCGGGTCAAAGTTGGTATTAAAAAGTCAACAGAAGCATGATTTTCGAATTAACATGTAATTAGCAATGTAGAAGGCGTGTAACCTATTTTATCACTCATATAACATGCTAATAAGTATAAGAACTGGTTTAAGCTTGTTTGATCCGACAATTTTCTGTTATAACCCGGTTCGGAACCGAAAGTCGCAAAACTTTGACTTTTGCTTTGACTTCAGTTCTGGCCTGATATGGTATGATTTAGATATGCCTTAGAGCTTCCTTAGGACCAAGTTACATGATGGTGTAAACCTCTGTGTTTGGTTCGTTGATTGCTCGATTCGTTTATATGGTTCCGTTAAATGCCTAATGTTGACCAATATGCCCTTTTGACCATAAAACGAGAATTTTGGATATGTGAAAGGACCATAATCTTGTTACCGGTTCATAATCATGTACCTAAATTTTCACATCAGTTCGAGGTCCAGAATAGGAGTTATGCTAAATAGCGCATTTAAGAAACTTTTTGTTAATTAAACGGCGCACTTAGCATAAAGCCTATCTAAACCCAATTTCGACACCAAATCTTTTGCACACTGATGTAAAATAATATTTTAGGATTTATAAAGATTTTTAATTATTTTTAACCTGCTCATAACCCAAGGTTATGGCGTTGATTCGGTAAATACCGATTATACCCCTTTTGGTTATAAAATGAGTTCTACATAGTATTTTGACACCAATCAAATTGCTACTGATTTTATATAATAAATGTGGTATTTTGAACTTTATAACCTGATCAGAAAACTCGGATTTCCGGTATAACCTGGAAATCGCTTAAAAATGGCTTTTTACGCGTATTAAACACCTAGTATGGGTTTAAAACCATTTTGTCAAATAAGACTTATCACCAACTGATATAACCTGATAAATTAAGATATTTTCTGATTATTTCGGACCCAAGTCTCAGAATTTAAGTTAATCTCTTTTACAATCTCCTAAATGACCAAAATACCCCTTCGGGGCTTAAATTAAGATTTAACTCGCTTTGGGCATAACGGAAGGTATCCTACTGATATCACAACCTATTCGAGGCATATTAACTTAGGAAACCTGTAAACGACTCTCATTGTTACCCGTTACGCTTCCTGCGCGTTCGGTTCAGTTTATGTAACTAGTTTACATAAATTAGCCGAAACGGGTCAAACCTTATCTTTTTTATCTCAATATCCAGAATGTGGTTAGATTACCCATATTATACAAGTCTTCAAACTTGTCGGGTCTAAATCACATTCTATTCCGGTCTTCGCTTAACCGTGCGTTTGAACCGTATCTTTCCTTAAAACTAACCGGTCTAAGTTTAGACTTAATTAAAGACCCGTTAGGATTCTAATAGGTTATTATAAACCTTCGTTCCATAATAGGAGACCCGGTAAAAGCTACACGCACTTGCTATTTGTGATTGATACTTGCAAAGGTAAATACTTTTAACTTATCTTCCCTATACGGGCTTGGGGTATGGTATATAAAATACCGCTTGGTCGGACATTGAATCTTTAATCGATTAGAGGTTAAATCATTGATATGCTCCGTTTTGAAATGTTTTGTTTGCTTAAAGCCTTTGGGGGGTTAATGACCATGTCCCGGATATCCCTGGCATCATTTTACGAAATGGCCACGACCTAAGCACGGGGTGTAGGCGTACACCCGTCAGTGCCAAAAATAAATAATGTGGTGTGTCTATTGATCTTTAACCCGTTCTACGGATCGGGCTACTGAACGCATAAGGAACATGTAATTCTTTTACAAGATTATATACAAATAATTATCCTAAGTTATAAAAAGTTTGTGCCTCGTGCATTCAAATCAATTTTATTAAACTTTTCAAAATGAGTCGGTTGAATGTATTTACCAGTGTAAACTGACGTATTTTCTCAAAAAAGGTTAAGTGCAGGTACTACGCGAACTAGGCTGGCTTTCTCCTATTGTCCACAATAAGTCTCGCAAGCTTGGATGTCAAAACTGTTGAACAATGTTTCCTATTTATTTTTGATCCTCCTGTGGATTATTTTCAACTATTTGTGATACTTGATATTACAATTATATTCGGTTGAAATATATCTATCCTTTGCTTCCGCTGTGCATTTAAATATTGTGTTGTTTGACTGTAATGTTACCAACTATGTCACGATAATCCCCCACCGGGCCCACCGGTGAAACGTGGAAATATCGGGGTGTGACATCCGGCGTCGGTGCTGCAGGGGCAGCGTCCCCGACGCTGGGCAGCAGTTGACCGACGCCCTAACTTGCTGTCTACGCGTCAGCCGACGCCAGTAGCCCCGTTTCTTCGTTTTTCTTCGATTCCGGACTCTGTAGACCCATTCCTAAGCCCCGTTAAACTTCCATTATGTACCCCAATGGCCCAACCTTACCAAATAGTTTTGTGAGGTACGGGTGATTATAGAACTCATTTTTAAGCTCCTGAAATGTAGCTCAAACTCATTAAAGAGTGTTTATGAGGTACGGGTAAGAATGGGGCGTTTATGCAAGTATGTGTGGGAATGAAATAAGTATGTAGGAATGTATGAATAGATTAATTGTATGTAGTAGATGGAACCCATTAGTAAACACGAATAGAAATGAGTATACATGTAGGTTGGTATGTACGAGACTTATATGTATAGTAGTTTGTGACTAAGAATTGTTACTATGAATATGTGAGAATGTAAGTTGTATGTAAGAGTTTGGATAGAGGGGTAGGTGTATGAAGTAGGATTTATCATACTCGAAAGAGTTGGATTAGATAATTTGTATGCGTGTTATTGAACCATATGTATTCGAATGAGTGAGACTCGTATGTATGCATGTATGGTGTAAATATACATCAGTATTAACGATGTTAACCAGGCTGCCTTTGAGAAATGAAATGCAGGTATTTTATTGTTGACTCATTGAAGGTTAAACATCGAGATGAAATGCTTGAATTCAGAAAGATAACCGAATGGAATGTATATGAGGATAAAACGTGACGTAATCCTACAATTGTGTATCTTAGATTATATATAATGTCACCAAGTACTAATGATGTGAATGTATATGGTGAATGCAGGTTGTACGAAATCATGGATCATCATCACGAGGTGTAAGCGGCCAAAGATCAAGTCATAAGATAGATTGTACGGGAATGTGTGATTATGCAATTTAGTAAAAATAAGTTATGTTTTATTTCATAAATGAGAACGAAGAATGTAATTATCGTAAAAGAGTTATTTTAAAATGGACTTTCAAGTATGTCAAGATGTTTATAAACAAAGAAATTTTAAGGATCCTATTTCCGCTGCGTCTTTATGGTTAATACGTGTTTGGGTCTTACATGTTTCGAAAACCTGACACGATAAGATTTCGTGTCATGTTTGTGTTTACGTGTTTCGGGTTCGTGTCTTATCATGTTCATGTCTTAACAGATCAGGTTGACCCGTTATGCCAGCCCTACTTAGGCTATAGTGTGTGGTCATGACCCTCATGACCACCATTACCCTCCACATAGGTACCATGTCATCTATTTTTAATCCATCATTAAAACCACTACCCTAAGGGGGTGGTCATGACCCAAATCACCATCCTCTTTATTTTTGTCTTAAAATTATCAAATAGGAGGGTCGTGGTAATCGTGGTTTAATCTATGGGAACCACCATCAATCAAGGAGGGGGATGGTGTACCATTTAATTAATGGTCCTATGTAAAAGTATTTCTAAAGGGGTGAAATTTGAAAATTTTTAATAATAATATTTTTGGAAAGAGTGGTATAAAAAGAAGAGAAAATTACGAAAATAGCCAGGAAAAAGGTTGATTTATCAAAATGGTCACCTCACACGTCATTGGAGCAGGGCATCACTGATTACGAGAGAGTTTATGCGTCTGCAGGGCTCATTAATGCGTCCGCCAATGTAGAAGGTCTCAATGACATCATGCGTCTCATGCGTCCGTGACTTATCCCATGCCTCCCATTTTCGTACTTGTTGCTTCATCCATACACGCATCCATTTAAAGAATAGCGGACACATAAGATGTGGGATGCCGTGCTCCAAAGACGCATGAGGTGACCATTTTAGTAAGTCTAACATTTTTCTTGGCTATTTTTGTAATTTATATATACTCTAATTTGCAACATATTTATGCAATAGAACTTGTACCATGTGTTTCATTTGTTGTACCACTTTAGAAGGGCTTCATGCTTTTTAGGAATGGCAATGGGCCACTTGTACCATGTGTTTCATTTGTTGTACCACTTTAGAAGGGCTTCATGCTTTTTAGGAATGACAATGGGCGGGGCTTGAGCCGGGCATTGGTAATCCCAAGTCCGTACCCGGTTGTAATTCTTTGTCCCATACCCGGCCCGTTACCCGTCGGGTATTTGTCGGGTAATTACCCGTCGGTTATCGGGCATACCCACGGGTATCGGGTATACCCGTTAATTTCTTAAAAATACCCGTTGGGACAAATGTGCAATTTTTACTTTGACGTTTATATAATTTACTATTTTAATGACTATAACAAGATTATGACAAAAGATTTTTTTTGGGTAAAGGGTATAACAGAAGATTATGGTATTGTCCCTGACCTCAAACATTATGCTTGTGTAGTTGATTTACTTTTGCGTGCATGGGAAGAAGCTTACATGTTTATTAGAGAAATGCCTATAAAATCAGATTGATCAATATGAATGGATAAATGCTGGGTATTATACACTTTTGTGTAATTTTTATGCTGATAATGGTAAATGGGATGAAGTTGCAAAGTTGAAAATGACAATGAGAGAAAAAGGGGTTATAGTTGATCTTGGGTGTGGTTGGGTGGAAGTGAAGGGGAGCATTCATGCATTTCTTAGTGCTGATAAGAACCATCCTTAAGGAAAAGAAATAAATTCAATTTTGAATGGCTTTTATGAAAAGATGGAAGAAATCACGTAATTTGATCATTCAAAAGCAGACGCTTTGTGTGGCCGTAGTCAAAGACTGGCCGTTGGATTTGGGCTTTTAAATACGGCTCTAGATGTGCCTATATGAGTAACAAAAAATATTTATATATGGTTGGTGGTGGTTTTATTTTTTTACGGTTGTGGTGTTGACGAATGCAATGTTGTGGTGGCTATTGTTGTGATGATTTTGGTGGTTGTGGTCTACCATCGAAAAAACATTTAACATAGTTACATATATCTAAAATCTGTGAAGTTGCATGGGAGCCGACAACCACATACACATGTTTAGAAACAAAACGTATACAAACCTTGATTCTCGAACGTATGGGTATGGTCAAGGGTAAATGGACAATGATGGTTTATGGTGCTATAATCTGTACTCAAAGCGGATTTACTATCTTAGTGATTGTGCTTAGTAAATATACTTTATAGATCACCCTAATCTAACTTGCCGGAAAAAAGAATCTGTTAATATATTTTAACACCGTTACATTGACTCGGTTTCGCAACACATCTCAAGCCCCTGCCGCATCGCGGCGGGTGCGCTTCTAGTTTTCTCTTAAAAGGAAACATTGGAAAGGAGGGGCATTTAGGCGCACCCAATCAAAACCGCTAAAAGCCTAAAACCCTGCAACTTTTCCTCTCTGTGGACGGAACTGCTTGCTATTCCCAAAAAAAAAAAAAATGGAAACCCTAGAAGACGAACAATCGGATGATCGATCGGCGCAGAAAGCCAAAAATTCATTCCCTGAGGAAATAATCGAAGATATCCTTTCCAGACTCCCCGTGAAATCCATCCTCCGATTCAAATCTGTCTCTAAACCATGGCTATCGCTCATCTCCGCTCCATCATTCCACAACCTCCACTCCACCGTTGCCCCCCGTACCACCGCTTTCTTTTTTACCGCTCGCGATTCATCCACAGGCACACGATACTTCTTCTCCGGTGCTAATGACGGTGGATCAGTAGCTAATCTCATGAAACTCGACAACACTGTCTTCGACGCAGCCCATAACTTTGCCGAACATTTGAAGGGGTTAGTATGTTTTACTTCCCGGGATAGTCTTTGTGGTAAACTGTATGCTTTTGTTTTTAACCCTACCACACACAAGTTTTTCAAACTCCCTGACCCTCCTGTTCCCTTACGGAATTACACTGATGAAAACAAGGGTGATTATTACTTGTTTGGGTTCGATGAATTAAGTAATGAACACAAAGTTTTGTACATTGATGTTGAATCGATTAAACCTACTACAATTGAGATTATGATTTTCTCCTTCTCAAATTACTCATGGAGAAAGATCGAGGTCGATCTTCCTCTTGGTATCAGTGCCTGGCGTTGTTTCGTATAGTGTTTGTGTCAATAGCACCATACATCTGTTGCTTCGAAAGCCACTTCAAATTTTGGCATTCAATTTAACAACAGAGATGTTTTCCATTATTAACATGCATCCAGAGGCGGTAACGGAGTCCATATGTCCTGATGCACAGTTCGTTAAAATCAATGGCTTAATAGGTGTAGCTTGTTTTGATACCTGGATCGTGGACGGAAGAAACAAAATGGACATTTGGATGTTGCAAGATTATCAGAATCAAGTTTGGGTCAGAGAAACCATTTGGTTAGCTTCCAAGTCTTGGATCAGATATGGGGAAGGTGACCCTTACCCATCTGATTCTATCAATATGGACGAGATTATCTTTAGCCCAAGGGTGTTGTCTGAGAATTTGATCAGCGTACCCATCTATAACATGAAGGCTAGATGTTTTAAATCAATTGAACTCACTCTTGGTCATCGATTTCTATCCCCAAAATCGGTGAGGGTGGAGGAAATCAAGTGTTATGTTGAAAGCCTCATTCCCTTACAGAACTAGCATGCATTCATTTCTGGAATTCAGGTTTACATTTTGTTGCTATCTTGTTAATGAACATGTACTTGTAAAGTTTCTGCTGATGCTGCTCTTATGTTAAATAGTATTCGGAATCTTGTATCCCTATGCAAATTTTGCTGTGTGAAATGCTAGCAATCTGCTTTACAAAATCAACACAAGTTGTTCCCTATTTGCATCGTGTATTTGAGTCGAGAGATCATAGGCTTATTTATCTCAGTTTATGATACACGACACGGCGTGAGCTCAAATGCCATATGCTCATGCATGACAGTCTCATATATATATATATATATAGGTGGCAATTTTGGGGTTTAATAAAGCTACTAAGGGAATATGTCAAACAGGTAAAAAATTGTCTGAAAGTATATTGTGTTGAATCCAATTTCTAATTTTCTTTTAATAAACTGATTTTCTTTTATTAAAAAAAATAGATTATTATTGGGGGGTAAATTGCATTAGTTAGCAACTAATTTACAAAAGTATTTTGTTTTAATCGTTGTAGTTATTATTGTTTGTTATCATCGTTAAAAATGTATGTGCCATATGTCGTATCATGGCCATTAAAGGTATGCTTTTATGTTTTTATTACACGATTTTGGTCATGAAAGCATGTCTTCTGCCTCGTCACATGTATGTTTCACATAATTTATCTGGAGGTGGTTACTAGGTGAGGTGAGAAATGAATGCGTCGGCTTCTGGGTTAGTTTTAGTACCGTTCGAAATGGTTTGGGGATCCACAAACCAATTTTTTGTTATTTTTTCGTTCAGCCAAAACTTTTTATTTGACCCATTTGATGTTATAGATTTGGGTCCACATCAGCAGCTTGCCGCACCTATTTACGTTTGTTTGCCTTGATCCCAGGATGTTTCTTGTTTGTTTGTGCGCCTTGATCACAGGATGTTTCTTTTATTTTCTCTTTTCTTTTCCAGTTTCATGCATTCTATTATTTTTTCCGTCTAAGTCTAAGTCTAGGGTTAGGAAAGAAATGGAGATATGGAGATCATGAGTTAGGTTACTGAGTCAACTATTTGCTTCCACAAAATGCCTTGCAGCTTTTCTTTATTATTCAAGGTTCAACGGAATGAAATTATAACAAAGACTTTTATGTTTTTTCAACGTTTGAATTAATATTTTTAGCCTTTGCTAGCGTGTTCTTGGCACATCGAGTGCTGAACTAAGGCATCGCTGTTCTATTTGGTGGTGTGTTTGTAGCCAGCAATTAGGCATGTAGCCCCATTGTTGGTTGGGTGGTGTAATTGTATCCCAATTATTGACTATTTCATTTGAACAGGTAGTGTTAGAACCAAATCTACAACGTTTGAGGAGTTACTGATTAAGCATAAACCAAAAATCGATCCATTAAGTAGTAAATGGATCAACATTGCGACATCTAATAGTTAGGGTAACAAATCATGTATTGTGTCAAACTGGCATATTATGACATGGGTTCAAATGGTTCAGGTGACCTGCCAAAGGATTTTTTTTGTCCATTTTTAAATTTTGCAAGAAAATTACGTATTAAATATGTTTATAAATATATTATTTAAATAAAATTCTATACTTTTCAATAAAACGAGTTAAGAGATTGGCAAACATTCTCATTTGAGCTACTTTTTTCATGAGTCAGTTTCATATGCATCCTTCTAAGGCTATGGGGAGTGGGGCGTTGGTTGGGGCGGGGGATGCCCTTCAACGCCAGCTGCTCTACCCCGGGTTGGCGTTAGGCATGGCGTTGCCCCTAAAAGTTCTTTATCTCAAATACACCCTTTCAAAGTTTTATATATCATATTGATCTTTTTCAAAATACAAGCATCATGTTTATCAATATTCTTGAACATCATCCATTGAATTAGTTCATAACATAGCTTTACCTATCCGTTTATTCAATGCAATATTGCTGCCACAAGTAAGTGGGACATGTCAACCGGTTTTGTTATACTAAATGCACTAGGAGCTTGTTTGAAAGCAAGATTGTGCCAAGGCCAGAAATGGACCAGACCCATTCTAACCGGACCAAACCCATAAATTATTTAAAGAAACTAACATCGAGGACTAAGGGCAGGGCATGAGAACGGTGGGCTCGACTTTATTAAAAAACGGACGTAAAGAGGCTCGATGGGCCTTGATCTTAGTCGGTCAGGTCGGATTCAATTTGGGCCGCCACTAATGTTGGGTTGAGCCGTAAAAGGTGACCCTGTTTTGATTTCTTGAACCCCCTAGTAATTGATTTTGATTCTAAAGAAACCCCCTTAAACGACCGCTTTTGCAATTAATTTTGACAATTTGATTCTCAAAACGTTCGAAAACTTGGATGCATGGATTTAAATCAATTTGTCTATCACCTATGCTTTCATTTCATCTACACCTTGTTCAAGTTTAATGAAGAAAGACATATTTTATATGTGATCATTGAGTAACCGAAAATGCAATTACGAACACAAAGTTAGATATAAAGTGCAACTTATCCAAATTTTGGCAAGAATTTGTCAAGAAACAACATGATAATGCAAATTATTACCGGGTGTTGGATACTACGAAAAATGTACATGGACGCTTTGCCCTAATACGAGGACTAGAATTTTTATGGCAGGGTTGTAGTGTTGGCAACAATCGAATACTGCAAGACCCAAGCTGTTAAGGTCCTAACGCCTTTTCAGCATCATTGCATAGAAATCGTCGACTTGTGAGTATTTGAGAAGAACAAGTACAAACTACAATAGGATTATATAGTTTATTCTAGTTGATATAAATTAGATAAAACATTGTTTGAAGGTCGACTCAACTCGCTTTGACTCTTCTTAAAGTTTAATCATCTGCTTCTCGAACTGCTTTGACCTATTACCACCATCATCGGGTCTTCAAAGTTTCCATTTCTATGTTGATACAAATCGAATTTTGTAAAAAAAATATCTAACTACCTATAAAGTAGTTTGTTATATGGGTGGTCTTATATGGATCTGTGATTGGAACGCTTTGCAGCATTGGTAGCTTCTGTCTTTTTAGTTGTTGTTTACAGTGATTACATCACGGACCCAAAAAATCCAATGTGATTCATTCAGCTTCCTTTTCAGCATCAGATTCTAAGAAATTTGCCTTGCCACCATGGGCAAAGCATAGTGGGGGCGGGAGAGGGTGGCCGACCCCCCGAACTTTTCGCTCAGTGGTGGAGAGTATGTAGTTTTCATATATGCTTCACACAAGTTATATAGAGATGGTTACTTGTAGAGGTGGCAAAATGAACAGCTGGGCTCGTCATGTAATTGGTCAAAATGGGTGTGTGTTGATATGGGCTGGTTCGCATTAACTGATCACAAAAACTATTTTATACAAGAGTAATATATAAATTAAAGCAAAATGATTTGGAGGATCTTAGCATGAAGAGTGATTTCTGGTGATTTTAAAATTTAAACCCATTTGACAAGTTTTCTTTTAGCTAAACCTATTTTTTACCAGTTACGGATCAATGATAACAAAATTGATTCATTGACAATTAGGAACTGGATAAATTAAAGAGGTGCATAGGTGGATTCATCTTTGTATTCTTCACTTTGGGGATCGTATCACTATTTGGAATCGCTTTACTCCTAGGAAGGTCAAGATTCTTACGTGGAGGACAGTGTTAATGAATAGGAATCCTTGCTTGTATTAATCTAGAGAAGAGAGGTTTAGACCTGAAGCTCTGTGAAGCGGATCTGGAAACTACTTATCATGTTCTAGGTGATTGTGATTTTTCTGCTAATACGTGGAAGGTCATTTCTAAATGGTTGAATGTTTCTTAGCGTCTTGAAGAACCTGGGGTCTCTTATTAGTTGGCTGAACACGACAAGAGCTAAGAAGGTTAAGAAGAAGAAGTTGTTTGAAGCTATCATCTTATTTACATGGTGGGTCCTATGGCGTTTTAGAAATGATGTTTTTAAAAAGGGTAACAAGCCGAAAGAGTTGATTTTCGAAACTGTTGTAAACGTTTTGTTCATGTGGTTTGTTAACAGGAATCGGTTAGTTGAAAAATCCCATCTTATTTTTTGTAACTCGGTTCCTCCCATGAGGCAAAGAAACAATCTACACATTTGAATATTGCAAGATTATCAGAATCGAGTTTGGGTCAGAGAAACAATTACATTCCCCTAATTCTCAGATACATTATGGGGGAGGTGGCCCTTACGCATTTGATTCTATCAATACGGACGAGATTATCTTTACCCCCTTTGTTGTCTGAGAATTTGATCAGTGTACCCATCTATAACATGAAGACTAGATGTTTTAAATCAATTGAACTCACTTTTGGTCGTCGATTTCTATCCCCAAATTTGGTGAGTGTGGAGCTAATCAAGTGTTATGTTGAAAGCCTCATTCCCTTACAGAACTAGCAGGATGACATATGCATTCATTTCTAGAATTCAGGTTTATATATTGTTGCTATCTTGTTAATGAACGTGCTCTTATAAAGTGTCTGCTGATGCTAATGTTGCAATGGGTGCACTTGTTGGTGAACCATTTCTAAACGAGTCATCTGTTTACTCGTGTAATAACTCAATGCAAACCGAACCAAACACTTACAATAGTGCAGCCATTGTGGGCCCTTTTTCAGGTTTGGTTACAACATATCGTCTCTATAGGTTGATCTATAGAGATGACCAATGTCCTCTTTATAATTGTCGTCTTTATAGGGGTTTTTTCTTGTAGTGAACCTCATCAGTGGCTACATCCTTCACATGATTATACCATCTTATTTGTATTATTATAACTAATATTGTCAGAGAAAAATTGTTTGTGTAGGGATTAGTAATATCCAAGTCAGACATATACAACATATATGATGAGTTTATATACTGCTAGGTGCCTTGCTTGTTGTCACTTGGTTTTTGACTTGTAATTTTAGCTAACGTATGAAATTGGACTTCGTGAACGATTTTGGTTGTGTGTGTGAAGGTGTGGATGGTGTTAAATTGGTGGTGTTGATGGGTTGAAACCAATACAAATTTTAAAATTTGATATGAATTTGAACCCGCCAAGAACCTGAAAGCCGTGTAAATACAAATCTGATAGAGCTTGTGGGTTCACATGAATACAATTTGTTAAACCTGGTTATTTTCATCAGTTGTCTAAAACTATAAATCCTAAAAACCTCAAATAAGTAAACAGCTAATCATTCATCATATTAGATTATAGGGGTACCATAAAAAATGTATATAGTATACTTGAATTTAACTATAAAACCTGATATTGCATACTTATGTAAAGTTTACTTGTGGCATAATAGTTCTTTTCTATTTAAAAAATGAACAGGTTAGATGAGTTCACCTATGAACCGGCCAGGTTGATTCATACATATACAGCGTGTTTAGCTAGGCGTGTTTTTACAAGATAAGCCTTAAACTGTGAAGATTGATGTAAAATGTTGACACTATTATTCTTAAACAAGCTAAACGTGTTTAGTAGATGGATCTTAAACTCACTTGAAATAATTTAGGTTAAATTCACACCCCTAAACACGTTATACAACATCATCACGGGGGTAACAAGCTTCCACCCTAGGTCCCCTTACATTTCTAGTGACCACCCCCACTACATTTCTATCACTAGTGATAATAGTGGATGATGACATAGTATGAGTTGATTAGATATTGAGAGTGATAGAATGGATGGTGGTGGGCTTGACTTTACTTAGCAACTTTTCCTCTCTGTAGACAGACGCTATTCCCAAAAAAAAAAAAAAAAAGAAAAAATGGAAACCCTAGAAGATGAACAACCGGATGATCGATCGGCGCAGAAAGCCAAAAATTCGTTCCCTGAGGAACTCATCGAAGATATCCTTTCCAGACTCCCCGTGAAATCCATCCTCCGATTCAAATCTGTCTCTAAACCGTGGCTCTCTCTCATCTCCGCCCCATCATTCCACAAACTCCACTCAGCCGTTGGGCCCCGTACCACCGCTTTATTCTTTACTGCTCGCGATTCGTCCACCAACACAAGCTACTTCTTCTCCGGCGCTCGTGACGGCGGATCAGTCGCTAATTTTATGATGAAGCTCGATAACACTTTCTTCAACTTTGCCCAAAAATTTGCCCAACATTTGAACGGGTTAGTATGTTTTACTTCCTGCACTGGTTACACTGGTTACGCTTTCATTTTTAACCCTAGTACACATAAGTTTTTAAAACTTCCTGATCCTCCGGTTTCTTTCCCCAATTATACTGTTGAAGAGAAGGATACATGTTACTTGTTTGGGTTTGATGAATTAACTAATGAACACAAGGTTTTGTACATCACTGTTCAATTGACTACAATTGAGATTATGATTTTCTCCTTCTCAAATTACTCATGGAGAAAGATCAATGTGGATCTTCCTGATGGTGTGACTGCTTGGCGTTGGTGGTTTGGCACCAAAAATAGTGTTTGTGTCAATAGCACCATACATCTGTTGCTTCGAAATCCACTTCAAATTTTGGCATTTGATTTAACAACTGAAACGTTTTCCATTGTTAACATGCATCCAGAGGCGGCTCCCGATACTATATTAACATCCATACCGAATGCACAGTTCTTAAAAATCAATGGCTTATTAGGTGTAGCTTGTTACGATCCCTGGGCCATGAACCCAACAAACAAAATGGACATTTGGATGTTGCAAGATTATCAGAATCGAGTTTGGGTCAGAGAAACCATTCCGTTCGCTCAGATCCCTTATGGGCCACGTGGCCCTTACCCATTTGATTCTATCACTATGGACGAGATTATCTTTAGCCCAAGGGTGTTGTCTAAGAATTTGATCAGTGTTCCCATCTATAACATGAAGACTAGATGTTTTAAATCAATTGAACTCACTCTTGGTCATCGATTTCTATCCCCAAAATCGGTGAGTGTGGAGGAAATTAAGTGTTATGTTGAAAGCCTCATTCCCTTACAGAACTAGCATGCTTTCATTTCTGGAATTCCGGTTTACATTTTGTTGCTATCTTGTTAATGAAAATGTACTTGTAAAGTTTCTGCTGATGCTGCTCTTATGTTAAATAGTATTCGGAATCTTGTATCCCTATGCAAATTTTGCTGTGTGAAATGCTAACAATCTGCTTTACAAGATCAACACAAGTTGTTCCCTATTTGCATCGTGTATTTGAGTCGAGAGATCATTGGCTTATTTATCTCAGTTTATGATACACGACACGGCGTGAGCTCAAATGCCATATGCTCATGTATGTCAGTCTCATATATATATAGGTGGCAATTTAGGGGTTTAATTAAGCTACTAAGGGAATATGTCAAACAGGTAAAAAATTGTCTGAAAGTATACTGTGTTGAATCCAATTTCTAATTTTCTTTTAATAAAAAAAAATATTATTGGGGGTAAATTGCATTTCTAGTTTTCTTTTATTAAAAAAAGTAGATTATTATTGGGGGGTAAACTGCATAAGTTAGCAACTAATTTACAAAAGTATTTTGTTTTAATCGTTGTAGTTATTATTGTTTGTTATCATCGTTAAAATTGTAGGTGCCATATGTCGTATCATGGCCATTAAAGGTATGCTTTTATGTTTTTATTACACGATTTTGGTCATGAAAGCATGTCTTCTGCCTCGTCACATGTATGTTTCACATAATTTATCTGGAGGTGGTTACTAGGTGAGGTGAGAAATGAATGGGTCGACTTCTGGGTTAGTTTTACTACCGTTCGAAATGGTTGGGGGATCCACAAACCATTTTTTTGTTATTTTTTAATGCAATATGATTAGCAAGATCTAAGCATAAAAAGAAAAATCGGGTTGATTTTCAACCTGTTTGACGAGTTTTCGTTCAGCCAAAACTTTTTATTTGACCCATTTGATGTTATAGATTTGGGTCCACATCAGCAGCTTGCCCTATTTACGTTTGTTTGCCTTGATCCCAGGATGTTTCATTCATCCCAGGATGTTTCTTGTTTGTTTATGTGCCTTGATCACATGATGTTTCTTTTATTTTCTTTTTTCTTTTCCAGTTTCATGCATTCTATTATTTTTGCCGTCTAAGTCTAGGTTTAGGAAAGATATGGAGATCATGGGTTTTTTTATTTAAAGCTCAATGGAATGTAAAGGGGGCACTTGCGGCTACCCAAGTGACCCGATCGAACATGAATCACCCTAGTCCGATCAGTCCACTGTTCGAGACGGTTGTTCATGTTTAACCCGAAATCGGTAGTCTTTTTGATAGAACTCAGATCTTGAGCTGACACATCACTAAGAAAGAGTAGAAGATCAGAACGAGCTCCGATTCTATTGGTTTTTTGAGTGCATTGAGTGTAAAAGAGTTGAAAGAAAGTTGGGAAACCATCTTTCAATCCTTTTATCCATGAATATGTGTAGATCTATGCGAAAGTGTTGTTTAATCTTGTGGAACTCCTTCAGATCTGAGTGGTTCTTGGTGGAGTGAGGCCAACACTTGAAGTTCATAAGAACTCCATGATGACATCATCCTAGAACACCTCAAATCCATTGATTTCTCGGTTAAAAGTTAAGATTCAAAAGAGAAAATGATGAAGAAGTGCGTGTAGATCATAGAAGTACAAGATTTGAGGTAGAAACTTACAAGAATCGTGAGAAATCGAGAGAAAATAGCCCCAAAGTGTGCTAGTCGAGTGAGAGCTGTCACATCACTTGAACAATGATGTGACAATGGCTATTTATAGGTGAAGAGGAGAGAAGGTGATAGGGTGATTTGGATAGGATGGTAATCCAATCGGATGGATGTCCGATCGGTTGGTCACTTGATCGGGTGACACCTCGATCGGGTGGCAATCCGATGGGATGGCCATTCGATTGGGTGGCTCCGACGAGTTGCGTTTTGGCGTTTCGTTTTGTTCGTTAAGCGTTGCGATAGTTTGTTCACACATTTCCATATATATATATATATATATATATTATGATTAGTCACAAAGGGTCGTATATAAATATCCACATTTCCAAGTTGCGATTCAACACTAGGTTGAGAGTGAACTGTGTGAACTAATCTAGGCCATTGGATTACATCATATAGAGATTTTTAAACAATGGCAAGATTGTAATTATAATGTTGTAACTCCCCTTTAAAATGTAGGACCGGTTTTGACACCAAACGATTGCGTAACAACACGTTCGACGTGCGGAATCTGTGAACGTGCGTGACCGAACACACAAAAACGTACTATGACCGTGATTCTATTGAATAAGATGACGTGTACAAAGCCGGGAATCACGTGAGAGAACTTTCTCTCTCTAGACTTTCTCTCTCCAAGATTAGATCTCCTAAAAGTCAAATGAGCAAAAGTCTTAAACTTTACCACTAACTCCTCTATTTATAGGCCAAGGGATATAATGAGAGATCTCATTATTTACAAAATTGCCACATTGCCTTTTTAACTAGAAACATCATAAAGTCTTGCATTCTTCGGTTTCTGCTACGGACTAGATTGACGGAGGCGATAGACACATAATGCACTAACAGACTCCCCCTTGGATATTGCCGTAGTCAATCTCGTAGCGTCTTGTCTTTTCTCTTTTACGACCAAAATCCCCGTGGATCTGTCTTTGAGCTTCCGTTGCTCCCCTTCTTCTTAGACTCTTTTTCCTTCAGGCTCTCCCTTTCTTTAAGCTTCCGTGCTTTTAGGATCGATGCCTGGCTTTCCGTATACAAGCTCCTCCAAAATAGTTATCTGGCTCTTTGAATCCACGCTTCCTCTTGCGTTGAGCTCGTCTTCAGACTCCCCCTTAGACTCAGCTGTCGGGATTGTAGTCTGGCTTTCACATGTTCACAAGTTCAGGATCAATTCCTGGCTCTATTCTGTATCTGCTCAGGATTTGAAACCTGGTTAATCTGCACATCCTCTACCTCAACATAAGTTTCACAACTTTATAGCACTAAGATTTAAGAAACTTACTGGTAGAAATCATTCATTCATCATGCTGTATAGTTACATCAAGTTCAAATGAATGACCTTGATTAACTAACCACACAATCTTTCAAAACTTTTGTAAATAACATTCAAAGTTTTCAACATATTCTCCCAACCCTGTTCATCATGTTTAGCACTCGAATTTTGAAAATCAACTCTTCAACATCAGTTGTCTAAAATCTTTTTGTATTTTCAAAAATTTAAACTAAACACAATCTTTTTGGATTTTTGTTTTTGAATGAAATACAGTAAAGAAATATATACAGACAATATTTTTTGTGAATTTGTGTAAGAGGATCATATCAGATTATGAGACAAATCACTAGCACCGTTAAGCTTTAATCATTTTAAGTTCTAAACGATTCACATAGATTAACGATATAGTTGTCCTCTTAAACTCAATCTAAAAACTTTCGAAATGCTTACCGATACGTTAAGGTATATTAATTTTGCACTAAATTCTTATGGACCCCACGATCTCAGCATATCCCCTCATCATGCAATACACTAACTCAAGTAATGCCTTTAAACTTTCATCAACTGTGATATGTGCGAAAATAACGCAGAATGTTTAAACATTAACAATCAGGTCGATCTTTCGATATGCAGAGAAAGTCCAATGTTTAAACAAAATAAGAAAATAAAACAAGTTGAAGTTGTTTAGGCTTTAACCACCAGGTTGATACTCCCGTATACGCAGAGGTGATCCAAAGCTTAAACGAAACACCAAAGAAAATAAAGCAGAACGTTTAGGCAATAACATCCAGGTCGATACTCACGTATACGCAGAGGATGTCCAGTGCTTAAACAAAATAAAGAAATAAAACAAGTTTAAATCTTTGTAAAATAAAATGCACAATCACAGCGACTTTTAAGCAAGTTGTGAAAGTTCACAAACTTAACCAGTTTTTATGCTTTTTGGCATTCAGCGATTACTGAGTAGGTACACAATCACGAAGGACAAAACTAAGTACTATACTTTCAACCATGTTTCCCACTAGAACTAGGCTTTTTCATTTAGTTTGTATCGTTATCGCAAATCTACTAGTCTAGCTGAGCCTATCGTCATATCCTTAGTGAGACCGTTTATCACATTTGACATTACATTTCTTTAGCATAATGTGATAGTCCACTGATGTACAATCATTTCCTCTTTTCTCAACAAAACTCATTTTTGCTTTTTCAATGTTTTTGTCATTTTCAAATTTTCTATTTTTTTTTAAAATTTTTCTCCCCCTAAAATCAAAATATGTTTCAATTTTGATTTTCTGGGAAAATTTGAAAACAAACTATACAAGAAACGTGACAAATTGATATCAAATCGCTTCAATTCGCCATTCACTTGGCATAAACAATCAGAACTCCCCCTGACAACAAACTATTTTCCCATTATGATTTCAAAACACTTAAGTTTGTTTTAATCAAAATGGTTTTTCAGGAAAATTAGTTTTGTTTGTCTTTTCACAAATTCGGGGTTCTTTCATCACATTGTTTTCCTTTAATCACTTGTCGGAAAGATAAATCAAGTACAACTTAATGTCCTTGATTAGTCTTTTGTAATTCGAAATATCACAGTTACCAACCTGTGAATTTCTCAAGAAAGATGCCGATACCTGTTCCACACTTACCAACCTGGGAACTCCGGCAAGTCAGGATTTTACTTGAACAGATTCACCCAAGCCTGACCAGCCTTGGGTTTGACAGTTTTTACCTCAACAAATGGCTCTTCTGATTTTGACGAACCAGAATCATTGCCTGAATGTGGCTTGTCTGACTTTGAGAAGCCAGATTCATCGCCATTTACTCTCTCTTCTGTCCTCGGATTTGTATCTGATGAATTCGTTTTACTTGACTGATCATTCTTTGGAGTGCAAAACGATTTATCAGAACTCTTCTCTGATTTTCTTGTTGTATCCGAGGAAAAAATCCTTTCGAGATACTCTCTTGCCTTCTTCCTTTTCTTCCTCAGTCTGTCTTTCTGCCCCTGCGAAAGCTTCACTTTCTGTTCGTGAACTTTAGGTTCTTGAACTTTCTGTGCTTTGGGCTTGACATTGACTGGTTTCTTTGCCAATTTCTGAGAATCAACCCTCGATCTTCCCTTTGATCTCATTGGGCAATCTCTTGCAATATGGCCTCTGATTTGGCATTCATAACACCTTCTCGTTTCAAATCTCTGGCTTTGGCAGTTAACAGCAATGTGTCCTTGATAGCCACAAGTGTAACACACTCTGTTATCATACCTTTCACCACTTTCATACCACACACTTAGATCCTAGCATTGAGTTGCCTTGTGGTAATCATATCCTTTCTTGTTTCCTTGATTTGGCATTTGAGAACTATGATCAAACCTGCACCACTAATTACCAACTTTTTATGAATTTTTAGAATGATTGGATGATTGAACTAATGAACTTTTCTTGTTGTTTTGAGAATTTTTAGAATTTTTAACATTTTATTTTTGTTCTACATTCTTCTTAACAGGTTTCTGTTTTGAACATTCACCTACTTCAGTAGAATGGAAAACAGTATCTTTAAATTTTTCATTTAATTCCAAAAACAATTTTCTTCTCTCATTTTTCTCATTTTCATCATCAGTTTTATCATCACAATCTTCAATTTTGACATTGTCATTTATCGGAACAGAATTGATTGGTTTTGGACATACAAGATCTGGTAATGATGATGAAGTCACAAAGCCTTTCAATTTCTTTTCAAGTTCTTCAATTTTGTTCCTTGAATTCTCAGCTTCTTTTTCAAGCTAAGAGATTTTCTCAAGATGAGAATTGATTGCCTTTTCATTCACAATTTTGTTCTCTTCAAGAACAGATTTTTCATTTTCAAACGCTCTTATCTGATCTTGAAATTCTGTTTCTTTTTCTTTTAAAACTTTATTTTCTAATTTTATCCAAGAAACATTTTCATTTTCAACTTTAATTTCTTCAAAATCTTTTTCCAATTTCAGTTTTTCATTTTTTAAACTTTTGTTTTCCAATGTCAAACTTTCCATATCTTTCAAGAGTTTAACATTGTCTGCTGCAGATTTTTTCGCATTTTGAGCACACAACTTCACATTTTGAAGTTTTATCTCTCTTGGATTCTTCAATCTTTGACGTTCCTGCAAGAAAAATTTTAACCATATCAGCAGGATTCAAATCTTCATTTAAAAAACAACCTCTATTGAAATCATATTTCATCCTACTTCTTACATCAAGACCATTTCTAATTCTTTTGATTATTTCAAGAATCACATCCAAACTTATATATTTTGAACTTCTTTTTAATTTTTCTATCAACTCTTTCTTTTTCTCTTCATTCTCATCATTGTGTTTTTTAAGCTCTCTAATGAAATCATATGGATTAAATTTTGAAAACCTATAATCCTTTTTCAATTTTCCTAAAAACTCATCCCATTCCAAAGGTAAAGCATCTGCAAATTTTGATATATTTTCAGCATCTGTCATCTTAATCTCATACCTTTTCAACTTATCAAGCAATTCATAATATCTCTCTTTCAAATCATCAAACTTTTCAAATTTTTTACACAAAAAATATTCAGATCTTTTAATCCAAGCATCCTTTTTCTCATCTTCTTTCCTGTATTGCCAATTCATATCAAACCAACTATTAATTCTTTCAAGTTTAGTGTTTTCCTGTTCGTCAAACATTTTTAACCACAAATTCTTTGTTAAACGACTTGGTTCAAAAATTGTTTTTAGCTCAAAGTCCACAAAATTTCAACTTCTTGGTATTTGTGCCTTGTAAAACACCTCAAATCACCTGCAAACAAACAAACAATCAACCAATTTAAATGGACTCAATACGTAAAAGTGTGTGACGATGAAATTAATCTAAGACTCGTGTCGAAGATTTGCGGATTCGTTCCAATATTGTTCGGGTGAAATCACTAAATGAATGGGCTTGAAAATGGACTATAGATTCAAGCAATGTGATCACATGGGCCAGCCAACAACTTACCTATCAATTTTAATTTGGGCTGTGATTTTGTATTGGGTTAACACTTATCACTTTACTCAATAAAATCACATGCAAGACTTAATATCAAATAAGTACTGCCACTATGTCTAAATGTTAACCGAGTATGATTGGGCCGCACGTCTGCAGTGGGCTTTAATATTGTTTTTAATATTTTGATTTGGCCGCCCCCTTTATAACATGATTGGACCTCTAACACTTTGAACAGAGATGATCACATGCATTTATTAATGTCCGACAATTTTGATTCTAATTAGATCTGATTGGACTGAGAATGTGTGTTGGGCTGACAACACTAAATCTATTGGACCGAAACTATGTATTAAATGGGCCGACAAGATTTAATCAGTTCACATGCAGAGAATGTATATGATTGGACCAAGAAACACACTCAATTAATATGCAAAATATAGTAATGAGCCAATGGGTTATTATGTTTTTATTGGACCACAATTATGGTGAACTTGATTGGGCCAAAATAATCACTAAGCTGACAACCACAATTCACGTGTAACCTCCAGTCAATCTGACAAAAACTTTGATATATTCACATGCAAACTGATTTCACATTTAATGAGTCAACACTTTTAAACTATCAATGTCCGACCATTATCAATTAAAACGACATATAATTGGACCGATACGTCTTAGTCAGTCAATAACACACTGTTCGATGATATGTTTCACGTGCTCAAGCGAAATATAACACTCAAGCGGAATCAGCAAATAATATTCGAGCGAAATCAGAAATAATCAGATTTCGAGCGGAATCAGATGATAAGTTTCGGGCGAAATCAGAAAATTTATGATTTCGAGCGGAATCAAAAGGTATCTCACGAGCGAAATCAGACTTTTATGTCTTGACAAGCGAAATAAGGTGATAATTTCAAGCGGAATCAAGTTTAAAGCTGATTTCGAGCGGAATTAGGATGAAGTTTCAAGCGGAATCAGGTTTTTGACGCGAAATCGGACCTAAAAACTCAAATTTCTCCTAAATGGCTAGGAGTTTGAATCTGAAATTTGGTAGGGTTGTAAATCAAGTGTTTTCGCACAACATATCAAAAAAATCAGCCGATTTGGATCGTAAAAACCCGTTCAATTTGACGTTTTTCAGTGAAAACCGTGATAAAAGTGAAAAAGATGAAGAAATAGATGAAATTCGGATCTGAAATCAATGAAATCTGGTACGAATCTATGTGTTTGATCAGTGCAATCGAGCTCCTGCTCTGATACCACTTGTAGGACCGGTTTTGACACCAAACGATTGCGTAACAACATGTTCGACGTGAGGAATCCGTGAACGTGCGTGACCGAACACACAAAAACGTACTATGACCGTGATTCTATTGAATAAGATGACGTGTACAAAGCCGGGAATGACGTGAGAGAACTTTCTCTCTCTAGACTTTCTCTCTCTAAGATTAGATCTCCTGAAAGTCAAATGAGCAAAAGTCTTAAACTTTACCGCTAACTCCTCTATTTATAGGCCAAGGGATATAATGAGAAATCTCATTATTTACAAAATTGTCACCTTGCCTTTTTAACTAGAAACATCATAAAGTCTTGCATTCTTCGGTTTCTGCTACGAACTAGATTGACGGAGGCGATAGACACATAATGCACTAACATAAAATAAATGACAGAAGGGTATTTGTGTCTTTTGTAAATCGCATTTATTAAACAATATAATCAAAATCCCTAAAATCTCGCTAGTTTCCGTATATACAAGATACATAGTTGTTAGTGTATACACATGTGTACAGTCTCGCTAGTATCAGTTTATACAATATACATAGCTGTTAGTTTATACACATGTGTACAGTCTCGCTAACTATCAGTTTATACAAGATACACAACTGTTAGTTTATATACATATGTACAGTTTTTTATACATCTGTGTATTATATTCAGAAATGGTTACATATGTGTATATTAACAACATATAGTATATTAGGCATGCACACGAGTAGATTCATATAAAAATTGTGAAATTAATGAAAATGAAACATATCACATGTATTAAAAAATAAATAACTTCATCACATATTCAAAAAAAATAATGCCAAAAAATAATTACAATTTCAGTATCAGAGAAATTTTTTAATGTTTATTGAAAATTATAAAAAGTTAAAAACAATTTATTATGATATCTATATATATGAACTAGTAAGGTGCCCGTGCGATGCGGCAGGGGTGACATTTTGCATTGGTGTAGTTTACATCTCCTCCAGACGTCACAAAGCCCTACAATATCATCGCTTTTGAATTACGTTACCATTTTGTTTCGACCTTGTTTGTTTGTTAACCAACTTCCATCAACAGGTCTTAGAATTCTTGGTTAACCCTTTATGTTTGTTTCGTCATTGCGCAACAAAGTAACGATTTCATTGTAAACTCATTTGTGGTCAAAGTTGGGAAAATGATCCAAAGAAGTATCAGGTCACTTATTGCTATTTTAGAGAGTAGAAAATGTGTGGGCCAAGATGAAGAAGAAGAAATACTAAAGAAACTATGTTGAGGTTGAGCATTTTAAAGGAAGTTATTTAGTTATTTATTTTGTTTTTAAATGAGTTTAAGTGAATTACACTCTTTTATGTGTAACACCTCATTTTAGAACATATACACAGTGTTAGTTTCAAATCTCGTGGATTGGAATAATATGAAACAGAAATTAAATATACTAAAATTGAGATTTTTTTTACTAAAAGCAATATTTGTCCAAATCGGACGAAAAAATTACACTTATATGTATTTAATTTTGAGTAAAATACAGAAATAGTCCATAGGGTTTGTTAAAGGGTGACTATATAATGATAGTTGGTGTTAGAACTAAGCTTAAAACACATAACCCAAAATGCAATTGTTTAATCATAGTCACGGAATGTGTCATTAGGAGAAAATCATATTTAATATTCATGTAATTACACTTTGTTTAATTAATAAAGATACTTGTGGTGTCAGATACATTACTCCTTTCTTGTTTTTCTAGAGCAACCAATACACAAGGTGAAAGTGAAAGTCTACTCTTGGAAGTCATTCGATGGTATTGCTTGTTTGAACTCTATTAACCACTTTCCACGCCTAATAACATTCAAAATCACAACCATTAGCGTATAAGGTTGCTTAAGTGTAGGATCGGACTTCGACCTAAATGAGTCGTTCGGAAGAGCTCAAATCCGTTTCAGCGGCGGAAACAAAGAAACGAATATATACACAGCTTGTTTCACACTTTAATCCTCTCGTATATTGATATTACAAACGATTACAGTAAGAGGAAATACCGGCAGCACCTCGGTATCAATTCTGAACAACGTTACAAATGAAATAATAACAAACCTATTTATAGTTGATGTGAACCGCTCCAAAGGACTGCCATAAAAGCGGTTCAGGCTAAGACGTAAAGGCGATTCAGCCAAGTTCATTAAAGCGGTTCCCACATGACGTTAAAGCGGTCCAGGATATTCCACAAAATTTGTTCTACAACGTTGACTTTTGACCAAACATAAACCTCCTTTCATTGGCCCTCATGATGGCATCTCCTCATTGGACCATATGTTGGTCCAATCAACATAACGATGGCCACATGCTTTGCCATTTTGTCTTTTGAGAACATATCTTGACATGAACATTAAACGGCCAATATTTTCATATTTGAATGATGACATCACTTGTGATGTCACCTAGGTGATGTCACTCGTGATGTCATCCCCGATCAGATCCGCACCGTGACTGAGACTTGACACTAAGACGAAGACGACAGATGACTGCACCAACAGACTCCCCCTCAGATGTTGACGAGTCTAAAGTGTCGAGTCTTCAACGACTTCAGTCTTTAACAGTCTTTGGACTTCTCTATCTCTGTCTTCAGACTCCCCCTCTCGATTTGCTGGCATTTCTTTGATCTTCAGCAACATCTTCAGGATCGACGTCTGGCTTTCCTGCAAACACTCTACCTCAGAGTAAATTTCTTTCACAGATATTTTTCAAGCATATGAACTAGCACCAATTCAGATTCTCATTCAAAACAGACACAGATTGTGATGAACCACTTGAAAAGATTAGATTATGAAAACAATTAATTTCATACAAACACTCCCTCTCAAGCAATGATCATCATGTTTAGCACTTGGAATTTTGAAAATCAGCTATTCAACATCAGTTGTCGAAAATCTTTTTGAATTTTTCAAAATGTATGCTAAAACACACTGAAAATCTTTTTGGTTTTTTTCGGAATGAAAGTAAATGCAGAAAATGAAATATTTACAAACAATATTTTTTGTGAGCTCGTGCAAGAGGATCATATCAGTTTTGAGACAAATCACCAACACCATTAAGCTTTAAACATACTAAGTTCTAAACAATTTACCTAGATTGTCAGTATATTTGTCCACTTAAATTTTCAACACAAATTTCAATCGATTCGAGATACGATATTAATGTTTTAGAGACTTAAACTTAATTGTGTATCACTCCACTTGAATATACTCCCGTATCCAGATCCCAAATATTCAGTCTTACAGGTGAGTATACCACAGATGATATCTGTAAAGGGGTAATGTGCGAGGGCCGTGAGAGCTCAGGTCGATACTTCCGTATACGCAGAGAGATGACGGCTTCGACTTTTGGTGGGTCCCCTTTAGAGGATCTTTTTGCATTTCAACAGCAGCGACTATCAATTTTATTGTTTCATCAGCATGCTGAGGGCGGCGCTTTTTCAAGCATTTGCAGAAAGTATTATCCGGGGACTAGGTCAGTACTTCCATACAGCAGAAGTCCCGGGATAATACCCCAGATATCACTGAGTATAAAGACCTAGTATCTCAGAATACGGGACCTTTCAAACAAGATTTCGGGGGTTACCCATATATCCAAGAATAGTTACCCACGAATTAAGTAAGTTTGATTTAGGTTTATATCTCGTTTCAATTTACTAAATGTACGAAAATCTACTGACACATCCGCAGTAAGATCGTTTAACACTTTTTAACTTTTCATTTCTTTAGCGTGTCGTGATAGTTCACTGATGTACTATCATTTCCTCTTATTTGCAACAAAAACTCATTTTTGATTTTATCATGTTTTTGGCTTTTTCAAATTTTCTAATGTTTTTGGATTTTCAGAAATTTTCTACTCCCCCTAAAATGCAAACACATTAACGAAAATTGAAAACAAGCTGTACAGAACATGACAACTGATATCAAAACACTTCAATTCTCCATCCATTTGGCTTAAACAATCAGAACTCCCCCTCACAACAAACTATTTTCCCATAATGATTTCAAAACACTTAAGTTTGTTTTAATCAGAATGGTTTTTCCGGAAAATAAGTTTAGTTGTTTTTATCTTTTGTAAAATGGGGTTCAAATCATCACTTTGTTTACCAAATTCTTGAATGATAATTAAATCAAGTCCAATTTAATGACCCTGATTTAACCACTTGTAAGATCTACACCAATTACTACCATACAACCACTTGTAAGTTTAGCAATTCAAGCTCTTCAAACCTGTTTTTCAACCAATTACCATCTTTAGGTTGAATTCTCAAGATGCCGATTCCTACTCCTCGCTTACAAACCTGGGAGTTCCGGCAAGTCCTGCAACTTCACAAACAGATTTAGAAAGATGCCGATTCATGATCCGCAATACTATCTTGGGATCTCCGGCAAGTCTGGATTTTATTCTTGGAAAAATATATCCACCCAAGCCTGACCATCCTTGGGTGTAATCTCATCATTTTCATCCCTCTTTTCAACCGACTTGTAAACCCATCCTTTGGAAGCATAAAACTCCTGAATGCTTTGGGCCTTACCACTGGCCATTCTTCCAAAGATGCGTTTCACATTGCCGTTGAAAGTTTTTTCAACATCAATTTTCTTTTTGTCTGAATAAAATTGTTTTGGAACATCAACTTTTCCGATTTTAGATTTGTAATTTTTAGCATGTAGTGGCGGAAAATTCACATCGTCCACTTTCGGAGTTCTCTTTACAACCTTTCCTTCAACACATGGCTCCTCTGATTTTATGGAATCAGATTCATCACCAGAACTGTTACCTGAACCTTTCACAACCCATTTCTGATTTGATTCTTTGGCTATGCGTTTGGAAGCACTCTTTGAAGATTCTCCTTTTTCATAAGTTGAATTCTCAAATCCTGTAAACTTCCGGGTTGATAGTTCAGTCGTTTCAACAACTTTGTCTTTCATTTTTCTTGAGATTTCCTGTTTTGGTCTGAATGTCATCGGACAATCTTTCGCAAGATGACCAACAGCTTTACACTGAAAACAGGATCTCTTTTCAACCTTCTTTAGAACTTCGGTCTTCTTTGGTTCTTCTTGCTTCTTGGCAAGGAATTCCTGATTTGTCTGATTTCTGAATAATTTTTCTTTTTCAGCTTCCGAAGTTTTCCCTGAAACAAACACATTTTTTTGTTTATAAAATTTTTCATTTTTATAGTTTTTCGGTGGAATAAAACCGAGACCTTTCTTTTTGAAATTACGATTATGGTTTGATTTCTGTTGAAAACTATAACCACAATTGTAACCCATTTTCTTGTTAATTCTTTGTTGATCTCTTGAAGTGTACTGTTTAGGTTTTCCGTTAAGATTAAAATCTTTTATTTCAGAAATATTAATTTCTGTGATTTTGAAAACCTTTTGAATCATTTCAATTCTGACACTTCTTATTGGAAAACTTTCATCTGAATATAATTTGTCAGAACCCTTCAAAGTATATGCTACTTTGACTGATTCATCATTCAAATTAGATTTCGAAAGTAAAAACTCTTTATCATAAACCCGTTTGTCCTTTTTGACTGTTTGCTTTGACGCATTGGACCCAGACTTTGACTCGGGTTTTGACTTCGTTTTTGATTCCTCATTGTCATCTGTGTCTAACACCTGATCGACCATACTTTTTATCAACTTTGACTCATGATCAGTGTCTGATGACGTATATGTGACATCAATACTTTCTGGTAAGTTATCCGACGACCCAGACTCCCATTTCAAATTGATTGCTTGATTGACTCTTTCTGAATTTTGATTTCGAGGTGAATATCCATTTGCGACTGGGGGCGGACATCTGTTGTAAGATACACTCGGTTTCTTACCAGAAGTCTTCAATTTTTCTTCATCTTTTGTCACGGATTTTTCTTCTTCAAATATCTTCACTTCTTCAAAAGTCTTCAAATCTTTCACAACTGGATAAATCCTGTCAACAACAAAAGTAGAACATGAGTAACTGTCTAATAATTTTTTAACTTTCTCAGTTTCTATCTTTTGTGTTGCCAACTCAAGCTCGAGATCTGCACATTTCTTTATGTTATAGTTCGCCGTGTCAAGCTGTCTCAGATATGCTATCTTCAAAGTATTCATAGCTTCAGCTTGTTCACCACCAGAATCTGTGTATTTGTTGATCTCTCTGTTCATAGTATCATATGATTCTTTTAACTTGTGAATGTTGTGCAACAGCTCATTGTTCTGCTTGATCAGCGAATCACAGTTCATGCACTTTTCTTGGACCATGACCGGTTCAGCATCCACTTTAATTTCAAATTCAGGAACTTCTTTCACTGTCCTGCCTGAATTTAAAAAATGAGCTCTTCTCAATTTTTCAGCTTTTGCTTCTTCCTTCAATCTCTCTTCCTCTTCAGCCTCCTCTTGAATCTTTCTTCGTCTCTCTTCAGCAGCTTCCATGACTTTTCTGCACCTTTCTGCACATTTCAAATCATAAGCATTAGCATAGAAAGCATGAGTATCGACAAGACTGTTGGACATCTCATTCTTGAACATATCAACATCTCCACTGAACTTTGTTTTCAATTTTGTCCAAATTGAATACGCGGTTCCATCATGTTGAAGTAGTACCAAGATGTCCTCTTTTAAAGCTTGCTGAAGCAGATCCACCATGAGTTTCTCATTTTGATATTTCTTTTTGTCTATCATACTCATTTCTCTAGGTGTTAATGGCGTACCATTCTTCACATTGTTTTGTGTGGGTCTAACATATGGTTTTTCAGTGTGTTCCCACGCATAAAAATGATAATCCTTGACCCAATTTCCAAAACGTTCAGACCACACAATATAATCATCAATATCCATGAGCTTAGGCGGTTTCTGAGACGTTTCTGTTTCATTTTTAATCAAGGCACTTTTAGTAATTGAGGTCGGGGATGTAAAAGCGTTATAGACTTCAGTATTCATCTTTCAAATTGTTCAATCGTTCACAAAGATTCTAAATTTTAACAATCAATCACAATGCCTGCTCGAGCGAACTGTCTTTCACACGATCCAATCAATTTCCAAATAAATGGCTCAAACTATTCAAATAAGCGGCTCAAACAATGTTTGTTTGAACGAGCTAACCAAATAAGCGATCCAAACCCAATCCGTTCGGGCGGTCCAAACTGTATCAATTTTATATTGTTGTTAACTAGACCAGCAACAAACAACAGACAATCGGTGGGTTTAGTCTTCACATGGGTCGGCAATTTTGTTTTTAATGAATGGTCAACAACACATAATCTGAAACAATTTCAACATAATCTGTTTGGTCGGTGGTTTAATGATCTTTAAAAAATGATTGGATCTTTTGGACGGTCAACAATTTTATGTCAAATTATCTGTCAGTAACGCGATCCAGCTAAAGTCAAAAGAGCGAGCCACACATGATGTAATCCTATGAGCGGTTCAGGGGGTATAATGATGACTTATAAGCGGTCCACGTTATGATGTAGTCCTATGAGCGATCCAGATGTGTAACTTTGAGCGGTTCAGAAGTATTTTATGAGCGAACCAGACGTTTCGAGCGATCCAGAAAAGCGAACCAGCTATGACATCAGCAAACACGAAACATTTTCGAACAAAATTTCAATTTTAATCAATTTTAAACCGATTTTAGATCTGAAAATCTCAAAGTTTTGTTAAAACATGTTTACGCACACAATATGTAAATTTGAAACGATTTCGACCGTAAAAAGTTGCGTTTTTCAGAAAAGAAAGGTGTAGAAGCAGAAAATTTATGAGAAACGAGCTGTATATGCGAGATCTCCTCCTCCTTGGCTCTGATACCAATTGTAGGATCGGACTTCGACCTAAATGAGTCGTTCGGAAGAGCTCAAATCCGTTTCAGCGGCGGAAACAAAGAAACGAATATATACACAGCTTGTTTCACACTTTAATCCTCTCGTATATTGATATTACAAACGATTACAGTAAGAGGAAATACCGGCAGCACCTCGGTATCAATTCTGAACAACGTTACAAATGAAATAATAACAAACCTATTTATAGTTGATGTGAACCGCTCCAAAGGACTGCCATAAAAGCGGTTCAGGCTAAGACGTAAAGGCGATTCAGCCAAGTTCATTAAAGCGGTTCCCACATGACGTTAAAGCGGTCCAGGATATTCCACAAAATTTGTTCTACAACGTTGACTTTTGACCAAACATAAACCTCCTTTCATTGGCCCTCATGATGGCATCTCCTCATTGGACCATATGTTGGTCCAATCAACATAACGATGGCCACATGCTTTGCCATTTTGTCTTTTGAGAACATATCTTGACATGAACATTAAACGGCCAATATTTTCATATTTGAATGATGACATCACTTGTGATGTCACCTAGGTGATGTCACTCGTGATGTCATCCCCGATCAGATCCGCACCGTGACTGAGACTTGACACTAAGACGAAGACGACAGATGACTGCACCAACATTAAGTTCATGATCAGTTTATAAATCATCTAGTGGGTTCACCGGCGCTTTGCGGCGGAAAACCCAATTTCTAACAAAGATTAAACATAAACGCAATGGTACCTATAGTATCACCTTCTTACCAATATTTATATTTAACCCGACTCACAACATTGATAAAAGAAGCAATACGAAGTGTTATGTTATGGATCACACAAATATGTCATATTCATAATGCAAACTTAAGCATAACATAATTCATAAAAAGTATGTGATCGAGTTTACAATCCCCTTTAAGAACCGAAGTAAATTCGCAATAATGAATCCAATAAGCTTCCAGAGCCACAACCGAAGTCAACCTGTCATAAACCAACAACAAGAAGTTAAATCATGCTAACTAAATGGGCCAAGGTAGGTTGATATGAAACAGTTTTGTCCATATTACCATCATCATCAAGCCATAAATTGTATACAATGATTTTTGTACCATAAGAACCAACATCTTCAAACTACACATATCATATATCTACTATTTTAGTATATGTTATAATCTTCCAACAGTAAAGTCAACTAAATACTAAATCAAACCCACTTGCTTCAGTAGTATGCGTCTAGATTCGTTGTCCGTTGATGTTAAAGAGTAAAAAAGAAGTCAACCCTGTCAGTTAAGTAATGGCTGAAAACTATCACATATGCTCCAAGCCTCATTGTGCTGGTCTTAAAACATTTCCATCTAATGCATGTACATTTTCGAAAGAAAGTTATTAGATCTTCAAAACAAAATATATTTTAAAAGATAATGGGTCAAGTGGGAAAAATAGCTAAAAATGGGTCAAATGGGTTTAAAAAAGCTCAAAGAAAATGGGAACTTAAATGATAGTACGATGTTGTTTTTAATACAATGTTTGGTACATTACTTAGTTTTAACTTTTATTTAATAATTATATTGCCAACAATACTAAATGGCGAGCAAAAGACCATTTAAAGTTTCAAAATTTTGGATTTAAGGTAATCTTCCATTTTAATGGGATCAAGGCACCACGACAATGAAAAGTCAGCACGGTCAATTTCAGTTGCCATGTTATCAATTTGATCTGGTCAGATTACCTTAATGTCATATTATTAAAACTTCAACTTTTCTCTGGCTTAAAAAAGCCGGTTCCTTAATAAATATAATCACCTCAATTAAATATATACGCTTTACTAAGAAAATAAAGATCATACCACCAGTGATTGCTATTAAGGTTCCACAAGCAGCTACTCCAATGAGACTTCAACTTTTCCACTTCTCCCGTAAGTCATTAGAGGTGTTCTCATTTTCTTTCCCATCACCTTGTTTCAATACAGCCATCACATTTTATTATTGGACACACAAATTATATTTTATTATAGTTAATATTATGGATACCTTGGTAAGCACAGACAAGTGGCGGGATCTAAATTCTTTGATAATGGCTGAAATCTCTAACATTGGCAAATTAGCCTAAAACCAAACAATAATCAAAATTATTCATAAACCAACCTGTTCAAGACAATAAAGACTCATACTTTGATTTAGCAACATTATATGGCAATGACCAACAAAATTAAGAAATATGATCCAAATCTACTACTAGATCCAACTAATTCTGCATGCAAATTTGTCATAAAATGATTTCAAAGGGGAATAACATAACTACTTACTACAGTGTAGGAACAGTTCCATATGGTGCTTATAGAGATCAACTGGTTGGCTACCCTCAACATAATAGTTATTGAAAATGCCTCTAACCTGAGTAAACACTGACAGTAGCATAACCAAGATCCTTGCTTGTTTTATATAGATCACGACCATACCTAGAGTGAAGCATTGTAACAACCAATAGGCTTCTTAGATTCCAATCTGTATAAACAAAACGTGAAACGATAAGAAATTTCCTTTAAATAATACCAAATATCCACTGAATTCCCTTTTGATCATCCAACACAGATGTCAACTTTTCTTCCTGAATAAGGGTTGCAAATACAAGCATTACTATAATGTTAATTCACAACAATTTTTTATATTTTCAGCCGTGTACGAACTTATAAATATGTGTAAGCAATTAAGCAAGAAAAATGAAAGATGATATACCTGGCGGAAATTACATTTGGAATGCATACACATTACATACAGGATTATGATGCTCACCTGGTGTGGTAAATCGAAACAAAGGTCGAACAAGGTTTCCATGTGGTTTGGTATGAGAGCAGTGAGGGTTCCAAATCGAACCCCTGTGGTGATTCAAATGGATCGTCATCAGCAACAAATGGATTGATGTTCTTCTCTTTGATTTAAGGGCGGACATAGAGAGCGGATCCAGATCTGATTCATAGAGAATTTGAGAGAGTGAGAGAGGTGGGTTTGAAATTTGAAATGTGATTAGGGAGGGGATGAAATGTGACTTGCGATTTAATAGGCTTGAGTGCTTGACTTAAGAATTGCTGTAACAAACTTTTCACAATCTCCGTCATCTTGCGAATAAAGAGATTTGTTAGGTTTTGAATTTGAAAAAATGGAGCGAATCTTTTATTTGAATAAATAGTTAAAATTTGAATTTCTTTTAATAGGTTATTCTTTTAACGTATTAACTATTATTTTTATATTAAGATTTATTTGCAGAAAATATAAGATTTATTTGTTTTTGTTACTTTATGCAGACGGAGATGTAGATAGATTATAATGAGTTGGTTAGTAATTCATTTCTTTAATTATTATCTTAGCTTTTTTATTTTTCAAGTACTACAACATTAATCACTTGTACACTAAGCATTATCTACTTGTGCATTTTATTTCACACGTTGATACTGGCTAAAAGAAACATCAAACATCAACAAAAATAAGCAGGTCGTCATAGTACCTTCGAATGTTTTTAAAACGTCATCGTTTAAAAGACATCATAGAAATAAACACAAGAATTATAATTTTGTACGAGAGGGGGGAAGTGCAATTTTCTAAAGTGTAATTAAGATAAAGGGATTAAATTGTAATTAATATCTGAAAATCGAATTTACCCTTATTTTAGTGTTGTACCTTATGGATTGAAAGAAAAAAAAATTCTTATTTTTTTGATATCTTAAAACGTTATTCCCTCAAGCATTATAATATAGTATAAATTATAGTTTATACGATATGACAAAAATACGGAAAAAATTATAAGTTTATTGTGGAAGGGTGAATTGTAACTAATTATCTATAATTTTGGTAAAACCTTAGGGATTTAAGTGTAATAAGTTTAGGGGCTAAAAAATAAATAGTGTTTAAAACACCAAACTACCCTCATTTTAGGGGTCTTTCTATAAATAAAGGGGGGAAAAGTTCTTATTTTTTGGGTATCTTAAAATGCCCTTGCCTCATGCATTATAATATAGTATAGATAAAACCTTAGGGATTTAAGTGTAATAAGTTTAGGGGCTAAAAAATAAATAGTGTTTAAAAGACGAAACTACCCTCATTTTAGGGGTCTTTCTATAAATAAAGGGGGGAAAAGTTCTTATTTTTTGGGTATCTTAAAATGCCCTTGCCTCATGCCTTATAATATAGTATAGATAATAAAAGAAAAATAATATTCAAGTTAAAATTAAAACAAAATCTATGGATAAAGAAATAATGGAGAAATAATTAAAAATGAGAGAGAGAGAGAGAGAGAGAGAGAGAGAGAGAGAGAAAGAGAGTTAAGGGATAGGAAAATTAAGAGATTTTAATTAAACATACTTGGGTAATGTCAATCTTACCCTTTTAATCTAAAAAAAAGATCAAGGGCCAAGATTAATAATTATTATTTTTGTTTTTAATAATTATTATTTTTTTTAAATTATCTTTACTTTATCAATTAATTTGTTATTTCTTCAATAACTTATGTTCGTTAATTTTTTTTATAAAAACTAAAGTACGTAGATGTGCTTAATTTTTACCTCGATCAGTATAAGTTTTATTAAAAACGAATTTATATTCAAAATAAAGAATTTATTTGATATTGTAAAATGATACGATCAAAAATTAAAACCGCTTTCTAAACAAAATGCTACATTTTCAAATAACTTTTGTTTTACACATTGTTTAGCCACTACCGGAAAAAAAACCTAGTAATAATAATAATCAAAATTCAAAACCGCTAAAACCCTGCAACTAAGCAACTTTTCCTCTCTGTAGACGGACCTGCTTGTTATTCCCGTCTCCCGAAACAAAAAAAAAATGGAAACCCTAGAAGACGAACAATCAACGATTACATATGATCGATCCAAAAATTCATTCCCTGAGGAACTCATCGAAGATATCCTTTCCAGACTCCTCGTGAAATCCATCCTCCGATTCAAATCTGTCTCTAAACCATGGCTCTCTCTCATATCCGCTCCATCATTCCACAACCTCCACTCCACCGTTGCCCCCCGTACCACAGCTTTATTTTTTACTGCTCGCGATTTATCCACTGGCACACGATACTTCTTCTCCGGTGCTAATGACTGTGGATCAGTCGCTAATCTCATGAAGCTCGACAACACTGTCTTGGAAGCCCATTATCATGCCGAACATTTGAACGGGCTTGTATGTTTTACTTCCCACACTAGTCGTTTTGGTAAAATTTACGCTTTCCTTTTTAACCCTAGTAAGCATAAGTTTTTCAAACTTCCTGATCCTCCGGTTTCTTTACCCAATTACACTGCTGAAGAGAAGGATACATGTTACTTGTTTGGGTTTGATGAATTAACTAATGAACACAAGGTTTTGTACATCACTCTTCAGTTGACTACAATTGAGATTATGATTTTCTCCTTCTCAAATTACTCATGGAGAAAGATCAATGTGGATGTTCCTGTTGGTGTGGCTGTCTGGCGTTGGTGGTTTGGCACCAAAAAGAGTGTTTGTGTCAATAGCACCGTACATCTTTTGCTTCAAAATCCACTTCAAATTTTGGCATTTGATTTAACAACTGAAACGTTTTTCATTTTTAACATGCATCCAGAGGCGGCTCCCGAAACTATATCAAATACCATATGTCCATTTGCACAGTTCGTAAAAATCAATGGATTATTAGGTGTAGCTTGTTACGATCCCTCGATCGTGAACCGAAGAAACAAAATGGACATTTGGATGTTGCAAGATTATCAGAATCGAGTTTGGGTCAGAGAAACCATTTCGTTCGCTTCCAAGTCTCAGATCCCTTATGGGGCACGTGGCCCTTACCCGTTTGATTCTATCACTATGGACGAGATTATCTTTAGCCCAAGGGTGTTGTCTGAGAATTTGATCAGTGTTCCCATCTATAACATGAAGACTAGATGTTTTAAATCAATTGAACTCACTCTTGGTCATCGATTTCTATCCCCAAAATCGGTGAGGGTGGAGGAAATCAAGTGTTATGTTGAAAGCCTCATTCCCTTACAGAACTAGCATGCATTCATTTCTGGAATTCAGGTTTACATTTTGTTGCTATCTTGTTAATGAACATGTACTTGTAAAGTTTCTGCTGATGCTGTTGTTATGTTAAATAGTATTCGGAATCTTGTATCCCTATGCAAATTTTGCTGTGTGAAATGCTAACAATCTGCTTTACAAGATCAACACAAGTTATTCCCTATTTGCATCGTGTATTTGAGTTGAGAGATCATGGGCTTATTTATCTCAGTTTATTATACATGACATGACAGAGCTTTCCAAAAGTGGTAAAGATGACAATGACAGGGGTATTTATAGGTTTCCAAAAGAGGAAAGGGCTGGCCGATCGACCAGGCATCCCGATCGGACAGCCTGTCCGATCGGACAGTCCGTCCGATCGCCTGGGCTGTTTGATCGGCTAAGAGCCTGATCGTTCAGCTGCCTGTTTTGAGCGTACGACGTGACGATTTATAATATTTCGATTTCGATTGAAGATGATATGAATACGATAGAGTTTCCTATTCAAATTACTTTTAGTCCCAACTACTATATCTACATACAAGCATCTATATTTCATATTTGACTTCGATTTCGATTCGATTGCGATTGAGTTCGATTGAGTTTCGAGTTTCGATTTGATTGTTCACCACGCACATAACATAAAGTAAACACGCACAAGTAACACATAAGGCACACACACACGTATAATAACACCAGGGTTTGCACAATTCGAGCTTCGAGTTCAATGATGAATTAGTTAGCTTGATTATTGATTGATTGATTTTATCGCATTGTTACTTCCTATTATTCACAGTCGTAAAGCGTTTCGCGTCGATAAATATTCGATTACTTCGATTTCTTTACATAATACAACTAAATCAAAACATAAAATGGACTAACTACAGTCAAAGAAGTCAAACTTGACTTTGACTTTGACTTTTGAAAACACGGGGTGTTATATTTGGTAACCCTTTATGAGTGCTTTTGTGATCCCAATGGATAAAAAAGTTGTCTCGGTTTGGTTACTTACTTATGGCATAGGTAAGTGTATTAGCTACACACTGATTGATCCTTAGATTCCATAGGTATCCTACATACTATGATTTCAATACCGGTTTACAAAAATAACAGAAAACATTTCAATACCCGTTTACAAAGATAACATAAATCATTTCAATACTGGTTTACAAAGATAACAGAAATCATTTCAAAATACCAGTTTACAGATATGACAGAAAACATTTCATTACTGGTTTACAAACTCAACAGTTTCATATATCGGTTTATAAACATAACAGAAAACATTTTGTTACCGATACACAAAGACGACATTTCAAATGCTTTGAGATATTAAGATCTCACAAACCGGTTTTTCAAATGCAAGATTACAAGTGTTTTAAAACGCATTTGATACAAAACAAACAAACTATGAACTCGCTCAACTTTATGTTGATTTTTCTCGCATGTTCTTTCTCAGGTCACAATTTCAAACTATGGAATGGTTGGAGTAGGAGACCCCATGGGGATTCGAGTACTTAGCGGGTGTTCAACTGTTTAGAAGTCTTAGCTCAAATACTTCTGCTGTGCAATGAAGATACCGGTCTAGTTACGCCATCTCTGATATTTCGGGGTGTGACAGATTGTTTTCAAACTACATGTATTTCAGGAAACTAGATGGATCTTCGGCGTTGGAAATATGTTCAAGAAGGGAATTACAAGATTAGATCTCATCCACTTTTGAAGGGTTTGATTTCTATATCTTATCCTGGATAAGATATATGAAGCAAAGCCTTGGTTAAACTAGTCTTTTGTTAAACAGTCCATTCATGGAACTTAATCTCTTTTGATGGTTTGTAACTTAACTTGAAGTAATGTTGGTTGAATCTTAAACAACTTATGTTTGTAATATTTTTAAAACTTAGCAATGGATATATAGTTGTTTATTATAAACGAATGCAATGAAAACTGATCAAGTCACACGTACACGCTTTCGTATAAGTCAGGGTGTGACAAAAACAATAAAAATTAGGGTGAATATTGAATCATTGAGATTATTAGGTTACAATAAAAATATACAAATGTATATAAAATAATTTTGTTAGTATAAAAGTTAAAATTAAGGTTTTTTTTAAAAAAAAAAAAAGAAATGTTGACACCATTATTCTTAAACAAGCTAAATGTGTTTAGTAGATGGATCTTAAACTCACTTGAAACAATTTAGGCTAAATTCACACCCCTAAATATACGTGGAGTTTGATGTAAAATTTAAAAGTATATAGTGATTTGTGGAGATTCATGTAAAATTTAGAAGTATATAGTGATTTTGTGAGTTAGCCATGTGCGGAGATCATCGGGCCTGAACTGGACTAGACCAGTTAGAGTTAAACGTTACTGGACTAGATCAGTTGCAATTAGACACGTCAGGCCGAACCTGAATTACCTAAAAAACTCAAGCCAACACCAACTCACCATGGCATGAACAATGCCTTAGAATGGATGCTGGTGGGCTTGACATTACTTGGCAACAGGACCTAAATGGGCTTGACCGATGTTAAGAACCCAATCTTCTATACTATATAATAAAAGAAACCATTTTGAGAACACTTATCATTATATTAGGCTATATCTTATGGATAATTATTATTTTATTTTAATCTCTTCTAATTAATTATAGATAACACTCCTAATAAATATTATTTAGTTTAATATCTTATGAATAATTATTATTTTGTTTAATCTCTTCTAATTAAATAGATAATTCTCCTACTAAATATTATTTTGTCTAATCTCCTTTACTTAACTATAAATAATTATTATTTAGTTTAAATTTATCATTCTCATTTATAATATTATTTATTTGAATTAATTATTCTTTTTATATTTTATATTTATCTATTTACTTTCAAAGATTTATTATTTTGTAAATAATATTACATTTATTCAACCCGTGTAATACACGTGGTTTTAAAGATGTATCCTTTTTATTTGGTATATAAAATTACATTTATTCAACTCGTACAATATGGTTCTTATAGATATAACTTTTTATTATGTAATATATAAAATTATATTTATTTAACAGTGTAATAAAGAAGATTTTTAAAAATATATTGTTTTATTATTTAGTATATAAAATTCATTTATTTAACACGTGTAATACACGAGTTATAACCTAGTAATAAAATAATCAAAATTCAAAACAACTAAAACCCTGCAACTTTTCGTATCTCTGTAGTAGGCCTGCTATTCCCAAAAAAAAATGGAAACCCTAGAAGACGAACAATCAACGATTACAGATGATCGATCCAAAAATTCATTCCCTGAGGAACTCATCGAAGATATCCTTTCCAGACTCCCCGTGAAATCCATCCTCCGATTCAAATCTGTCTCTAAACCATGGCTATCGCTCATCTCCGCTCCATCATTCCACAACCTCCACTCCACCGTTGCCCCCCGTACCACCGCTTTCTTTTTTACTGCTCGCGATTTATCCACTGGCACACGATACTTCTTCTCCGGTGCTAATGACGGTGGATCAGTCGCTAATCTCATGAAGCTCGACAACACTGTCTTGGAAGCCCATTATCATGCCGAACATTTGAACGGGCTTGTATGTTTTACTTCCCACACTAGTCGTTTTGGTAAAATTTACGCTTTCCTTTTTAACCCTAGTACGCATAAGTTTTTCAAACTTCCTGATCCTCCGGTTTCTTTACC
Organism: Helianthus annuus; assembly: GCF_002127325.2. NCBI lineage: Eukaryota > Viridiplantae > Streptophyta > Magnoliopsida > Asterales > Asteraceae > Helianthus > Helianthus annuus. The sequence continues at coordinate 106,217,570 of NC_035437.2, forward strand.
CAATTACACTGCTGAAGAGAAGGATACATGTTACTTGTTTGGGTTTGATGAATTAACTAATGAACACAAGGTTTTGTACATCACTGTTCAGTTGACTACAATTGAGATTATGATTTTCTCCTTCTCAAATTACTCATGGAGAAAGATCAATGTGGATGTTCCTGTTGGTGTGGCTGTCTGGCGTTGGTGGTTTGGCACCAAAAAGAGTGTTTGTGTCAATAGCACCGTACATCTTTTGCTTCGAAATCCACTTCAAATTTTGGCATTTGATTTAACAACTGAAACGTTTTCCATTTTTAACATGCATCCAGAGGCGGCTCCCGAAACTATATCAAATACCATATGTCCATTTGCACAGTTCGTAAAAATCAATGGATTATTAGGTGTAGCTTGTTACGATCCCTCGATCGTGAACCGAAGAAACAAAATGGACATTTGGATGTTGCAAGATTATCAGAATCGAGTTTGGGTCAGAGAAACCATTTCGTTCGCTTCCAAGTCTCAGATCCCTTATGGGGCACGTGGCCCTTACCCGTTTGATTCTATCACTATGGACGAGATTATCTTTAGCCCAAGGGTGTTGTCTGAGAATTTGATCAGTGTTCCCATCTATAACCTGAAGAATAGATGTTTTAAATCAACTGAACTCACTCTTGGTCATCGATTTCTATCCCCAAAATCAGTGAGGGTGGAGGAAATCAAGTGTTATGTTGAAAGCCTCATTCCCTTACAGAACTAGCATGCATTCATTTCTGGAATTCAGGTTCGCATTTTGTTGCTATCTTGTTAATGAACATGTACTTGTAAAGTTTCTGCTGATGCTGCTCTTATGTTAAATAGTATTCGGAATCTTGTATCCCTATGCAAATTTTGCTGTGTGAAATGCTAACAATCTGCTTTACAAGATCAACACAAGTTGTTCCCTATTTGCATCGTGTATTTGAGTCGAGAGATCATAGGCTTGTTTATCTCAGTTTATCATACATGACACGGCGTGAGCTCAAATGCCATATGCTCATGTATGACAGTCTCGTATATATAGTGGCAATTTTGGGGTTTAATAAAGCTACTAAGGGAATATGTCAAACAGGTAAAAAATTGTCTGAAAGTATATTGTGTTGAATCCAATTTCTAATTTTCTTTTAATAAAAAAATTTATTATTGGGGGTAAATTGCATTTCTAATTTTCTATAATAAAAAAATAGATTATTATTGGAGGGTAAATTGCATAAATTAGCAACTAATTTACAAAAGTATTTTTTTAATCGTTGTAGTTTTTATTGTTTGTTTTTTTTGGGTAAAGGGTTACCCCGGTGATATGTCCTATCATGGCCGTTAAAGGTATGCTTTTATGTTATTATTACATGATTTTGGTCATGAAAGCATGTCTTCTGCCTCGTCACATGTATGTTTCACATAATTTATCTGGAGGTGGTTACTAGGTGAGGTAAGAAATGAATGGGTCGGCTTCTGGGTTAGTTTTAGTACCGTGCGAAATGGTTGGGGGATCCACAAACCAATTTTTTGTTATTTTTTAAAGCAATATGAATAGGAAGATCTAAGCATAAAAAGAAAAATCGGGGTGATTTTCAACCTGTTTGACGAGTTTTCATTCAGCCAAAACTTTTTATTTGACCCATTTGATGTATAGATTTGGGTCCACATCAGCAGCTTGCCGCACCTATTTACGTTTGTTTGCCTTGATCCCAGGATGTTTCATTCATCCCAGGATGTTTCTTGTTTGTTTGTGTGCCTTGATCACTGGATGTTTCTTTTATTTTCTTTTTTCTTTTCAAGTTTCATGCATTCTATTATTTTTGCCGCCTAAGTCTAGGTTTAGAAAAGATATGGAGATCATGGATTTTTTTATTTAAAGCTCAATGGAATGAAAAGGGGGCACTTGCGGCTACCCAAGCTTCACGCATCCAACTACCCAAGCTTTACTAACGCCCCTCACTACAAGAAAGTTGGCTTTTAGCGATGACCCCTTTAGCGGCGACATCAAAGAAGTCGTCGCTAAAAGGCCAATCCGTGTCCAGGTTCTAAAACAAATCCTTGACCGTTGATCTTGTGTGCAATATGACGGTCCATGTTTTATTGTTGCTTTAGGTGTACAAAACCTGTGGCGGGCAAACCAATCACTCATTCCCCCCAAATCGATCCACCAGCCCTACCCCAAACCCAAGATGCCGCCAGATTGATTCAACTCGGCCACAGCCGTTCGCTCGCCGCCACAATCTGCAGCGTTCGGAGTCATCTCACATATCCTCAGCCGCTTGCTCGACGCACCATGTCCACTGCACCAGGTACCTTCCTTTTCTTCAGTTTTATTGATTTGGTTTTCCTATTTATGTGGTAATTGAACACGTTAGGGTTCTGTTGGTTTTATGGATCAAGTATAGAGCAAAAATATGGGGTGATATACTGGATTCTGTTCTTGTTTTTGATGTACCCTTGGGATTTAGGGTGTATGTAATGTTGTCTGCAAGTTTTGTACAGATTATGTATGTTGTTTTTGAACGGATTATGCAAGTTTTGATGTACAATTGTTTTTTGCTATATTGAATGGATTCTAAAGTATACTAATGTTGGGGAATCAAACCAGAGTATTGTATTATGTTATATTATTGAGTACATTAGGAGGTCCTTATATAGGACAATAAAAAACATAATAAAGGAAACATAAATCAATTGCAATAAATATGAAATCCCTAAAATCTCTGATCTAATATTGACTAACATTCCCCCGCAAGTTGAGGGCGGGGAACGACCTGCAACTTGGACCGGAGAAAATCAAATCTTTGTGAGGACAAGGGCTTTGTAAATACGTCAGCAATTTGGTCATCGGTGGAGATAAACTTGACATTCAGCTTTCCTTGAGTGACCTGTTCACGAACAAAGTGATAATCAACTTCGACGTGCTTTGTGCGCGCATGAAAGACCGGATTTGCAGAGAGATAAGTTGCTCCGAGATTATCACACCCTTGGTTTTAAAAAGCGAGAGGCGCACAAAAGCGACGAGGTCTAAAACCAAGGCGCGAAGCGCAAAGCGCAGAAGCGGTGGGCTTTTCGTACCCGAGGCGCAAAGTGATTATATAACTTTTTATATATGTTTCAGAAGTTTTTAGCATCCTTTATTCAAAATATAGCTATAAATAAGGTTTATATATGATTTTACCCATAAGTACAAGCCAAAAAAACCTATTGTACAACAGTTTGATGCTTAAAAACAGCCTATGTACATGAGGCGCGCGCCTCAGGCCTGAAAACACTCCAAAAATGCGCTTTTTTGGGGCTTCTTGTAAAAAGCGCGCCTCGGGCTACCTGAGGCGCCCAGACCTGCGCCTTGATGCGCCTCGCGCCTAGGCGCGCCTCAGGCGCGCTTTTTAAAACCCAGACACACCAAAGTGTCGGTGAGTGATTAACCAACCCAAGTTCTCGAAGAAGAGACCTTAACCAGATAAGCTCTGCTACAGTGTCAGCGATTGCCTTGTATTCTGATTCTGTTGAAGACCGAGAGACAGTTCGTTGTTTTCGGGCAGCCCACGAAATAAGATTTGAGCCCAAGTAGATAGCGTACCCCCCGGTGGATTGGCGGTCGACAGGACAACCAGCCCAGTCAGAATCAGAGTAAGCCTGAATAACATCTCGTTGCCAGTGAGAGTCAGAAAAAGCCTGGAGTTGGGACCCCGAACCATGACGAAACAATAAGCCAAGATGAGCCGTGCCTTTAAGATAACGAAGTATTCGTTTTACCGCAACCCAATGGTTTTCGGTTGGGGCATGCATGAATTGACACACCTTGTTCACAGCAAAAGCAATGTCCGGACGAGATAACGTGACATACTGAAGAGCACCCACCGTTTGCCGGTATCGAGAAGGGTCATCAAGAAGCGGACTGTCATCTGGAAGTAACACACGAGAAGTACTCATAGGAGATGTGACTGGCTTGCAGTCTGTCAGTCCAGCTCGATGAAGAATGTCCATAATGTATTTACGCTGGGAGAGAATTAGATCAGAATTATGATGAACCACTTCGATACCCAAGAAATAATGTAGACGACCAAGATCCTTAACCGCAAAAAGAGAGCTCAGACGAGTTATAACATTAGTGACTGCCCCTGGATGATTTCCAGTAATGATGATGTCATCTACGTAAACAAGAACATAGACAATAGTACCATTGGAATTTAGAATAAATAATGAGGGGTCAGTTCGGGATCCATAAAAACCAATTTGTTGCAACGCCGTAGAAAGCCGAGTGAACCATGCACGAGGGGCTTTTAAGCCCATAGAGAGACTTGTGCAGCAAGCACACATGATTCGGTTTGGTGGGATCAACAAACCCGGGAGGTTGTTTCATGTAAACTGTTTCCTGAAGATCCCCATGTAAGAAGGCGTTTTGAACATCTAGTTGTCGAAGTGGCCACTTTTGTGTAACTGCCAGTGATAAGATGGTGCGAATAGTTGCCGGTTTAACAACCGGGCTGAAGGTTTCATGATAGTCAACTCCTGGTTGTTGGTGAAATCCTTTAGCAACAAGTCGTGCTTTGTAGCGGGTAATCTTTCCATTTGGATCTGTTTTCAACCTGTAAACCCACTTGCAATCAACAACGTTAGTATTTTTGACAGGTGGAACAAGTGACCATGTCCCATTCTTATAAAGTGCCTCCAACTCTTCAGCCATGGCATGACGCCACTCCGAGGATTTGTTGGCAATGGTAAATGAGGTGGGTTCGGTGGGTAAGATAGGGGAAGTAGTGGCAGTGTAAGCTGCAGGATTGTAGGGAGTGGTTTGTTTGGGATTGGGTCGTAGGTTGGGTGGTCTAGGCCGAGGAGGTGGGTTGGCTTGCGTATTGGTTGAGACAAGTGTGGGTGTTTGGTGTAGAGTGGCAGCGGGCGAGTTGGTAGGAGAGGGTGAGGGGTCGGTTTGGTCTGGTGGGTTTTGAGGTGTAGGTTCGGTTGGGATAGGTGGGCCGTGAGGTGTTGAGGAAGGTGTGGGTGACGTAGGGGGTTCAACGGGGAGGTCGGGTGGTAGGTCAGGAAAGATGGAGATATAGGGAGGCTCAGTTGGTGAGGTAGGTGGCACGGGTGTCGGATTGTGAAAAGGAAATATATGTTCGTTGAAGCGAACATGGCGGGCAATATATATTCGTTCTGAGGTTGGGTCAAAGCACCGGTAACCATGGTGAACAGGGCTGTAACCAAGAAATACACACGGAGTGGACCGAAATTCCATCTTGTGACGATTATATGGACGAAGATAAGGAAAACATTGACACCCAAAGACACGTAAAAAGGAGTAATCAGGTTTACGTTTAAAAATGTGTTCAAAAGGGGACTTGTTGGATGAGACACGAGAAGGGAGTCGATTAATTAAGTAGACAGCCGTCTCGAAGGCAAATTGCCAGAAGCGTTGAGGAAGATGAGATTGAGCTAAAAGGGTAAGCCCAGTTTCCACAACGTGGCGGTGGCGGCGTTCGACAGTCCCATTTTGTTCACTGGTGTGAGGGCACGAACGTCGGTGGATGATTCCAAGATTATTAAAAAATGTGTGAGATTTCGAAACTCGCCACCCCAATCAGATTGAATGCTTTTCAGTTTAGTATTAAATTGTCTTTCTGACATTTTTATGAAATTAGTTAAGGCAGGAAAAACATCAGATTTATGCACCAATGGATAAAACCACATATACCTAGTGTAATGATCAACACATAAGAGAAAAAAACGACAACCATCAATAGATAAAGTGGGCGCAGGGCCCCAAACATCACAATAAACCAAATCCGAGACATGAGTGCTACGAAAATTTGAATTTGCTAAAGAAAGTTTTGAAGACTTGCCCTGCTGACAAGAGGTACATAATGAATTTGAAAGTTTATTTGAAACAGGTAAAGAACAATGTGAAACAATAGACTGAAAAACTTGAGCATGAGGATGTCCAAGACGTTGATGCCAAGTTGTGGAGGAAGCCTTGACAGCAGTGAAAGCGACTTTTGGAAGAGACTGAAAACGAGGAAGGCGGATGTGGTACAAGCCCTGTTCACTTGGACCCGTTAGGAGGGTGGTGCGTGTAGACTCGTCCTTCACAACAAAATAAGAAGAGTGAAATTCAAAAAAGACGTCATTATCATGGCAAAACTTTTGGACAGATAATAAATTCTTTTTAAGTGCAGGGACGTGAAGAATGTTATTTAGGTTAAAGGTTTTATGAGGGGAGTAAAGTTTGGTGGAGCCAATGTGCAAAATAGGTAGGGGATTACCATTACCAACAAGGAGAGAGTCATTACCATAATAGGGCTCAGCGTTGTCGAGACTAGATAAGTCTGGAGAAGAATGATCATTTGTTCCAGTGTCAGACACCCAAGTAAAGCCAGCTTGGGAGGCAACGTCCGAATGAGCAGCAAAGTTGGCCTGTGGAGTCACGCGAGATTGATTGGACTGGTTTGGACACTGAGATGGTAGGTGGCCAATGCCACAGCGATTGCAGTGACCATAAACCATGTTCTGAGTGGAGGCCCAAGCAAACTGTCTTGTACCGTTGTTGTCACGAGAACGATTGTTGGAGTTGTTGCGCGGCTGTCCTCGTGAGGATCCCTGAGAGCCACGGCTGCCTCTGTTAGAATTGACAGATCTGGGTGCAAAAAAGCTTGTGGTTGTGAGTTGGAAGCTCCCATAGGATTCAGTTGATACCCAAACTGTGCAGCCATAAGTTGGAGGTTGCTGAGTTGTTGTTGGACTGTATTAAGGTTGGGTGGTGGGGCTGCCGTGGGTGCAGCAGTAGCCAGAAAAGCTTGCGGGTTTGAGGCTGCAGAAGACACACCATGGATTTTGGCAATCATGTAGTCATGATCACTGAGGAGGCCATGAAGTTCATTGAAGGTAACAGGAGGAGACCGCGCCAGCAAGTTTGCCTTAAGACCATTGTATTCTTCACGGAGTCCTGAGAGTGTAAGCATGACTATATCCTTATCTTTCATGGGTTCGCCAATGTTAGCTAGGGCAGTAGCGTATTCTTGGGCTCGGCTTAGGTATTCAGCAGGTTTCTCGTCACCTTTCATGGTGATTCTAAGGAGTTGACTTTTTAGAGTAAACTCGTGAGAAGAGGTATCTGGTGCGTAGGCACGTTCTAAAGAAAGCCAAATCTCACGAGATGTTTTACCTTGGACATGCTGGAAAGATTCTTCAGACACGGTTGATGTAATCAGCAACCGAACATGGGCATCATTCGCGACCCATGGGAGATAACTTGGGTTATCAGTTGTAGTAGTTCATGTTGTGACCTGCTGTTGTGGGCATGGGATGGTACCATCCACATAGCCGAACAAGTTGTGAGAGACCAAGAAAGGTTCTATCATTGATCTCCAATGGCCATAGTTGGTAGGTTTTAGGTTAAAGGCGAATTTGTGAGAGTTGTGAATAGTTTTCTCCTGGTTTGTTAGGGTTGTAATGGCTGCCATAGTGATTAGAAGAGAGGGAGGAGAGCTGGAGGTAAAGGTGGTGGCGGCTGCAGTAAACAGTGTTGCTGCTGTTAGGGTTTCCGGCTGCTGCTGATTGGCGGCAGTAGGGTTCTTGTCGCAGGGCTGTTGATTGGCGGCAGTAGGGTTATTGTTGCCGTTCTTTTTTTTTGGGATAAATACGTGATTTGATTTGAGGCTCTGATACCAAATCAAACCAGAGTATTGTATTATGTTATATTATTGAGTACATTAGGAGGTCCTTATATAGGACAATAAAAAACATAATAAAGGAAACATAAATCAATTGCAATAAATATGAAATCCCTAAAATCTCTGATCTAATATTGACTAACATGGGGGCAGGGCTGAGAGAGGGGATGTCGAGATTTTGAGAGGGCAGTGCTGATATGGTGGCCTGAGTGGGTCTCGGTTTGACTTTGGTTAATTGTTTTTTGGGGCAGGTTTGACTTTGCTTAGTTGTTTAGATGCTTGCTGAACGTTTTGAGGTTTATTATTGACTTTGGTTAGTTGTTCTTAAAAACTAATTGGCAATATTTCAAACCAGTTTTGTTGGGCTGCCAGTTATAGTCTCAACAGATCCAGAGCTTAATTATATGGTATTCCAACAAGAGGGTCAATTGTTCCAGAGTTTGAGACAAATTTATGGGAAACAGAATGTAAGTACTTTGCATGGGTACCTACATAAGCATCTCAAGAACATGATGCTGAATCTGTTTGGCCATGGAAGCCTTAAAAATATGCTTTCTGATATTGAACGTGTAGCAACAAGAAACATAGAGATGTGGGTTGGCCAAGGAACAGTGGAGTTGAAGGATGCAACTGCAGATGTAAGCAGATAGATAATACTCATGATTTTAACTCATTCACATGAGAAGATGTGTCCATTTGGATCTTATATTATTCAATTTGGTAAAAGAGAAATGATTAAATGTAAAAGAAAGATTTTTTTTTTACTTTTAGGTATCTTAGCGACATGATAAGTGTTTATGGGAAGTTTCAAGGGAGTTCGATACCTAGGGTAATGGACTCTAAAAAAATGTGACACTAGATATTCACATGGCAAACGAATTCCTCGTATATGCTGGCATGGCAAAATTTAAAAAATGAGTCTGCTACTTTGACTAGCGTAGTCCTAGCTTCTTTGACTAGCGGACTCCATTAAACCAAAACAATATTAAAAACCTAGAGCCTATATATATATACTAGAAGTCTAGAACCTATATAATACTAATAGCAAAATAAAGAAGTGTTCATCAAGATCAACCAAGGCATCCGATTGTAGCACAGGAGCTTGGGAGGGACGATTAGGGTTCAGCACATCAGTTGTCGTGTTAATGGTGTGCGAAGTGTGCGAAGTGTGATAATACGATTAAGGTTGTAATATTTGGGCCAAAAATAACATAAAAGAACTGGGCTTTGTATTTGGATGACAGCCTAATAAAGAAAAAAGATAAAAATCTGGGCCTACCGATATTCTCACCGATACGACCGAGATAAATATTGGCGATATCTCGGTATATATCGCCGATATTCTCGCTAGCGATGTTTGGACTGATATTACGGACCATGACCGATAACCGATATAGCACCGATATAGCGCCGATATTGACTGCTTAGATAATATATATAAAAATACATAAATTATGCATGGTATAAAAATTACCGCTATATCACCGCTATAACCTATATATCATATAGCGGACCTTGACTACTATTCGATTTTGGACCGCTTTAACTGCTTAGCATTAAGCCAACTATTTGTTGGGAGACAACCCAGTGAAAATGAGTTATTGTTGGATATGGTGAAAAGTATTCACAATATGTGCAACACACAGGAGTCTCCATACTCGTTGACGTATCCACCCGGTGCAAGGGTTGGCAATGGCTTGAGTCAGACCAACCTGACCCTAATGTTGCAATGGGTGCACTTGTTGGTGAACCATTTCTAAACGAGTCATCTGTTTACTTGTGTAATAACTCAATGCAAACTGAACCAAACACTTACAATAGTGCAGCCATTGTGGGCCCTTTTTCAGGTTTGGTTACAACATATCGTCTCTATTGGTTAATCTATAGAGATGACCAATGTCCTCTTTATAAGTGTCGTCTTTATAGGGTTTTTTTTCTTGTAGTGAACCTCATCAGTGGCTACATCCTTCACATGATTATACCATCTTATTTGTATTACTCTATATAACATTTACGGTAGTTTCTTAAGAACAGTTCACGTTTCCAAGTTTTTATTACCGGCATCTGCCGGTCTTCCATCCCACCACCGAAAACATCTAATAACATTTCTTAGCTTATAGTGTTGCTTTTCTATGCATTGCTTAGTTGTACGGTTTCTTTTGCAGATTGTAATGTCTCTGTGTGCCACATACCCTCTGCCATTACACCTCACAGGCGCCCCATTTTATCTCTACACTTGCATTTGCATGTTTCTCAACAGATTGAAGGTTAATGGTGCTTAGGTCTGTTTTACCAGTGACGGAGAGGAAGAAGAGCCGCCGCAATGGCTCCGGCCACGGCTTCTCTGCCGTCTTTAACGCCACCTCTCTTCCACCCTAAACATCTGCAAGTCGCTGATTATATTTAAATCAAACCTAGATGAGACGAAGAGAAAGAAGAACGGAAAAAACGGCAGGTATTTATTTCTTTGTTTTTGAAATCGAGATTCATAAAAATTCTGTCACACCGCTGCTGACAGGTAAAACCTAGCCATAGTTTTTTACGTAATTTTATATAAATTCATTTCAGTTTCATACATAGATAGTTAGGGTTTGGGCGAGTTCGAGGTATACTCTCTGTACATTTCTTCATTTTTCCTCTCTCTACATATATGTGTATTTATGTTTTTTAGTTTTGATATTTGTTTGTGATTGTATAATTTATATTTATTGGATCCATATTTGTTGATTTGATTATTTTTGTTGTTATGAATGAAGATCTTCTATACAGGGATTACCAGGGAGATCATAAGTTCACCATCACCACCTATTCATCTACTGGAGTTGTCAGTTGTCTGTTTAATTACTCAATGTTTCTTTATTGTTGTTAGCATGTTACTGCGTGTGATTGTAGCTTTTTGTTTTATGAGTTTGTTAAGTTTTATATACACACTATATTTTCTTAAAGTTGAAAATGTTAGGGTTTGGTTTTATTCGTTGTTATATAATAATTTTTGAGCATTAGAATGAATTTGGAGAATAGAGATAACATAGGGTTTTGAAAGTCGTCATATGGTGTTTGAATTGCAAGTGTTGTAAATACTATAGTTTCAGTTTGGGTTATGAGTTATGATGATTTATGGTTTTTGTGAAGTATCTATTGATTTTAGTGTTTATGCTGTTTTATACAGGCTTCTACAGAGGCAGCATCGGAAAAGAAGTGGACACTTTAATGATCTTGACACCGGGAAGCCGCTTGGAAGGGGAAAGTTTGGCCATGTGTATATTGCTAGGGAAAAGAGGGTTAGTATATCATACATTCATTCGGTCTGAGTTACAATGTTTAAGTTTTAACATATTCGGTTTTAGAAATTTGTCGGCTAATAATGTGTGTATTATATCATGTTAAGTACTTAAGTATAGTTTGTATATATGTTCTTGATTGTTTTTGGTTTATTTAGACATCTATGCCACTATTTTGTAGCTTAGCTAATCCTTTAATGTTCTTTTGAGTTTTATAGACATTTTAAATACTTCAATAGTAATTTTAGGAAAAGTTTCTGTGTGGAAGTTGATGATCAAATTTGGATTTTGATATTCTTCATAAGTATATTTTGTATTTTGGTGATTGAATTGAGATAAGGATTTAATTTCAAGTTTTTTAGGTGATGAAGATATTGTTGAATGATCTAAAGTTTATAGGTGATGGAGATATTGTTTATTAACTTAAAGTAGTAGTTATGCTATGTTCGGTTGTTTTGGTTCCCTGTAGGTTTGTAACTTCCCACAACCTAAATTTTTGTCTTCTTAGATTCAGTTGTAACAGTTAACAAATGCTATACCGTGAAAGACTACATATGTATATCTGCAACAAGGTTCTCGAAGTGATTAACAAATTATAATATTTACATGAAATTTGCTCTGTGGCGAGCTATAGTTGAGAGTCCATTTTAACAACCATCATAAATAGGTAACTAATAACTTCATTTTGGTAAGATTTTCTTTTGCCTGAAGCCTTAGTTTAGTTATTCTATTAAAACAAGTTAATTTTTGCCTTTTATGGTCTTCTCTTTTTTTTTGGCATACAGTTTTGTTTCTTTGGTCATGGATGCAGGTATTGTTTCATTGGCTTAAGGCGCATGTGGAAGAATAGAATAGAAAAGCTAGCGAAAGGAGTCCATGTTGGTTATATGTATTTCATGTTCCACTCAAGCAACTGGTAGTTTCAAATCTATTAAAGACGAACAAACAATTGTCGTTCCCCAGTCTATCAACGAGGATAAAGAACCCAAAAGCTTATGTGGAGAAAAGCTAGCGAAGGGAGACCATGTTGGGTTTGCATTCCAGAGTTGGGTGGGCTATGGATTTCCATTTGACAGAGGTGATATCTTTCACACCATCAATCCTTTACGCAAAAGGAAATTCAATTAGCGTGCCCTTGAGGTAACGCCTGTAACGTGTTTGTGTAGATGTTTGATAGAATATGCCCAGATTGTCTTACCTTTTTTTTTTCTTTTTTAATTAATTAGCTTCTTTATTTTACTGTAATATTGGGTGTCTTAGGAGGATGTGACAGTTCAAACATATACACCTCTGATCACCATTGGTTTTGCTCACTAGGTCTTCGAATGTGGCTGTAAAATCTTGCAAACCCTTTTATCATGGAAGTGAGGAGTTATCACTTATGATTCAGATTCACCTTGCCCTTCGAAATGCAACTTTTGATTTCATTGTTGAATATGATCATTTTATTTATTGGCTACAATGAAACAGCAGGTTACCTAGAACCCCGCCGCAACGCGACAGGTGGTTCTACTAGTTATTATAACAAATATTGTCAGAGAAAAATTGTTTGTGTAGGGTTTAGTAATATCCACGTCAGACATATACAACTTATGTGATGAGTTTATATACTGCTAGGTGCCTTGCTTGTTGTCACTTGGTTTTTGACTTGTAATTTTAGCTAACGTATGAAATTGGACTTTGTGAACGATTTTGGATGTGTATGTGAAGGTGTGGATGGTGTTAAATTGGTGGTGTTGATGGGTTGAAACCAATACAAATTATATGAATTTGAACACGCCAAGAACCTGAAAGCTGTGTAAATACAAATACAAATCTGATAGAGCTTGTGGGTTGACATGAATACAATTTGTTAAACCGGGTTATTTTCATCAGTTGTCTAAAACTATAAATCCTAAAAACTCCAAATAAGTAAATAGTTAATCATTCATCATATTAGGTTATAGGGGTACCATAAAAAATGTATATAGTATACTTGAATTTAACTATAAAACCTGATATTGCATACTTACGTAAAGTTTACTTGTGGCATAATAGTTCTTTTCTATTTAAAAAATGAACAGGTTAGATGAGTTCACCTATGAACCGGCCAGATTGATTCATACATATACAACGTGTTTAGCTAGGCGTGTTTTTACAAGATAAACCTTAAACTTTGGAGATTGATGTAAAATGTTGACACTATTATTCTTAAACAAGCTAAACGTGTTTAGTAGATGGATCTTAAACTCACTTGAAACAATTTAGGCTAAATTCACACTGCTATATATATATATATATATATATATATATATATATATATATATATATATATATATATATATATAGGATAAAGATCCGTTAGGAACCACCCTTTATTGCGAGAACCGCGAGAACCAGTGTGAACACATGGCAATTTTGTAATTATAATATGTTTAATATAAAACACGCTCATTCCTTTTTTTGTCACTGTTCTCCATTTTAGGATTTCAAGGGGTTTCATCAGTTCACAGTTTTCACAAGTGGCAGAGACGCATTCATGGTGGTTTCACGGCGGAGTAGAGGCGTTCATGGTGGTTTTCACGGCGGCGTTCACATATTTCACGGTGGTGGCAGTCGGCACAGTGTTTACGGTGGCATATAGCGTCTTCTAATTCATCAGGTATCGATCTTCATACATCTATTGATCCTCCTCATACTTTGTTCCTCCTGTAACCCTAATCTTGTCATTCCTCCTACCATTGTTCCTCCTGGAACCCTAATTGTGCCACACTCCTCGATGATTCTGATCGTGTTTCCCTAATTACGAATGGAATACTCGATTACGAATGGATTGGGCTAAAATATTAATACTTAGGTTGGTAGTTCATTGTCTTGGTAAATATAAACGAACCGTTTTGACAAAAGCAATGGCCTTGGTGCATCTGTGGTCAACATAGTAATTTGCTAATTAATGTGATACTAGATTTGGTTAATTAATAAGTACTTTTCGTAAGAACAATGATAAGGGAGATAAACACCCCTGTAGACATCTACTTCTGTAATTAGAAGTCTTAGTTAGGTTGAGTGATTGGATCAACTTGATGTAGGACTGTATTACTGGTTAATTGGTGTCAAATTACCAGATTTGAAGCAATGGTAAGTAGTTTTTTGTACTAGTAATGATTAGGGAAATAAATATGTTTGATTCTCCAAGGTAATCGTGTATGAACACTTCTGTAAATGTCTACTGCTGCAACTAAAAGTATTAGTTAGTTTAGGTGATTGGATAATTATGTTGCTCAAAGTTAGACACCCCTATAGACAATTTTTGCCCATGTTACCCTCCATTAATGATGGTATCTCATTTTGTTTTACCTTTAAACTTAGGAGATACTTGTGATATTCTTTATTTTTCTTAAGTATCTTTTTTTTTGATCACCTAGACATATGCACCAAATTATCCAGATCTGATGACTGATGCTGTGTACATTGGCTTAGTAGTTCCATAGGGTATTCTATCAGCTACTCTTCATTAGATAAAAATAACCTTTTAAAGTTTATGTAACACTAATAAATAATAAAATGTTTGTGTTAAGCCACCCGCGAAATTCGTGGGTTCTTAGACTAGTATATGATAAATGGTTATGTTCTTATTGCAATAATACCGATTATAATACGAATTTTGGAGCACTACCCTCAATTATATGACGAAATTGAAATGTTTGATGGTAAAATCGATATGACGAACGGTTTATGGTGTATCGTTATCGCTACTGTTATCGCTACTGATGTAATCGAGACGAAGACGAAATACAGAGAACTGCTAATGCTTGAGAACAGAGAACTGTTGATGTAATTCGAGTGTTAGACGTGATTCTTGTATAAACACACCATCCTGCACATGTGAAGCACTTTACCATTACCCTATAACCATCACCAATAATCTACATCCTGCACATGTGCAGCACGTTACCATTATCCTATAATCATCACCAATAATCTGTTTATCATTTATACAACATTCTTACACATAACATTTACCTTATTAAATATCACTTTTTACCATTTCTTTATTCACTTTTTAACATTCTTTCTATATTTTCAGGAACATTCATACACAATGAAGCTGCTACCATTGCTGCTGGAATTCCGTACCCCCCCTAACGATGAAACAATTCTTATTCCGATGATGATAATGATACTAATGAGGATACATATGATGATTCTGAATACCCTTCACATACAAATGTACATGAACAGCCCCTTAGACGTTTATCCAGACGTCATAATGCACCCAACCATCAAAAATTTGATTAAGTTCGTCGTCAAAATATTGATCATTTTGTTTTATTATTCGTTTTACATTTAATCTAAACTGTTTACATTCAAGTTGCTCACCTACGTTGAACTGTTGTTTACACTTAATTTGAAACGTCTGCGTTCATTTTAATTATGTTGAATTATTGTTTACATTCAATTTGACCAACACGTTTACGTTGAACTACTCAGTTAAACATCATTTAAACTATGTATTCTGATATTATGATTACAAATTCCGATGTTAATGATTGCACTTGCACTGTTTATGATTGCACTTGCACGGGTGATACTTTTTTTATCACTCATACTGTTATTGTTTCTACCAATGCACATGTGCATACATGAATATTTTACCTACATATAACCCGTTTCCTTTACATATACATCAACATATGTAATGTGGTACCCCATACATAATAGGGTATCACATACGTAATATCATATGAACAAATATACAATATCTTAAAAAATACATATATTCATTACTACTATGTTTATTGTTTTTTTTATTAATACACAGGCGCATTACCAACATTAACACACTATCACACAACTTTTGTATAACAACAAGTAAATATAACACCCTTATCATAAGGAATCACATAATCCGAAGAACAATCGTTATTACACATATGCATCACCAGCATATACTATACTAAACAAAATATGACATCCTAAATTAACAAATGTTACCATTCATAATACATTATACAATACCAATATGTATGTTATATCAAACTTTGCACATGTGCAATACCAACATTACCTCTACCAAACAACATAATACATCATATATTAAAAGACATGATCATCCGTATTGCATGTCCACAAACTACCTACACATAACATTCGCTTTAGTTCACAACCTCACACCTTCTGCTCTTCTTTCCAATTTCTATGCATCTTCCAACACTCCTCATGTTTCAATGCATCTTCGTCTATCGTTTTCCGATAATTTTTCATCCGTCAACCTATTAATCAAATACATCCTTGTTGTCAATCCATGAGAAGTTTCGAATATTTTTTTTCCTGCATACATTACATCAATTATTTCATGTATGCACATGTGCAATAATCATATTACATACAATATGTACAATGCTTATGTTTTAAGGTAATAATGCACGTTTGCATATGTCGTAATACATTCATATTAACTTAATCTAACAAAATATGCACATGTGCATTAACATGACTGACCTTATCAACAGGTTTGTTTCAATAAAAAATTAACCCTTACCAAATCAAAATTCGTATTACCACCAATCATATTTAACATCAATTAGTAACAAAACTATTATGACAAACTATGCACATGTGCATAACTTTTTTTTTTAATGAAAATGTTATTCATGGAAGCTAACCTCCAAAACAGAGGTGGTCGAACCAACCACTACAGCAAATCGAAAAACAACAACTCAACACAAGAACCTAAAGACCGAAAAAAGAGCAGCTACCTTATATCAAACCTACACCATTTTTCCCAACTCACGGACCTATTTTTGGACCGATTCTTATACCATAAAAACCGACGGACTTAATATTACGGATAATATCTCCGGGAACCTTTTATTGTTCCTGGCTAACCATATACACCAATTTGTCACGAACATAATGCCATATAAAGCTTCTTTCGCTTCTCTATCCAGATGGTAAAACTCAGAGGCAATTACGATATCTTTAGCTGAAAAAAGAATAAAAGGACTCACCTTGCACCACTGACTGATGTGATACCAGACAGTTTACGCTACCCTGCACGAACAAAGAAGGTGTTCAGCTGTTCCATCGCCATCTTCACACAGACAACATTTCACGTCTCCGCCCCAACAGTTCCGATCCCAGAGTGAAGTCAGCGTGGAATACGATCTAAAACCTCCCTCCAAACAAAAATATTGCATTTTTGGGACCCATTTCGACCATTTCACAACGTGCCTGCTGCTGAAATCGGAGCCGCTATACAGGAAGTTCTTGACAGCATTGACTGAAAAATCAGAGTCATTACCTCCCAACCATTCGCAACCATCTTTGCCATCGGACAAAGTGACATTATCGAGGAGCCCGATCAACTCGTGCCATTACAGTAATTATTCGGCAGAGCTTGGGTTTCTCGACAAATTCCAAACCCCCATAAAGTTTATATTATCCTGATTGTACTGATCCGCCACCAGTCGTCGTTTCTCTTGTTCCATTCTAAATATATTTGGGAAAAGGGTTTTGTGCATAATTATGCACATGTGCATTAACATGACTGGCCTTGTTAGCATATTATGACAAACTATGCACATGTACATCAACATGAATGACCTTATTAACCTATTCTATCAAATTATGCACATGTGCATAACTGTATATCACCCAATGCTACCTTATTATCATATTCAACCATGAGTTACAGGTTCATATAACTTCATAATATAATTGATTATATAATAATATAACTACATAACTGTATGTCATAACAAAAAAACAACACCAAAATAACAATACATACAAATTATATATCATTTATGAATAAATAATTGAGATTAGTATTCAAATTATTGTGCATATTAACAAACTATGACAATTTATGCATACGTGCATAACTACATAAAACACAAAATCACCTTATTATATTGATTTATTAAGTGAATCCTATTCAAATTTTTGTACACGTTAACATACTATTACGTTTTATGCACATGTGCATAACTATGTATCACACACCTCATTGTCTTATTCAGTGTAATCGTAATTTGTCAAACTTTGCACATGTGCATAACTGTATAGAACATAAAATTAGTTTATTCATGTTCCGTATAAACCTATTATGTATAAGCCTGTTATGTCGTGTTAATGCACACTTGCATTAACTGTATATATCATAAAATTATCTTATTATCCTGTTTCGTATAAGCCTAATCTGCCTTTTCTGTATAAGCCTATTCTGTCGTGTTAATGCACATGTGCATTAACACCATATAACTTGTCGACAGTCATAATTCAGTACTAAAACCCTATCACTTACCAAATCAACTTCCGTGTAGCCAATCATATCCAACATTATGCATATAACATCATTATTTAATAAAAAAAAATACATAAAACAACACAGCAGAATCACATTACACATAGTTCATTACAACATTAGCCCTTCTGTTCACTCAAAAATCTGCATTAACTGTATATATATCATAAAATTATCTTATAATCCTGTTTCGTATAAGCCTATTCTGCTTTTTCTGTATAAGCCTATTTTGTCGTGTTAATGCACATGTGCATTAACACCACATAACTTGTCGACAGTCACAATTCAGTACTAAAACCCTATCAGTTACCAAATCAACTTCCGTGTTGCCAACCATGTCCAACATTATGCATATAACAGCATTCTTTAATAAAAAAAATACAGAAAACAACACATCAGAATCACATTACACATAGTTCATCACAACATTAGCCCTTCTGTTCACTCAAAAATCATATATATACCACGATTTTCAATAATTCATTTATGAAACAACTGTTTAAATGTAATAACCACATAATAACATGTCTGAATCGACTGTTGATAGTTGTTTTATCATATACGAGTACAAAACAAGGTGTATGAACTTACAATTTCACGGA
The DNA here is from genome assembly GCF_002127325.2 of Helianthus annuus. Taxonomy (NCBI): domain Eukaryota; kingdom Viridiplantae; phylum Streptophyta; class Magnoliopsida; order Asterales; family Asteraceae; genus Helianthus; species Helianthus annuus. Next base: position 106,236,411 of record NC_035437.2, read on the forward strand.
ACGGTGCAACAAAGGATCGATAGTCCGTTGGATGACCTGTGTTCTTCCGATTATCCCTATCTGTGCATTACGATCGTTTTGCCCTAATTTAGACTGGAATACAAATGTGCAATCGGTGATTATGTTGTTAATGCACTGATATATACTAATTTTCATGATGAATACATGATGAATTATAAGATCGAGATGATGAATTTTGGGGGATTTGGAGTGTGACGTGAACTGAGCTGATGAATTGTGTAGAGATTGGATCTGAGATGATGAATGGATGTGAATTGAATATAAATGATGGTTTAATCTGATGTTTGAAGTCCAGGAGGAGGAGAGGCAGCTGATTTAATTTTTATTATGTATTTACAATAATGCCATGTGTTCACATTGGTTCTCGCGGTTCTCGCAATAAAGGTGGTTCTCGCATGAACCCTACCCTATATGGAGATTGATGTAAAATTTAGAAGTATATATAGTGATTTGTGGAGATTGATGTAAAATTTAGAAGTATATATAGTGAGTTTGTGAGTTAGCCATGTGCGGAGATCATCGGGCCTGAACTGGACTAGACTAGTTAGAGTTAGACGTTATCGGAGTAGACCGGTTGCAATTAGACACGTTAGGCCGAACCTGAATTACCTCAAAAACTCAAGCCAACACCAACTCACCATGGCATGGACAATGCCTTAGGGGGGTAGGGGTGGTCATCACTCATCACTCACTCACAACTTCTAATCAAGTTCCGTCATGTTATCAAGCATTATTCAATCACTAGGGATGAATTTTAGTGGAAATGCCCATCACTCACTACCACACTCAACAATTTTCCTCACAACCAACAATTTCCCTCACTACCCAACACCTTATAACGTGTGATATATTCAACGCGTTTTCATTTTGACGCGTTATTAAGTTGAGTGGCGGTGATGTGAAAAATTGTATAACGCATTATACATCATCACGGGGTAACAAGCTTCCACCAAAGGTCCCCCTTAGAATGGATGGTGGTGGGCTTCACTTTACTTAGCAACAGGACCTATATGGGCTTGACCGATGTTAAGAACCCAATAATAAAATAATCAAAATCCAAAACAGCTAAAACCCTGCAACTTTTCCTCTCTCCGTAGTCTATAGACCTGCTATTCCGCAAAAAAAAAAAAAAAAAAAAAAAAAATGGAAACCCTAGAAGACGAACAACCGGATGATCGATCGGCGCAGAAAGCCAAAATTTCATTCCCTGAGGAACTCATCGAAGATATCCTTTCCAGAATCCCCGTGAAATCCATCCTCCGATTCAAATCTGTCTCTAAACCATGGCTCTCTCTCATCTCCGCTCCATCATTCCACAAACTCCACTCCACCGTTGCCCCTCGTACCACCGCTTTATTTTTTACCGCTCACGATTCATCCACAGGCACACGATACTTCTTCTCCGGTGCTAATGACGGTGGACCAGTCGCTAATCTTATGAAACTCGACAACACTGTCTTCGACGCAGCCCATAGATCTGCCGAACATTTGAAGGGGTTAGTATGTTTTACTTCCCGGGATACTCTTTGTGGTAAACTGTATGCTTTTGTTTTTAACCCTACCACACACAAGTTTTTCAAACTCCCTGATCCTCCTGTTCCCTTACGGAATTACACTGATGAAAAAAAGGGTGATTATTACTTGTTTGGGTTCAATGAACTAAGTAATGAACACAAGGTTTTGTACATTGATGTTGAATTGTTTAAATCTACTACAATTGAGATTATGATTTTCTCCTTCTCAAGTTACTCATGGAGAAAGATCAATGTGGATCTTCCTGATGGTGTGACTGCTTGGCGTTGGTGGTTTGGCAACAAAAATAGTGTTTGTGTCAATAGCACCATACATCTGTTGCTTCGAAATCCACTTCAAATTTTGGCATTTGATTTAACAACAGAGATGTTTTCTGTTGTTAACATACATCCAGAGGGGGCTCCCGAAACTATATCAACAACCATATCTCCGTTTGCACAGCTGGTAAAAATCAATGGCTTATTAGGTGTAGCTTGTTACGATCCCTGGACCGTGAATGGAAGAAACAGAATGGACATTTGGATGTTGCAAGATTATCAGAATCGAGTTTGGGTCGGAGAAACCATTTGGTTCGCTTCCAAGTCTCAGATCCATTATGGTTACCCGTTTGATTCTATCAGTATGGACGAGATTATCTTTAGCCCAAGGGTGTTGTCTGAGAATTTGATCAGCGTACCCATCTATAACATGAAGAGTAGATGTTTTAAATCAATTGAACTCACTCTTGGTCATCGATTTCTATCCCAAAAATCGGTGAGGGTGGAGGAAATCAAGTGTTATGTTGAAAGCCTCATTCCCTTACAGAACTAGCTTGCATTTATTTCTGGAATTCAGGTTTACATTTTGTTGCTATCTTGTTAATGAACATGTACTTTTAAAGTTTCTGCTGCTATGTTAAATAGTATTCGGAATCTTGTATCCCTATGCAAATTTTGCTGTGTGAAATGCTAACAATGTGCTTTACAAGATCAACACAAGTTGTTCCCTATATGCATCGTGTATTTGAGTCGAGAGATCATAGGCTTATTTATCTCAGTTTATCAGATTCATACACGACACGGCGTGAGCTCAAATGCCATATGCTCATGTATGACAGTCTCATATATATATATATATATATAGGTGGCAATTTTGGGGTTTAATAAAGCTACTAAGGGAATATGTCAAACAGGTAAAAAATCGTCTGAAAGTATACGGTGTTGAATCCAATTTCTAATTTTCTTTTAATAAAAAAAATTATGATTGGGGGTAAATTACATTTCTAGTTTTCTTTTATTAAAAAAAATAGATTATTATTGGGGGGTAAATTGCATAAGTTAGCAACTAATTTACAAAAGTATTTTGTTTTAGTCGTTGTAGTTATTATTGTTTGTTATCATCGTTAAAAGTGTATGTGCCATATGTCGTATCATGGCCATTAAAGGTATGCTTTTATGTTTTTATTACACGATTTTGGTCATGAAAGCATGTCTTCTGCCTCGTCACATGTATGTTTCACATAATTTATCTGGAGGTGGTTACTAGGTGAGGTGAGAAATGAATGGGTCGGCTTCTGGGTTAGTTTTAGTACCGTTCGAAGCCAAAACTTTTTATTTGACCCGTTTGATGTTATAGATTTGGGTCCACATCAGCAGCTTGCCGCACCTATTTACGTTTGTTTGCCTTGATCCCAGGATATTTCTTGTTTGTTTGTGTACCTTGATCACAGGATGTTTCTTTTATTTTCTTTTTTCTTTTCCAGTTTCATGCATTCTATTATTTTTGCCGTCTAAGTCTAGGTTTAGGAAAGAAATGGAGATCATGGGTTTTTTATTCAATGGAATGAAAAAGGGGGCACTTGCGGCTACCCAAGCTTCACGCATGCAACTACCCAAGCTTTACTAACGCCCCTTGGAGCAGAGCAGTGTGCAGGACGTGAATGAGAGTTAAAAGTGCAAGGTGGCCTGGGGCGTGACTCCATTACACTTAAAGACTTAGAACCAAATCTACAACATTTGACATGTTACAGATTAATCATAAACTAAATCGATCCATTGGCTAGTAAAAGTGTTAAAAAAATACTCAATAAATATAGTTGCAGCTATAATCATAAACATTTTTATCATTTTAGAAAAGTTTTAATCCAAACTAATGATTTTAAGAAGTTAAAACAATAAAAGTTGTCAAAACCGAACCGTTAAACCAATAAAAATAAGACCTTCGGCTAAGAACTTCCGTGAATAGGCTATAAGGAAGTTTGGAAGCAGATGTTTATATGGTGTAAAATTCATGGGTTGCAATATCAGTTATGCAAAAGATCCATGATGTTGCACTTTCTTTTATTTCCAGTTTCATGCATTCTGTTTTTTCATCTAGGTCTAAGTTTAGGGAAAGATATGGAGATCAAGAGTTAGGTTAGTGAGTCAACTATTTGCTTCCACAAAATGCCTTGCAGGTTTTTAATTATTCAAGGTTCAATGGAGTGAAATTATAGAAAGACTTTTATGTTTGTTCAACGTTTGAATTAATATTTTTAGCCTTTGCTAGCGTGTTCTTGGCACATCGAGTGCTGAACTAAGGCATCGCTGTTCTATTTGGTGGTGTGTTTGTAGCCAGGAATTAGGCATGTAGCCCCATTGTTGGTTGGGTGGTGTAATTGTGTCCCAATTATTGACTATTTGATTTGAACAGGTAGTGTTAGAACCAAATCTACAACATTTGGCAAGTTACTGATTAAGCATAAACCAAAAATCGATCCATTAAGTAGTAAATGGATTAACATTGCGACATCTAATAGTTAGGGTAACAAATCATGTATTAGGTATATTATGACACGGGTACAAATGGTTCAGGTGACTTGCCAAAGGATTTTTTTTGTCCATTTTATAATTTTGCAAGAAAATTACGTATTAAATATGTTTATAAAATATATTGTTTGAATAAAATTCTATATATTTCAATTAAACGAGTTAAGAGATTGGCAAACATTCTCATTTGAGCTACTTTTTTCATCAGTCAGTTTCATATGTATCCTTCTAAAAGTTCTTTATCTCAAATACACCATTTCAAAGTTTTATCCATCATATTGATCTTTTTCAAAATACTACAAGTATCATGTATGGATGGCAAAAATACTCAAGCTCGACGGGTATACGCGAAACACGACACAAATGGGATAGGTATACCCGATACCCGACGAGTATTGGGCCGGGTATGGTATTAACCCTTGTCTATTAGTGATTTATTTTAGTATGTTTATAATGTGAAAAAATAAATTTTCTTTTAGTATATGTATTTGATAATAGTATTTATATTTTGTATGTTGTAAAGTATATACATATAAAGTATATGTATTTGATAATATTATTTATATTTTGTATCTTGTAAAGTATATACTGTCACACCCCAACCGATGGCGGAAACATCGGGGCGCGACACTGAGCGAAACAGATTGTCCAGAAGTTTCCATAACAACTAAAATTACCAATTATTTAAAGCATCATGTCCCATACCATGACATAAAATATAACATAATTATTACAGATAAAATCCAGTCAAATTGTTCTGTTCCGACAACTCAGGTTTTCAAATACAGACAATTGTTTATTTGTTTCTAGACCTTTCCTAGCCTCGATTTCACAGCAAGCCAAGCATATAAACATCCTAAGCACCTGTTACGTACGTAAAAGTAAAAGTCAATACACATAGTGTAAAGGTGAGCATACAAGTTTAATAGATATAATAGAGTTCGAAATCGTTACGCATAACCAGCACGTACACAGTGTAAAATGAGGCATATTAGTTATCGACATGAACCTATCGATACCAATGACTGCGGGTTGACTGCCCAAGCTAGTTCGTAATACACACTCACCACTATGAGCCATGTAACAAATTGTCCTTAACAACCCCTGAGTGAACAGGTGCTGAGTCCAAACTATAGTACTATCGTTACTAAGGCAGGTAGACAACATTCCATGTGTAAACATAACAAACAAGCATTCATTAAGTCGCGTATAACATGCGGTAACGGTTAGCGTTTAAAGTATTGCGTAGTGTGTTCGATGTGATTTAGAATAAGTAACGTATGTAATACCCAAAAGTGCGTAAAGCAAAAAGGGATCGAGTATACTCACAGCGATTGATGGATTGAAGGGAGCGCTAGAGAGTAAAGTTAGCCTAATCAGAACGATAGCATAACGATGAGCGGCGCGTAAAACAAAACAAAGTGTCAGTGGATCGACAGCAATCCGATCGGGTGGTAATCCGATCGGGTGGCCGATCGATCGGGTGACAATCCGTTCGGACGATCATCCAATTGGGTGACCATGCGATTGGATTGTTACCTCGTTTGGAAAGGATGTGTTTGTGTATGATGGCTTGTCTTTTGAAGTTTTCGTTGTAGCATTTTGAAAACAGAGAAGTATCTTTACCTTTCAGGTCGGTCGATCGGGCGTTAGTCCGATCGAACGGCGATCCGATTGGTGAGGCTTCTCAAGTTGAGAACAAGTTCACCGCAGGACGGTCACTCGATCGGATGACAATCCGATCGGGTGGCAATCCTTGTGCATTGAACATGTTGAAAATTGTTTAAGTGTTGAAGTCAGAACATTACATGGTCGAGTGGCAATCCGATCGGGTGGTAACTCGATCGGACGGCAATCCGTTCAATGTTCCAGTCCTCAAGATTTTGAAATAAAAGTTAAGTGTTAAGTGTGGGTCCCAAGGTTCAATCCGATTGGGTGGCAGTCCGGTCGGGTTGCAAACCGATCGGACAGTAATCCGATCGGACAACAGTCCGTCCCAGATGACCTGATCACCTTCTTCCTTGGTTGTTTTGATAGTTTGTCATTTTCTCGAGATGAATTGATAACGTATTGAACAACAGAAACCTCGTCCAGACTTAGTAACCTAACCACCCTAGTCCGACTAGTTAACTCTCCGAGACGGTGTTCTATGTTTAACCCGAAATCGGTATTCTCGGGGATAGAATCCAGATCTTGAACCAACACTTCAACAAGAAGGGGTAGAAGATCAGAACAAGCTCCGATTCTATCGGTTTTGAGTGCGTTGAGTGTAAAAGAGTTGAAAGAAAGTTGGAAAACCATCTTTCAATCCTTTTCACCATGAATATGTTCAGATCTATGAGTGATCTTTGTTTATTTATGTGGAAATCGTTCAGATCTAAGTTGTTCTTGGTGGATTGAAGCCAAAACATGAAGTTCATAAGAACACCATGATGACATCATCCTAGAACACCTCAAATCTAGTGATTTCATAGTTAAAAGTTAAGATTCAAAAGATAGAAAGGTGTAGGAGTGCGTGTAGATCAAGAAAGTACAAGATTTAAGTGGAAAACTTACAAGAATCGCGAGAAATCTGAAGAAAAGCGAGCTGGAGCGAGTAGGGCAGAGAGAGAGCTGTCAACATCAAATGACGTTGACTATGGGGTATTTATAGGGTTTCCATAAAAGGAAAGGGGCATAAATGGTTGGTCGATCAGGTGGCAACCCGATCGGGCGACAGCGCGATCGAGTGGCACCTCGATCGGGTGGCAGCTCGATCGGCTGGCCACTCGACTGGAGTGAACGGCGCGATGAGTTTTGCAATTTCGATTCGCGTGTTGGGCGTTGCGATGCGATAGAGTTTCCTTGTAACACCCCGTGTTTTCCAAAAGTCAAAGTCAAAGTCAAGTGTTGACTGTTATTGGAATTAAAGATTAATAAAGATTAATTTCATTTTAGTTTCATTTTGATTTTCGTATTATTTGGAGTAAGTGTTGTATAATCAAACTAATCGACCGATAATCGAACTGTGAATCAACGACCGACTGTGAATGATAGGAAGTAACAATGCAATAAAGCTAGTCAATCAATAATCAAGCTAATCAAATCAATCATCAAACTCAAGTGTGGGGATTTTAGTACTTTTATACGTGTGTGTGTGCCTTATGTGTTACTTGTGCATGTTTACTTTTATGTTAAGTGTGTGGTGAATCAATCAAATCAATCAAGAATCGAAGGTGAATCAAACTCAATCGAAATCGAATCCAAATCGTGGTGTAAGGATGCTTGTATGTTAGATATAGTAGTTGGAACTAAAAGTAATTTGATTAGGAATTCTATCATTCTCAAATCACCATTCATCGAACTCGAAATATCACAAATCGTCGCGAAACACTCAAAACAAGGCAAGCCGTTCGAACAGGGCAACCTGATCGAACAGGCTAGCCGATCGAACAGGGCAACCTGATCGAACGGGCTAGCCGATCGAACAGACTGTTCGATCGGACAGCTGCTCGATCAGGGATGCTGTTCGATCAGCTGACCTTTCCTCTTTTGGAAGCCTATAAATAGGGCTGTCCTTGTCAAGCTTTCCACTTTTGGAAAAGCTCTGACCGACCAGCCCCTTCTTCTCACTAAATCCCAGATTTCTCTCAAACCGGTAAGTATTTCGCTCTAATCTTTGTACGTTTTTGTTCATTAATCGATTCTCCATCTTTCTATCTTTCAAAATCTGAATTTCATCCATGAAATCACCAAGATCTAGGTGTTCTTGAGTGATGTCATCATGGTGTTCTTGGTGTTCATCAAGAACTTCATGTTTGTGACTTCATTCAACCATGAACAAGCTAGATCTAACCGATTTCCACATAAATAACCTAAAATCTTCCAAAGATCTTAACATTTCACGGTGGAAAAGGATTGGAAGATGGGTTTCATCTATCTTTCAACTCTTTTACACTCAAAAAGGGTGAAAACGAGACTTGAACCGATTTACAAATCAATCTAAACAAACACATGGTTCAAGATTCGGGTTCTACCTAGAGATATACCGATTCCGGGTTAAACGTTAAACTTAGGTTCCAAACCGTCTCTGACCGAGTTTGGGTGATTCCTGCTCGAGTCAGTAGGCTAAGAGGGGACTTCAGTTTTGTGGTTCAACCCGTAGTCAAAACATCTCTAAAACATCAACAATTAACGGGAATAACCAAGTGTTAAGTGATGGGTTAACCGAATCGAGAAGCTGGCCGAACGGCTAGGCTGTTCAATCGAACAGCCCAACCGAACGACTATGTCAGCCGATCGGCTAGGCTAACCGATCGACTAGCACTTAGACCCACCAACCCACTAAAGTGTAGTATTGACGAGGTACTGTTCGATCGACTACGCCACTCGATTGTAATCATTACTGCTCGAATCATGAGATACTATACTTTAAACACTTAGACTTTTCAAAACATTGGAATGTCACCCGATCGAACATGCCAACCGATCGAGTGACATATTTGCAAACAATGAAGTGCTAACCGATCGGTTGGGCTAACCGATCGAACAGCTGTTCGATCGGCCAACTTGAAAGATAGTACAAGCCATCATACACAAACACATCCTTCACATCAAAGGAAGAAACAATCCACTTGAAGGAACCAGCCGATCGAGCCAGCCGGCCGATCGAACGGATGTTCGAACGGACTTTCAAACCAATCGAACAGCCCACTCGATCGAACTGCTGTCCGATCGAATGGCCTACTCGATCCAAGTACATTGTTTACTTTTTCCGCGTTACTCATCGTTGTGTTATCGAACTATTCAGGCTAACCTATTCTCAGTGCTCCCTTCAATCCACAACCAATCACTGTGAGTATACTCGATCCCTTTTTGCTTTCAGCACTTTTGGGTGTTACATACGTAATCTATCAAATTCACAATCAACACAAACTATTTGAACGCTAACCTATTTGTATGTATTACTTGTCTAAATGATTGCTGTTTATTATGTTTACACGTGGAATGCTATCTACCTGCTTTAGCAACGTAGTACTATAGTTTGGACTCAGCACCCGTTCCCACGGGGGTTGCTAAGGACAATTACTTGCATGGATTACGGTGGTAATCATGTATTGCGAACTGTCTCGGACAGTCAACTCGAAGTCGTTGGTATCGATGGTCCCATGTTGATAATTTACATGCATCGTTTTCCCTTGTGTACGTGCTTGGTTATGCGTAAACTATTCGAACTCTATATGCTATATCAAACTTGTGTACTCACCTTTACATTATATGTATTGACTTTTATTTTAACGTATGTGACAGGTGTTTAAGCTACTAGCGTGCTAGGGAAGCGAGGCAATAATAAGATTCTAGGAGCCTGTGACCTTAGGACAGTGTCCACGTACCTGCTCCAGGGCCATAATTATCTGTAGATCTTGTACTGGCACCTGTAGTCAGTAAGATTTACGGATAGCCGTCTAGAAGTCTTAAAACAATATTTAAATTCAGTCTGTAATAATTAAGAATTTGAGTTGTCGGAACAGTTCCCATATTGTTTAGTTGATTTCTATGATAACTTGTTATTATTTGGGACACGGTATGGGACGTGTTATATAACTGAATTGTATGATAGTTGTTGTGGAAACTTCTGAACAATCTGTTTCGCTCAGTGCCGCGCCCCGATGATTCCGCCATCGGTTGGGGTGTGACAGATTGGTATCAGAGCCATAACTATAGGGAATTAGGTTAGACACGATCTAGTCCGGATCGCTGTCTTCGAGACCTAGACTATAGTTAGGAACCAAGAGACCAAGTTTATGTGCTTATTTTATGTTGTGTTGTTCCCTTCTATTCTATCATTACATCCGAACTCCGAGCCAAATTTCGTAATTTGGACGGGATTAGGAGTGAAACCCGCAAATTCCTGCCTAAATTACAAATTTTGCCAATTATTTTGTACGATTTCTATCAACAAACGGGGGAGAATTATACCAAATTAGGGCTGAAACCCGTAATTTGATGAAAACTTTCCTCTAAATTTTCTTAAAACAAGGAAGAAATTGCTGAGCTAGGGGTGAAACCCTAACCTTGGCAGTTATTCCAACTCTATTTTATCTCGCCAAGGCAATTGACGGACTCCAATGACCTGAACTCACGAGTATGGCCTAGAATGCGCATGCATAATGCCCAAGAACCGAGGCAGAAACATGTCCTCTAGAGTCGAAAGTGACGACAAGTCAACTGTGAATAGTTAAATTGCCATGGTTAGTCAAAGTCTAGTAGCCGCAGACAATCCATTTTCCGATTTTAAGTGTTGCTTCGTTGATTTTATGTGATTTACCTGTTTACGAGTTTTAAGATTCGTTGGTTGCTCCATTTATTATCAATCTGCGTGACCTTTGTTGCTATTCTATCTCGATTCAAATCCCTGTTGATGTGATCTAAACGAAACCAGTGTGCTATGCTACGCTATACGACTAAGTTAGACGATACAATGTGATGCTATCCGATACGCAAAACGAACGACACCCGACTTATGGTTATAGGTTTCTGTTTTCTGACAGCCTCTGTGATAAAATGCGTGCGTGTTTAGGAAATTAAGTGCTCTAATTGCTTAATTGCTTATGTGCCCTAATTGCTTCTGTGCTTATGTGCTCTAATTGCTTCTGTGCTTATGTGCCTCTATGATTATGTGCTTATGTGATTATATGTGTTACGTGACGAGAGATACGACGTGATTCTAAGCTTTAGAGATCTAAGAACGTGCGAGACTCGAATTCGTTGTGTTGAGCCTGTGACGATGTCTATTGCAGACCATGTCGTCATCTGGACAACCTAGATCACACTCGCGTCTTACCCGCCAGGAGAAAAGAGATCGACGTCTGGCTGCTATCATCTCTAAGACTGTGGCAAAAGCCGTCAGTGATGTGTTCGAGAACGCAAGCAAGTCATCTGAGGAATCCCGAACCCTCACGCCCAAAGACTCCAACAAAGCTACTTTTAGCTTCAAACAATTCAAGGCATGTGGGCCAAAAGAGTTTACTGGTGAAGATGGCCCTACGGCTCTGTTTCATTGGTTTGACTCGGTAGAAGTCACCCTTCGTCAAAGCGGATGCCCAGATCACCTCCGTACTCTCAATGCTACCGGTGTCTTCCAGTCGCGAGCTTTGGACTGGTGGACCGCAGAAAGAAACAAGTGCGGAAACGACGCTGCATACGAGCTGACGTGGAAGGAATTGAAAGCGATCATGATGGACGAGTTCTGTCCTCCCCACGAACGCCAAAAGTTGGAGGATGAGTTCTGGAGTATCAAGCAAAAGGAGGGAGACAATGCTGGTCTCACCGCCCGTTTCAAGCAATTGAGTATCATATGTCCCGACCAGGTCAAGACTTCTGACATGACCATCAAGAAATACATCCGTGCTCTTCCGGATTGTGTCGCAGATTTTGTTCACGCTGCCAAACCCGCAACGATCGAGGAAACCTACCTACTCGCTGCCGAGATTAACGACAAGCGAGTTAAGGCTGGTGTCTGGGATAAGCCATCCAAGTCGTTGCATCAAGTTACTGCCACATCAACCGACAACCCTACTGCTCAAGCCTCCAAGTCTTCGAGAAGAAGAAAGAAGAACAAAAGTTGCGCTGCCGCAACCAATGCTGCTCCACTACAGTCTGTACCAGCCCAGCAGCAACAGCCACAGCGTTCAGCGCCAGTGATCAATGCGCCGCCAGCGAAGCGTGCGTACACCGGCCCCCACCCACTCTGTGCTACATGTTCTTATCATCACCCGGTGGGTGTGGCCTGCCGATTCTGTGCCCACTGCAACGTTTACGGGCATTTCACTGCAAGTTGCCGCTATGGTCCCCGCCAAACGCAAGCTCAAGCCGCTGTCAACCAAGCTCTACTCCCTGCTCCTCAAGCTCCTCAAGCTGCACAGGCCCCGGCAAACAATGTTCGGACCTGCTTTGCATGTGGTGACCCTAACCACCTCGCAAACCGGTGCCCGAACAGGGTGGTGAAACAAGAAGCTCAACAACCCCAGCAACAACAACAACAGCCTCAACAACAAGCCGCTCACGCCAGAACCTTCAACATCAACGCACGTCAGGCTCAAGCTGACAACAACGTGGTCAATGGTACGTTCCTCGTGAATGGTATATATGCATCATGTTTGTTTGATACTGGAGCCGATAACTGCTTTGTGTCCTTTGAATTTGAGAAGCTTCTTAGACGTAAGCGCTCTTATCTTTCGACACCCTTCGAAGTAGAAGTCGCTACCGGAAGAACCATTGCTGTCAATTCCGTGCTCCGTGATTGTACTCTCGAGCTCAACAGCCATATCTTCCCGATTAATCTCATTCCAATGCAACTCGGAAGTTTCGATGTCATAGTAGGCATGGACTTTCTTCGTGAAAACCGTGCTGAAGTTGTGTGTGCCGATAAAATGATTCGTTTTGTGTTAGCTAGTGGTGATATTCTATGTGTGTACGGTGAAACTACTGCGAAAGATCTCAAGCTCATGTCCTGTCTCCAAGCTCGCAAATATCTCCGCAAGGAATATCGAGCCTTCTTGGCCAACATTGTTGTAGCTGAGACGGACAAGAAAAAGAAAGTTGAAGTCAAGGATGTCCCCGTTGTCCGAGAATTTCCTCAGGTGTTCCCTGATGATCTTCCTGGATTACCTCCTAGTCGTGATATCGACTTTCGAATCGACCTTATTCCAGGAGCTAACCCAGTGGCCAAAGCTCCGTATCGACTCGCTCCATCTGAGATGCGAGAACTCTCAAACCAACTCCAAGAGTTACTTGAAAAAGGCTTCATTCGCCCGAGCACTTCTCCATGGGGCGCACCAGTCCTTTTCGTCAAAAAGAAGGACGGGTCGTTCCGAATGTGCATCGATTACCGGGAATTGAACAAGCTGACCATCAAGAACCGATACCCCTTACCAAGAATCGATGATCTGTTTGACCAACTACAAGGTGCTCAGTGCTTCTCCAAGATTGATCTACGTTCAGGCTATCATCAGTTGCGGATTCAAGAGGAAGACATACCCAAAACCGCTTTTCGAACCCGATACGGCCACTACGAATTTGTTGTCATGCCTTTTGGTTTGACCAACGCACCCGCGGTCTTTATGGATCTGATGAATCGCGTGTGTAAACCCTTCCTAGACCGTTTCGTCATCGTGTTTATCGACGATGTCTTGATCTACTCCAGATCGAGGGCCGAACATGCGCAGCATTTACGGTTGGTTCTCGAGTTACTTCAGGGAAATCAACTTTACGCCAAATTCTCCAAGTGTGAATTCTGGCTAGAGGAGGTTCAATTTCTGGGTCACATTGTGAATAGTCAGGGCATACACGTTGATCCCGCGAAGATCGAGGCAGTTAAAGGTTGGATTACGCCAAAGAATCCGTCGGAAGTTCGCTCTTTTCTCGGATTAGCTGGTTACTACCGGCGATTCATCGAAGGATTCTCAAAGATTGCTGTACCGCTTACCTCCCTTACTCATAAAGACAAGCCTTTTGTGTGGGGAACCGCGCAGGAGACTGCTTTCCAAACCCTCAAACACATGCTGTGCCATGCACCAGTTCTTACACTGCCGGACGGAAGCGATGACTTCGTTGTCTATTGTGATGCTTCAAACCTTGGACTTGGCTGTGTACTCATGCAACGAGACCAGGTTATAGCTTACGCATCTCGACAGCTCAAAATCCACGAGAAGAACTATACAACCCATGACCTCGAGCTAGGCGCAGTTGTCTTTGCCTTAAAGATTTGGCGACACTACCTGTATGGTACAAGGTGTACGATCTTCACCGATCACAAGAGCCTACAACATATCTTTAACCAGAGAGAACTCAATATGCGTCAACGCCGATGGGTAGAACTTCTCAACGATTACGACTGTGAGATCCGTTATCACCCAGGCAAGGCGAATGTAGTTGCAGACGCCCTCAGCAGAAAGAATTACGTGATAGGTGTTCGAAACATCCAGGCTCAGTATAACCTCGAAGCTCTCATCCGCGAAGCACAACACGCTTGCTTTAACGAGCGTACGTTGAAGAAAGAACGAATCTATCACGATGGAACTCAGCTCGTGAGCAAAGCCAACGGGATATTCTATTATCTGGACCGAATCTGGGTTCCGAGGAGGACAGATTTGCGAAAGATCATCATGAACGAAGCCCACAAATCCCGATATTCCATCCATCCCGGTGCGGACAAGATGTACCAGGACCTTCGCTACAAGTACTGGTGGCCTGGGATGAAAAGGGATATTGCTCTATATGTTGGTAGCTGTTTAACTTGTGCAAGAGTCAAGGCTGAACACCAAAGACCTTCAGGCTTACTCGAACAACCGCCGATACCCGTATGGAAGTGGGAAAGTATAGCTATGGATTTCATAACTAAGCTTCCAACCACGCCATCAGGTCACGACAGTATTTGGGTTATAGTCGACCGTCTAACCAAATCAGCCCACTTTTTGCCAATACGAGAAGACTACAAGGTGGCCAAACTAGCCCAAATCTACACCGACGAGATCATTAAGAATCATGGTACGCCTCGAGACATCATTTCAGATCGCGATGCTCGGTTTACATCGAGATTGTGGGAAACTTTTCAAGCAGCTCTTGGTACGACGCTGAATTTGAGTACCGCATTCCACCCGCAAACCGACGGGCAGACTGAAAGAACGATACGTACTATTGAAGACATGCTCCGTGCGTGTGTTATCGATTTTGGTGGTAGTTGGAGCAAACACCTACCGTTGGTCGAATTTTCATACAATAATAGCTATCACTCCAGCATCAAAATGGCACCTTTCGAAGCCTTGTATGGTAGGAGATGTCGCTCGCCTATTGTATGGCACGAGGTCGGTCATTCACAATTGACTGGGCCCGAGATACTGCAAGAAACGACTGATAAAATCCACCAAATAAGGGAAAACTTGGTAAAGGCCCGGGACAGACAAAAGATGTACGCCGATAAACGACGCAGGCCCCGCGAATTTGCAGTTGGCGACTACGTGCTCCTAAAGGTATCACCTTGGAAGGGAGTAGTCCGATTCGGCAAAAGAGGGAAACTTGCGCCTCGATTTGTTGGACCTTTTAAGATTCTGGAAAGGATCGGTAAAGTTGCCTATAAACTCGAATTACCGGAGGAACTCAGCAATGTCCACCCGACTTTCCATATCTCAAACCTTCGAAAATGCGTTGCCGACCACGACGCAATAATACCACTCGACGATCTTCAGGTCAATGAAACGCTACACTTCGTGGAAAAGCCTGTCGAAATCATGGACCGACAGACCAAGCAACTCAGACGCTCTCGCATTCCTATTGTAAAAGTACGATGGGAAGGCAAACGAGGCGCAGAGTTCACTTGGGAACTCGAAAGTGACATGAAGGCCAAGTACCCGCAATTGTTCAGATAGATCTGAAGCATCAAATAGGTAAAATCACACGGCGATGTACGGTTCTCGGCCTAATTTCGGGACGAAATTCCCTAAAGGAGGGGAGACTGTAACACCCCGTGTTTTCCAAAAGTCAAAGTCAAAGTCAAGTGTTGACTGTTATTGGAATTAAAGATTAATAAAGATTAATTTCATTTTAGTTTCATTTTGATTTTCGTATTATTTGGAGTAAGTGTTGTATAATCAAACTAATCGACCGATAATCGAACTGTGAATCAACGACCGACTGTGAATGATAGGAAGTAACAATGCAATAAAGCTAGTCAATCAATAATCAAGCTAATCAAATCAATCATCAAACTCAAGTGTGGGGATTTTAGTACTTTTATACGTGTGTGTGTGCCTTATGTGTTACTTGTGCATGTTTACTTTTATGTTAAGTGTGTGGTGAATCAATCAAATCAATCAAGAATCGAAGGTGAATCAAACTCAATCGAAATCGAATCCAAATCGTGGTGTAAGGATGCTTGTATGTTAGATATAGTAGTTGGAACTAAAAGTAATTTGATTAGGAATTCTATCATTCTCAAATCACCATTCATCGAACTCGAAATATCACAAATCGTCGCGAAACACTCAAAACAAGGCAAGCCGTTCGAACAGGGCAACCTGATCGAACAGGCTAGCCGATCGAACAGGGCAACCTGATCGAACGGGCTAGCCGATCGAACAGACTGTTCGATCGGACAGCTGCTCGATCAGGGATGCTGTTCGATCAGCTGACCTTTCCTCTTTTGGAAGCCTATAAATAGGGCTGTCCTTGTCAAGCTTTCCACTTTTGGAAAAGCTCTGACCGACCAGCCCCTTCTTCTCACTAAATCCCAGATTTCTCTCAAACCGGTAAGTATTTCGCTCTAATCTTTGTACGTTTTTGTTCATTAATCGATTCTCCATCTTTCTATCTTTCAAAATCTGAATTTCATCCATGAAATCACCAAGATCTAGGTGTTCTTGAGTGATGTCATCATGGTGTTCTTGGTGTTCATCAAGAACTTCATGTTTGTGACTTCATTCAACCATGAACAAGCTAGATCTAACCGATTTCCACATAAATAACCTAAAATCTTCCAAAGATCTTAACATTTCACGGTGGAAAAGGAATGGAAGATGGGTTTCATCTATCTTTCAACTCTTTTACACTCAAAAAGGGTGAAAACGAGACTTGAACCGATTTACAAATCAATCTAAACAAACACATGGTTCAAGATTCGGGTTCTACCTAGAGATATACCGATTCCGGGTTAAACGTTAAACTTAGGTTCCAAACCGTCTCTGACCGAGTTTGGGTGATTCCTGCTCGAGTCAGTAGGCTAAGAGGGGACTTCAGTTTTGTGGTTCAACCCGTAGTCAAAACATCTCTAAAACATCAACAATTAACGGGAATAACCAAGTGTTAAGTGATGGGTTAACCGAATCGAGAAGCTGGCCGAACGGCTAGGCTGTTCAATCGAACAGCCCAACCGAACGACTATGTCAGCCGATCGGCTAGGCTAACCGATCGACTAGCACTTAGACCCACCAACCCACTAAAGTGTAGTATTGACGAGGTACTGTTCGATCGACTACGCCACTCGATTGTAATCATTACTGCTCGAATCATGAGATACTATACTTTAAACACTTAGACTTTTCAAAACATTGGAATGTCACCCGATCGAACATGCCAACCGATCGAGTGACATATTTGCAAACAATGAAGTGCTAACCGATCGGTTGGGCTAACCGATCGAACAGCTGTTCGATCGGCCAACTTGAAAGATAGTACAAGCCATCATACACAAACACATCCTTCACATCAAAGGAAGAAACAATCCACTTGAAGGAACCAGCCGATCGAGCCAGCCGGCCGATCGAACGGATGTTCGAACGGACTTTCAAACCAATCGAACAGCCCACTCGATCGAACTGCTGTCCGATCGAATGGCCTACTCGATCCAAGTACATTGTTTACTTTTTCCGCGTTACTCATCGTTGTGTTATCGAACTATTCAGGCTAACCTATTCTCAGTGCTCCCTTCAATCCACAACCAATCACTGTGAGTATACTCGATCCCTTTTTGCTTTCAGCACTTTTGGGTGTTACATACGTAATCTATCAAATTCACAATCAACACAAACTATTTGAACGCTAACCTATTTGTATGTATTACTTGTCTAAATGATTGCTGTTTATTATGTTTACACGTGGAATGCTATCTACCTGCTTTAGCAACGTAGTACTATAGTTTGGACTCAGCACCCGTTCCCACGGGGGTTGCTAAGGACAATTACTTGCATGGATTACGGTGGTAATCATGTATTGCGAACTGTCTCGGACAGTCAACTCGAAGTCGTTGGTATCGATGGTCCCATGTTGATAATTTACATGCATCGTTTTCCCTTGTGTACGTGCTTGGTTATGCGTAAACTATTCGAACTCTATATGCTATATCAAACTTGTGTACTCACCTTTACATTATATGTATTGACTTTTATTTTAACGTATGTGACAGGTGTTTAAGCTACTAGCGTGCTAGGGAAGCGAGGCAATAATAAGATTCTAGGAGCCTGTGACCTTAGGACAGTGTCCACGTACCTGCTCCAGGGCCATAATTATCTGTAGATCTTGTACTGGCACCTGTAGTCAGTAAGATTTACGGATAGCCGTCTAGAAGTCTTAAAACAATATTTAAATTCAGTCTGTAATAATTAAGAATTTGAGTTGTCGGAACAGTTCCCATATTGTTTAGTTGATTTCTATGATAACTTGTTATTATTTGGGACACGGTATGGGACGTGTTATATAACTGAATTGTATGATAGTTGTTGTGGAAACTTCTGAACAATCTGTTTCGCTCAGTGCCGCGCCCCGATGATTCCGCCATCGGTTGGGGTGTGACATTCCTATTCAAATTACTTTTAATCCCAACTACTATATCAACATACAATCATCCTAATTTAAGTTGCGTTTAGCGTTTGCGATTTGATTGCGATTGAGTTTCGATTGCGTTTCGATTAATCACCACAATCATAACATAAATAAACATGCACAAGTAACACATAAAGCACATACACACGTAAAACAATATCCAAAACGCGTAATTCGAGTTGCGAGCACGATTGCGATAAGCGATAAAGCGATAAAACATGCGATAAATAGCGATTAAACCTCGATTATTAATAGATACTCCACATACTACAGCTAACGTAAAAGCATAAAAAAACTATCTACAAGTCAAAGAAGTCAAAACAGGAATTGAGCAAGGTGTGATAGATCGCAATTAGCAATCTTGTCTCCCTTTGACTTCAATCTTGACTTTGACTTATTTATCTCAGTTTCTCCGCACTAGTTGTTTTGGTACAATTTACGCTTTCCTTTTTAACCCTGCTACGCATAAGTTTTTCAAACTTCCTGATCCTCCGGTTTCTTTACCCAATTACACTGTTGAAGAGGATGGTACATGTTACTTGTTTGGGTTTGATGAATTAACTAATGAACACAAGGTCTTGTACATCAATGTTGAATTGATTGAACCTACTAAAATTGAGATTATGATTTTCTCCTTCTCAAATTACTCATGGAGAATGATCAATGTGGATCTTCCTGATGGTGTGACTGCTTGGCGTTGGTGGTTTGGCACCAAAAATAGTGTTGCTTCGAGATCCACTTCAAATTCTGGCATTTGATTTAACAACAGAGATGTTTTCCATTGTTAACATGCATCCAGAGCCGGCTCCCAAAACTACAATAACATCCATATGTCCGAATGCACAGTTCGTAAAAATCAATGGCTTATTAGGTGTAGCTTGTTACGATCCCTGGATCGTGAACGGAAGAAAGAAAATGGACTTTTGGATGTTGCAAGATTATTAGAATCGAGTTTGGGTCAGAGAAACCATTTCGTTCGCTTCCAAGTATCAGATCCATTATGGGGCATGTGGCCCTTACCCGTTTGATTCTATCACCATGGACGAGATTATCTTTAGCCCAACGGTGTTGTCTGAGAATTTGATCAGTGTTCCCATCTTTAACATGAAGACTAGATGTTTTAAATCAATTGAACTCACTCTTGGTCATCGATTTCTATCCCCAAAATCGGTGAGTGTGGAGGAAATCAAGTGTTATGTTAAAAGCCTCATTCCCTTACAGAACTAGCATGCATTCATTTCTGGAATTCAGTTTTACATTTTGTTGCTATCTTGTTAATGAACATGTACTTGTAAAGTTTCTTGTATCCCTATGCAAATTTTGCTGTGTGAAATGCTAACAATGTGCTTTACAAGATCAACACAAGTTGTTCCCTATTTGCATCGTGTATTTGAGTCGAGAGATCATAGGCTTTGCTTATTTATCTCAGTTTATCATACACGACACGGCGTGAGCTCAAACGCCATATGCTCATGTATGACAGTCTCGTATATATAGTGGCAATTTTGGGGTTTAATAAAGCTACTAAGGGAATATGTCAAACAGGTAAAAAATTGTCTGAAAGTATATTGTGTTGAATCCAATTTCTAATTTTCTTTTAATAAAAAACATTATTATTTGGGGTAAATTGCATTTCTAATTTTCTATAATAAAAAAATAGATTATTATTGGAGGGTAAATTGCATAAATTAGCAACTAATTTACAAAAGTATGTTTTTTTAGTCGTTGTAGTTATTATTGTTTGGTATCATTGTTAAAAGTGTATGTGCCAGATGTCCTATCATGGCCATTAAAGGTATGCTTTTATGTTATTATTACACGATTTTGGTCATGAAAACATGTCTTATGCCTTGTCACATGTATGTTTCACATAATTTATCTGGAGGTGGTTACTAGGTGAGGTGAGAAATGAATGGGTCGGCTTCTGGGTTAGTGTTAGTACCGTTCGAAATGGTTGGGGGATCCACAAACCAATTTTTTGTTATTTTTTAAAGCAATATGATTAGGAGGATCTAAGCATAAAAAGAAAAATCGGGGTGATTTTCAACCCATTTGACGAGTTTTCGTTCAGCCAAAACTTTTTATTTGACCCATTTGATGTTATAGCTTTGGGTCAACATAAGCAGCTTGCCGCACCTATTTACGTTTGTTTGCCTTGATCCCAGGATGTTTCCTTCATCATAGGATGTTTCTTGTTTGTTTGTGTGCCTTGATCACTCGATGTTTCTTTTATTTTCTTTTTTCTTTTCCAGTTTCATGCATTCTATTATTTTTGCCGTCTAAGTTTAGGTTTAGGAAAGATATGGAGATCATGGATTTTTAATTTAAAGCTCAATGGAATGAAAAAGGGGGCACTTGCGGCTACCCAAGCTTCACGCATGCACCTACCCAAGCTTTACTAACGCCCCTTGGAGCAGTGTGCAGGATGTGAATGAGAGTTAAAAGTGCAAGGTGGCCTGGGGCGTGACTCCATTACACTTAAAGACTTAGAACCAAATCTACAACATATGACATGTTACAGATTAATCATAAACTAAATCGATCCATTGGCTAGTAAAAGTGTTAAAAAAAAAAAATACTCAATAAATATAGTTGTAGCTATAAGGAAGTTTGGAAGCAGATGTTTATATGGTGTAAAATTCATGGGTTGCAACATCAGTTATGCAAAAGATCCCATGATGTTGCACTTTCCTTTATTTCCAGTTAGCATTCTGTTTTTTCATCTAGGTCTTAGTTTAGGGAAAGATATGGAGATCATGAGTTAGGTTAGTGAGTGGAGGTAAACGACGGCACCAGTTAGAGTGGTGGAAACTCTTACTGTGGAGGGGAGGAGAGGAAGAGGCAGACCCAAACTGACATGGGAAGAGCAGATTAGGCATGATTTACTAGAGTTGCATCTTTCCGAGGACATGGTCCTAGATAGGACTTCATGGAGGCGTAGGATTAGGGTTAAGGACTTCTAGAGGATATTGCAGTAAGGTCTTAGGGGTATTTTAGGGACGTAGGTTTTTCTTATTCTTTAAGTGACTTTACCAGCGATTGACTTCTTATGTTTATGCCGAAATGAGGTTGTATGCTATTATACATGATTTACATTATACTGTGTGACTATGATCACTTTCTTGGTATAAGTGACTTCTTTTTTTTTTTCTATATTATATTTGTCTATATTCTTTGACTTGATGTGTTGGTATGTTGTTCGTCTTGGAGCCGAGGGTCTCTTCTGGAAGCAGCCTCTCTATCCCTAGGGATAGAGGCAAGGTCTGTCTACATCCCACCCTCCCCAGACCCTATAAGTAGCTTTGCTATTTGTGGAATTTACTGGGTATGGTTGTTGTTGTTGTTGTTGTTGAGTTAGGTTAGTGAGTCAACTATTTGCTTCCACAAAATGCCTTGCAGGTTTTTTATTATTCAAGGTTCAACGAAATGAAATTATAAGAAAGACTTTTATGTTTGTTCAACGTTTGAATTAATATTTTTAGCCTTTGCTAGCGTGTTCTTGGCACATCGAGTGCAGAACTAAGGCATCCCTGTCTATTTGGTGGTTTGTTTGTAGCTAGCAATTAGGCATGTAGCCTCATTGTTGGTTGGGTGGTGTAATTGTATCCCAATTATTGACTATTTCATTTGAACAAGTAGTGTTAGAACCAAATCTACAACGTTTGACGAGTTACTGATTAAGCATAAACCAAAAATCGATCCATTATTGTGTCAAACTGGCATATTATGACATGGGTTCAAATGGTTCAGGTGACTTGCCAAAGGATTTTTTTGTCCATCTTATAATTTTGCAAGAAATTACGTATTACATATGTTTATAAAATATATTATTTAAATAAAAATCTATATGCATCATTCTAAAAGTTCTTTATCTCAAATACACCCTTTCAAGGTTTTATAATATCATATTGATCTTTTTCAAAACTAGTGGAATTCTGCCGCTCAACGCGGCGGGAATTCGGTTTCAGCTGTTATTGGTTTGGTTGTTATGGTATCGACTTTGGCACTTGTTTGACGTCAATTGAAAATCATAAAAACAAATACCGGTACCGATTTTGATGATACTCGATACATGTAGATACATGTACTGATGTGGGTATAGGTTCGGTTTGTTACAGTACCAAAATGGTATTGACAATCGGTGTAAGTTACGATTCTAAAAAAGTGTCTACTTTGAATACCATTCCATTTCAACATAGTTGATACCTAAACATCAAGATGATAGATTTTAGACATCTACGTATTCAATTTTAGAAAAAAAAAGGTTAACTAACACAAGTTATTAACAAAAATTCTAATTAAATAATAATGAAATGAATTAAAAAAACATATATATTATGTAAAGTCTATTGGTGAAATTCACAATTTAAAAAGAAAACTAATATCATATAATAGAAAAATGAGTAAATTACAAGTTTTGTCCTTTATGTTTACGTCAAATTACAGGCGGTGCCCTTTGTCTTTAAAATTAACGGGTTTTGTACTTAATGTTTCAAAATCTTGCACGGTATGTCCTTTGAGCCTAACCCAGTTTATTTTTTTGATTAAATCTGGTCATGTGCCTTGCACATGAGGTCATTTTTGTCATTTTATCTTTCCAGGGACTAGTATGTAAATAATTAATATTCAAGGATAATTTTGTAAAAAAAACATATAAATAAAAAAATATAAAACTGAAACTCACTCTCTCTCTCTCTCCCTTCTCTCTCTCTCTCTCTAAACGCATCTCTCTCTCTAAACTCATATCACTCTTTCTGTCGCTCTCTCATACACACTCGTCGTTAAAATGAAGGCGGCGGATTCCAAAACCGCCTCACACTCGTCATTAAAATTAAGGCGGCGGGGGTTATCGGCGGCAGGAACCTCAGAGAAGTTCTAGCTCTGGTGAAGGAGCTTCTAGAAGGTGTAAAAGATGAAGGGAAGATGATGCAGTTTGTTAGTTATCAGGTGAGAAGACCGTCGGGAAAAGTTAAAGGGGTTTTGAGTTTTTCGTATGAGTTTGGAGAGAAGTTTACCGGTAAACTGGAAGAACCGGTGATGGCGTATCCACCAGGTTCGCGTTGTAAATTTGTGGAATGTTGGTTGAGATCAGACGTTTATGAAGCGATTTAGCCCTAAATTTTGTTTGAAATTTGTGTTAGGGATCTTGTGTGGTTATTGAAATGATTTAGATTCTGTTTTAGTGTAACTGTGAAGAAGGAATTTGAAAGGAACAAGCAAAATATAAAGTCTCTTGATGTATATAGTGTTCATGAATTTATGCAGTTTGTAGTTAGTTGCCTCACAAAATACACAGTTGTAGCATTAATTCCATTTTTTATCAGATTCTAGGTAAATATTGTTCCTTCTGTATTCGATTTGTGTTGTTACTGTTGTTTGATTGTTATTTGAATCAGAAGCTTCAGTTAGATTAGTGTAAGATAAAAGTAAGAGCATCTATTTGGTTTTCCGTTGTTAATGGGGGAGAAGTGATGAGAGAGAGAGAGAGAGGATGAGAGAGAGGAGAGAGAGAGTTTTTATATTTTTTTATTTTTGAGTGTTTTACAAATTGTCCCTGAATAATAATTTATTGCAAAATAGCCCCTGAAAGATAAAATGACAAAGATGCCCTCATGTGCAAGTCACATGACCATATTTAACAAAAAAAGTCTAACTGGGTTAGGGCTAAAGGATATAACGTGCAGGATTTTGAAACGTTAAGGACAAAACTCGTCAAATTTAAAGGCAAGGGACACCGCCTGCAATTTGGTACAAACATAAAGGACAAAACTTGTAATTTACTCTAGAAAAATACTATACCTAATTAGGCAAATAAAGAAAAATTAACAGTTTTTACACCATCATTCAATCCCCCTGCAAAACCCCCCAATCTCCCAAATTTGTACACCATCCACCGTTCCACCGTCGGCCCAAAAATCACTCCCACATCTCCTCCAATGGTCTCCATCTCTGAAGTGACGTTAAGAACTGAAGATCCAAAAAGTGGCCGGATTCTGAATCACCACGATTAGACCTAGAATAACTTGGAAGTTCTGAACCTGCACAACTTAACAAACCGTTAGGCTGGTCGCAGAGGTGGGACGACCACTCTGCGACCACCCTCCGGTGTGAGGATAAGTATTTGCTAGAGAGAGAAAGCAGAGAGAGAGTAAGGACGAAGGTTCGGAAAATCGTACTTGTGGTGTAATTGATGGAGGTATTTATACTAGTTGACTTTGATGACGTCATTCAGTGGGACGCACTTTGGGATGTGCATCCATTATTGTGGTGAGGAGGACGGACCTTAAGATGTGCGTTCCTTTTGTTGCGGTCCGGCCTCTTGAGGGAGGTCCGGACTCGGTTATGCATCTACAGGTCCCCCAGTTTATCAAGTTAAGTCTGGACTTGATAAAGTTTTTGTTTTGTCGTCCGAAACCGATGACGTGGCGTAAGTTTTGTACTAGTGACATGGCGTCTGTGAGATTTGAATCAAGTGATGTGGAGCATGTCAGTTAGTCACCGTCGCGTTCCCTTAGCGTTCCCTCCTTGGGAATCATAATTGGCTTCCGGAAGTGCCATTTGATTGGATGGGTGTCAGTCCAGCTGTCTTCCATCACCCTTCCCTTTTTATAAAGAGGGTAACAGTTTCACTTTTTAACTTTCTTCCTCTCAAATCTCTACTTCTTTTTATCCTCTTTTTACTGTGATTCTTTCAGTTCTGATGATCATATTATCACATAAGGTGCGCTTTCGTCTTCTTCCTTCTTTAGACCATGGCTCCGGGGAAAGAGAAATTATATGCAAAGCTTCAGCGTCTTAACGCAGAAGCAGTTAGATAAGTTTATTAGGGAATACCAGATTCTGGCTTTTTTAAACCCGAAACTTCCGGCACAAAACAAGGCTGTTTATCCCTTCTTAGCCGGGAAGTTTCCTTTTTACACGCGTGTTTGCAATTTTGCAAACTACCGTGTTCCATTTACGACATTTTTGATAAAAGTTCTCTGGTTTTTCCGAGTCCACCTCTATCAGATCAACCCTTTCTGTTGGTGCACTGAATGTCTGTTAACTACGTCTTAATCGAGTCTTAGGTCTAGATAGGTTAGATTAAGATTGGAATCAAGAAAAGTGGGTTATTCATGTAATTCCGCTTGAAATGACATGTTAGTCATTTCAAGCGAAATCAGGTAACATTGAGATTCCGCTCCAAAATGTAAATGGTGATTCCGCTCGAGTGTAAACATAGGTATTCCACTTGAACTTGACATGTAGTTTCAAGCGGAATCAGTCGGTCTATAAATAAGTAAGTGTTCAAGTCACTTGTAACAGTTGGAGCGGAATCAGGTCATTGTGTGTGAGTCGAAGTGCTGCCAAAATCTTGTCAGAAACACGTGTAAAAGGCTCGCAATCAGTAATAGAAAGAAAGTTAGAAGGATACAAGCTGTTTTGACGTTGTTTACTTTGATACCGCCTTAGTAAATGATGATGAACTGCCTTTACTGACTGTTTAGGGTCACGGAACCGATCCAACAAGTGGTATCAGAGCTCAGGACGAGGAGTTCATATCATTACAGCATGAAATCATCGGATTTTCACTCTTCTACCCTTTCTTTTCTGATTTGAAGATATTTCAGCGGTTAAAATGGCCTGAATTTGACATATATCAAACAAAACATTGTGTTAACTAATCACTGAGAGAATTGGACTCTAAATCAATCAAAATCAGTTAAAACAAACAGATTCCGCTTGAAAAGTTAATCGAACGGTGATGTCATCTTTTGATTCCGCTTGAAACATTTCAAGCGAAACCCCTTAAAATCCTTATTCCGCTTGAGAATTACATCTGATTTCGCTCGAAAGTCTTATTCCGCTTGAAATAGTGTGTTATTTCAAGCGAAATCAGATCAAGTCATATTCCGCTTGAAAGTTTGGTTCTTATTCCGCTCGAAAGCTGATCTCGCTTGAAAATTTCTTGTGATTCCACTTGAAGCTGATTCCGCTTCAAACTAATTTCGCTTGAAATTTCTGATTTTCAAAACTTAAAAATTTTCTAAGTGTTTGCTGATTTTTCAGGTACGTGCAAGATGGATGATCTATTCATGAATCTGTTTAGCGATATGTATGCCTTTGCTGGAAACTCTGGAGATGATACTTCTTCTAGCAACACCAATGAGAACACGCCAAATACAAAGAAAAGCTTATCGGATGCCTTGAGTGTGGAAAGTGCTTTCGGAACTTATAACAAACCCCCGAAGCTGATGGCTATCGAAGAGTACAGTCGGTGGGCAAAGATGTTTGAAGAATGGTTGAAGGCCTTTGCTTATCCCAGCTGGAAGAGTCTAAAGAATGAATACGTTGATGGAGGCAAAACTGGTGAAAGCTTGACATCAACTGATGAAATAGAATCGTTTGTTGCTGAGCAAAAATGCATCGCGTTGCTGTTTCAGTCTGTTCGAGAAGATATAATATCCTTGATCGAGTACAAAAGTTCTAAAGATCTCTGGGAAAAGTTGAAAGTTAAATGTTTGGGAAGTGCAGAAATAGTGAAAAACAAAAAGAAACTTCTAAGAAAAGAGTTTGATTTATTTAGTTGTTTAAAGAATGAATCAGTTTGTAAAATGATTGAGAGGTTTGGGCACCTGAAGCTGGAACTGGCGAGACATGAAATTTTCTATTCTCAAGAAGAGCTAGTCGACAAATTGTTTGACTCGTTGCCAGATGAGATGGATTGGCAATACTATGCCTTGATGTTGAAGAATACGATCAGGTCTGAACAGCTCACAGTGGATTTTTTGATTGAGAGACTAGAGAGTCACGAGCTGGAGTTAAGGAAAACACACAAAGTCAATCACTCATCATACCAGCAGAACTTGGATTTGTATTATCCAAAAAGCATGATGCCAAAGAATACATCTCCCAAGACAGCTTTTTCTGCTGAAAATTCCAACATTTCATGCAAAGAGAGTTAAAGCAGTGGATTTCACAGTGGTTCTTCGTCACGCTCAAGTCAATCAGATGCAAAGAACCTATTTCAATGCAACATCGCTGTAGACTTAAAGAATGCTCAAAACTTCAGCGAGGAGTCGGCAAAGCAACAGATGGTTTTCTTAGCGTCGGTGCTAGAATCGTATGAAAGTCTTGTGGCAGACAAGATAGGCAACACCAACCTGACAAAAGAAGATTGCGATCAAATAGATCCTGAGGAGATGGAATTGATCGACATAAGGTGGTGTATGGCCAGTGCAGTTCGTCGGGCACAGCGTTTCATGGAGATTACCGGAAGGAAGTCTATTGGTGGACCCTCTACCAAGTTAGGCTTTGACAAATCTAAAGTGACATGCTTTAAGTGCAAACAGAAAGGTCACTTTAAGCGTGAATGCCGAAATACTTTTGCTGATGAGTCTGAAAACCCATTCAGAGAAGATTACTATAAGAAAGCGATTTATCATCAGAATAAATCAGAACCGCCAAGAATGAAACAGCTTGAGGATAACAAAGAGAAATCTAGAGCTCTTGCTGTGATTCACGACGATAAAGGTTTCGACTGGAGCGAGTTGTTACCTGAGGAGGATGCGGTTGGATATGCTTTCATGGCAAAATCTACTGAACCTGTTCCTTTTAAAGACAACAGAACTGAAGAACAGAAGTATGCCTACAGAAAGATGATAGCTCAGAACAAAATGATCAGAATATCTAGTATCTATTCTGAAGCAAAAAGAGCAAGGAGATGGGATCCAGACAGAGAATGTTATCTTGAACCCACGGGAAACATTGCCATTGATCATAACACTCTTGATCTTGAAACCATAATTAAAGAAATGGCTGAAGAAGATGAGTATTGGCAAAGGAAATGGTGGGGAAACGGAGAAGAGAAAGAAGAGAAAGAGAAAGAGAAAGAGAAAGAAAAAGAGGAAAAGCCAAAGAAGGTTGATAATGGAATCATTGACACGACTCAAGAGTTGAATGCTGAAAACATGGGAAAGATGGCTGACAAGGTGCTGGCTGCTAAGGCACTTGAGGTAGACTCTAAATCTGTCTCTGAGTCTAAAAGCCAGGTTAGTTCAAACGCGTCAACGACTGAGTCAGGTAAGAAAGTCAATGGTGATGTTGACTGCAAAAATTGCATCAAAGAATGCAAAGTTTGTAGTACAATCACCTATCTCAATGGTAAGAAGGTTGATGATCTGACTGCAAGAGTCAGAAGCGTTGAGGATCAGATCCTTAACCGTGATAAAATGTTGAAAGCTTCAACTGACAGATTAAGAGAATTAACTAACAAAATTGAAAATGATAAAATTGACCAAGAAAAGGTTAGGAAAGAAAATGAAAGGTTAGTTCTTGAAAATCGTCAGATCACTGAAAAATTTGAGAAACTTAAAAGCACGGTTAAAGATAATGATGAAAGAAACAGTAAGACATATAAAGAAAATGTTCATCTGTCGACAGTGCTTCGGATAAAAGAAGAATTAATCAATCAACAATTGGATGAAATTGCAAAGTTGAAGCTTAAATTTCAAGAAGCTGAAATTGAAAATGAGCGAATCCAGTTGAAGCTAAAAAGTTACAACTCCGCAAGCTTTGTTTTGCAACATATTGTTCCAAAACCAATAGGTAAAAACAAAGCAGGCGAAGATGTATACTCTGATGGAACCGGGTTGGGTTTTCATCAAGTTCCACCACCAGTTCTAGATAATTATTAGAAAAAGCAATCTGGGTTGGTTAATATTGAAGATGAAAATTAAGTGAAACTTCCTGATTCAATTGATATTACATTTTCTTCTTCATCATCTGATGATAGTGTTCAGACAGAGATTGTTAAAAGCACAGCTGAAAGTGTTTTGATGTCTGAAAGTGATTCAGCTGAAAATGATGAATGTTTTCTGGACAAATACATTCCGAAACAAAAGTCCAAAAACAACTTAAATGAAGGACCTAATTTTGTCATGTACAAGATGTCGGGATCGGACAAGTTGTATTCGGATTCTGAGTTTCCTCTGGAGAATGTAAATGTTTCAAAATTGACAAATGTGTTCAAAATGGTTGAAATCGATTTGTCTGAAGTGAAAAGTTTAAAACAAACAAAAAAGGCAAATGAATTTTGAAAATGATAAAGCTTACTACAAGAAGCCTGTTGTTCCACCACGTTTTTATCACAACAATCGAAACAATTGGTCGGGAGGTTATCAGGGTGGCAAGAGTTATCAAAAGAGAAATGTTCAAAACAAGAAATTGGTTGAAAAGAAAGTGTTTGTGAACAGTTCAAGTTCGCTTTCTGATGAAGAATCAAAGATTTTTTCGAAATCAAATGAAGAGTTCTTTGAGAAGAAAGCTTCACAATCTCAGTCTGAAGGCACAAGTCGAGTAGTTGACACTCGAACATGCTTCAGATGTAATCAAGTTGGACATATCGCACGAAATTGTACCAACTTGAAGCCTAAGACTGAAAGTGTGAAGATTCAAAAAAAGAAAGTTGATACTAAGGGCAAAGCTCCATTGATTGTTGAGAAAAAGATTTTGAAAAAGGAAAACATTAAAATCAAAACTGCAGCTGTTAAAAATGTGGTAACTAAAAACGACAAGTTTTACAAGCGGGTTGCATCACCTCAACAAACATGGAAGCCAAAAGTTGTGGAAAAGAAAACAAGTGTTTCAAAACCAAAGGTTTCTGAGATGGAAAAACAATCATCTTCTACCACATCGGTAAAGATGAATGTTCCTTTGGATTATTATGTGAAACTTGAGAAAGAAATGCAAAATTCTGAAAAGAAAGATGTTCAAAAGAAAGACCAACCATCTAGTCAACCTCAAAAAGATGAGTTTTTCCTATATAAGTTGAGGTTGGGTCTGAAGAAAGCTTAAAAATGAATGACAAAAATTTTCCGCCACTTTACACTACAAAATCTCACATCAAAGTTGAGTTACCTGAGTCAAAACAGGCTTGGGTAGCTTCCAAATCTAACTAAGTGTTTGTGGTTTGTGCCGGAGCTTCCGTGTTGGTAATTGTGAAGCATGAATCGACATCCTTATTGAAATGTGTTTTTAAATCAATTTGTGATATGTGCAGGAACTTTCGAGAACTGTTTCACGATGGATTATGGATAGTGGAGCGTCTCGACACATAACAGGGAAGACTGCATTGTTGTATGATGTTAGAAATTTCAATGGAGGATATGTAGGATTCGCAGGTAATCAAGGTGGTAGAATTATTGATGAAGGAACGTTATCCAATGGGATTGTTACGTTTGAAAGAGTTAACTACATTGCTGAGCTGGAGAATAATCTGCTGAGTATCTCCCAGATCTGCGACAGGATGTATACCACTCACTTTACTGACAAAGAATGTTTGATCTTGAAGCAAGGATTTGTTATCCCTGAAGAATGGATTATCATGAGGGCACCAAGAGTCAATGATCTGTACGTGTTGGACATGAGTGTAGCTACTACAACCACGGGTCAGGCTCATTGTTTTGTGTCCAGAGCAACGGAGAAAGAATCGAGATTGTGGCACCGGAAAATGGGTCATATACATCTTAGAAAAATGAATCACTTGGTGCACAATGATTTGGTTACTGGAGTTCATGTAAATGGTTTTCATCTGGAAGGGGAGTGCATTAACTGCATCAGAGGCAAGCAGAAGAAAAAGTCACACCCTAAAAAGCAAGTCAATTCAGTCTCAAGACCTCTGGAGAGACTTCACATGGATTTGTTTGGTCCTGTGAATGTCAAAAGTATTACAGGAGATCGTTATTGTCTTGTGGTTACTAATGATTATTCCAGATTTTCGTGGGTATCATTCTTGAAATCGAAAGATGAAACGTTTGACAGTCTGATGGCGTTGTTCAAGAAAATTGAAAATATGTACCAAAGGCGTATCAAAAGAATTAGAAGTGATAATGGTACTGAGTTCAAGAACAACAAGATGGAAGAATTTTGTGATGAAATAGGTATACTGCATGAGTTTAGTGCTCCGTACACACCGCAGCAGAATGGAGTTGCAGAACGTAAAAACAGGACACTAATCGAAACGGCCAGAACAATGCTTGCTGGTTCAAAGCTACCGATAAATGTTTGGGCAGAAGCAGTTTCCGCCGCATGCTATACGCTCAACAGAGT
Source organism: Helianthus annuus (assembly GCF_002127325.2). Classification (NCBI taxonomy): domain Eukaryota; kingdom Viridiplantae; phylum Streptophyta; class Magnoliopsida; order Asterales; family Asteraceae; genus Helianthus; species Helianthus annuus. The sequence goes on from NC_035437.2 coordinate 106,268,192, forward strand.
TCTCACTGTCAAGAAATTCAACAAAACATGCTTTGAGTTGATCAATAACCGCAAACCAAATCTGAAGTATCTTGAACCATTTGGGTCACCCTGTACTGTTCTAGACCCTTTTGGAAAGTTTGGTCCGAAGAGTATTGAAGGGATATTCATTGGTTATGCAAGTCCATTACGACGAGTCTTCGTTCCAAGTCTGAAGCGGATTATAGAAGCTCCAAATGTTGAATGTCAAGGTTATACAATGCCGCCGCAGAATCCTGGAGATTCATGGCGTTATGATTATGACAAGTTGTGGGATTCATTTGACATGATGGAAGAACCAGAAGAAGAAGAAGAAGAAGAAGATTTCTTTGATGAGTTGGATATTTTGCGAGAGTATGAGTCATCGCAGGAAAGGTTCCCAGCTGAGTATTCAACACGACCACGACAAACTTCAAATGACAATGAAGCAGGTCCAAGCAATGCTGGTGAACATGATGATGTCCAACAAGATGAAGTTGCTCATGATAATCAGACGGAACAGGATGATAATAAAGAATCTGAGAACATGCCAGTATTTGATCATAGTGATTCAGATTCTGAGGGGGAGCAAATTCAGCTTTCAAGTTAAACAAACCCAGTCAGTGAACATGGTGCAAATCAGAATGTTACTAATCTGGAAGGCAATGTAGATGTTCCAGGCGAAGTAATGCCACGAACTCTTTCATACCATCCAGAGGAGCTGATCATTGGAGAACTACAATCAGGCGTTCGCACTAGACGTCAAATTGACCAAGGCCTTACATGTTTTTATTTTACAGTAGCACCTTTACAATCTTAATTTTCATTGAGTTGTTTTATTTCGCAGATCGAACCACGAACATACAAAGAGGCGCTGACTGAAGATTCTTGGGTCAATGCTATGCAAGAAGAATTGAGTCAGTTTGAGAAGTTGGGAGTGTGGAAGTTAGTAGATTTGCCGGAAGGTCATAGGAAGATAAACACAAAATGGGTGTTTAAGTGTAAGAGAGATGATCGAGGAGTAGTTGTGCGAAACAAGGCTCGACTTGTAGTCTAGGGTTTTAGTCAACAGAAGGGTATAGATTTTACTGAAGTGTATGCTCCTGTAGCTCGACTAGAAGCGATCAGAATCTTCCTAGCATTTGCATCGTGGAAAAATTTCAAAGTATATCAGTTAGATGTAAAATCGGCGTTTCTTTACGGGAAGGTTAAAGAGGAGGTATATGTCGGACAGCCGCCGGGCTTCACCGATCCAATCCACAAAAACAAGGTCTACTTGCTGGACAAAGCGCTGTATGGTTTACACCAGGCCCCGAGAGCTTGGTATGAGACTTTGTCTCAACACCTTCTAGCCAATAGCTTTATCCGAGGGAAAGTGGATGCTACTCTCTTCACCAAAGAGGTCGACAGACATCTTCTGATAGTGCAGATTTACGTGGACGACATTATATTTGGGTCTACAAATGAGAATTTGTGCAAAGATTTTGAATCAGTGATGAAGCAGAAATTCGAAATATCATCAATGGGGGAGATGAAATTCTTTTTGGGTCTTCAAGCTGATCAACTACCTGAGGGAATTTTCATTCACCAGACGAAGTACGTTCATGATATTCTAGAGAAATTTGGGATGTCAGGTTCTACTCCAGCGTCAACCCCACTAGCAACAAATCATGGGATACACCCAGATCTCACCGGAGACAGGGTAGATGAAACACTTTATCGTTCCATGATCGGTTCATTGATGTACTTGACTGCTTCAAGACCCGATATCATGTACCCAACGTGCCTCGCAGCAAGATTTCAATCTAACCCGAGAGCTTCACATATGATTATTGTGAAGAGGATATTACGCTACCTGAAAGGAACTCCTTCATTGGGGTTGTGGTATCCTAGAAAAGGCGAGTTTACGCTCGAAGGGTATTCCGACTCTGATTTCGGATGCTGCAAAGTCAATGCAAAATCAACAACAGCAGGATGCCAGTTCTTTGGACCTCGTCTGGTCTCCTGGCAGTGTAAGAAACAAACGTCTGTGGCGCTATCCACATGTGAAGCGGAGTATGTATCTGCTAGCAGTTGCTGCTCTCAGATCTTGTGGATCCAGCAACAGATGCGCGATTACGGTTTGCAGTTTCTTAACACACCTATTTTTGTTGATAATGAGGCCGCAATAAATATTACGAAAAATCCAGTACATCACGCTAAAACTAAACATATAGAAATTCGACATCACTTCATCCGAGATTGCTTCGAGAAGAAGCTGATTCGAATTGAGAAAATCCACACTAACAATTAGAAAGCTGATTACATACCAAAGCTTTTGACAAAACGCGTTTTAAATTTCTTTTAAAACTAAATGGTATGAAGCTTCTCTCGGTGTCGGATGACATTATTGGTGTTGATGAAGGTACTGTTGTAGATGACGATGAGAAACAATCTGCAATGGCTTGTCGATTTTTTTACTTGTTTTGGTATTTAGGGGGAGTAGATATATTTTCAGAAAATACAAAAATAGTAAAAAATTCTAAAATACAAAAACATGATAAAATTTCAAAAATCCAAAAACAATAGAAAACTGTAAAAGAGCTTGTGTGAAAAGGGAAAATGATAGTACATAAGTTTGACAGTTACTGTACGCTAAAGATTTGTAAAGTATAAAGCGTTAAACAGTCTCACTGATGATGTGTCGATAGGTTTTTACACACTTAGTAGGTTTGTTCGGGATATCAACATAAATATCAAATTTGCTTATTTCGTGGGGAACACTACTTGGATATATAGGTAACCCCTGAAATCTCGTTTGAAAGGTCCCTCTTTCTGAAATACTAGGTCTTTATACTCAGTGATATCTGGGGTATTATTCCGGGACTTCTGCTGAATGGAAGTTCTGACCTAGTCCCCCGAATAATACTTTCTGCATTGCTTGAAACATAACATCGCCCTCAGCAAATTGATGAAACAATAAAATTGATAGTCATTGATGTTGTAAAAAAGATCCTCTAAAGGGGATACACCAAAAGTCGAACCGTCATCTCTCTGCTGAACGGAAGTTCTGACCTGAGCTCTCACGGTTTCGCATCTAACCCCTTACAGATATCATCTGTGGTATACTCACCTGTAAGACTGAATATTGGGACCTGGATACGGGAGTATATTCAAGAGGTGGGACACATGAATGAGTTTAAGTTCTTAATTCACCTAATTCGTATCCTGAACAGATTGAAAATTGTGTGAGAATTTAAATGGACCAGTATATCGACAATCTACGTGAATTGTTTAATTCTGAGTATGAAATTAAAGCTTAACGGTACTAGTGACCTGTTTAATAACTGATATGATTCCCTAACATGCTCACCAAAAATATGTTTGTAAATAGTTTACATTTTGCATTTAAGTTTCTGTATTTCATTGCTAGTTTAGAAACATTATTGAAAATCCAAAAAGATTTTTCATTTCTGCTTTATTTTCCGACAAACCAGAGTTGAAAGTTGACTGTCTGAATCTCAAAACTGAAGCAGATGCAGGAAGTTTCTGGACTGGAGGATGAGGAGAGCTTATATAAATAAAATCTGATTGATGAAAAGTCTAAAACAAGTTCATTAATTTGAAACTTGTTATTTTCTGAAATTGTTTGAAATTCTTGAACTAAATCAGTTTGATTTGTCTGAAATCAACCAAGGTCATTCAATTGGACTTGGTAGATTAATTGAGTAATCAGAGTTATTAACTTGGACCTGAATACTTGAGTGGATTTCTAAAACTGATAGATAATGTGATTTATTGTTGAAAATCAATAGATTGTAATGTTATATGTTTGAGTAACAGGTTGTGGATTTCAAAATCCCCACGGCATCAAAACGTCAAAGTTTGAACCAGAAATTCGAGTCCCAGCTTACCAAGAAGAGGAGTCTGTGAAAGGGGGAGTTAGAGTTCTGAATCAACAGTCAAAGGGGAGATTAAAGATGGAGCTAGGTTGAGATCCTGAATCTGTGAAGAGAGAGTTTTTACAATGTGAAGACAAAGTTGGAAAGAGATAAAGACTGAAGACTCGACGCCGAAAACTTCGTCAACATCCAAGGGGGAGTCTGTTGGTGCACTGAATTTCTGTTAACTACGTCTTAATCGAGTCTTAGGTCTAGATAGGTTAGATTAAGATTGGAATCAAGAAAAGTGGCTTATTCATGTAATTCCGCTTGAAATGACATGTTAGTCATTTCAAGCGAAATCATGTAACATTGAGATTCCACTCCAAAATGTAAATGGTGATTCCGCTCGAGTGTAAACATAGGTATTCCGCTTGAACTTGACATGTAGTTTCAAGCGGAATCAGTCGGTCTATAAATAGGAAAGTGTTCAAGTCACTTGTAATAGTTGGAGCGGAATCAGGTCATTGTGTGTGAGTCGAAGTGCTGCCAAAATCTTGTCAGAAACACGTGTAAAAGGCTTGCAATCAGTAATAGAAAGAAAGTTAGAAGGATACAAGCTGTTTTGACGTTGTTTACTTTGATTCCGCCTTAGTAAATGATGATGAACTGCCTTTACTGACTGTTTAGGGTCACGGAACCAATCCAACACTTTCGGCCTTAGCAGGATAAACCTCCTTAAACTTTCCCGTAGGGCTTTAAATAGTAAGCCAGACCTAAACGTCTTCCGGTATTTTTATGAGTTTATTACGGTCAGAGACTGGTATACCTTTGCCCATAGGAAATCTGTCCCTAGCCCCTCATCGGAGGAGAAGTCAAGTCTGAAGAACTTGAAAGATCATTTTTTTCTGGCCGGACGATCTATGCCTTCCTGCTGATATGGCATGGAGGTTCTAGGACCATTCTATGGACTTCGAGCTTAAGGAGGATTTTATTTTCGATCAAGGGTTGGCCTAGGATTTGGTTGATAACCAGAGCCCCATCCGTCCCCTTCCGGATCATATTTTATTATTGGGCTGAGTGAGGCAGGTTTGGGGCCGGGGGGATAGAGAGTAGCGGGTGATTAGCAGGAAGGATAATGGTAAAACGAACAGAAAAACCTAAAATTATCCATTTGTATTAATGACAAAACTAATGAATTGACCAACAACAATAATATGAATTATTTAACCTAAATGAGTTTTCGGAAGTATTCAGACACAGATTTATGCTTCAAAGTTTCGAGATTTAGGGTTTGCCTTTAACTGGCTAATTAAGAAACCAATGTGACTCTACAGATGTGATACAATGTTTGGTGATGCAGCGATTGAGAAAATGGCAAAGTTCAGGAACAGTGGTGTAGAAATTGCGAATTTGGAAGATCCCGGGAAGAAGAAGAGAAGCGGCATGAAGGGAGGAACCTAGGGGATCATATGAATTTTTTGTGTGGAAAAGGGATATACCATATTATACATAGGGTGTTTTCACCCGAAATGTTGAATGTTGGTCCACACGACCCATTGCAAAGAGAAATATTTTTTTTGAGCGGGAAAAGACAATGAAATAGCGCTAGAAGATGCCATCGGTCCTTCTAGGTAATTGTTTTATTAGGTAGTATAGATTTCAAGCGATGTCCTTTGTCTTTAAAAATGATGAGTTTTGTACTTATTGTTCAAAAATCTTACATGGTATGTCCTTTGACCCTAACGTAGTTAATTTTATTTGTTATATCAGATCACGTCCCTTGCACATGAGGGTATAATTGTGTTTTACCCTATTAAAGAAAAACATAGAATATTATACATCAACTCATCTGTTACAATACAATTGGTAATCAAGAACTCAAAGAGTGAAAGATTGGAGAAGAAGAAGAATCACACAGAGAAAGGGAGATAACTCTCAAAATCATTCACTACTTTCATTCCCGTAACTGGTTTGCTTATTAAGAACTCATACAATTGACTAGCTACGCTTACTACCCTCTTACTATACTATTATTACAATTAACCCCCCTCTACTATTTGATACCTAACATTTTTATTATTGGGCTGAGTGAGGCAGGTTTGGGGCCGGGGGGATAGAGAGTAGCGGGTGATTAGCAGGAAGGATAATGGTAAAACGAACAGAAAAACCTAAAATTATCCATTTGTATTAATGACAAAACTAATGAATTGACCAACAACAATAATATGAATTATTTAACCTAAATGAGTTTTCGGAAGTATTCAGACACAGATTTATGCTTCAAAGTTTCGAGATTTAGGGTTTGCCTTTAACTGGCTAATTAAGAAACCAATGTGACTCTACAGATGCGATACAATGTTTGGTGATGCAGCGATTGAGAAAATGGCAAAGTTCAGGAACAGTGGTGTAGAAATTGCGAATTTGGAAGATCCCGGGAAGAAGAAGAGAAGCGGCATGAAGGGAGGAACCTAGGGGATCGTATGAATTTTTTGTGTGGAAAAGGGATATAGCATATTATACATAGGGTGTTTTCACCCGAAATGTTGAATGTTGGTCCACACGACCCATTGCAAAGAGAAATATTTTTTTTGAGTGGGAAAAGACAATGAAATAGCGCTAGAAGATGCCATCGGTCCTTCTAGGTAATTGTTTTATTAGGTAGTATAGATTTCAAGCGATGTCCTTTGTCTTTAAAAATGATGAGTTTTGTACTTATTGTTCAAAAATCTTACATGGTATGTCCTTTGACCCTAACGTAGTTAATTTTATTTGTTATATCAGATCACGTCCCTTGCACATGAGGGTATAATTGTGTTTTACCCTATTAAAGAAAAACATAGAATATTATACATCAACTCATCTGTTACAATACAATTGGTAATCAAGAACTCAAAGAGTGAAAGATTGGAGAAGAAGAAGAATCACATAGAGAAAGGGAGATAACTCTCAAAATCATTCACTACTTTCATTCCCATAACTGGTTCGCTTATTAAGAACTCATACAATTGACTAGCTACGCTTACTACCCTCTTACTATACTATTATTACAATTAACCCCCCCTCTACTATTTGATACCTAACATTACTTCCCCCTCAAAAGATTTTTGTCCCCAAAAATAAGAAAAAGGAGAACAGTAGGAAACTACGATCATACAAATGGAAAAAAAAATGCTAATCAAAGGTATCAAAACCAAACTGCTTTTCCTTTGAACTTGAATTGCTTTGACCTCGAATGAAGTCCACTTGAGAAGGATGATGAATAAACTCTGGCATGGTCTTTGTGCTCATGGGTGCAACATCAAAAAGAACCAATTTTAATAAGATACTATCTGCAACTATTATTTTTCTTTATTGCTCTAACTGAAGCTTCCATCTCACATTTATTTCCTTTGACTTTAGTAAGCCATTTCCATTTTAGTCCAGTTGACTTGATGCAACTTTTGACCATAGAAAACAGTTGACTTTTTGTCATCCTCAATTTAATCCAACTGGCCCTTGCAAGCACTTGACTATACCCTGTAGTTGTCTTGACTTGAACCTTATTAATAAGGCTTATACCAACAGTCATCATACCAGCATGATTCCTTATGTGCTTCCAAACTTTATTACAATATTTAACCCTTGTATCCATCAATTTCACATAAGAGTTCCAATTGTGCACCGACATCCAACATGCAACTAAAACTCTTCTTATCTATTTACAATTATCTTCCCAGAACAGCAATATCAAAGTACCATTAAAAGCATCATTATGTTGAACATTACCTGTAGTGGTTCCTGCTTTATTCCTTTTTTCCTGGTTTGGAGAAAACCTTTGCCAACCCGGTTTCCATTCAAAAGTTTCAACAACTTTAGAATGAATAATTTCAACACGATTGATCATTTGATATGTGACAACCCTCACATTTACAGGTATCTGTACAATTAATTACTACCTCCGTCTCATTAAAAGTGTCATATTTTGAATTTTCAAAGTCTTTATTTATAAACTTTGACCTTAAATAATTTTGTTTGTGTTAGAAAATACTTGATGAAAGTTATATGATTTGAGTGTGTTTTACAAGTGTTTTTATCGGGTTAATTTTCCTCAAGTTTTATATAACACAAAAAGTATATAATTAAAGTCAAAGTTTATAAATAAAGACTTTGAAAATTCAAAATATGACACTTTTAGTGGGACGGAGGGAGTAATATTTAATTTGTGCTTAATGACTGTGCTTAATTTCAACTGTGATTAAACTGCTTTCTATTTTCTGTTACATACATACATATGCATCACATTTTATACTGTCACTCCATTTATTTCACACAAACATTAGTGACAAACTTGATGCACAAAGCACAGTTAGCACAGTGAGCGGATAACCCAGAGACATGCTGACAATGCCAGCACCTAGACTGACAATGTTTTTGAGGCCAGTATGAGCCAGAGATAGAATACTACACTAGTAGGGAGTGTAGGGAAGTGAGGACCATAAAACTGCGTCACTAGGTGATAGTTATAGTGCCGGAAAGTGCCTAAAACACACTTTAAATGCAGAATTCTGCACTAAATAACCAAAATTCAGCATTTAATAATGCATGTAAAGTGCAAAAACTTGACAAAATAGTCCTAGATACTTTCCAAAGTGTTGGGAATTAAATGTGGCACTAAAAGTAATATAAAAGACACTTTAAGGATTAATTTAGCACTTTAACGGACAACACCCAACCGAACAACCGGACTTTACCCGGAACACAAAAATATTGCCAAACACATGTTTTTACTTTTCTGAGCTAGTTAGGGTCCCCGAACACCCTAACACACTATATAATTAACAACACTCATAACACACTAACTTTAACACTTTAATTCTAACTAGAAGGTAACTAACACTTACAAACCAACCCCATACCCCCCCCCCCACTCGAACCGGTTATGTGGAGTGGGACACCCCCATAATTCTTTTTTATTATTTTAATAGATAATGTTGGTGGATTAAGGGGCATTTTGCATGAAGGATAATCAAAAGTGGAAGACTTCTATATATAAACCATGAGTCCACCATCTTCTCTCATTAAACACACTTAGCAAACAACTCTCTCCTCTCTTCCTTCTCTTTGGTTCGGCCGCCACCATCACACCACTATACCACCACCTTCAAGCTTCCTTCAAGCAATCTACACATACCCAAAGATGCAAGAGACCCTACAACTAAGCTTGGTGTGTTCGGAAGCTCAAGGACCGCTCTCGTTTTCTTTTATCCACCACTTTTATGCTCTTGAACTCCCCTAGGCTTGTGCTAGTAGTAAGTGCCTTAGATCTTCATCTTGTTCATATTTTAGTTGGTTAATAGCAAAAAGAATGGTGAAATGTTAAGAACTCTAAAGAACATAATCAAAGTCTTGAAGTATAAACTAACTAGAGATGAAGTAATGTTATATTGATAAAGAAACCATGTTGTTCTTATGTTGTTATGCTTATTGAATGTTGTTTGTTAGTAAAAATGTTATGGTTCATCACATAGGCTTGCTAGATCATGTTTAAAGACATGAACTAGCAAGATGTAAAGGTTAAGAATATTGTGGATGATGAAATCATCCACACATAAGCTATGAACTTGATTGCATATATGTTTTCTTGAAAAATAAAGATCAAAATGGGTTGTAAACTTGTAGATCTAAAGATCTACGAGTGGCTTTTCGAAAGAACCAAGTGAAAAGAAAGAGTTTTGTTAAAACTTGAGTGTTACATAAACTAATCACATTTTTAGTGGATAAACAAGTGTAGGAACACTTGTGTAAAAAGAAAATTTCACAAAGAAATATTTTTGGAAATTTTGACTATAAGTTGTGAAAATACAAAGTCTTTAAAAAAATAAAGTTTTTAAAGAACCAATCACATTTTTAAAGGTAACAATACTCACTAATTATGCTAGTAAGTTACTACTTGCTTTTATAAATTTTTCAAGTTCATAAGTTTATGGTTTATGCTTATTTTTGTCAAGATTGGTGATTAGAGATTGTATATTGTTGGTTGTTAATTCTTTGAATGATTTTACAAAAGAAAATGATATGCTAGTAAGCATGGACGCCTCCATTTACAAAGGAAACCCTGGCGAAATTTTTCTAGAATTTCAACACTTAGAAAATATTTTTCTAACAAGAGTTTACAAATATATTTTTAACTTTATTTTTCTAAATAAACTTCGCCATCATTTTTATTTCAAAAATTACCAAGTACCGGAGGTGGATTTTCGTAAATAAAATTTGATAAATATATATTTAGAATATATATTTTATACTAAAACGCTTGTGTGATTGTTTGTTATTCTATGCACTAGATATATTATTTTTAGGGTAAAAATAATATAACTTGAAAAATACCATGAAATTACGACTCCAAAATAATACCAACGCTCTCACAAAATAAATATTTAAGTTACACAAGTATTGTTGCTTTACGACACGCTAAAATGTAACTTATGTATATTTCGGAAAACACTCTCATACGTATATTTTGATAAAGTATTATTTTGGAAAATGTATGGGGTAAAATATAATATTTTTGGGAAAAATATATATATTTTGGAATTAAAATGTTTTAGACAAGTGATTAAAATATATTTTCTAAGTGGGACTTAAAATATATTTTTCGGAATTATAAAGCGTACATGTATAAATACCCCCACCTTTGGGAAGGAAATACGAAGTTAAAATACTTGAGAAGTAGGAATACGAAATATTGATTAACGATTATTCCAAACATTAACTATAATTTAAAGTTAAAATAAATATTTTAACTAATAAATATAACCTGGAATAATTTTGGAAACACAAGAAGCGTAACTCAAAAACCTTCATACTAAGCAAAGGCACGACCCGTTCGTCTAATAGGCGTTAGTCCTCTGTAGGTAGTCGTGTTGGCTAGTCCTCTGTAGGTAGTCGTGTTGGCTGAGGAGACTTGGGTTACACATACTGAAGACGCAATACAGTGAGTTCATGTCCCCCTTTTCTCTTTACTGTTTTCAGTTTTATACTTCGGGGGTGAAATACATGCGACAAATATTACAAACATTTATTACATGGTATGGTTAGCGTAGGGAGGGTTTTTACTACTTAGATCATGTGAGTGGGTAGGTGGAACTTAAGGCCATTAATCCTCGTTGTAGGACCGAGGGACATGAGTGATAGATCTATTCGGGTGTAGCGAGCCCCACTCCTGAGTCCGCTGAGTGGACCATGAGGTGACTATGTGCCTCACGCCAAAATCTACTAGGTTTGAGTCTTCCTGCATCACTTCACACATATCAATGGCCTTGCAAACCATTGGTGATCTCTTTTTCCTTATTGCTACATACCAGGGACTTACATACATACTTACAACATTTTTCAAAGGTTTATACATACACACAAACGAACACATGAACTCGCTCTTTGTTGATGTTTTTCAAACTACATGTATTTCAGGAAATTTTAAATGGATCTGGCGGGCGTTGGAAGTTTTTATGCTGCGTAAACAATAAAGATGTCATCCATGGTCTTTGAGGTTGGACGGTGTGTCTTATTCCTGGACGAGACATGTTTTCCAAACCTTGGTATTATTCAATAGCTTTTGACAAGTTTTTAATGAACTCATAAACATTTTGTACGATTTGTAAAACTAGGATTTGTAGTCTACGTTTTAAAACGATGTTGTTATGTTTTAAACTTATTTAATGGATGACAATCCTATGGTTTTATCATATAGTTGATGTTATGATTGAATACAATGATATTAAGAAAGTCACACCATAATCACGCTTCTGCAAAAGTCAGGGTGTGACATGATATGTAAGGATGAGAACTGTGTTAAGAGGTAGCTTCTTGTTGCAAAAATTGAATGCATTCCTTTATCTCGCTCCTGTGTATTCAATCTTATGTTTTCGCCCATCAACAACAACTTCTAGTGTGACAGGTTTCTTTGAAGCTTCAATTTCTCCACGCTCCTTTAATACATCAGTTTCAACTTTTATTCCCTTAGCATCACTATGAGTTTTTACTTTAGTATCATAACATGAAAATAGTAGGTTGTTTGGCACATGAAACAAATACTCTTTGATGACCCTCGGATATAGAAACTCAAATTCATTGTTCCCTTTATTCCTCAACCCATTCAAGTGATCCTTTGAATTATTTAGGCTGTTTGAAACCTCTATTACAGATGTGATATCCAAATCAACAACAAGAACTACACTATCCAATTTATCATTAGGAACAATACATGAAATCGGATTCATGTCAGCTTCTTTTTCACCCTTTCTTGAATCCACACTACCTACTGCATTCAATTTACCACTAAATCCTTCACGAATCTTGTTTTCATTAAACTTCCATGGCACATGCATTTTGATTTTCAGATCGCCAACAACTTCTTTTTGTATTTTTAATGCATCACCACCCGTTGGTTCTTGAACATCAGCACCATCAATTGATTCTTGAACATCAATTTCATTTTTATTCACCGATTCTTTAACAACACTGGCCTTCTCATTTACTAATTCTTTAAAATCTTTTTCTGATTCAATAACATCGTCATTCTTTTCATCTATAGAGTCTTTAACAACAACCATTGTATCATTGTGTAATTCTAATACCTCATCATCATTAATATGAACCCTAAATGATGAATCTTTAACATCACTCACTGATTCATCATGGATTTGAACCTTAATTTCGCCACTAAACCTTTCAAGCATTTCATCAAACACCTTGTAGGAGGACTCATCAAACACCCTATCTTCGTTATTACTTTCTTGAATCTTACCATCCTTAAAGGATTCATTACCTTCCATTATCTCATCAAGAATTTTCCTAGAATCAAAAACTAATTCCTTTACGTAGAATGAAGATTTAGGATCAAACGGAGAAAATGAATCTTGCAATTTATTAGCATCTACTTTTAAGGCTAAGGAAATAAAGTCTTTCACCTTATGATAACTATATTGATGCCATGTGATGAACACTTCTCTAATTCTTGGTTCTAGACCATCAATGAAAAGGTATATATCATAGACCTCACCCATATCTTCAGAATTCTTAACCCGTTCAAACAAAGATTGAAATACACTACAGTAATCGAAAACTGTACCTTCTTGCCTTATTGACATGATCTCCTGCATAGAGATTTCCATGGTAGTCTCTGAATTTGAATTTGATTTTGTAGTCGCCTGATTCTTGAATTTTGATGTCGTCCCTATGAACTCATACTACTTCGAATAGTTGATGTTATTGTTGCCCTAACCCACGGTCGAGAGGAAAGAATGCTCTGATACCATTGTTACGATACATTGGTTATCTAGAACTCAAAGAGTGAAAGATTGGAGAAGAAGAAGAATCACACAGAGAAAAGGGAGATAACTCTCAAAATCATTCACTACTTTCATTCCCGTAACTGGTTCGCTTATTAGGAACTCATACAATTGACTAGCTACGCTTACTACCCTCATACTATACTATTATTACAATTAACCCCCCTCTACTATTTGATACCTAACATCATCTCTTCCTCTTTCTAAACAAAGACTTTCTCTCTCCACTCCATTTATCTCTCTATACCCCAATCTCCTTCCTCTTTCACCACCACCTCTCTTCCTCTCTCTACCCCTTTTCTCTCCCTGTACACTACATGGCCCCCACAACCACCCCCCACCACCAACAGGTTAGTGACGGGTTGGGGTTTCCAAGAATCGAGTCTAGTGGTGATCATTAGTGGTACAAATGTTCGAAATGAACAACAATGGTGATTGAGCAGAGTAGCGACGGGTTAGGATTCTAACGGAGGAGAAAAAGGCAGCGGCTAGGTTTCCGACTGGGCTCTTGTAACCCTAGTCAGACTAAGGAGAAAAAGCCAATGTGGATGTATCTGAAGTGGTCGGGTCTGATAAGGTCATTGTATCTGTGTGAGCGATTCAATATGGTGGTGGTGGTGTTCGAGTGCACCTATTAATTTCGTATTAAAACCCCGTATCGTCTGTCGGACCCCCTAAAACCCCGTATTTAATCAAGCGAGGTCTCCGGACTTCAACCGAAAAACCGTCAACACTTGCTAGAAAATCGCACCACTGTTCAACAACCTTTCATCCTCATTCAGCAGCTTCTTCATCCTTGTTTAGCAACTCTTAAAGAGGTTAGGTTCAAGTGGATTTCAATTGCACATCAAATTTGCATTGCTGAGAGAAATAATATCATGAATTTACCTTTTCAATTACATTTCTTATTTGAATCCCTAATCATATAGTTTTCATTTGAGTTTATGAATCATTACTTACGAATACCATCTATTTGATTAAATGCCTCCGACTTCTTGCCTCAATTTGGTTTACCTGTTTTCTTTTATTGGATTCATATAAATTGTACTTTGATACTTACTCATCCAGATTTCAGAATAGTTAAATATATAATGTTTTATTTTTTTTATTCATATAAATTACAGAGAGAGATAGAGAGTTGAGAGAGAGGGAGAGAGAGAGAGAGAGAGAGTGTGTGTGTGTGTGTTGAGAGAGAGTTTTGGGTTTATATATATTTTACTTTTTGGTTTTTTTAATTAAATAGGTTAAATTACAAAAGTACCCTCATGTGACTAAGAATGAAGTTCCGTAATAAATAAATTTTTGGTAGGCCAAGAGATCATTGGTTATTAGCATTAAACTTTAGCATTAAACTAAGAATGAAGTTTCGTAATAAATAACTTTTTTAAAGATTAAAAAATAAAGAAAAAAAAGAATTACAAATTGGGTCCTGTTAAATTGATCCACAAGTCAACTTTTTATATTATTTTCTGGTAGCACATATACCAATTAAAAGTCAATTGACTTTTTTTAATAATCCCTATGACACCCTACTCTACATCTACATCTAAACGTCATTGAATCGCATATTATCAAACCCTAACTAACTGCTTATGATAAAACACATACCTACTACTTTGGGACGCTTCTTGTGGCTTCCTTCTCCTTTGCCTTTGGTCTCCATACCTTCCAGAGTGACTTTGATTTTGAATCTCTTGCCTGCACCCAATAAATTGCCTCAAAAAACCACCAAACAAGATTTCGCGAGTTGTAAAACACATAACACAATGTCGATTGCTTCTTACGTTTATATTTCAAGCCAAATCTGTTATCTTCATCCATGATTCTCCGTATTTTTGGTATGAATTTGGGGTTTCGAATGTGTGTGTAGAGAGAGAGAGGGGAAATCGCGTGAAAATAGGGAGTTGTGTAATCTCTGAAGGTTATTTGATTGATTTAAAACATGTTAATTGACAAAATTGCCCCTATCGTATTAAAACAATCATTTAAAGAAACACAAATATTACAAGATTGCTATTGATTTCATCTCAACCCTTAAACACACCAATCGGATGGCCCATATCGCTTCCTACACTTTGTAGGAAAGACACACTTTGCACAGAATCCCTACTCATATTAGTATATATATTAGCATCATAAAAATTGAAAATAACATAATTAATTAAAGAGCAAAAAGTAAAAAAAGAATGAATCTTATTGGATCTTACTGGTCAAAAGTAATTAAGATATAATTATTACTTTTGATTTTAAAATAAAATAATGTATTAAAATAGTTAATTATTAACAAGTTGACTAATTTAGTATATTAATTCTTACTAGGTTAGAACTCCATGTATTACACGGGTTGCATAAATGTAATTTTATATAATAAATAATAAAAAAATATAACTTTAAAAAAGAACTCGTATATTACATGTGTTAAATAAAATATAATGTCATATGTTAAATAAATAGTCATCAAGATTTATCTTTTAAAAATGAACATTGATGTATTATTTCTTATTATAACATTTTACTTTGTTTTTTTTTATTTTGCATAAAACACTCGTCTTAAATTTGTATTTAAGAGAGTTTACGGTACAAAAAAGTGGAGATCGATCCCCAAGTTTTTATACGTTTCATCATTTTTTATGAATTATACCGTTAAATCGAGAATTAAATTCTCTTTGAATGGAGTATAGAATTGTTATATTTAAAAATAGTGTTCTTTCTACATGTTGATGCAATGTGCAATAAATGATGGGTTTAAACCAATTATAGCAGTACACCTACCATTATAGTTAGCGATGCATAAAAACACTTACAATTTGATAGAAACATATGCCCGACCTAGAATAATTATTTAATTCTAGTGAAAAAAAAAACAATAATACAATTATTAAGTATATAGCAAACAGGAACTTTTAATTTCCAATTTACCACAATTTCAATTGTTTAAAAAATTATTATTATTTACTATGATTATAATAAAAACAAACATTTATATTCTTATCTAATTTTTTGTATAAAATTATTATTATTATTATTATTATTATTATTTAATATGATCATAATAAAAACAAACGTGTATCATTATTTAAATATTTATTCTTATCTGATATTGTTTTTTAAATTATTATTATTTAATATGGGAAATAAGTATAAAAATAAAGTGAGAAAGCAACAGAGAGTGACACGTGTCCAAAAAAGATTTTCGTTTATTAGTATATAAGAAGATTTTACGTCAATTTATATCCAAACAAATTTCAGTATTTGACTTTAACAAAAATAAATAAATCTACCTATTATACTAAAAAAATACACTTAATGCCACATGTCCTTTTCTTAAACCATTTTTAATTGATGTGGCATCTCTCTTTGAGGAGATAATTGGTACATGGGCGGCAAATTCATTTCCCCTCTCTCCTCATTATCCTTCTTCTCCTTATTTCAAGACAAGATCCGAATTTGAGAACACCAGTCTTCAAATTTCGCCATCTTCTTCGAGCAGATTCTCTTTCGTTGCTAATCATCCACCGCTACAATCCTTTCGATTTGAATCCGGATCTGATTAATCTCATACTGGTAAGTTTTTGAAGTTCATGTTTCATTCATAGATCTGTAGTCCCAGATTAGGGCTTAAAAATAAACCTTGCTGTTTGAATCCGGTTTTGATTTATCGCGTTTATTTACATGTTGAATTTCATGGTCTAAAATGAACTGTAACCCTAATCCAGATTTGGTTGATTTGATTTGAATCCGGATTTGGTTTATTTGATTTGAAACCGGATTTGAAACCGGACTTCAAGGGTCTGCGATTTACCTTTGGTTGTTTAATAACACTCTTTCCCTTTTTCGTTTTGTTATCTACTTATCTCCGGTTATTTTATTTGTCTCTGGCTTTGTTAACAGGGTTAGGGACGTTGACGTTTTAGCTTCCGGTAGGTAACACTTTTTCCTTCTTTTATTTTGTTATTAGTCGCTGCTTTAATATGTTATGGGGATCTATGAAGAAGGTTTTTGGCTGAGATAAGTAAGAAATTTGTTGATTGAACTACGTTATGTGACTGAGATAAGTAATAGGTTGTTTCATTGGCAGAGGTTTTGTGTGCATGATTTTGAATGGACGGTTTTCTTGCCATCTGCTCATTGTTTCATGTTTTATTGTCAAAGGTTTTGTTTGATTGGTAGATCTGTGTGTATAATAGTTAAGTCTAACACTTTGGTATGCAAATACACATAAAGAAAGATGTGGTAGATTTATGTAAACAAAGATTGGTTGTTGCTTATCATGCAACCCGAGAACTGAACTGATCGCTAAATATTATAATTTGACAAGTGATTTTACAAGAGTATATCGGCTAAATATGCATCATCGTAACACTCATTGAAGCCGGGTTACATAGACATGATTTTTGATGTATGATGTTGGACAGATATGGCATTATTCACAGGGATGAGAATGTTTATGGTGGAAAGATGCCCGAACTTTGAGACCGAGTATGTGCAATCCTCAAGTTTAGCCAACAGGTATGATTACAAGTTACAGTTATACACAACTAGAACTCTCCTATCTGTTTTGTATATTTGTGGATAACTATTTCATGTGTTCTTAGGGTTCAGGAATTTTCTATCTTCGAGAATTTATGGGTCATCATTATTGAAGATATGATATATCTGATATGTGTCAAAGAGCTTACTTATTAAATTAACGAATACCAAAACTGGAATTGCATTTTCTTGATCTTGAACAGGATCCATTAAAGGTTAAAACTTGAATATCATCCCATCAATTAACATATCTCTGTAGTCATATTTGTTTGCCTTTTTTTTTGATATAATCCTTTTTTTATTAATTTTGCAGATAGGGTAATTGAGATAAAAAAGAACTCCATATGTCACACCCCGAATTTATCAGAGCATTGGCGTGACTGGACTGGTATCTTTATTGCACAGCGGAAGCAAATAAGCTAAGTCTTTCTAGAAACTGAACGCCCACTAAGTACTCGACTCTTCATGGTCCTCCTATTCCAACCGTGCTTTGTCTTAGAAATGCAACCTGAGAAAGAACATGCGAAAAAGTCAACATAAAGTTGAGCGAGTTCATAGTTTGTTTGTAAAAGATCTGAAATAAATCTTTTGAGTTGTGAAAGGTTTGAAATAAATCTTTGGTAACCGGTTTTTGAAATAGTATTGAGAAAATGAATTTAAAAATCATTTTCTTGCCAAGTTATATGGAAACGTTGTGTTTGTAACACGTTATGTTCATAAAACCATGTATTTGTAAAGCCTTGTATTTGTAATGTTCGCATAACCGTCAATGCCCACCCTGACCTTGACTCTATACCCCCATAATTCTTTGGATTTGTATAAAACATGGTAGTTAATTTGTATGAACTAAAAGTTTCCGTAAGTATAAAATCCCTGGTATGTAGCAGTGTAAGAGGACTTGTGATCACCAATGGTTTGCAAGGCCACTGACATATGTGAAGTGCAAATAGGGAGACTCAAACCTAGCAGATTTCGCCACGGCAAAGTATGTGGACAAAGTCACCCCACGGTCCGTTTCTAGTTTGGCCGGGGGCTGGGCTCGCTACACCCAGATAGATCTACCGCTCCTGTCCCTCGGTCCCTCCATGAGGACTAATGGCCCCATGTTGTTCCTATCCACTCACATGATCGTATAACACCTCCTTACGTTAACCATACCATGTAAAAATTTTTCGTAATTACTGTAACATATATTCCACCTCAGCCACCCTGGCTGAGCCTCCCCAGCCACCCTGACTGAGCTTTCCCAGCCACCCTGACTGAACTTTCCCAGCCACCCTGACTGAACCTTCCCAGCCACCCTGACTGACTCCTTAGTTATGAAAAAATCATTCATATTTCGAAAATAAGCATTCGTTTTGTAAAAACCGGTATGTTTAGTATAAACCTTTCGTAAATCATTTAAGTTCCTCGAAATCCATTCGTGATATGATTTAGAAATACGAGTTTTGCGTTTGTTCAAAACTTTGTATGTTTCTGAAAATTGTGCATGTCTTTCCACCCCGAAAACATTTACAAAAAGAATGTAAAACAGTAGTAAAAGTGGGGGTTATGAACTCGCCTGAATATTCCTGTGTAAAGCTAGCTAATTACGACTTCGATGATGTCGTTTCCAAGACGTGGCTTGCTAGCGTGCATTCTACAATATTCCTAACATGGAATATCTAATAAGTTTCTAAGCAAAAACGGTAACTACGTGCTACCGAGCTCTACCGAATCGTTAATCGAACGATTCAACGGTAAGTTGTTAACTTAATGGAAAAGATTAAGTTATACGTGTTAAGTCTCGTTTAATGTTAGTAGCAATTTAATGAGTCTTGAAAAAGACTTAGTTTCCGAGAGACTTAAAATAAATAAATAAATATTTATATAAAAATATAAATATATCGTTATCATCGCGCTAGACGTCTCGAGTAGTCGTACGTGTATAAAAAGAATATATCTATGAAAATATCATATAACAAACTCGTATTGCGTTTCGTATGAAAATAATATATAATAACTTGTATTATATATATCACGTCTTGTGTATATTTGTCAAAAATATACGTATATGCCGTCTAGGCGTGTAAAATAAATATAAAAGTTATATTTATTTCGTAAGAGAATCGTCGACTTTTATTGGAAAATAAATATATAACTATATTTATTTATAAAAGGATTCGAGTTCGTTTGAAATAAATATAATAATAACTATATTTATTCTTGTTGTCGAAATAATTTCCATAGCGTTGTTCTCGTAAGTTGTAAGTCGTTTAGTTATACTCTTGTTTTTACTTTTGTAAAAAGCGTTTGTAGTTGAACGCTATATTTTGATATTAAAATGCGAATCGTTGTTATATAATAAAATGTGTTTTGTTTTTACGGATTCTTTCGAAAAACGGACAGAGTTTCCTCTGTTTTTGGACGCCCCCGACAACACCAGTTGTCGTTATTATATCAAAATTCAACAATTTTCAACAACAATCCAATCATATACGCAATATATATATAATTTTATGAGACGACATAGTATAAACTAAATGTTATTTTATATCGGTT
This sequence comes from Helianthus annuus, assembly GCF_002127325.2. NCBI lineage: Eukaryota > Viridiplantae > Streptophyta > Magnoliopsida > Asterales > Asteraceae > Helianthus > Helianthus annuus. The sequence continues at coordinate 106,288,452 of NC_035437.2, forward strand.
CGAGCTCGTTTGTCACGTACGATAAAAATTATAAAAATAACAAATTAATTTCGCCGTTAAACCTTTACCATCTCGCGCGTCGTCTCACGGATAGTGTTGACCAGTTGACCGAGTCGAAACTGAGACCGACCGTCTGTCCGAACCGGCTGACCCCAACCAAACCGAGTGGACTCGTCTGACCCGAGTCGACTCGCTGACTGAGTCAATCGAACCGCCTGACCGAACCGAAATCCGTTGACTGTCTTGTACCGGGAACCCGAACCGAGTTAACTCGGTCTAACCGAGTTAACTAGAACCAGAACCAGAACCAAAACTCGAACTGTAACAGAATCAAAGGTGAACCGTGTGAACCAAAACCGAGCCGACTACACCTTATCATCACAGCCGCTGCCGGCCGGCCCCATCACCGCCGCCGACGGCTACCGTCGCTGGCAAACACCACCGCCATCATCAATAATCAGGCAAAAACAAAAAGTAGAAGCGAAAAGAAGAGAGGAGGGGGGTTACCGTGAAACCCATCAGACTCCTCCATCACCGCCGCGTAGCGGCAGCTCCGCCGCCCATCTCCGTCGTTCACCCCCGCCGTCGGCTCCACTGTGCCACCGTGAGCGGCGGCTCCGCTCCGTCACCGACTCTCTCTCTCTTCTCGACATCTTTCTCTCTCTGCGCTGCTGCCGCACACCACCACCAGACGGTGGTGGTGGTTCGTTTCAGAATCAGAAAGGGGGTGGGGGTGTGGATCGGAGGGTCACAGAGAAGGTGAGGGGGGTTTACCGTTGTGGGTGTGGCTCGCCGGAGCTCCGATCGGAGCCGGTTCGCCGCCGGAAAGAGCACCGGAGTGGGAGAGGAGACCGGGAGTGTTTGGCAGTGGGTTCATGTGAGGAGTTGTGCTTTCTCTGTGATTTGTTTGTGAGGAATCAAGATGGAGAGGAGAAGATCATGTTCAGTGTATTAATAGAGAGGAAGGTTTCTGTAGTCCTTCATGTATTTTAATTGCATTCAGGTTGCCTGTTTTATCCTTGGGAATAAGATTTCTTGTACAGATTTAATGAAGATTGTGTAGAGATTTTCTTTTTAAGATTTGAGATGAAGATCTAAGCAAAAGATCTATCCGTATCTCATTGTAGATTTAGTTTATTATGTGTAGGCTTAGACTTGTGGGTTTTGGGCTTGGGCCCAGGGCCTACAAGCCCATCTCGTGTGTAAGTGGCCCGTAATTCCTACGAGACCCGTTGTCAAAATTCTGAACTCTGTTTAACGTCAAAAATTAAAATGCACCAAGGTACGGTCGGCTGTCGTTGTTTGCACGCCCGTTCGTCGACTACGGTAATAATCGCGAAAAATTGTATTGTTGCCGTCTTTAATCCGTTCTTCGATCCGGTTTTGACTATAGTCACTAAAATTTAATTACGAAGCTAAAATTTATCGTAAAAAAAATTTAATATTTGTCGGCGTTGACAGTATTCTGTACGGTTTCGACCCGTTACCGTTTAACGTTTCACAAGCTGCTCTGTAAACCACCGTTCGCTCACTGTAAGGTTGGATAAACGTTCCTGGGTATTCCAAATGCCTAATTAAGTTAATTTGCGTCGTAAACACTATTTATTATTGCGTAATCACCTGTTAATCACATAATTAAGCGCGTAAATTACCGGTTGTCACATTCTCCCCCTGTTACAGAAATTTCGTCCTCGAAATTTAGAATAGGTTATCTCTTCAGAAGTGTGTTTCAAAAGTTGATGTCAAGGGAAACAAGATGTATAGATAGTCACTAGTGTGACTAAGTTAGCAGGATCCAACAATGAACAGGAACTTCGACCAATCGAATTCCAGATGAACGTTTATAACATGTAAACGAGTTCTAGAAGCAATAACATCCACTGGATGAACTTAGAATCAACAATCTCAAATGTAATAATTTGCATGAAACGTTCGATCGTGATCAGCGCAAGCTGCAAGTCATACCGACGCCACAAGGTGTCGCAATGAAACGATTCAATAATAGGGGTGATCGAACAAGTATCACCTATGTTTTGCATGAAACGCTCAATCATGATTAGCCCAAGCTACAAGTTTGTACTGACACCACAAGGTGTCGTAGTGATTCAAATAATTCAATAATAGTGGTGATCAAACAAATCCACCGTATTTGAAGTCAAATGAAAGCGTAATAAGGTGAATCCAAAAGTTTGTTTCAAATGACATCATAGAATTTTCAATTGAAATTTGAACATCAAAAAAAAAATAACGTTATCGATCGAAGGTGAAGAAGCAATGGGTATCGCAAAATTTTCGATCGATAATGAAAGAACCGTTAGTAGGTACACCGGAATGTAAAAATGAATTTGTGTACCATTGTCTTAACACACTATTGTATTAAGACCGCTTTGATATAATAAATCGAAGTGAATTGGAAAACAATCAATAAATTTTTAGATCCGTGTATGAGATGCGTAAACGAGTTTAGCGCAAGCTTCAAACTAATGAAAATCACCATCACATGGTGTCGAAATCATCAGACAATTTAATGGAGTCGAATACCAAACAGGTTTACCTCGATTCGGAACAAATGAAACGCTTGTTAATACGAATTTGAATATAATGTTCTCAATACATCATATGATGTTTTGAATCGAACATGTGTAATGGACAAGTTCAAACAATTGAACTTGGTTTTAGCGCAATCCGACAATAAACATATGTATCAATAAGAAAACTTTCGGCATGGTCACAATGAAAAACCATGTATGTAACTTGTAAAGAAATGATCGTGATACAATGACCATTAAGAGGAGTAGAGATGCGAAAATCTACTCAGTGAGCGTGAAATTCGAAATTTCAATAATAGAAATTTGAGGACTTTACCTGGGGTTTCGTGTGACGACCAATTGTTAGGTGACATTACCGTCGTTAACCGAAATAGGGGGGATGTGGAGACATACGTCTTTTCCTTGGAGTGATTCGTGTCGTTGCAGGATCGCGTGACAAGTTATCGCTTTCTGGCCGTTAGTTCTCCTGCTGACAGGAATCTAGCGTCGTCGTTGAATTGCGCCATCGCGTCTTTTCAAAGGCCTCGCCTTGATAGTCGTATGTGACGTACTTCAACCTCTGTTGATGTAAGATTAAGTTCCACGTATACCTGTGCAGTAGCGTCGTGTGCCATGTAGAAGGTGATGTACCCCGACATCCGTGGACGTAAAAATTGAGTTCCATGTATTCCCGTGCGCTATCGTTTTGTTATGCGTAGGCTGCCTGCTCGGGGAGTTAAAATATCATAGACAATGTGGATAATAGTGTGTACCCGAGTTAATATTCGCGATTCCTACGTGATGTCCATGCACAAATAATCGATCATATACGCATGTTAGTCATCAATAAGCAATCAAGTAATTCCCCTAGTCCCACTAGTCTATCCTCCCAGCCTCTCAGACTGAATCCCCTAGTCCCACTAGACTATCCTTCCAGCCTCTCAGACTGAATCTCCTAGTCCCACTAGACTATCCTTCCAGCCTCTCAGACTGAATCTCCTAGTCCCACTAGACTATCCTTCCAGCCTCTCAGACTGAATCTCCTAGTCCCACTAGACTGCCCTTCCAGTCCTCCCAGACTGAATCTCCTAGTCCCACTAGACTATCCTTCCAGCCTCTCAGACTGAATCTCCTAGTCCCACTAGACTATCCTTTCAGCCTCTCAGACTGAATCTCCTAGTCCCACTAGACTGCCCTTCCAGTCCTCCCAGACTGAATCTCCTAGTCCCACTAGACTATCCTTCCAGCCTCTCAGACTGAATCTCCTAGTCCCACTAGACTATCCCTTCAGCCTCTCAGACTGAATCTCCTAGTCCCACTAGACTATCCTTCCAGCCTCTCAGACTGTTGTGTACTGTATGTAATTATTTTATGCACCGTGTATGAAACACCGTAACAGCGTATGTTTGAAAACAATATTTTGACTGCTTGTTTTTCGGCAACGGTTGGAGACCATATTCGAGTACTAGGCGTTCTGTATGTATTCAACGTCTCAATGATCTAAGTCCCCAGGGGGAAAGGTGAGGTTAGAGCCTAGGTATCACAACAGAAACCTAATTCGCTGTAACCTATAGCTCTGATACCAATCTGTCACACCCCGAATTTATCAGAGCATTGGCGTGACTGGACTGGTATCTTTATTGCACAACGGAAGCAAATAAGCTAAGTCTTTCTAGAAACTGAACGCCCACTAAGTACTCGACTCTTCATGGTCCTCCTATTCCAACCGTGCTTTGTCTTAGAAATGCAACCTGAGAAAGAACATGCGAAAAAGTCAACATAAAGTTGAGCGAGTTCATAGTTTGTTTGTAAAAGATCTGAAATAAATCTTTTGAGTTGTGAAAGGTTTGAAATAAATCTTTGGTAACCGGTTTTTGAAATAGTATTGAGAAAATGAATTTAAAAATCATTTTCTTGCCAAGTTATATGGAAACGTTGTGTTTGTAACACGTTATGTTCATAAAACCATGTATTTGTAAAGCCTTGTATTTGTAATGTTCGCATAACCGTCAATGCCCACCCTGACCTTGACTCTATACCCCCATAATTCTTTGGATTTGTATAAAACATGGTAGTTAATTTGTATGAACTAAAAGTTTCCGTAAGTATAAAATCCCTGGTATGTAGCAGTGTAAGAGGACTTGTGATCACCAATGGTTTGCAAGGCCACTGACATATGTGAAGTGCAAATAGGGAGACTCAAACCTAGCAGATTTCGCCACGGCAAAGTATGTGGACAAAGTCACCCCACGGTCCGTTTCTAGTTTGGCCGGGGGCTGGGCTCGCTACACCCAGATAGATCTACCGCTCCTGTCCCTCGGTCCCTCCATGAGGACTAATGGCCCCATGTTGTTCCTATCCACTCACATGATCGTATAACACCTCCTTACGTTAACCATACCATGTAAAAATTTTTCGTAATTACTGTAACATATATTCCACCTCAGCCACCCTGGCTGAGCCTCCCCAGCCACCCTGACTGAGCTTTCCCAGCCACCCTGACTGAACTTTCCCAGCCACCCTGACTGAACCTTCCCAGCCACCCTGACTGACTCCTTAGTTATGAAAAAATCATTCATATTTCGAAAATAAGCATTCGTTTTGTAAAAACCGGTATGTTTAGTATAAACCTTTCGTAAATCATTTAAGTTCCTCGAAATCCATTCGTGATATGATTTAGAAATACGAGTTTTGCGTTTGTTCAAAACTTTGTATGTTTCTGAAAATTGTGCATGTCTTTCCACCCCGAAAACATTTACAAAAAGAATGTAAAACAGTAGTAAAAGTGGGGGTTATGAACTCGCCTGAATATTCCTGTGTAAAGCTAGCTAATTACGACTTCGATGATGTCGTTTCCAAGACGTGGCTTGCTAGCGTGCATTCTACAATATTCCTAACATGGAATATCTAATAAGTTTCTAAGCAAAAACGGTAACTACGTGCTACCGAGCTCTACCGAATCGTTAATCGAACGATTCAACGGTAAGTTGTTAACTTAATGGAAAAGATTAAGTTATACGTGTTAAGTCTCGTTTAATGTTAGTAGCAATTTAATGAGTCTTGAAAAAGACTTAGTTTCCGAGAGACTTAAAATAAATAAATAAATATTTATATAAAAATATAAATATATCGTTATCATCGCGCTAGACGTCTCGAGTAGTCGTACGTGTATAAAAAGAATATATCTATGAAAATATCATATAACAAACTCGTATTGCGTTTCGTATGAAAATAATATATAATAACTTGTATTATATATATCACGTCTTGTGTATATTTGTCAAAAATATACGTATATGCCGTCTAGGCGTGTAAAATAAATATAAAAGTTATATTTATTTCGTAAGAGAATCGTCGACTTTTATTGGAAAATAAATATATAACTATATTTATTTATAAAAGGATTCGAGTTCGTTTGAAATAAATATAATAATAACTATATTTATTCTTGTTGTCGAAATAATTTCCATAGCGTTGTTCTCGTAAGTTGTAAGTCGTTTAGTTATACTCTTGTTTTTACTTTTGTAAAAAGCGTTTGTAGTTGAACGCTATATTTTGATATTAAAATGCGAATCGTTGTTATATAATAAAATGTGTTTTGTTTTTACGGATTCTTTCGAAAAACGGACAGAGTTTCCTCTGTTTTTGGACGCCCCCGACAACACCAGTTGTCGTTATTATATCAAAATTCAACAATTTTCAACAACAATCCAATCATATACGCAATATATATATAATTTTATGAGACGACATAGTATAAACTAAATGTTATTTTATATCGGTTCGAGCTCGTTTGTCACGTACGATAAAAATTATAAAAATAACAAATTAATTTCGCCGTTAAACCTTTACCATCTCGCGCGTCGTCTCACGGATAGTGTTGACCAGTTGACCGAGTCGAAACTGAGACCGACCGTCTGTCCGAACCGGCTGACCCCAACCAAACCGAGTGGACTCGTCTGACCCGAGTCGACTCGCTGACTGAGTCAATCGAACCGCCTGACCGAACCGAAATCCGTTGACTGTCTTGTACCGGGAACCCGAACCGAGTTAACTCGGTCTAACCGAGTTAACTAGAACCAGAACCAGAACCAAAACTCGAACTGTAACAGAATCAAAGGTGAACCGTGTGAACCAAAACCGAGCCGACTACACCTTATCATCACAGCCGCTGCCGGCCGGCCCCATCACCGCCGCCGACGGCTACCGTCGCTGGCAAACACCACCGCCATCATCAATAATCAGGCAAAAACAAAAAGTAGAAGCGAAAAGAAGAGAGGAGGGGGGTTACCGTGAAACCCATCAGACTCCTCCATCACCGCCGCGTAGCGGCAGCTCCGCCGCCCATCTCCGTCGTTCACCCCCGCCGTCGGCTCCACTGTGCCACCGTGAGCGGCGGCTCCGCTCCGTCACCGACTCTCTCTCTCTTCTCGACATCTTTCTCTCTCTGCGCTGCTGCCGCACACCACCACCAGACGGTGGTGGTGGTTCGTTTCAGAATCAGAAAGGGGGTGGGGGTGTGGATCGGAGGGTCACAGAGAAGGTGAGGGGGGTTTACCGTTGTGGGTGTGGCTCGCCGGAGCTCCGATCGGAGCCGGTTCGCCGCCGGAAAGAGCACCGGAGTGGGAGAGGAGACCGGGAGTGTTTGGCAGTGGGTTCATGTGAGGAGTTGTGCTTTCTCTGTGATTTGTTTGTGAGGAATCAAGATGGAGAGGAGAAGATCATGTTCAGTGTATTAATAGAGAGGAAGGTTTCTGTAGTCCTTCATGTATTTTAATTGCATTCAGGTTGCCTGTTTTATCCTTGGGAATAAGATTTCTTGTACAGATTTAATGAAGATTGTGTAGAGATTTTCTTTTTAAGATTTGAGATGAAGATCTAAGCAAAAGATCTATCCGTATCTCATTGTAGATTTAGTTTATTATGTGTAGGCTTAGACTTGTGGGTTTTGGGCTTGGGCCCAGGGCCTACAAGCCCATCTCGTGTGTAAGTGGCCCGTAATTCCTACGAGACCCGTTGTCAAAATTCTGAACTCTGTTTAACGTCAAAAATTAAAATGCACCAAGGTACGGTCGGCTGTCGTTGTTTGCACGCCCGTTCGTCGACTACGGTAATAATCGCGAAAAATTGTATTGTTGCCGTCTTTAATCCGTTCTTCGATCCGGTTTTGACTATAGTCACTAAAATTTAATTACGAAGCTAAAATTTATCGTAAAAAAAAATTTAATATTTGTCGGCGTTGACAGTATTCTGTACGGTTTCGACCCGTTACCGTTTAACGTTTCACAAGCTGCTCTGTAAACCACCGTTCGCTCACTGTAAGGTTGGATAAACGTTCCTGGGTATTCCAAATGCCTAATTAAGTTAATTTGCGTCGTAAACACTATTTATTATTGCGTAATCACCTGTTAATCACATAATTAAGCGCGTAAATTACCGGTTGTCACACCATAGGTGCACAATTTATACGGTTTAGATGATACATGTTCAAGTTAATAAGAATAAACGCTCTGTTGAATTAGCAACCAGTGAGAGAGTTTTGCTGGAAACATGGATGTGTCGGTGATGTTGTCGAGGAGTGTCAGGAAATGCTTAGTGATAGCATTTTCTTATACTCCTCGGCAATGTCACCGACCCCTCATAAAAATTCCATCAAAAATATCTCACTGGTTGCTTCTGTAGGTCCCCTTGATGTATATGGATCTTTACAGAATCGTCTTTCCAATCAAGAGTGCGGAATCCTCTTGATTAGAATTAGCAGAAAACGTGTAGAAACAGAAAACAGTAAATCACTTTCAAACCGGGTTTTCTATTGATTATCAATCACAAGGAATTACAATCAAATCAAAACCCTAACCACACTCAAATTCGTCCAAACCCTAGCTCTCACGAATTTCAATGTCTCTCAAACTGTTTTGGCTGATTTTACTGATCAACCTAAACCCAAAAGCCTAACCTTGTTTATATACCACAAGGTTTACAAGTTGGACTAGGTTAAACCTCATGGGCTGCAAATTGGACAGGCCCAATTCGCCCCCCATCACCCAATCTGGGTTTAGTTTAGCCCAAACTCAATTATCTCACTAATACAAAGCTAAACCCGCTAACTGTTTATCGTTAAACTAATTACAAGATATCCAAAGACCAAATCTAAGCTGTTGTCACAGAATATGCACCAACAAACTCCCCCTTGACAATAGCTTCATAAAAACTTTGTCTTCAGTCTTCTTGCAATCTTCAAGTAATTTTGCACTGTCTTTGGTCTTTGGATAGCTTCAGCTTCAACAGCTTCTGTCAGCAACAGACTCCCCCTAAGTTGATGCATCCAATCACCAAATCTTCAACATGTTAGCGTTTGAGTAAACTCCAGTTCAGCATTTGCACAGCAATCTTCAACTCTTCAACTTTGTCTGCAATATAGAAAGGAGGTTCTACCATGCATCCAATCAAACTCTCATCTTCACACTTCACAGCTACTTCTCAGCAACAAACTGCTTCAATCTGTATACTATAAAACAAACATCTCGAGAAACCATAAGAATTTTTCAACAAAGTTAAATAAATTATTATTTTTCAAGAGATAGTTAAACTGTATTACAGATTAAGCATTTTCAATTTCATCACCAACACGCAAAACTTTTTGTTCAACACACAAGAACCTGCAAGATTTAAAATTTGAACTCACTTACTAACACCGTCTCCCCCTATCAGTAACAATTCCTCCAAGAATAACAGTTTTCCGTACATTAAGAATTTTAAACAGAAAAAGACACTATTTTTAGATTTTTTATATTTTTCTGAAAGCAAGTAAATACAAAAGCAATAAACACTCTATTTTTGTGAGAATCACTGGTAAGAAGATCATATCAGCACAATCAAACTATTTCACACAATTAGATTATTCTTTATTTAATGTTTTAGTGAAAAGCAGTTCAAGACGATTACCAGTATGTTTGTCCACTTAAACAAAATGCATGAACATTTCAAGTACCATTACCGTATGATACGTTAAGGTAATTTTATTTTTGATATCTGAGTGTGTCCCACTTCAGGATATACCCCCACGATCAAGGTATGCACAAAGATTCATCGTAGTAGGTGAGTATACTGATGTCATCCTTTAAGATATCCTGAACGTGCCTAGGTCTGCATATAATCTGTTTTATCATGTTTTGATTGCTTAACAATGAACACCCAAATAAATACTAATCAAATCCTGGAAATATAAACAACACACTCTATCATGCAAGTATCTTCCCTACCACATATTTAACAAGTCCAATCCAGATTTCTGAAATCTTAACTGGGAATAGGTTGAGAAGAGAACAGAATAGATCTTTAGTAGAGATGGTATAATATACAGATCAAATGAGATTTTCTCAGTTTGATATAGGTTTCTTGGGTTTCTTTTGGGCACTTGAGGGCCTCTTTCGGGTGTATTAGATCTATAGCGCGACAACGTACAGCTAGGTCAGCATGTATCTGGATGCAGCAGAAGCTGTCGTTGCCTAGCACCTCCAGGTCAGCATATATCTGGATGCAGCAGAGGAGGTACACGACTTTTTTCAGAGAAGATTTCAGAATCAGATCAAAATTGTGTGTATCGGGAAAATATACAGACATTCAAATAGAAATGAGCTAATTCCAAGTGACTTTCTTTCCTGGGGTCATGTACAATTTTAGTTCTGAACAGAAAGACAGCCAAGATATCCCCAGATGAAATAACAGTATAAAGACCCAAAACTTCAGATTTTGGCAATCTATCAACGCAAGAATTAAGGTCATTAAACCATACACCACTAATGTGTTCCCCACTCATATTCAGTTCATTTAAGTTTATATCACATTGGTAAGTTGATTAGTTCATGCTTTTTGCCTACTGGTACATCATATGATGAAGCTGCTATCACACTTAAGCAATTTAGATTCAATTTTAGTGTGACAGTCTAACTTGCTGATGTACTATCATTTCTTCTTTTTCACACAGTGAAATCTCATTTTTGATTTTCTATTTTTTTTATGTTTTTGATTTTTCAATTTTTTTTATGAAAAGCAGTAAACTATTTACAAAAATTCTTATGAAAAACCAGTTATTCAGGATTCCTCATCCCGTTGAGTTCGACTAAGTGTTCAAAGCGAGCCCTGTCAAATGCTTTAGTATAAAGATCTGCCAGGTTATCTTCTGTGTCGACTCAGCACTTTGAACTTCAATTTAAATCATTTAAAATATATACATATCAACAATCTCACATCCCCCGCCATGTGCCTAGAGCAGCCACTATCAACATAAGTTGATAATCCTCCTTAGCAGCTCCTGCACACACTAACTTAAAAAATTAGTTAGATTGGGGGACCCAAGCCTTAATGGTCTTGGGTCGTCCAAATTCACCAACTACTGGAACATCCATCCAATATCCATTACTCCTAACTGGAGTCTTGGATCTCAGACCTGTTGATGGAATTTGATTTTGATTTCCATAAGGTCTCTGGTCCTGAGGGTTCCTATATACATTTGGACTATTTGACCTTTGGAAATTTTGATTTTGAAACCTTGAATTTTGATTCCAAGAAGCATTATTGTTATAATTTCTAAAGCCCTTGTTATAAAAAGTTCGACCACCATTATTTTGGTATCGATTTTGATATTGACATTGACTTCTGAAATTATTAGAATTAAAGTTGTTCATTCTAGGTGAACTGCTTCTAGGTCTCTGATATCTGCCTGGTGGAGATCTAGGCTGAAATCTTTGTTGATTTCTTTGAAAACGTGGAACTTGTGGAGTTCCTGTTCCAACCTTATCTACACCAACAACAACATTGTGTGGTTGCTTAGGAGCAGATTTCTTTGGAGAATTTGAACCTTTCTCCTCACTATCACCACTCTTCTCTGGTAATTTCCCTCTCTGTTTGTCACTCATTTGTGCTTCACTATTTTTGTTAGGACAGCAGCTAGCTACATGTCCCTTTATGTGACACCGGAAGCACGATCTCCTTTTCAAAGACTTCTTAGCAGGCGTCTCTGAGGTAGATCCCTTATCAGATGGTGATGATGCCTTGGAAGAATTTTGTTCAGTTTGCTTTGATTCAGATTTTTCTTTGTTTTTATTCTTAGCAAACTCTACATTTGATTCTTTTTCAATAACAGCAGTTTCATTTTTCATATCACTACCTTGAACAAAATTAATCTTTTTAACAAAAGTTTGATTTTTGCTCTTAGGAGGTGAATTTTTCTTTTTCAAAGATTCCCTGTTATTGTTCTTCTTAGCATCACCACTCTCAGACCCCTCACCTTGACTTGATGTAGATGCGAAACTACTTGGTGCGGTTGACATATAGGCTGCTAGCTCATCTTCATCAGGAAGGAAAGAATAGTCATGACTAAGAGGAGGTGGGACTTCATTAAAGCCCTGGAAGCCCACAGTGGTCTTGTCATTACTTTTCTTTAACCTACCCATCATATGTTTCATAACAAAAGACGAATCTCTGAACTGACTTAATTTCTGTTCAAGTTCAACAATTTTGAGTTGCGCATCTGACAACTCTTTGTTTTTATCAGAAATCTCTTTTGTTTTCTCAGCCATCATTTCATGAGCTAAGTCTATGACTTGAAGCTTTTCATTTAATTTGCATGTTAAAGCTTCAATTTCACTTTCATACTCTTTTATCTTCTTCAAGTATGAAGTTTCGTTTCTTTTAGCGAAAAAGTTTGACTCTTTTATGCTCGACATTTCGCTTACCAGACTTTGATTTTGTGTTGACAATCTGTCAACCTCACCCTGTAGTTCACGACACCTCAAACACACAGAATTAGATTTTACCTTTTCCTCATGAACTTCTTGAGTTTCATCAGCAACAACCTGTTCAACTTCACTCTTTTTCTCTACTTCAGCATCATCCACTTTTACTTCAGCATTCTCCACTTGAGATTCAGCATCACTCACACTAGTTTCAGCCTCATCAACTGGCACTATCTCTGCCATGAATGCCTGAGTGACACTTTTATTTCCCTGATATCGCTTCTGTAATGCATCCCACATATCTTATATCTTTTGAATTAGTGTACTTCTTGAAGTTATGCTTGATGCTATCAGGTAAGGATGTCTTTACTGCAGCCAAAGCTCTCTTTTCAGCATCATACATCTTTTTATCATCAGCTTTCATGTTGACATAGGCTGTTACTCGTGGTCTGCCCTCAAAATGTACTGGGTTTACGTACCCATCTTCAATACATACCCACATGTGTGCATCCTAAGATTTAATGAAGGATTTGAAGCTGTCCTTCCATGTAAGATAATTCTCCACTTTCATCATCTTAGGTGGTTTGTTGGTAGTACCAACCTCATGTTCCATCTTCAACAGCTCGTTCAAAGTAGACATGTTCGACATTTTAACATTGCAGACTGAGAAAACCGTACAAAATTTTTCCGAGAACAGTGATTACCAAATTACACCGTTAGAATCGTCTCGAAAAGACGAATCCAATGATATATAATGTCAAAAACCGAATTCGGGATTTTCCAGACTTTTTTTTTGTCCTAAAAATCCAAGGAATCTAACGGCGCAAACGGTTCTGTCAAACGAGTTACGGTTCACTTTCTATTTGCAAAACACTGAAAATTTTCCTACGCTTGCCAACGGAAATTCCACCACTGCTATTAATTTTGCTAGGTTAACTTTGCTAGGTTAAATTCGCTGGTTTTGAAGGTCAATTTCGCTGGTTTAGTTCGCGTTAATTTCGCAGATCTAGTTCACAAGTTCGCAGGTCAAAATCGCTGGTCAACTTCGCTCCAAATTCGCCAAATTCGTTGGTCAATTTCGCTATTACGACGACCAGTAAATTCGCCGAAAACCGTGGTACTTTCGCTGTGGAAAATTACACGGTCACTAAAGTCGCCTTTGGATTTTAACTTCGCCGATCACCGAGGTACTCAGTCACAAAATCGCTGGAGAGTTAATTTCGCTGGTCAGTCAGCGAAATTGATCAAATTCGCCAGTTAAAACTGGAAACTTGATCTGTTCGAAAATTGTGAAGATTTTTCTGATTCTCCTAACAACTTCCTGCAAAGTCAAAGCAGCAAATCAGCAAAAGAATTTCGAAAATTTATCAAGAACTGATTGAATAAACTCAAGAACACGAAGAACAGTCTTCGAATCTTCAAGTCTATCAGCCGAAAACTTTTCCAGAATCAACCAAATCTTTCTAGAAATCCTGCAAACCACTAAACAAACAAACCAGAAGATCAAACAGCCAAAAAAATTCGAAAATTTTATCAAACCAACACAAAAATTTCGAAACCCTAATTTTTCAGGTTTCAAGATTTCGAAAATTCTTCTTGTTTATGCAGCAACAATTCTGAACCGAGCCTTCAAGAGCCTAATGCTCTGATGGAGGACATGTGAATTTTGCGGAGGTTGTTGACTGAATTCGAAGATTATGATGGAGGACATGTGAATTTTGCGGGTGCGAAAGGTGGTAGAATTACAGGATGAGGAAAGGTGACCAATGGAAAGATCACACTGGACAAAGTGAACTATGTTGAGCAGCTTAAACACAATCTTATGAGCGTGTCACAAGTCTACGACAAGGGTCACTCAGTCCATTTTACCAAGAATGAAGCATTAGTTTTGAAACCAGGTTTGGAGATACCGGACGATTGGATAGTGATGCGAGCTCCAAGGAGAAATGACACTTATGTCATGGACATGGGTGCTAAGGATCCAACTGCAGTGGTGGCGTGTTTACTATCAAAAGCATCTGAAGCTGAATCGATGTTGTGGCACAGACGCATGGCCCATATTCACTACCGAAAAATGAATTACCTTGTTAAAAATGAGCTAGTGAAAGGGGTTCCATTGCGGAGGTTTCAAGTGGAAGACAAATGTCTTCCATGTCAAAAGGGAAAACAACACAAGAAACCTCACAAATCAAAAACAGTAAATTCCATAGATGCCCCTTACGAATTACTTCACATGGATTTATTCGGTCCAGTGAACGTGAGGAGCATAGGTGGAAAGTACTATTGTTTAGTTGTCACTGATGATTACTCACTTTGTATTAGTGAGATAATTGAGTTTGGGCTAAACTAAACCCAGATTGGGTGATGGGGGCGAATTGGGCCTGTCCAATTCGCAGCCCATGAGGTTTAACCTAGTCCAACTTGTAAACCTTGTGGTATATAAACAAGGTTAGGCTTTAGGGTTTAGGTTGATCAGTAAAATCAGGCAAAACAGTTTGAGAGACATTGAAATTCGTGAGAGCTAGGGTTTGGACGAATTTGAGTGCGGCTAGGGTTTTGATTTGATTGTAATTCCTTATGATTGATAATCAATAGAAAACCCGGTTTGAAAGTGATTTACTGTTTTCTTTTTCTACACGTTTTCTGCTAATTCTAATCAAGAGGATTCCGCACTCTTGATTGGAAAGACGATTCTGTAAAGATCCATATACATCAAGGGGACCTACAATTGGTATCAGAGCGTTAGGCTCTTGAAGGCTCGGTTCAGAATTGTGGTTGGCAGATTTGAGTGTGTGAGGATCTTGATTGATTGTAATCAGTTTGATAGTTAATCAATAAAGATCCGGTTTGAAAGTGATTGCTGATTTCTGTTTCTACACGTTTCTGTGATATTCTGATCAAGAGGATTCCGCACTCTTGATCGGATTGACAATTCTGTGAAGATCCATACACATCAAGGGGACCTACAGCTTCTTCAACAGAGGGTTTCTTTTTGTTACCTGAACCTGTATCATCTAAACTTGGTTCGATGTTGCATACCATGGATGGCGAGTGCGCTGTTTTCTTCTTGCAACCTGTTATGCAGCCATGAGAACAACAATGCCTATTCTGAGCCCTGTGTTAATTTGTTATAAGGTATTTTTAATAATGATGTTGGCGTCCCGAGTTTGAATTTCCGGCTGTGATGACTTTGGTAAAAAAAAAAACTTGGTTCGATGTTGCATAGCATGGATGGCGAGTGCGCTGTTTTCTTCTTGCAACCTGTTATGCAGCCATGAGAACCACAATACCTATTCTAAGCCCTTTGTTATTTGGTCATAAGGTATTTTTAATAATGATGTTGGCAATGACACCCTACCTACAGGCATTTTCGGTATATGCAACTGTAACGTATATTTGATCGTTCCGTCCCGAGTTCGGCTTTCGGATGTGATGACTTTTGTAAAAAAAACTGTGTTCGAGGTTGGATAGCAAGGGAAGGCTATTGCCCTGTTTGCTACCATTAAGGTATTACGCAGCCATTAGAATTCATTTTTATTTGTATTTAGGGATCCGACGCTAATTATTATGTTAATATTTTCAGTTTAAATATTTATTTGGCCTAATTATTTTACCAATTTTTCATTTGCAGTGCATTTGTGATTGATTTGAATTCTATATTCGGTTGTTGCGTCCCGAGTTTTATTTCCGGCTGTGATGACTTTGGTAAAAAAACAACTTGGTTAAATGTTGCATAGCATGGATGGCGAGTGCGCTGTTTTCTTCTTGCAACCTGTTATGCAGCTATGAGAACCACAATACCTATTCTGATCCCTGTGTTAATTGGCCAATAGGTATTTTTAATAATGATGTTGGCATCCCGAGTTTAATTTCCGGCTGTGATGATTTTTTGTAAAAAAAAATACTTTGTTCGATGTTGCATACCATGGATGGCGAGTGCGCTGTTTTCTTCTTGCAACCTGTTATGCAGCCATGAGAACCACAATACCTATTCTGAGCCCTGTGTTAATTTGTCATAAGGTATTCTTAATAATGATGTTGGCGTCCCGAGTTTGATTTTCCGGCTGTGATGACTTTGGTAAAAAAAACTTGGTTCGATGTTGCATAGCATGGATGGCGAGTGCTCTGTTTTCTTCTTGCAACCTGTTATGCAGCCATGAGAACCACAATACCTATTCTCAGCCCTGTGTTATGTGGTCATAAGGTAATTTTAATAATGATGTTGGCAACGACACCCTACCTACAGGCATTTTCGGTATATGGAACTGTAACTTATATTTGATCGTTCCGTCCCGAGTTCGGTTTTCGGATGTGATGACTTTTGTAAAAAAAAACTGTGTTCGAGGTTGGATAGCAAGGAAGGCTATTGCCCTGTTTGCTACCATTAAGGTATTACGCAACCATTAGAATTCATTTTTATTTGTATTTAGGGATCCGACGCTAATTATTATGTTAATATTTTCAGTTTAAATATTTATTTGGCCTAATTATTTTACCAATTTTTCATTTGCAGTGCATTTGTGATTGATTTGAACTGGCATTTTTTCCTTTTTGGTTCTTCTCGATCCTCTTGAATCGTGATTGATGTTATGGAAATTATCAATCATATAAAAATAGATGTAACTGAATTTTCTATTTTAATAAAGAATTCATTCCAAAGGTGTATTATAATAACAAATTTCTTTTCCTAAATTAACTTCCCAACTCCTATTATAAATAACACATTTGACATATTACACTTTCATTCACATCTTACTCACAAACTTTCTCTCAGAAGAATGTATGTTTATCATTTTTGTTTCATTTTAATTCAGCAGATTTTTATTGTCGATTAACATATTGCGTTGATGATTACACCATAATGTTTTATTTATTATTCATTTGCAGAAATGGAACAGCCTGCTATTACACTTCTCAACAATGTTGATCTTAATGTTGATGATTACACTATCAGAGTCCGCGTTGTCCGATTATGGACAAGACCTGCCTTCAACAATCCTCGAAAGATTTACTGCTACGACATGATTTTCATGGACCAAGAGGTTTGTTTATATACATTTATAACTTATCTATATTTATATATATATATATATTATTTTGACTTAACACATTATTATAACCCGTGCTGTTGCAGGGCACCAAAATGCAGGCATTTGTACTACAAAGAAACGCTACCGTTTATGAGCACCTTTTGAAAGAAAATCAGTGTTTAACTATACGTAACCCATCCATGGGTGAGAATCGCCAGAAAGTTAAATATGTTCATAGTACGTTGAAGATCAATCTAAATGAGAACACTGTTGTTGAGGCTTACACCGAGCTTGTTGGTTCTGAGTGGGGATTTGATTTTACTCCATTTGATTCTATTCTGGAGGACCCAGATGACGACGGCAAGTCTTTCAAAAGTCCAATTGGTAATTTATTTAAAAATCTAATCTGATATGAAAAAAGTTTGGAATTTCGGTATATATCTTATTTAGTTTCTACTATTTTTATTTTTAGATGTAATTGGGTTTGTGGTGAAGAGCATTCCGGCTGAGGGTAAGAGTGGTAATAACAATGGCAAAGAGGAAAACAAAGTTACCTTTATTCTTGAAGACTTGCAGTACGAATACATTTACATATATTTATATCTGTTTTAGTAATTTTACTTTTTGACTTTATCTGTAAATAACAAGTTAACTATTAAAATTTTTATATAGGCACCATCAGATTTTTGTTACACTATGGGATGGTTATGCTGATCAAATTCGAGCATTTGAGAGGAACCATCCAGCGGAAAAGAATGTTGTGGTCGTTATTCAGTTTGGGAAGTACAGGTTTTGGGGAGGTATATTCTATCTGATCAATGTCAATTATCTTTTAGCAATGTATTTACATGTATTTAATCTATCCGTTTAGTTACATGTTTTTTTAATACACAGGACATGTGAATGTCTCCAATTTGTATACTGTAACTCGAGTGTTCATCAACAGTGACATTCCCGAGATTTTCGATTTTAAGAAAAGGTTTGTATTCGTAATACAGTTTTCTATATTATAGTTAACATACAAATTACTGTCACTAACTTTGTTATGTGTTTTTAGTTTTGTTGCTCAGATTTCTGCTTCAACGTCTTCCGGTTATTCTGGGTTGACTTCTTCTGTTATAAAGTCACCTGTTGACGAATATCTTAAAGATTTCACCTTCAGTATAATTGGAGCTTTAAGCGGAATCGCAGAGGTAAGTTGTACACTTTGTAGCTATTTTATAGTATAGTATAGTTATATCGTAATAATTGGTTAAAAGTATGTTTAACTATTCTTTGGTGTGCACAGAAAAAGGTTGTTATTATCCTTGGTACAATCACGAGCTTCGCATCAGAAAGCACATGGTTTTACAATGCCTGTAAATCTTGCACCAAAAAGGTTTTTACAACAACTATTTGCAAGGAGAAGCAAGATGGAAGCGAAGGTTTTGACGAAGTAACAATGTTGGAATGCCAGACTGATCGTTGTAATCAAAAGACCGTCACCTCTGTTCCCAGGTAAATTTACCACTTTATTCTTTTTTGTCCTCGTACTATACTTTGATTGTTAACTAAAACGTTAACAAATATTTACAGGATCAAAGTTCCGATACGTGTTCAGGATTGTACCGGGATTGTCACCTTGACGTTGTTTGAACGTGAAGTTGTCAAACTGCTCAGTGTTTCTGCAAATCAGCTTTTAGAAAACAACATAAAGGTAAATGTACTCGTGGATTATACATTTCGTATTTCGTTTCTTATTTTGTTAAAAATACTATCAATGTTGTTCAAGATCAAGTTTTTACATTTGTCAAACAGTTGGCTAGCGAAGGAAACTTTCCTAAAGAGTTTAATGCTTTGCTAAATCGGAAGTTTGCATTCAAGATAGCCATAGGTTCTTATAACCTCAAAAACAAAGCAGATGGCTACTCTGTTTCAAAGTTGACTGAAAATCCAACAGTCATGTCCGAGCTTGATCACCATTTTGATGCTATGCAGGTTTTTTCTACCGTTCAACTGTATTGGTATAAACTGTTATACGTTATATTTATATGTTAAGTCATTACTTATAAATTGTATTAAAAAGAGCCTGTGGAGGAGGAACCGTTAAACGTTGTTTCTGCTGATTCAAATCCAACTGTTAAGGTTCATGTTAAGGTTTGTGAGCTATATGAATTTAATATTTGCTGGAACATTTTGTTGCATATTTTTTTTATTTCATCTACTTACCTTTTTATATATTATTCACAGGATTCTGTTTCCCGTACGGGTGATGATGAGACTCCGATTTCTAAGTTGAACAAGAGCATGTTTACCACACCCTCTGGTCCTGTGAAGAGTAGTTCTGTGACGATGATTGAAAAGGAACTTAAGCGTAATCTGGATGCAGTTTATGAGGTGGATTTTTTTTCTTCCCAGTCCTCTACTAAACTGCGTAAGAGTGATAGCGACATGGAGGAAGATGCGAATGTGACTGTTGGGCTTTTGAAGCCCAAGATCGAGAAGTAGTCTGTCGAGTCTAATAATCATCTCAATATGTTTGAACAATTTGATTTTCCCCTTATGTTTTCATTATCATTCTGAATGTTGAACTGTGGTTTTCATTGTTTGGGTACCGACTATGTATTCGGTGTCTCTTTTGTGTGGTTTATTATCGTTTTATGAATAAGAGATGATTTTATTAAGCAGCCTTTGCATTTATATTTTCTTTTCAATGATTTGTAGTGCATTATCATAAATTTATATACATCACATTAATAATGTTTAATTCGTAAATCAAAAACAAATCATACGTTTAATGGTATTGTATATTGTTTAACTGATATCGACAATACTATAAATTATGAATCTTAAAATATATAGTTTATATGAAAATTGCACAAAACCTTACTATTAGTTAAAAATGATTTGTATAAACTGTTATACGTTATATTTATATGTTAAATCGAATTTATTTATTTTATTTGAATGAATGTCGAGTTTATTTATTTCTATTGATATCATTAATTCGGGAAAATAATATATTGATACAATTAGTTAATTTTATAATTTATTTTATCAGTTAATCGATTTATATAGATTGATATCATTAATTCAGAAAAATATATTCAAGAAACGATCGATTATACAGATACAGTTGGACTTAACATATTTATTTATTTTAATTTTAAGGAATGTCAAATTTAAAATTATAATTAGTTACATCATGTAGCAAACTTTCTTACTTTATATTATATAGTTTATATGTAAATATGGAAATTGGTCAATCACATACAATATGGAAATTTATCTATTTTAATAAATGTCGAAATTGAAATTATAATTAGGTACATCATTGCCAAACTTACATGGCCACATATATTATAAATACCCTTCTCCTACCTTTTATTTCATACACATCCAACCTTCTTACATTCTTTCATCAATACACACACAAAGGTATGAGTATTATGGATGTTATTATAATTCGTCATTATATATTATTGTCTAAGTAATATAACTCGGTTGCTTACTTCACAAATTCGAGTACATAATTCTTATCAATTGTTTCTTTTGAAATATTTTGTAGGATGCAACGTCTTGAATTTGAAATGTTTGCTAACGAAATCCTATCAAGGCTACCAACAAAGTGTGTTGGTCGATTAAGATGTGTTTCCAAACAATGGCGATACGAATTGTCGTCACATTTGTTTGCAATTATTCACTATCGTCGTACGGCTAAATATGAAGATCGTAAGCTTATCACGCTGATCAAGTCATCAATTGATCTTCATAACTTGATTAGTGGAAAGGTAGACATTTCTTCAAGGAAGATTATTTCCTTCCCCGTTGACACCTGTCTTTCAAATCTAACAATTCTTGCTTCTGAATATGGTCTTTTACTGATCTCCATCCATTGGTTATCAAACGAATTGATTCTTTGGAATCCAACAACTAACCAATTTTTGAATTTGTGTGATAAGAAACCTAAACATTTTTTTTTATTTAAAGAAAGATGCAGTTGGGATTTATATTGATTCATCTAACGATGTTAAAATATTACTTCTCCAACGTCGTATGGATGATATTGTACCGCGTGTGTATTCTCAGAACACATGTCAATGGAAAACTTTAACTTTCTTGAAAGGGCCGGATTACGGTTCAAGTTTATATTGGTTGTCTTCCGGAACTTTATGCAATAATGTTTTATATTTTCCATCTCCACACTATTGGACGCCTGCTAAAAGTTATACGATTGCTTTTGATGTGGATTCTGAAACCTTCTCGAAGGTTTCCATACCACAATGTACTGATGTTATTGTTCGCCAAAGCAGTTTTTTAAAAATCCGCAACACACTTCATATGTTTATTGTTGGAAAAACCCCTGATAAAAATGCGAAGCTATTTAAATTCGAAGATGAACTATGGTCAGAAGTTTTGTCTTTTACAAACGTGAATTCAATTTCATTTGATTCATGGCGTAACAAATTAGCTGAGAACAAAGGTGACACTTGGTCTGTTGAGATCGATCGGTGTGGTATTATGGAGATACAAATTGGAATGAAGGATTTTCAATACTTACAAGACGCTGAGACATTTCAATGACTATACAATGTAGCATCGTTTGAAGAGACCGTTGTCTCACCTATTTAGTATTAATAAGTTGATGTTACCGATATTATTTTGATTTACTATCGATATTAACACTTTATTAAATTGTCGCATTTCCAATTTCCAAATCATTATAAAATAAAATATTTAAATCTTTATTCATTTGATAATTGTAATTTATTAATTTTTTTTTAATTCTGTATTGATTTGTGTTGGTAACTTGCATTCTTTATTACCAAATATTATCATTGATTAAGATCCATCCAAAAAAAGACACAACTGATAATTCAAAAATATTATTTGTTATATTTATTAAAATTATATGGTAACACCACCATTAACAATAATTATTATCTTTCGAATTTTTTTATTTTGTATATCATACAAAATAAAATCTATTAACAAATATTATGATCGGCTATATAAATTTAATATAGTAATGGTATCTATATTTAAAAAAAATATGGTAATCTTAATGGAAAGAAAAAATCGGATATAACTTTCTAAAAGCAATTATCATTTCCATTTGGTATCACATATGCCTATCATATATCAATCCCAATTATATTTCATACATATTTGTTTTGGCTCCAAAAACTTCCTCCTTTTTTAAGTCATGTATCGCGGCATCCGAACTTCAAGAATCCGACCCGCCCATTAAAAAAAGGGACCGTATATAATAGATATTTTGTTTATAATATACACAAAATCTCAGTTCTTTCTGTTTCTTCTACACGTAAACCAAGAAACCCTTTGATCTTCAACAAGTTTATCCAATCTTCATCAAAATCTTCTTCGGTAATCTCTATCTTTTTGATAGCTTATCTGTTTCTTGTGTATTTTGTTCATGTAATTTACTTTAAATGTTCGATTCCGTCTCCGTTTTTGTTTCTAAATCTTCAAGCTTATACAAGGATCTTTTGTTTTTCTTGATTTTTTTTTTCTGATTAAACCGTAAACCGAAACCATTCTCGAGATTGTTTGTGATTGTTTCTGAGTAGATAAGGATCATTTGTTTTTATTGTTCTTATATACATCGGTGATGTTATTGGGTATGACATAAATTTATTTTAAGATTTGTTGATTTAGTAATGGATTTTGTTTTGATTAGGTTGACTGTTAATGTTATTGGGTATGACAATAATTTTTGATTTTAGTAATGGAATTTTTTTTTGCTTATTTGAAGATCCTGTTTGAACTTCTAATTTTGTACTCTTATGTTTTGATGGTTTAAATATAAATCTTATCGTGTCATGTTCCAGGCATACGTAGAAAGCTGAAATGGTTTATGGATTCGCTGCTCGTGTCCATAACAACGACAGAAAATCGTTGGTTAGTATTAATCCTATAACAATTTTGGACCAGAATATTTTTTTTTTAATAATTTGTCTGTGATTATTCATCTTATACTTACTATTGACATTACCTACTGTGTTTGTTTATAGAAACTTCCGGCATTATATCGCGAGTGGATTAAAACATTCAACTACCCGGATAAGAATGCTGTCATCCGCACTGTCGATGGGAGGATTTTTAAAGTAAAAATTATTAAGATTGCAGGCGACTACTTTCTTTATAACGGGTGGGTTGATATGGTCACCTCTTTGAAGTTACCATCAAATGCCTGGTTGGTTTTCCAATTTGAAGAAGCTTTATCTTCTTTTCGTCTTATCTACTTTTATCAAGACATATCTCTTGCGCCGTCTGAGTATTTCTACTACCAACCTGGAAGATCAAAGGACCGAGATAATTGCATGGTACTTATCCATTTTAACTTATATCTGTTTAACATTTGAATTTATATATGTTTAATATTTGAACTGATATATGTTTGCATATCACGTGTAGTATGTGAGTAGGATGTTTGTTCATCACAAGATGTTTAATACTTGTCCGTTATATCCTGTTGTGGTACGGTCGTCCGGTAATAGTAAATGGTTCGTCCGTATGGAAGTTTTTGACGATGATCTCTATATTACAATTGGCTGGAGTCGAATCAAAACTGAGATGTCTATTACTGATCATCATTTGGTGGTTTTTGAAATGGTTGATTTGAGGACCTATGAGTTGAGTGTTTTCTGTTGCAAACCTGCCCTATTAACTTTACCACCGGAACTACATGCTACCAAAAAAGAACCTACAAATGAGGTGATTGAAGTTTCTGATGATGATTTGCCTAATCCGATTCCTGTAGTTGGTGTTGAAGAAAATCCGGATGACGAAGTACCGGTTGTATTTCGCGTGGACAATCATTATGTAAGTTTTTTATTTTTACCTTTTCATAATACTAATGTATGTTGTGTTTTGTATTCCTTATAATTGGATGACCCCTGTTTAAGCACTTTAATTATTAAATTGTTTTATTGGTATTCGTAGCGCCTGAAAAAGAAGTGGGCACAATTGCACGGTTTGGATCGTAAGATGGATTTGATTATCAAGGACTCCGCTGGTTTGACTTGGGACGTCTCCATTGGTGTCGAGCACTCTCAAGGATGTCTGCCCTACAACGTGACTGGTATGAATCATTTTGTTCGAGACAAACAGTTGGCAAGGGATTCCGAGTTTCATATGGTTTATGTCAAAAGTAAAGGTATGTTGATTTACCATTGAGGCGGTCAAGGTAGATGGGATGTGTTGGTGGTTAAAAACAGTATAATGATCTTTACGTTTGGTGGTTAGAAACAGTGGAATTATCTTTTGGGTTGTTGTTATTTTAGTACCAATAACTGTTTTTGTTGGTCCGCTACTTTAGTTTCAGTAACGATATGTTAGCTTACTAAGTTTTGCATGTTATGTACATGTTGTAGTATCTTCGCTTACCAACTTTCTGGATCATGTTTTGTAAATCTTTTAACGTTACTAATTTGTATATTTCAATCATGATGGTATGAATGATAACTGTTTTTTAACTGATAGGTTGTCAAACTTAGTATCATATTGTAAGTATTGTAATATTCTAATCTATGTTTATATCAATCAACAACTAATGTATTAAACTTATAAAACATCCATTCTTTAACTAAGTCGATAATGATTACCGAGTAAATTCACGAGTTAATTAGAAGTTTAAAATTAATAATGGGTTACAGTTTAATTCATAATGATATAGGTTGCTATATTTGTTATATTTGTGTTGCTGTTTTTTTTTTAAATTAAATTTAATAAACATTTAGTTAAATGACGAATTTCAAGTTATACGTTATAATACATTTAATTATAATATAAATTTTTTTTGTAACTTCCCAATTTAAAGTTTATGCTCAATAGCCAAATTTAAGTATCATTCAAAAGATATTGTACAGGCTTTTTGAAAAGTCTTAAATTTCAGTAAGTTACTATTCTTATTTGTAACACCCCCAAAATTTCACCTGCGGAAACTCCGCGAGGCGTGTCACGCATCAGAGTTCGAGCCACCAATCACATTGAACCAATGATAAATATTAAAATAAGTCATGACACTATTTTACCAAAATAAGTTGCCAACATAATATTAATTCTCAAAAGTTGTGTAGCGGAAGCATGTAATAAGTTGTTTAGCAATTGTTTCGTAATAACGCTTAAAACCAATGTATTAAATGTATTTTAATCCAAGAGCCTCGATCCATGACCACTCCAGCACTCCCAGATAGCAAGCTTCCCAATTCCAAGATACCTAACGACCTGCGAGCATGTAACACGTGTATCAGACAAAGCTGGCGAGTTCACAGTTTTAGAAAATGTTTATTACCCGTTGTGTGTAAAACCGTTCAATAACCACTGCAAGTAATATTGTTAATATCTCATTTCCGAACAATGACGGCTCCTGAAATACACGACTGCCCTTCCCACGTACTCCTATCTAGTACTGGGCCAGACTGGGTCATTAGTTCACCTCCGTCCTCTACAGGCACGGGGTGAGGGTGCCAAACCTAAGTAGCGCTACTAACTAATACCCGATGAGGGACTTACAAAAGATGATAGGTGAGAATATTAACCAATATACTCGTTTTTACCCAAAGACTCATCCCCCCCCCCATGGGATACCCACTGACTGTCCCCAACCACTGGGACGCATGCTCGAATGTAGTGAACTCACCTTAGATTGCTCGGTACGTTACGTCATATTACCCGTTCCAAGTTGGTCAACTAAACCCTACCATGGTTACCAAAGACTGTCAGTTTCGCATACACACAATTAACGTATTCTTCATACACAATACATAAGTAGCGTACACATAACTCACGTATTATTGTGCAAGTCGTAACAAGGAATCATGTCACACAACAATCCATAACAGCTTGTAACATACGTATATCATCTTGCAAATTGTGACAGTTAATCATACAATCCATTTTGTAACATACTTCATGGCATCACATAGTTGGTGTTTTAATCTTCCTATATTAGTTGGTTCGTATGACCACCTTTAGAAACCATAATTCGTACTAGTGTGTGATCCCCAAAGTATGTCTACAGCCCAATCACGACTACAATATGTGAATGGATTGTTCGGCCAGTCAACAAGTAGAGCCCAACATACTACATACATACATACGTAATTTACTCACAAACACCTCAATCCCAATAATTAAACTCGTGTGGTCCAATAACTTAACAAATCCGTTCACTCATAGCCGAGGGTGTGGCCCACTAATCGAGCAAAGTCCAACCATAAAGTAGGTGACCCGGCTTCCAAAAACAGCCCATGCGATGTGTTATTCCATATCGCTCCCGGCCCAACTGTTTACTCAATCTGATTTAGTTAAACGGCCCATTTTAGTAAAGTTCAACCCAACCGGAACCATGTGACCCTATTCAAACCTGCAGTGTGCGGCCCATTTAATTCCCACTCCCTTGAATTATTTCCATTCAGTTTGTCAACACAGGGAAGGGGTCATCATGTGCCAGTTACGAAAAATAATATGCATATTGCAAGAATTCCATGTTTCTTTTATTTACCAATCCCCCTAATCATGCACTAGATAATTTAACGGCATATTATACTCATTCCTAGATTAGAATAATGAATCAACCATTATCACCTAAAGACTAACATTTAATCAAGCCTTCATCACTCCACAAAACACAACAATTGCTCAGCATAGTTCATGCACATAATCCTGTCCTTATTTTCGTGACTCTAGCATGGAGAAGCCCTGTTCATTTGTAGTTATAATCATCACATTCTAACACATATATTACACATTTCGATCTTGATCAGGCCTATACGAGCAACAGTGATCATACCACACCGTCTATCATCATAACATCAATTATTATAGCATCAATTATCAATACTTTTACCCTAACCTTTGACCTTCGAGGGCATCTATATGTGATGAGTATATATATATATATATATATATATATATATATATATATATATATATATATATATATATTAACATGTAAATGCACACCATGAAACAAGAATTAAATAAACATGATATACTAACCGGAATAAGGATGATCTCCAACAGAAACTGCCGTATGTATTCTTAGGGGAAAATAGGGTTTGTTTTACTTTGAGTTCTAACCTTACACAACAGGTTATTGTATGGATAAGAAGTCTGGGCCGGTTATACTTTCCAGTCACACTATTAGGTTGGGCCGGCTGTTTAAAGTGATCAAACAACATGTTGGGCCGGTAATAGTTAGCTAATCAACAGTGGCTTGGACCGACTGAGTTTTCTAAACAAATCAATGCTTTGGGCCGGTAATCACCCACTAATTGGAATAGGTTTGTTTATTAGATAAATGGCCGACATGTTATTTCTATCACACATGTTCCTGACAATTTAATCACATACTCCCATGCAAACATTATCCATTATTCATGTATATATAGATGGCCGACAATAATCAATTTTTTTGAAATGCAACTCATCTCTTTAGACACTTTGACTTTATGTGACTATCAAATGCCATCTTAGGTCATGATAAACTTATAAGATGAATGTGTGAAATTTAAGTCTTTATACAAATCTGTGTGAGTAATGATTGAGGATGAAACAGTGAATTGACAAAACAAGAGGAGTAACAAATTCGGATAAATGATGTTATGTGTCGGCTATGTGCTAGAATCATATTTACAAGTAAATCATGCTAATGGGTTTCCATGTCACAACTGAGCAAAACCCGCAACAACTCTGATTTCTTACTTCGTTTCTCTCATACTTGACACTTGCCAATTTCGGGACGAAATTTCCTTCAAGTTGGGGATGATGTGACAACCCGAACTTCCGAGGTTAGTTTGTAATCTCGATTCCGCGCTATTTTCTTTCATGAACTTTGCTTTAATGAATCAGCCCACTTAAAGTACTTATGGATCGCATAAATACATATACTTGGGCTTGAGCCCATGACCGATTATATATCCCACCGGCCCCTCCTTGTTAACCAAGTTAACCGGCCCAACACCCCTCATACGTATTATATTCCAAATCTAATCTGATGTAGTTTAAAAGCATAACAAACTTCACCCTATTCCTCTTACATTCGATTACGCACGGCAATAGAAGCAACCCTACCTCTCCCCTTCGTTGATTCACATCTGACGTAGAAGATCTCTTTCCCCCTTGTTCGAGTTACATCCTCGGTTCCTGGTTAGTGATATTGCTCGATCAATTCTTGTTTATGTGTGTCCAACTATTGTCGATAATAAACTCTATGTATGATAATAAGCACATGATATGATAGAATTTAGTCAAAGGAATAGTATTAAGTCATTGGACCTTCAAGGTGACTATGGGCGGTTGGTATGTATGTATATGTTATAGTGATATGTCATGTGTTTTGATAACATCAGCATGTGACATTATCATATTAATAGGCAAGACATTTAAAATACATATAGGTGAGTGGATTGTTCGGCCCAATAGAAGTAAAGTGATTTATATCCTTGTCGGCCCATGTGACTTACTGAATTAAATTGGTGCATGAATATTGATACTGAGATCATATGGCCTATCGAATAATTACTGACAATCATTATCAAACCATGATGGGATATAGGAGTTAGGTCCAATGGCATGAGGGGGTTAAAGGGGCCAATTAGAACAAAGGACTTGCGCACTTAATAGATTGGGTTGAGGGACTAAATGAACATGTCTGATTGTTAAGTGTGAATTATTTGATCAAGCTTGCTAATGATGGGCCGCTAATTACTGTTGTTACTGAGCTACTTTAGGTTGAAGTGTGAATTGGGTAACACGGGCCGCATAAGGGGGCGGGTAATGGGTACCCGAACCTGGGGAGTTGAGTAGGACTAACCTGTTATGTGGATTTGTAAATGGTATTCACTATTAAATGCGTAAAATAGAATATGAGACATGAACTAGTGTTGTAGATATACCATGACCCTGATCTGGATGCTTAGT
Organism: Helianthus annuus; assembly: GCF_002127325.2. Lineage (NCBI taxonomy): Eukaryota > Viridiplantae > Streptophyta > Magnoliopsida > Asterales > Asteraceae > Helianthus > Helianthus annuus. The sequence continues at coordinate 106,317,675 of NC_035437.2, forward strand.
AGGATGTACAAGATGCTATATGTTTATTTATTTGTTGTTTGAGTAGTACATGTAACTAGGCATGTGGGTTGTGAATTCGTGTAACTGACTGTCTCTGGTAATCCACGATAGGATTTGATTGAACAAATGAAAACAAGTAACTAAGTCTTACCGAGCAACCGAAGGTGAGTTCACTGCACTTTTCTCAAGCATGCGTCCTGTGGTTTGGGACAACTGGTAAACATTCGGAAGGGAAACATTGGGTAAATAACTTAATCGGTTTTGGTTATTGCCTGGAGGGCAATGGGGGTGATTAGTTGATAGCGCTATTAGGTACTAATTATCTGGGTTTCACTATGGTTGTTTAGAGGCACACTCCTCGGTTACGTAAGGGCGGTTCCCCTAGGGTAACTAACTGGACAACATAGTGGGTTGCTAAGAGGCACACTCCTCGGTTACGTAAGGGCATAGTCCCTAGGGTAACTAACTTGAGCAACATCGTAACGTATCATTGAATCGCATTAACATATAACTGGTAACACAACACGTAAGCAACACTTTGAACTCACCAGCGTAGTCTGACACACTTGTTTGCATGCTTGTAGGTCATTAACGTTTGGAACTTGGACTTGCTATCTGGGAGTGCTGGAGTGGTCATGGATCGAGACTCTTGGGTGACTTATAAACGTTACATTGATTTTGAATGTTATCGTGAAACTATTACTAAACGAATTAATACATGCTTCCGCTACACAACTTTTGAGAATTGATAACATGTTGACATTTTATAATAGTAGTTAATGTCATGACTTATTTAATATCTATCATTGGTTCAATGTGATTGGTGGCTCGAACTCTGATGCGTAACACGCCTCGCGAGGTTTCCGCAGGTGGAATTTTGGGGGTGTTACAGTTGGTACCAGAGCCACTGGTTATAGTGAACTAGGTTTTAAAACGTTTTGTAAAACCAGACTATAACCGAACAACTTCGAAGATCGATCATGACACTCAGCTCCAGATTGCAAGGTTCGTCTCTCTCTCACTTTATGCATTACTTGCTTAGCAGTCACACACTCACAGCTTACATGAACTGAAACATTTAACACCATAGTGACTTGATAGTGTGACACTACTCTTCGACTCATGTAAACCATAGAACTATGATATCATCTGTTGTGTTGTTTGAACGGGGGAAGCTTTGAGCGCAAGCTAAGAGGCACTGAGATAAACATGCAAATTGCCTTATTATTATGGGTGCACACTTAATAATAACGCGGGGTGCATGCAAGTCCCAGTGAGGCTTATCGAGCGTGAGAAGGGTTCTGCCTTACTATGTGTGAACTTGGTAGTACGTAAATATCAGTATGATACTTGACTCCTATCTCGTTTCGATTCCTAAATCGGTTTATTCCCAACTATAGAAACATGAGTGGACGAGGACACGGACGTGGTAACATCACCATGACTCAGGCTGAGCTGACTGACCTAATCAATACTCGCGTGGCTGAGGCTTTAGCAGCCTATCAAGCTGGTACGGAATGTACCAAGTACTTTTACTCTTATACCACGTACACGTCTTTTCATTCCTATAATGTGTTTCCTCCCGTTAATTAGGTCAACAAGCGCAACCTCAACCAAACCAGCCTGCGTGTACATTCAAAATGTTTATGGACTGTAAGCCACAGACCTTCACCGGGACTGAAGGGGCTGTGGGACTTCTGAGATGGTTCGAGAAAGCAGAGTCTGTGTTCGCTATCTGTAACTGTCCCGCTGGGGACAGGGTGAAATATGCTGCGGGTACCTTGGCTGATGGTGCCCTAACATGGTGGAACGCCCAAGTGCAGTTGTTGGGCATTGAGGCCGCGAATGCCACAACTTGGGAAGACTTTAAAGAGCTGATCAGGGAAGAGTACTGTCCTCGGGACGAGGTCCAGAAGTTGGAAAACGAATACTACAACTTGAAGATGGTTGGATCTGAAGTCGAAGCGTATGTGAAACGATCGTATGAACTGGCCGACATGTGCCCAAACTTATCCCGACCTATGTCCCGGAGGATTGAGTTATTCATCAAAGGGTTGCCTTCGCGTGTGAAGAGCTTGGTCACTGCAGCCCATCTCAATGATTTGACACAGATTGTTCGTCTGACTCATAAGATTGTGGACCAAGAGGTGGAAAGCGAATCGTTACCTCCGCGTATTTCGGCCGCTACTGCTGCCACACCCACTGCCACTGCGTCCACTAATGATAACAAGCGAAAGTGGAGTGATCATGACAAAGCATCTGGTGCTGGCCAGACTCAGAAAAGGCCAGACAACGGCAGCCGCAACATCAGCCAGTCGTCTTCTGTCAATCCAGGCCAGGGAAGCGACCACAGCCAGGGTTCGTATGCAGGGAGGAAGCCACGATGCAACAGGTGTGGCTATCATCATTGGGGATCGTGTGGTAAGTCAGGCCATGAGGCCAGGGATTGTAGGGCCTCACAACCCAAACACCAGCAGCAACAGAACCAGCAGAACCAAGGACAACAGGGGCAACCACCCCAGCAGAACCAGGGCTTCAGGAAGGGGTGCTATCAGTGTGGTGATGAGGGTCACTTTAAACGGGATTGCCCTCAGTTAAACCAGAACGCCAACAACAACAACCGCCAGAATAACGACAATGCTGGAAACAACAGCAATGGCAACGGGGCAAGAGGTCGAGCTTTCGTGTTAGGACAAGGGGACGCAATGAACGATATTTGAACTTATAACTTATTTTGGGTTTTCATTATTATGTTTTCGCTACTCAAACAAAGTTTGGTTTGAACATCAATCGTATTGGGTTTTATGAATTACTTTAGCTACTATACTTTATGTTTGATATGATGGATGGTTTGATATTATTGAACGCACCTGCTGTATCTATGAACCTTGTGAACAGGGTGTGCAAACCCTAACTAGACAAGTTCTTCATTGTTTTCATCGACGACATTTCCGATCTACTCCAAGAGCCAGGAGGAACACGAGCAGCATCTACACCTTATTTTGGAGTTTCTTCAGAAGGAACAACTGTACGCTAAGTTTTTGAAATGCAACTTCTGGCTTCGTGAAGTCTACTTTCTAGGCCACGTAGTGAACAAGGATGGGATCCATGTCGATCCATCCAAGGTAGACTCGATCAGGAACTGGCCTGCACCACGTACGCCAACAAGAGATACACCCATTTCTTGGGTGAGGCAGGTTACTACAGACGGTTTATCGAGGACTTCTCAGAGATTGCGCAGCCACCTACACTACTGACACGGAGGGGTGTCACCTACCGTGGGGAGATCCCCAGGAGACCGCTTTTCAGCACCTAAAGGATAGGCTTTGCGGCGCACCTATTATCTCATTGCCAGAGGGCACGGACGATTTCGTAGAATATTGTGACGCATCCGTCCAAGGTCTTGGATGTGTGTTAATGCAGCGCGACAAGGTCATTGCTTATGAGGTTCATGAACGGAACTGCACGACGCATGAATTAGAGTTGAGATCTGCAGTTTTCGCGCTTAAGATATGGCGACACTACCTGTACGGTACCAGGTGCACGATTTACACCGATCACAAGAGTCTCGAGCGTGTTCTTAAGCAGGAGGATTCAAACATGCGTCAACGACGATGGGTTGAACTACTGAACGATTACGAATGCGTTATCAAGTACCATCCAGGCAAAGGCCAAGGATGTGGCTGACGCCCTCAGTCGGAAGGACACTTTACCTCGGCGCGTGCGAGTGCTACAGCTTACGATTCAGCCTAGCCTTCCAGCACAAATACGAAATGCTCAGGTGGAAGCATTGAAACCCGAAAATGTCAAAGCCGAAGCCATACGTGGCTCACGACAGCGATTAGAACAGAAGGCAGACGACGCTTACTACATAACTGGACGCATTTGGGTCCCATTCTTTGGCAACCTTACTTTACGACGCGTGAGACATTCGGATTACTGGAACAAACGGTGACTTGGCTCACAAACTCAGGCTAATTGATGAAACGGGATAACTATCGTAATGGCATGTATGCCCTAGGTTTAAGGCAGTGGTTGCCCGATGAAATCTTGGAGATACCCTTACCGGAATTTGAGGTCATCAGATCAGTTGTATATGTCAGGGAATCTATCGAAAGCATGGGCTAAGAAGTCAAGGTCCGCTAGCATGAGTCATATGACAATCGTGAGAGCTTGTTAAACTTCGTAGCGTGGACTGAAGTTCACATAGGAACGAAAGGATGGGTTAAAACTTCAATGTTCTCAATTGTTCAAGGAATTGAACCAACTCTTGATATCACTGGTGAATTTCGGGACGAAATTTCCTTCAAGTTGGGGATGATGTCACAACTGAGCAAAACCCGCAACAACTCTGATTTCTTACTTCGTTTCTCTCATACTTGACACTTGCCAATTTCGGGACGAAATTTCCTTCAAGTTGGGGATGATGTGACAACCCGAACTTCCGAGGTTAGTTTGTAATCTCGATTCCGCGCTATTTTCTTTCATGAACTTTGCTTTAATGAATCAGCCCACTTAAAGTACTTATGGATCGCATAAATACATATACTTGGGCTTGAGCCCATGACCGATTATATATCCCACCGGCCCCTCCTTGTTAACCAAGTTAACCGGCCCAACACCCCCCATACGTATTATATTCCAAATCTAATCTGATGTAGTTTAAAAGCATAACAAACTTCACCCTATTCCTCTTACATTCGATTACGCACGGCAATAGAAGCAACCCTACCTCTCCCCTTCGTTGATTCACATCTGACGTAGAAGATCTCTTTCCCCCTTGTTCGAGTTACATCCTCGGTTCCTGGTTAGTGATATTGCTCGATCAATTCTTGTTTATGTGTGTCCAACTATTGTCGATAATAAACTCTATGTATGATAATAAGCACATGATATGATAGAATTTAGTCAAAGGAATAGTATTAAGTCATTGGACCTTCAAGGTGACTATGGGCGGTTGGTATGTATGTATATGTTATAGTGATATGTCATGTGTTTTGATAACATCAGCATGTGACATTATCATATTAATAGGCAAGACATTTAAAATACATATAGGTGAGTGGATTGTTCGGCCCAATAGAAGTAAAGTGATTTATATCCTTGTCGGCCCATGTGACTTACTGAATTAAATTGGTGCATGAATATTGATACTGAGATCATATGGCCTATCGAATAATTACTGACAATCATTATCAAACCATGATGGGATATAGGAGTTAGGTCCAATGGCATGAGGGGGTTAAAGGGGCCAATTAGAACAAAGGACTTGTGCACTTAATAGATTGGGTTGAGGGACTAAATGAACATGTCTGATTGTTAAGTGTGAATTATTTGATCAAGCTTGCTAATGATGGGCCGCTAATTACTGTTGTTACTGAGCTACTTTAGGTTGAAGTGTGAATTGGGTAACACGGGCCGCATAAGGGGGCGGGTAATGGGTACCCGAACCTGGGGAGTTGAGTAGGACTAACCTGTTATGTGGATTTGTAAATGGTATTCACTATTAAATGCGTAAAATAGAATATGAGACATGAACTAGTGTTGTAGATATACCATGACCCTGATCTGGATGCTTAGTAGGATGTACAAGATGCTATATGTTTATTTATTTGTTGTTTGAGTAGTACATGTAACTAGGCATGTGGGTTGTGAATTCGTGTAACTGACTGTCTCTGGTAATCCACGATAGGATTTGATTGAACAACTGAAAACAAGTAACTAAGTCTTACCGAGCAACCGAAGGTGAGTTCACTGCACTTTTCTCAAGCATGCGTCCCGGTGGTTTGGGACAACTGGTAAACATTCGGAAGGGAAACATTGGGTAAATAACTTAATCGGTTTTGGTTATTGCCTGGAGGGCAATGGGGGTGATTAGTTGATAGCGCTATTAGGTACTAATTATCTGGGTTTCACTATGGTTGTTTAGAGGCACACTCCTCGGTTACGTAAGGGCGGTTCCCCTAGGGTAACTAACTGGACAACATAGTGGGTTGCTAAGAGGCACACTCCTCGGTTACGTAAGGGCATAGTCCCTAGGGTAACTAACTTGAGCAACATCGTAACGTATCATTGAATCGCATTAACATATAACTGGTAACACAACACGTAAGCAACACTTTGAACTCACCAGCGTAGTCTGACACACTTGTTTGCATGCTTGTAGGTCATTAACGTTTGGAACTTGGACTTGCTATCTGGGAGTGCTGGAGTGGTCATGGATCGAGACTCTTGGGTGACTTATAAACGTTACATTGATTTTGAATGTTATCGTGAAACTATTACTAAACGAATTAATACATGCTTCCGCTACACAACTTTTGAGAATTGATAACATGTTGACATTTTATAATAGTAGTTAATGTCATGACTTATTTAATATCTATCATTGGTTCAATGTGATTGGTGGCTCGAACTCTGATGCGTAACACGCCTCGCGAGGTTTCCGCAGGTGGAATTTTGGGGGTGTTACATTCCAACCAAACAACACACACACACAGCACAACTATAAAACATACTAGCACATTTATCAAAGTCACGGATCGAATAGATAGATTAAAACAGGAACAGGGAAATCACTAACTCGAAGGCAACTCGAAGGCACTAACCCTGAACTTCGGGTTGTCACATCATCTCCAACTTGAAAGAAATTTCGTCCCGAAATTCGACAAGTAAGCGCAAAGGACTGAAGTGAGAAAATCAGGGTTGTTGCGGAATTTCCTCAGGTGCCACATTATCCCCAACTTGAAGAGGAATTTCGTCCCGAAATTCACCAGCTTTACTAGATTTAGACTTGTCATCAGGAGAAAGTTGAGGATACTTAAACTTCATCTGATCCTCACGCTCTCACGTGAACTCCGGTACACGTCTTGAGTTCCCATGAATTCTATCAATCGGAATGCGACTATGCTTGTGCACCTTGACTTCCCGATCCATGATCTTGATAGGTTCTTATACAAACTGCAAGTTGCCGTCAGTCTTCAGCTCTTGAAATGGCACAACCAGTGCCTCATCAGACAAGCACTTCTTCAACTGCGAAACGTGAAAGACATCGTGTACGTTACCCAACTCAGCGGGTAACTCAAGCTTGTAAGCGACTTTACCTATCCGTTCCAGAACTCTAAATGGCCCAACGTAACATGGATTAAGCTTGCCACACTTCCCGAGGCGTACAACACCCTTCCACGGCGAAACCTTCAACATAACACGATTACCCACTGCAAACTCTAATGGTTTCCTACGCTTGTCTACGTAGCTTTTCTGACGATCACGCGCGGCTGCCATACGATTTCTGATCTGAACAATCTTCTCTGAGGTTTCAAGTACAAGCTCAGGACTTGTGATCTGGCTGTCACCCACCTCAGCCCAACAGAGAGGAAAACGACATTTCCGCCCGTACAATGCTACGAACGGAGCTGCCTGAATGCTAGTGTGGTAGTTGTTGTTGTAGGAGAACTCTGTCAACGGCAGATGTTTCTCCCAGCCCTTGCCAAAGTCAATAACACCTGCCCGCAGCATGTCTTCAAGTGTCTGAATGGGGTGCTCACTCTGACCATATGTCTGCGGGTGATAAGCAGTACTCATATCGGGACGTGAACCGAACGACTTATGCATCGGCTGCCATAAATCAGAAATGAATCGAGGATCTTGATCCGAGATGATAGAAGTTGGAACCCCGTGCCTAGAAACCACTTCCTTAAGATAAACCGCTGCAAGCTCCGAGAACTTTTCCGTTTCGTTGATGGCTAGAAAATGTGCTGGTAACGTGAGACAATCAACGATCACCCAGGTGATATTGTTTCCGTTTCAAGTTGTAAGTAGACTAGTGACAGAATCTATGGCAGTCTGTTCTCATTTCCATATGGGTGTTTCTGGTTGCCAATACTCCACTTTGAACTTCCCACAAGTCAAACATCATTCACATACATAACTAGGTGGGTCTTCATGCCCGATTACTAGTACAAGATTTATAGATCCTAATATCTCTCATCAAAACCCAAACGACTAGAATATCGAGGCCGATGTGCTTTGCTCAACACGAGTTCCCTACAGTTGCCGTATAATGAGACCCACATTCGTTCCATGAGGTAGCGAATATCATTCGACCTGCCAACGGTTGCTTCTCCATGCCTCGCACGGGTTTAACTTGAAAATTCTCTTCCCTCAGTTCTCCAGTTTGAACAGAGCGAGTCTGATCAGGTAAGTTAGAGTCGATAGTGAGTTGCAAAGCTCGTGCACGTTCAGGTTTCACAGTCGTAATCATTCAAAAGTTCAATCTAGCGATGCTAAAACATGTTTAGCTCTTCCAAAACAAAGGTACATGGGTGGCCCTTGTGATCGGTCTAAGTAGTGCATTTGGTACCGTCCAAGTAATGCCTCCAACTTAAATCCAAAGACCATGGTTTCCACCGCAGGATGTGACTCGTGCAATTCTTCCTGTAAATCCACTACGTAAGCCATCACTTTCTCGTGTTGTCTCGGCGTGTAACTGGAACTCTGATTCGAACCATCATGGTATACCACTAGATCACCGGTACCCTCGGGTAAACACGATGCTCAGCGCATTGTAGAGTTGAGTTTCAAAAGCTGGAGAGACGTTCTCCTGTTCTGTCTCCCACGGATGCGCAACACACTGCTGTGTTAAAGAGGTTAGAGCTGCGCAATCTTTGAAAATCCCGCGATGAGTCTGCATTAGTATCTTGCGAAACCCAGTATTTTCCGTATCCCCAAAGGGATCTTTGGTGTCGATCAGTTTCTAACGAAATGGATCTTAGCGAGATCCACGTGTATTCCCACTTCGTTGTTTATATGACCAGAAATGTGGACTTCCCGAATCCTGAAGTCACACTTAGGTAGACTTCGCACGTAGATGCCCCTCCCCTAGAAGCTATACGATGAAATACAAGTGACGCTCATGGTGTTCCTTTCTCCTGAAAGTAATTCAAAACGTCATAGGTAGACACGGTTGTCGAATCTGGCGAGATGGGGTTGGCACATACTACTCATGCGATCCCTAAGGCTGCTGGTGTGTTGGGTAACTTTAAAACAACGAGAACAGAAAATCGTAGTGGCCGTACTGTGCCTGTAACGCCGTGTTAGAAGTCATCCTCCCCTGGGTCTTCCATCAAGTGACAGTCTGGTCTTAAGTCGGTTTCCAAATAGAAGCTTGATCGTTGCAGCGGGTCAAGCAGGTTGTCGATGTGAGATAGAGGGTGATGGTCTATGATTGCCACCTTGGGGTAGTCTGTACGCGTACGAAAGGACTCGCCCTTCATTTCCACAATAGAGCTCGGGCTCCCCAGAACAAGGAGCTGGATCGCTAAAACTCCCACCCGGTAGTTCCTAGAGTTGACTAGACAGCTCTTGCAACCCTCCTGGTGCAAGACGATATGAAGTATGAGTGATCAAGGCTGCTTCTGGCGTGAGATTAAATTGAGATTCTGTCTAACAGTTGTGGAAGTAAGTCCGAAAGTTCCTCGGGTAGCAACCCGAGAAGGATCACAAACAATTGGTGGATCCTCGATCCTCTTTTCCCTCAGCCCTATCATCAGTAACGGTTGCTAACACAGCGGAGTAATCCCTCCGTAGACACTTCTGGCATTCACAGCTGAAATGGCGCTAACTTTTGCACTACTCTGATGCTTTAGAACGAATAACGATTCTCCACACAAAGTTTTCTCCTCATTGGTTATATCTGCGTGATTCCAGGATAACCAATTCACACTAACTAGTGCGTTGTAACTATCGAGGATAGTAGAAAGAAGGTCGACGTCGAAGACTTGTCCCACAAGGTCGTGTTTACACCCTAACGAACATATGAGATTTCATTTGGCGTGCCATCAGCCGATTTCACATCAGGTTTGGTTTCAAGAAGTATCAGAGTCAAGCAAAATAGAGACGAAGCGAACAACTACCCATGAAAGCTACCATGTCTGCCGTCTCTTACGCAAATCCTACATGTCTTTCCACGAGCATCATTTCAAGTGTTGTTACGGTTACGAGGGTTCCCAGTACTATCATTATTTCCTTGGTTGTTGACATTTGACTTAATACGAGTCTATCCTTGTTGAGGTCACCTTTGTTTCCATACGGTTATGAGAAATTTGATGTCGCCCTGATTGTTGCCTTTAATGCCGTTGCTTGAAACAGAGCCCTACAATCTTTCACCATTAAAGTCCATCTTTTCACATTCTGTGCCACGCGCTACTCACTGTGCTGGTAGCCACATATTTCACACTATAATATGTTGTCATCGCTTATGCCCCGATTGATTCGTAAGAGTTGACTCCCGCGAGTCGCTGACTAGAGTTACGGATTCAATTGAAGTCAATTTGCTAGTGTTTGTTGCCGGTAATCAGGGTTGTCCAAATACTGAGGTCGGTAAAGTACTACGCTCACCCTTTTGTTCATCGATCTAGCAAGTCGATTGTGTATTATGCAGCATGCCGTGAGAATGTTGCAGAAGTGATCACACTTCGGAGTCTAAGACATCAATACATAGAGTTCCATCAAACGAAGAAAAGCGAGAAGGGTATAAACCAACGCAAGGACGTTCGCGCAAACACCTAACATTCCACATGTTTCGCTAGGTGTTCAGATGTGTGTTCAAGTAATACTCGCTAGCATCGAGGTTCGTAAGGGTCCAGGAAGGAGTGAAAAGATCATATTCGAGTAAGAGACAATCATTGCTATGACTCCTATAGACTGTTATGTTCCACATCGATCAGATAACGGAACGAAACCCCTTTTCACTTGTTAAGCCTCACTGGGACTCGCATGCACCCCACATTATTATTATGTGTGCACCCATAATAGTATTGTGATTTGCATGCTCATCTCAGTTCCTCCTAACTCATGTCAAATGGTTCCGCAGACTCGAATGCCAAACGAAGGTTGTCAAAATGACAGGATCACAGAAATCTAAGGACTACGACATACTGTCAATGCATCATAATGTAAACAAGCAATTCATGGAATCGTGCCGTGGTGACGAGTGTGTGTCCATATGCTATACCATAATCAAGTGTACACTAGTCATGTAATGTAAGTAGTAGGTAAGAGACGAACCTTGCAATCTGGAGCTGAGTGTCATGGTCGTATTCATGTGTTCAGAAGTGTTCGGTTATAGTCTGGTTTTATGAAAACGTTTTAAAACCAAGTTCACTATAACCAGTGGCTCTGATACCAACTGTAACACCCCCAAAATTTCACCTGCGGAAACTCCGCGAGGCGTGTCACGCATCAGAGTTCGAGCCACCAATCACATTGAACCAATGATAAATATTAAAATAAGTCATGACACTATTTTACCAAAATAAGTTGCCAACATAATATTAATTCTCAAAAGTTGTGTAGCGGAAGCATGTAATAAGTTGTTTAGCAATTGTTTCGTAATAACGCTTAAAACCAATGTATTAAATGTATTTTAATCCAAGAGCCTCGATCCATGACCACTCCAGCACTCCCAGATAGCAAGCTTCCCAATTCCAAGATACCTAACGACCTGCGAGCATGTAACACGTGTATCAGACAAAGCTGGCGAGTTCACAGTTTTAGAAAATGTTTATTACCCGTTGTGTGTAAAACCGTTCAATAACCACTGCAAGTAATATTGTTAATATCTCATTTCCGAACAATGACGGCTCCTGAAATACACGACTGCCCTTCCCACGTACTCCTATCTAGTACTGGGCCAGACTGGGTCATTAGTTCACCTCCGTCCTCTACAGGCACGGGGTGAGGGTGCCAAACCTAAGTAGCGCTACTAACTAATACCCGATGAGGGACTTACAAAAGATGATAGGTGAGAATATTAACCAATATACTCGTTTTTACCCAAAGACTCATCCCCCCCCCATGGGATACCCACTGACTGTCCCCAACCACTGGGACGCATGCTCGAATGTAGTGAACTCACCTTAGATTGCTCGGTACGTTACGTCATATTACCCGTTCCAAGTTGGTCAACTAAACCCTACCATGGTTACCAAAGACTGTCAGTTTCGCATACACACAATTAACGTATTCTTCATACACAATACACAAGTAGCGTACACATAACTCACGTATTATTGTGCAAGTCGTAACAAGGAATCATGTCACACAACAATCCATAACAGCTTGTAACATACGTATATCATCTTGCAAATTGTGACAGTTAATCATACAATCCATTTTGTAACATACTTCATGGCATCACATAGTTGGTGTTTTAATCTTCCTATATTAGTTGGTTCGTATGACCACCTTTAGAAACCATAATTCGTACTAGTGTGTGATCCCCAAAGTATGTCTACAGCCCAATCACGACTACAATATGTGAATGGATTGTTCGGCCAGTCAACAAGTAGAGCCCAACATACTACATACATACATACGTAATTTACTCACAAACACCTCAATCCCAATAATTAAACTCGTGTGGTCCAATAACTTAACAAATCCGTTCACTCATAGCCGAGGGTGTGGCCCACTAATCGAGCAAAGTCCAACCATAAAGTAGGTGACCCGGCTTCCAAAAACAGCCCATGCGATGTGTTATTCCATATCGCTCCCGGCCCAACTGTTTACTCAATCTGATTTAGTTAAACGGCCCATTTTAGTAAAGTTCAACCCAACCGGAACCATGTGACCCTATTCAAACCTGCAGTGTGCGGCCCATTTAATTCCCACTCCCTTGAATTATTTCCATTCAGTTTGTCAACACAGGGAAGGGGTCATCATGTGCCAGTTACGAAAAATAATATGCATATTGCAAGAATTCCATGTTTCTTTTATTTACCAATCCCCCTAATCATGCACTAGATAATTTAACGGCATATTATACTCATTCCTAGATTAGAATAATGAATCAACCATTATCACCTAAAGACTAACATTTAATCAAGCCTTCATCACTCCACAAAACACAACAATTGCTCAGCATAGTTCATGCACATAATCCTGTCCTTATTTTCGTGACTCTAGCATGGAGAAGCCCTGTTCATTTGTAGTTATAATCATCACATTCTAACACATATATTACACATTTCGATCTTGATCAGGCCTATACGAGCAACAGTGATCATACCACACCGTCTATCATCATAACATCAATTATTATAGCATCAATTATCAATACTTTTACCCTAACCTTTGACCTTCGAGGGCATCTATATGTGATGAGTATATATATATATATATATATATATATATATATTAACATGTAAATGCACACCATGAAACAAGAATTAAATAAACATGATATACTAACCGGAATAAGGATGATCTCCAACAGAAACTGCCGTATGTATTCTTAGGGGAAAATAGGGTTTGTTTTACTTTGAGTTCTAACCTTACACAACAGGTTATTGTATGGATAAGAAGTCTGGGCCGGTTATACTTTCCAGTCACACTATTAGGTTGGGCCGGCTGTTTAAAGTGATCAAACAACATGTTGGGCCGGTAATAGTTAGCTAATCAACAGTGGCTTGGACCGATTGAGTTTTCTAAACAAATCAATGCTTTGGGCCGGTAATCACCCACTAATTGGAATAGGTTTGTTTATTAGATAAATGGCCGACATGTTATTTCTATCACACATGTTCCTGACAATTTAATCACATACTCCCATGCAAACATTATCCATTATTCATGTATATATAGATGGCCGACAATAATCAATTTTTTTGAAATGCAACTCATCTCTTTAGACACTTTGACTTTATGTGACTATCAAATGCCATCTTAGGTCATGATAAACTTATAAGATGAATGTGTGAAATTTAAGTCTTTATACAAATCTGTGTGAGTAATGATTGAGGATGAAACAGTGAATTGACAAAACAAGAGGAGTAACAAATTCGGATAAATGATGTTATGTGTCGGCTATGTGCTAGAATCATATTTACAAGTAAATCATGCTAATGGGTTTCCAACCAAACAACACACACACACAGCACAACTATAAAACATACTAGCACATTTATCAAAGTCACGGATCGAATAGATAGATTAAAACAGGAACAGGGAAATCACTAACTCGAAGGCAACTCGAAGGCACTAACCCTGAACTTCGGGTTGTCACATTATTTATGGAAAATCATTATGATCACTGCAAATCAAATTGTCAATTTAATCAAATATGGTTTTACCAATAATTAAGTGATTAAAGATTTATTAAAACTTACAAAGATATTAATCAATAATTTCCAAACATATTCTTAACGTATTGAAGATCTATCATTCCATTTATAATTCTTTTTTCATATAAGTAACAATAACATTTCCCTCCAATACATATCAAATTATTTTCTCTTTTTGTGTTTCTTCAAGAAGGTAGTATGGAAGTAACTTACGTAATACCCACTCTCTTTTGATGTATGAAAAAGAACTAATTTAATTTGGTTATTATATGTGTATCATTTATTTTCGCTAGGTTTGTTCGTATCATGGAGAATATCCCGTTCGATTTGGTGCTCATGGAAAAAATTTTTAGGCTTCCTCTCAAATCAGTTGGTCGCTTCAGAACTGTATGTAAAGATTGGTATGAAGCACTAAGAAGTTTTGAATTTCTGATGAAGCATTCGACCCGCGTTAGTAATAGATTGGTAATATCTTTTTGTCATATTAGAAATAGAATTAATTTAAATTCATATTTATATTTAACACTCCTTATAGTAATTGTAAAAATCTTTCCGATATTTGTAACAGGAAGAACTTCTTGAAGAAGGCATTCATCCGGATCCGTATGTCATTTGATAATCTAATTGGGGGCCTTCATTTGTTTTATCGTGTTCTTCTTTTGGAATAAATATCCGTTTTTTATATTTATTGATAATAATCGTAATTATTGCTTTTGTTTAAGTTTGCAAAATGTTCGGTGTTCTATGTTTTCATTATCTTAATACAACGGCATGAATTTCTTATATCAGAATTATTTTTTATATTTGTTGTTCTCAATTTTTATCTCTCATTCGGGGTCACAAATCCTTATTGCTATAATACAATATTGGTACCAATTTACACGTAAAAAATAGTATTTATAAATGTAATATTATCAAATGTAAGATGTAAGATTTAATCGTGTTTTGATTGTTGTTAATTATTACCTACCATAATTACAAAACGTACCATAATCTTAATTTGGAAAACTTAACAACCTTATAAACAAAAATATTTTATAATTATGATGATATTTAACGTTTACGAATTCTTGGTTGTCTATGTCATTGTGGTATATTAACTGAAATAAGTCAACGGTTTTTTTTAATTAAATTTGGGAATTCATCAATTATGGACAAGTTACCTTATCAATATTCTATTATTTTATTACAGTTGTTACATTTTCATTTTATGGTAATTAAGTTTGATAAAAAATAACATTTAATATTATATTAGTATGGTAATATAACAAAGTTTGAAAAAATATTATATCAATCTCAATTATATTTCATACATATTTGTTAATATCTTCTACTCAATGATATATATCATTCCATTTATAATTTTTTTTCCTATAAGTAACAACAACATTTCCCTCCAATACATATCAAATTATTTTTACTCTTTTTGTGTTTCTTCAAGAAGGTATTATCAAAATAACTTTTTTAATACCCACTGTCTTTTGATGTATGAAAAATAACTAATTTAATTTGATTATTATATGTGTATATTTTTGCTAGGTTTGTTCGTATCATGGAGAATATCCCGTTGGATTTGGTGCTCATGGAAATTTTTTTTAGGCTCCCTCTCAAATCAGTTGGTCGGTTCAGAACTGTATGTAAAGATTGGTATGAAGCACTAAGAAGTTTTGAATTTCTGATGAAGAATTCGACCCGCGTTAGTAATAGATTGGTAATATCTTTTTGTTATATACAAAATAGAATGAATTTAAATTCATATTTATATTTATATTTATATTTAACCTGCTTATAGTAATTGTCCAAATCTTTCCGATTTTTGTATCAGGAAGAACTTCTTGAAGAAGGCATTCATCCGGATCCGTATCTCATTTGATAATATGAGTTGGTCTCCATTTATTTTATCGTCTTCTTCTTTTGGAATAAATATCTGTTATTTATATTTATGGATAATAATCGTACGTATTTCTTTCGTTTAAGTTTGCACAATGTTCGGTGTTTTATTTTTTTTTCATTATCTTAATACAATGTCATGAATTTATTATATTAGAATTATTTTTTATATTTGTTGTTCTCAATTTTTATATCTCATTCGTGGTCACAACCCCTTATTGCTAGAATACATGATTGGTATCAAATTACACGTAAAAAATTGTATTTATAAATGTAATATATCAAATGTAAGATGTAAGATTTAACCGTGATTTTATTATTGTTAATTATAATGTACCATAATTTTAAAACTTATATTAGGTAGGTAGGAAACATATGTTATTTTAATTTTAATTTCGAAAATTTAACAACCTTATAAACAAAAAGATGTTATAATTTTGACTATATTTAACGTTTACAAAGTCTTGGTAATTTCCTTAAAAAATATGGTAATGATAATTTCCTTCTAATGCAATTATAAATAAATCAAATTTTATTAAAGATAATTTTCGGCAAAATGAAATATGGTAATGATAATTTCCTTCAAAATAAAATATGATAAAATTAATGGCAAAGAAAAAATCAGACATTGGTAACCTAAATGCATCATTACCCCTCAACCATCATCTCAAACATCTATTTCACTTCTTTATTTTTATATTTATCATAAAAAGATCTTTTTAGTTCTTGAAGAAACCCATTGTGTTCTAGGCAAAATCAAGTTCCGAGAGATCATACCTTCGTTGCATCATATCCTAATCGGTAACTTAACCGCACTTACTCTCTGTTTAGACGTTTATTTTGTTATGATTCACCGGGAAGTTTGTAATAAATTCTTCAACCATAATGCTAATCAAGATTTTTGGTATTTGTTTTACATCCACAGATATGCATGTTATTTGATCTGAAAATTCTTTGTTATAAATGTCTTTTTAGTTACTCTTTTCATAAAAATTGTGATATATTTAGTTTTTAACATTATAATTTATTTAATCAGTTTTAGATGAGTTTTTTTATGTCTGTATGGATGCAAAGTTGTAGTTCGTTGAACATATCTAATATCAATTATCACGATTAATCTGAAATTATTGTTTCATTTGCAGATGTTGTTGTTTGTTTCCATTTATGGTTATTAACAAAAGTATTTTGAAGTTTGTATTGTATAAGTTGCATAAAGTACATGTTTAAATGTGGTTAACCTTTAGTCGAAATTGAGGGTTATACCTTTAAACTGCATTTTTTATCTCATGCTTACTATCCTCTCGGAATTAATTTTGTTTTATTTTAAATGTTAGATGTTAGATGTTAGATGAGTGTTTTCAGAATTTACTGTGTTTATTCAGTGTTAGATTATTTTTTTAGGCCTATATGGATATAATCTATAGTTTCTTGAATATATTTAATATTATTTTTTTGAATTAATGATATATTATTTTATGATATTCGGATTGTATTGTTTGAATCTTATTTAGTATAAAAAGTGTTTTTATTATTGTAATATGTCGGTTCCAAAAACTGCATCTTTAACTGTAGTTATTCTTTTCATTAAATTTTTTTTATGATGAATATGTATTGATATTAAAGAACATTGCTATTGCTCACTTTCACTTAACAGTTGTTTTAGTTCAATTGCTGGTTGTGTTCATAATGGGAGACAATTCCGATGATGAGGTTGTTGAAGTATCTCGTGATGAGTTCTTTCATAAACTAGACGAGGTAATCTTCTATTATCTGTATACACATTATTTCTTAATAGTTATCTAGCACTAATTATTTGCATACTGTCCTTTATAGGCCTTACATAAAGATTATGGCTTCATGTTTTCACATGAAGAACCAAATGTCCACCAGGTAATCGTATACTTTTATAAATGTCTATGTATACATAAAATTCATATTAATTTAAACAATCACAGGTAATTATTTACCTTAAGTATGTTAATGTAAAATGTGTCATTGAAACAGGATCTTTGCATTCAAGAACAGAATGCTATCACCATAAAGGAGGGACTTGGAGAACCAAGTAATGTTAAACAACATGACGTTGATTGCACTTCCAAGGGAGTTATAGCTGAAGGATCCCCATCTCTCACAAAAGATATAAGTTTATGAATTTATACAATTAATCTTCATTTGTTAACAATAATATGGTATCTTTTTGAAAACAACAACTTTTTCCATCATAAAGGTAAAGAAAAATGTAAGCTCTGTTGGTACTTCCAAGTCTAAGAAGCGTTTACCTGGAAATAAATCTGGAAAACACACTATTCCTGAAGATCCGGAGTTTTGTAACTTTACACGTAGAGGGGAATACAGGCTGGTATGATTTTTGCTTAATCAATCTTTAAATTTAAATTGTTTGTCTTTATTATTTGATGTTTAAAATTTATGCTTTTTAATTCACGTTGTTACATGCAGCGTCTTCCGGCCCTGGTATCAAAACGCGCAGGGTTTACAAAGAAGCTTCATACACTGAAGTTTGAAAACCTGCAGGGGCAGGTTAGTATTTATGAAGTCAAACCAGAAAAAAAAAATGGAAGTGCATCACGCTATTCAGTCATAAACTGGCCTATATTTATGGCGGAAAATAATTTGAATGATGGCGTCATGCTTGATTTCACTTATGTGACTTCAAAAAAAAAAACCGTCATCTTAAAAAATGTCCGCTCTGTCTAGGCCAAAGTGCACCTATCTTTTATAAGCTGTCTTTTGAACAACTGTTTGGTCTTTCTTTTGTTAACTATCTTTTGAACATGTACCTTTATCGACTTTTTTGATAATAGACTTTTGTATGGTAGTTAACTTTTGTGTATGTCGTGAATGTTTATGTTTAATACTACAACTAAAAATTTCTATCAAAATTGCAGTTAACTTTATGACTAAAGATAAAATTTAGTGTCAACTTTTATATAGACATTTGTGTGCTACTTAATTTCATGCAGTATCTTATTTATCAAAATAAACATTAAATTAAACGCATATTAGTATTCCATTTAATCTAGAATAACATATTAACTTGGGTTGTTTTTGTAAATAAATTTAATACATATACTATACATATGGACATGTTAAATCTAAAAAAAAAATTCAAAATTTATTAGCAAACGTGTAGAAGATCAAATCTATATAATTATTAAAACAAACAATTTCAAAATAATATTCTAACTAAGTTCAACTATTTTAGTTTATTAAATTTTGTAAATGTAAATGTTTTAAATCAAAGAATATATATGTTCAAGGAATTGAATTTGTAAATAGAGCAACTATTAATAACATATATATTATCGTGAGTTACTTTTGATATTAAAATCATAGACTACCAAATTTTTAAAGACTTTATTTTCTGAAGAGAATAACGATTAATAAGGTGCTTTTGACATCAATTTCAAAGAATACCAAATTTTCAACGAATTGACTATCTTAAAATGAGTAACGATTAATAAGGTACATGTTATCATTAATTATTTTTCTTTTCCTTTTTTAATCTAACATCTTAAATGCAACAAACTATTTTCAAACACATTATAGAAGATAAAACTTTGTATTCATATGTTTAAATTTATGCAATCTTTCTTAATTTAAAATATATAGTTTATATGGAAATTGCACAATCACATCCAATTAGTTACAATTATTTATTTATTTTAATGAATGTCGAATTTAAAAATACAATTAAGCACATCATTTTGCAAACTTTCTAAGTTTACAATTTATATTTTTTATGGAAATATGGAAATGTCTCAATCACATGCAATTAGTTTCGCATATTTATCTATTTTAGTAAACTTCGAATTTAAAATTATATTTAGGTAAATTATTTCCAAACTTACATGGCCTCATCTATTATAAATACCCTTCTCCTACCTTTTAATTCATACATATCCAACCTTCTTACCTTCTTTCATCGATACACACACAGAGGTATGATTACTATGGATGTTATTATAATGCATCATTATATATATTGTCTAAGTAATATAATATGTATTTCTTGATCATTGTTATTGCATTTTGTTTTAATAATAATGAAATTGTTTATACTGATACTAGTCTAAGTTCCCGTGTGTTACACGGGTGGCTAATAAGAAAAATAACTACTTTAACATTGTTGACATAAATATTTTAATTATATATACGTTGAAATATTAACGAAAATGATAGAGAGTACACCAAATAATTGATATACATGAATAGAAACAAAATAAATATTAAGGGGGTGTTTGGGAGTGCTTATTTTAGTGACTTGTTAGTTTATTGACTTTTTAAAAAGTTAAAAAGTGTTTGGATCAAACTATTTTGTGAGGGGAAAAGTCAATAAGTCACTCTATTGTAACTTATTAACTTTTCCAAAAAGTTATAAGTTGTTTTGAAAAGCTAAACCAAACATGGCCTAATATCATAAACATATTAATACTGAATTGATACGGATTTGTTGATGCATCGTTTAACACCTAGTATTACAAAAGGAAAAATGGAAACACGCAAGAGCACTGAATTCAATGACCATAGAAACTTTATCACATCAACCTACCTTTGACTCTTTGACTACTACATACCCGACTACACACTGAATTCAATTACCATAGAAACAACACCCTTGTATTTCAATAACCTTAAAAAAATAAGAATTTAAAAGCACAACCACAAAGACACCATTATCATAATTGCAACCCCAAACCCATATTATAGCTGCTGCAAGTTTTCAATAAAAGAAAGTCAAAGTACACTAAAAGGAAGTAAAACTTTAAGATGTAAAAACATAAATACAATAACAAAAGCTTTTCTTACTAAAAGGAAGTAAAACTTTAAGATGTAAAAACATAAATACAATAACAAAAGCTTTTCTTGCTACTGTCGCTGATGGTGATGGTAGAAGAGCTTATTCCCATTGATGCCATCATACTCACCACCAGGTCCTTACCCTTTGCAAATCAATCCTTGGTCTACAAAATAGCCATAACAAACTCAGTTTCAAGTAAATAAAATACAAATATAATCTAAAAAACATGTTGACAACCCTTTGAATGAGGTGAATCATGTAGGTCGTAAACATTGATCCTTTAGCCTGTTTAGTGACATATGTTGGCTGCACATCTGGAAGCTCCTTATGCACATCTTGCACAAATCGTATGCCTATGGGTTCTTTTCAAAGAGATTTTTTTTCCATTTTTATGTTTCCCGGTAAAGTTGTTTTATACAGGAACGACCTTAAGGTCCCTCAGTTATGAGTTTTTAACTTCTCGCTATGCAAATTGCACATGAACTAAATGCAAAGTTAGATATTACTATTAATAATGTTGTTTTTATGATTATACTTACAGCATCAAATATTTATAATTTTTAAAAAAGAAAGAAGGGCAACAGGTTTATGCTGGTCATCTTGGCTTGGCCCGTTTCAACCCTACTGAAAATGGCAAGTTTCGATCCAAAGTGATTTTGAACCATGACATGATATGGTTAAAAGAGAGTAAAATGGAAAAAAATGAACCTTGGAATGTTGATGTTGTCATAAAACGGTATACAATAAGAAAAATTGGTGGACATCATCCACCCTATAGTGTTCCTCCACACTGGCAATGATATGATGGCCATTTTGAGTTTGAGAATTTCAGTAGCACCCTTTTGTGGTAAGAGAACAGTGCGTCTAACTTCAAATGCAGCTCTCTGTTTGTATTGAAAGTATTTTTAAAGGAAAAAACCAATCATAAACAAAATCCATAAGCTTATTATCCGTAGTCTTTTCCAGTTTCCTTGTATATAATAAATTTTTATATTTCATCGAGTCAATCAATATCTGAGACAATTTTTAATCCAGAAAGATCATGACTTACTTTCTTAACGGGGGATTTTGTAAGAACTGGATCTTTGCAAAAACTTTTTCCAAAGCTGTTAGATGATGGTTGGCTTCTTCCAACTATTAAAATAATGAATCAAAAGATATGATTGTACTTAATATTACTCAAGCATAGCCGGTAAATTTCTAAATTATAGCCACCAGCATTTGTTTTCCCCTTGAGCAGAATATTCAAAAAGATATGATGACCGAGCATAATTAAGCCTAAAAGATATGATGCTGCAAAATCTAATATTTGTTTAAACGAATGGTGAACGAAGCATTAGAGATCAGATCATACCTCCATGATTGAATACTAATGCACTATGCAGATAAAGAAAAAGAATTTGGAAAGTGTCTCGCTAAGCTTCTAAAATTTGGAGCATTATATCTTTTTGGCTTAATTTGCAATGAAAGAGGACATATCATGGAGTAGTTTGCAAAACGTGTACATTAGGCCAAGTTATACTTTAGAGTTGGTCTCATAGTCACAGATATGAAAGTGAAAAGGCCAAATTAGTTTAAAGTCTTGAAAATGCAACAGTAGACAGTACACAATATAATGAAAACAAATAACATTGAGTTATTAAGAAATGTTAAAGAGTTTGTGGTGGGTATCTGAGTTTGATGTTTAAAAAAATTAACGTGTTCATAAAGCATCTTTGGCAAATCATACATAAGCCTTCCATTAAAGGTCAAAATAGCAAGAGCAACAATATGCCGATCAAAATAATCACAAACCCGTATGATGACCAAAATTATCAACATAAAAAATTACCAAAAACATTATTATTTTTATATATTAGAGAATTAAACTCTATTAAAAATTACAAAATTAATGAATTGATCATACCTTGTCTTTCCTAATGAGCTTGCATCCTTCAAGAGCACCAGTGTTGAAATATTTGTAGAAGTAGGGGTTCAGTTACCCGAGGGTTGTTTCCGGTACAGGACAGAAGTAGCCTAAGTGATTTCTAGCAAGCATAGAGAAATATATCTTTGAAAGAAACGCCAAATTTATGGCAAAAGTTAAGGATTATTAACACTTTATTTATATATAAGTATTTATAAAGAAGAGATAAAAAGCATTTGTGGGTCAACCTAACCCGGTACTAAAAATGAATCGTCTTAAACTGAACTCGATTTGACTGGCGACCCATTAGCCAACCCACCCACCCATGGGTAAATAAGCCATTTTGACCGGTTTTTAAAGATCCAAATGTACATGTAACATTAGAACTAACTCAAAACTCTTGTATAAGCACAAACGAAAAGAAACAAATGATAAGAAGTAGCACATATTTTATTAGAATTAACCAGTTTTGAATGTTGATTAAGAAAGACACAGTTTTGAATGGTGATTAAGAAAGACACTGGAGGTAATAATTTTGACCCATTACGTATGAATGGTGGATTTGGGTTGTTTTCTATCCGAAGCAGGTCAAATAAAAAAGATAAAACTTAAAAGTTCATTTAGCAAGCATCACCAACAGCAGGAGTCTACAATGTTATAATCCATAGTTAAATATAACTTTATTGGTAAATATGTGAAGAAGTATTTAGTGTCAAACCGGCTCATACTGACCCATAGCTAAAAATAAACAAAAAAAAAAAAATCTAAGCAACCCATCCATTTTACTGTGTGTCGAGATATAGATTTCGTACATGCACATCATTAAGAACATTGCTTAATATTGTTAAAAAAAGGAAGAATCGTATGTTCACCATGGAGTCATTTGGTAAGAAATTCAAACTCTAATCGACCCATTTGAGTATTCACTAAATAGAGCCCCCTATAGTAGATGAGAGAATTCATAGCTCCACTACCATGGTATTTTGCCTCTAGATATTTTGTAAGGACACACAGTATTAGTTGTCAATGAAATGATTAATTGAGTTAATTAGGAATATTTTGTAATCACTTGTCTATTGGGAATAATGGAATATAAAAAGGGCAAAATGCTTGAAAAAAAAGTTTAAATTCTTCTGATTTCAGCAACCAGTTATATATTAGGCACAAAAAAAAACTGACTTGAAACCTACCTTGTTTTAATAGATTTACTAAATTCTTTATGTGGAAAGGCTGAACGGAGTCGAAGCACCGATTGTCCTTCATTCCTCAAATGACGAACAACGAACAGAAACTCAATGGATCGAAGCTAATTTTCCTTCATTCCTTGCTTTTTGGCTGACATCAAAAATTAAAAAAAAAATAGATCAATCGACACTCATGCTTTTCAAACTTATATAGCAATGACAGAAATGCAATTAACAGAAAGAATGCAAACCTTTCTCGACGGGCACATCAACCTTTAGCTCTGTTTCTTTGTCCACCCAAACAAACACGTAATTCGAAAGCTTACATGTTGCCGAATCCCTATGCATCTACAGCCAGATTCACCATTTCGGTGGAAAACCAATTAAAACCAAGCTAATCCACATGTTCCAGTTAAAACTGAAGTTCACGTTTATGTTATTTGACTATGATATACAACTATACCATATCTCAACCTCAAAGTATAATTACACCAATGAAAGAATTCATAATAAGTTAGGAATGGATCAAGCATATGATTTATACCTGAGGAACTTCTTTGCAAGCAGTGCAAAACAACTTCTACTATGGCCTTTTCATTTGCTAATTGGTGCAACTTTGATGCAAAGCAAATAAGGTACAAAGTGATGATGTTAACATAACTTAATATCGGATACAAAAAGTATAAGTTTTGAACAAAAATGGTGGTTTGAATTAGGATAAAAAGATATTCTTCTCGGAGTGTTATTATAAACATCACAAATTTCAAATTAAAATAGTGAATACGCATACAATAAACATCATACCAGAATTGAAACATTACATAACCTTTGCCGGAAAAAATATGGAGGCTTCAGTTCTCTCAGATTACCTCCGCCACCTGGCACTCTGGCTGCCAAAGGAGCACCTCCGCCACCACTCTGCAATACAACTTCTATCTCCCCCTTTGACACCACCCTGCAACGCTAGCAACTCACACCACCCTTTCGGTGACACCACCGCCACACTACCTACCACCAACTCTTGGTGGTTTTGCTACATCTCTGGATTGAATTTTCATAACAGGCAACTACTGATCCTTAATAATCATATTTCAGCAAAACAAAAAATAATTAGTTTTATTTATCCACTCATTGATGTAATCTATTTTTTAAGTTTCAAATTAAATGAAAAAAGCTTACTTAGAAGGGCTGCCAGTTGTTGTTTGACTTCCGATATCATAATCAGATGCCAACGGGCTAGGTTGGCTCGAGTCAAGTGGATCATCACTATCACTACAACATTTACAAAATACAGAAGCATAAGTGGTTGAGCCTAAGGTCTTTCTTGAAAACGTTGACATCTAGCTACAAGTGTGTTCTGAATGCAAAAGGTTCGTATTTTGGAATACTAAACAAAAGATAAGTCAATTAGCTAATATGAAGATACGACCAAAAGATAAATTACGTAATTTTTTAAACATTTACTGCAAAATGTAAGTCCAAGAAAACTTGAAATAAAAGTTCAATAGAAAAATGACGAAAAAGGAATGTTCGATTTTATTGCTAACGATCAGAATTTTGTCTTGAACATATTATGGGCCTCTAGTGTATTTCTTGTTTCCAAGTGGTAGCATAAGTGTTTGACCATTTGTTAATTACTTTCTCAAAACCAGATTCCAGGTACAAATGAATCGTGAGACCGTTGCTTAAACATATCCATTGCTTATATTGTTGTCCATTTTTAAGGTATAAATTGTGACCTCTTCTATCAGTAACATAAGATGCCTAACAATCTTTTCAGTTTCACATGGCATTTCATCGAGCAGTTGGTGTGCATTTATCAAAAACATTATAGAAATCCAATATTTGATTCAGTTGAGCCCCATAATAATAAGTTTAAATAAGAATCATCCTAATATGAAGCATTCATTGATTTAATTTAAACATTTTATTGTAAGATCGAAAATAATTAGAACCTGCAAGGATGATAGTCATTCAATTCTTTGAGTGTAGCAGGTATATCAGACGACACTTCTCCACCATTAGCATCTTCTTTCAACATCTCTGTTATGCATACCAAAATCAAATTAAGAAAAATAACTACCTTAACAATTTCTTCATTATCAAAGTTTTTATTTTTTTTCTTAAATCTTGTTTTGATACATTTTAATGCCTACCAATAACCAAAACCCAAAAAAAAATCACATTTTTATAACTACCCATGTAACCAGTCATCAAAAAAACACATAAAAAAACATGCAACTCCTCCATCATCAAACCATTTTAACTTAAAACTTGTAACAATACCTTAGGGAAATGCAGTTTAAGTCACAACTGGAGTCGTGTGTTAATTGAACACCCTACCTACACATCACATTGATTGTTTAAGAAGACCAGAAGAAAATGAAAAATAACACCAAAAACACATCACATTGATTGTGTAGAGAAACACAATGTAAGTGTAATCAGCCATAAAAAGAGCTGAATTGGAGGTAACTGATCAAACACCAGGTAGGCAACCACTTTCTTAGACAGTTCTGACCCGTTTAAGAGGCAACTTAGACCCTGGATTTGACATAAACACATAAACAACTTCAAAACACAATATATGAAATAATACATATAAAATGGAAGGCAATTGATCAAACACCTGGTAGGCAGCCACTTTCTAAGACAATTCTGACCCGCTTAAGAGGCAACCTAGACCCTGAATCTGAAATAAACACAAAATCAACTTCAACTTCAAAACACAATATCCGAAATAATACATATAAAATGGGAAGCAATTGATCAAACACCTGGTAGGCAGCCATTTTTTTGAACCCACTGCAAAAGCACAGCCATTTTTTCAACTTCAAAACACCTGGTACACACACAAAAATTGTAATTAGAACAATGTTATATTCAAAAAAGCAGAACAAAAATACAATTTTATTAAATTTTCAAACTCTGTAACAACGTGGTAACATAAATCTGTCTACATAATCAAAAAATAACGATTAGGGTTTATGATGGAATGAAAGAACTATAAAATAACAAAAGATGAATAACCAGAAACAAATAGAAATTAATTACGGTGTCTAAGAACAACAATAAACAGACTAATTACATCAATCAACTGGTAAAAATCTCACATCTAAAAGAATTAACAGATCCGTTAACATCAACAACAACATACAAATCATACAACAAAATTGGGGTTTTCTAATAAAAACTAAAAATCACAAACAGAGGTGGAATATACTTACCGATGCTTGTATTTGGATGTCTGATGATGAACAAAAAACAGAGCACGCTTCTTCAATGATCGACTGAAACATCTGATTAAAAGCAAGATTTTGTATATAGGCGATACAATTGGAAACGGTTCCATAATTTCAATTGATTATTGAATAAGATTAAAACCTTCCATATATAATCTAAAGAAGGCGGTTCAAGAATTGAAGGAAATTGAAGGAAATAGAGAGGAGAGGAAAACGCCGCCCAAAATCACAATTCTCTGGCCAAAGAGAATAGCCACCTCATAGTCAAATAGTCAACCTTTATTTTGCTTTAGTATAATAGATAGATTATAGTATTGAATGTTCATAGTTGTATTCTTTTCTGTTGCATACTTGCTTTTTCAACGGTGTATATGTTAATCTTATTTAATGTTAATATGAATTTAAATTAAATGATAGTGTTGTAATCAGTTTATATAAAATAAATATATTTCAACATCACTTATTTTTATTTCAATATGTAGATGTAGATATGCTGAATTCTCTTAGTCACCCATTCTAAAATTACTATACGTACACTAATATCTTTTATATATACAAATATATATATATTTTTATTTTTATGTTCATCCATTATACTCAACTACGTTATACGTTGTTAGCTTTTAGATGTTAGGTTTTTACATTGTTAGACAATAATATAAATGTTTTCATTATTTAAAGTAGTAAATCGTTAATTTTTATTTTATATAATATAAAATAAACAAATACTCACTGTATAGTTCTATATCATTAAAATATATATACAATTTATTATTGCTAGATCCTATTGTTCAATATGAAGTTACAATTTAAATATATGTATCCTTTTAATTTTAAGTAATTGTGTAATATTAAATTGATTTCAATCTTAATACAATTTTTAATTTCTCTGAATGTGTATGCTATCAACCTTATGTGATCTTATTTTTTTTAAATATCCCAACTGTATTTTTGTTTTTCAAAATATTCTTATATAGTAATACTTATTTTTTTTCTAAACATCTACATACATCAATTGTATTTCATTTGTTAGGTTTTCTATTCTAGCACAATAGATCGTAAAATGGAAAAGATTGGCATGGAAATGGTTGTCGACGAGATTTTCTCAAGGCTCCCTACCAAAGCTGTAGATCGTTTCAAAAGTCTTTCGAAATATTTTCGTAAGGAACTACCAACTCATAATTTTGAGTTGAAGCATTCTCGGCGGGCTGGAAATTCACTACAAAAGAAACTACTGTCCTTGAAACATGAGTCGATAGTCGTTGACGATATAGTAGGTGGGAATTTGGAAGTCGATACAAGCAAAACAATAACTTTCCCATACAATATCCATCCTTCCTTCTTACGTATTATATCGTCTTTTAACGGACTGTTGTTAGTTTGCAATGAAAGGATTTTTTGTGAGCTCATCCTTTGGAATCCAATAACGGGGCGCTTTAAATTGATATCCGACGACTACTTTAATCATCGTTTTGATCGTAACTCTGATACCGGTGGAATGTACTTTGACCAGTTCGACGATCTCAAAGTGCTTCACATCAAGTGTTACCGTAACGTTGCTACTGCCCGTGTTTATTCACGACGTCTTGACTCATGGAGAAAAATAAATTTCCTCAACGAATCAAAATTTGCTTCATCGTCTTATTCATGGTCTCCTGCAACTTATTCCGGCAAAACCATATATTTCATGGTTTCAAATTATTGGTTTCTACCTGGCGAGAGGAACATAGTTACTTTTGATGTTATTTCTGAATCTTTCAGCGTACTTTGTTTTCCCGAGCGTATGGAAGTCAATCCTTGCCAAGGACATTTTCTAACCATTTTGAACAAGCTGCATGTGATTGTCGTTGGACGGGCTGATGAACTAATCGCTGATTTGTTCAAACTTGAACATGATGACTGGGTCAAGGTGTTTTCTTTCGATAAGCCTCACATACTTGATTATCAGGGAAGGCAGCAAAGGACAAATATAATTCAAGACAACAAGTTGCTGATAACAAGTATTTGGGGTGATTTTGTTGAAGTTGACTTGTGCAATGAAGCTTTCAACTACCTCCAACATGTTGACAACTACAACGGTCCGAAAGGAGCCTTATTTATCGAGACCACTGTTTCGCCTATCGAATCTAAATTATGATTGTATTTTATACTTTTTTGTCTTTTGGTTCTAGAACTTTATTATTTGTTTCAAGTATCTGATGTTATTTGCTTTTTTATGTTTAATAATAAAATAACTTCTTATTCTATTGCATTTTTTCCATATGTATAATAAATGTATCCAGTAACTTATATTTCAGTTTGGTCTTATGGAATGATATTATTTCAAACTTTTGTCATGCTACTATTCTTTCATTGTATAATGGTATTTTAGGATAACATAAGGTACATATGAATTAGTATCTTAAGCTTAATTTCGACAATCTGATCCTTAGTTTCAATTAAAGTGGAGCTAAATTTTGGATTGTCGTATTCTTACATCATACCAGAATTTCAGGAATGTCTAAAAGAAAAAATTACGACTCTTCATCTTTATCTAATAACACCGGAAAGGAAAACATTTCAAGCGGTAATGTCGTAAATTTAACACTTCATTCATCTTTCATAATATTTGTTTATGAACATGTTTAACTTTTATATAATCATTTTAATTACAGATGCTACAGCTTTTGTACCTATTAATCCATCCTCCAATATTACATCCGGTACGAATCTAACTTCGCAATAATATAAGTTATTATTTAATTATAGATATTAGTATTTAATACATAAATTAGCTTTGCCATTGCCCAAAGGAAATAAAGTAAATTTAATATATTATACTACGATTACTATTATGAATATCAGCCATGTCTTAAAAGTTAATGCCTTTTTGTAAAGTTAACATCCTTTTTCTTCCCGCGCAGTTCGTCGAGGAAGAAGACCACTATCGAACATTACAAACGGTACTACTTAACAATATGTTTTACTTTGATGTGTTTTTAACTTTAATTTGAAGTTTTTGTTAAAGTATATTTTGCAATTTATGTATGCTTTTTTTATTTAAAAAACATCATTGTTATGCATTTATGTGTTAAATTATTAATTGTGATCTCTGTTGATGGTGTTGTAGCTGTTATCCCCATTGTTACTTAAGATCAGGCAAAACAGAGTCGGAAAATTAGGAAATTATTATTGGATAACAAGAAGTGTAATTTACATGGATGTCCATCAGATTCAATTCTGTCAATACTAATGTCACAACCGATGATTCGACACTAATTCCGTCTGTTTCGCGTATTGTTACAAAAGACGTATCGGTTTTATGAGAATGTTAATTATTATGCTTCTTTTTAATAGCCGCCTTTAAACTAACATATAATAATAATAAACTTGCATTTTACAATATTGATATCTATATTTATTTTAACTGAATCGTATGTTTATTTTCATGTTTTCTTTATTTCCCACCTTCTATTGTATTTGAATACATAGATAACAGCCGATTAAGGGAATTAATTTTGGATAATAAAAGATCTCTTAAGAGACCCATCATATCAGACACCAATATAAATTTACCGACTTCTTATCCATCCAAGTCAACTCCAAATGTCATCGCTAATGTTACAGCAACCCGACCATTCAGGCCACGAAGTAAGGACTTATTAACCTTGATATATTTCACTGTTATGCATTGTGTGTTAAATTACTGTGATCTCTGTTGCTGGTGTTGTAGCTGTTATCCCCATTGTTAGTCAAGATCAGGCAAAACAGAGTCGGAAAATAAGGAAATTATTATTGGATAACAAGAGGTGTAACTTACATGGATGTCCATCAGAATCTGTCAATAATAATGCCACAACCAATGATTCGATAACAACTCCTGGTACGCGCATTGTTACAAAAGATTTATCGGTTTTATCAGAAGGTTAATTATTATGCTTCTTTTTAATACCCGCCTTTAAAGTATCATATAATACTAAACTTGCATTTTACAATATTGGTATCTATATTTATTGTTTACTGAATCGTTTGTTTTATTTTCATGCTTTCTTTATTTCCCACATTCGATTGTATTTGAATACATAGATAACAGCCGATTAAGGGAAGTTATTTTGGATAATAAAAGATCTGATACGAGACACATCATATCATACACCAATATAAATTTACCGACTTCTTCTCCAACCGAGTCAACTCCAAATGTCATCGCTAATGTTACAGCAACCACACCATTGATGCCAACAAGTAAGGACTTATTAACCTTCATATATTTTTCTGTTCTTTATATAAATTAATATCTTTAGGTTTTTTTATAAACTTTGTTTGTATATCTTAATAGGTAATGTTAGTTGTATTACTAATAATGTCACTCAACCAACAAACTGTACTCCGGGTCATATTTCTTTTAACCTGACATCATTCACCGGCACCTCCAGTATGCTTCGAAATTCATCTTTGGAAAGGTAGTCATCCAGAAAACGAAAGTTAATTAGCACACCACGAATTACATCTCCAATACCAATTATGGATTTCAATACAGAGGAAATCGTAGATCAAGATCCGTTCAAGGGTCTTTCAAAAGATAAATGTCTAATGATTTGTAGTATAACCTCCGTAAACTATTAAATGTTACAACTAGATATTATTTTTCTTATTAAATCACTATTTTATTTGCTTTTTATTAATTTTCAAAACAGATTATTTGGATCATGGTGACCAATGCGTTACCTGTGAAGTATGTAATGCAAAGTTATGGGATGCAGAAAAAGGAAGAGGAAGAAGAAAGGATGGGAAAATGTGTTATTTCTTATGTTGTTCTTACGGCATAGTAGAGCTTCCAGATTACAAAGATGCCAGAGGAAGTTATCGGATCCTATTTAGTAACAAAAATAAGGAAAGCAAGCACTTTCTGAAAAATAATCGCCGTTACAATTCCATGTTCGCATTTTACTTCAATGGGTGGTAAGGTTGACTCAACGGTTAATAGAGGTAATGCTCCTTTTTGCTTTAGAATTAGTGGAGAAAATTACCATACAATTGGAGGTCTTATGCCAAACAACGTAGCGCAACCAAAATTTTGCCAACTATACATATACGATACTGAGAACGAACTTTCAAACAGGCAACCGATATTTAGGTAATTTCCATTGAATATTATTAACATTCACATATTTATTTACATTATTCTTTTGTATTATATGTCAATCTTAATAATATTTGATAACATTTGTTAACAGTCGTTCAGAGGATGCATCGTCTTCTTATTTTGCTACTCTTGATCGTAAGTTAATAGAACATATAAAAGATGTATTAGATAACGACAATGAGTTGGTCAAAACTTACAGAAGAGCTAGGGATTCTCTTCAAGACAGCCCTTATGTAAATTTGAAGCTTTGCCTAATCGGAACAAGAGAAAAAGATGGTCGGACGTATAACTTACCAACGGCGGGTGAGATTGCCGCTCTCATCGTTGGAGATATTGAAAATGTAATTGACAATAGAGATATTGTTGTTGAGACTCAAACTGGTACACTGAAGAGAATTAGTGAGTTGCACCCGTCATATCTCGCACTACAGTATCCGATTTTGTTTCCGTACGGAGACGATGGCTACAGAATTGATATCCCTCACAGAGGTGTCATTGATGTTGTTAATAAGAAACGTCCAAATTGTACTATGAGAGAGTTCTTTGCTTATCGTATGCAGGATCGGAGAAATCAGTTTTCGTTAATCTTGAATTCTAAGAGGCTATTCCAACAGTTCTTGGTTGATGCTTATACTATGATAGAGAGCGAGAGACTTAGCTATATACGATATCAACAGAAAGATCTTAGGTCTGACACATATGAAAGCCTCCGTAAATTAAAAACACACGGTCAAGATGATATATCTAAGGCTGGAAAACGTATCTTCTTGCCATCTTCCTTTACTGGTGGAGCACGATATATGATGCAAAACTATTTAGACGCTATGGCTCTGTGTAAATGCTTTGGTTATCCGGATTTTTTTATAACCATAACATGCAATCCCAAATGGCCAGAAGTTCAACGCTTTCTCAAAGACACCAATCTCAGTCCGGAAGATAGGCCTGATATCCTTTCCAGATTGTTCAAAATTAAGCTTGATTCAATTTGCAAAGATTTAAAAAAGAATCATCTATTTGGTAAAGCTTCAGCAGGTACTGTTTTTAAAATAATATTCAAATTAATATTATGCCGTAAAATGTAACAATTTGTTTGTTTTTTGTAGTTGTTTATACAATCGAGTTTCAAAAACGTGGTTTGCCTCATGCCCATTTATGCTTATTCATGGAGCCTGAATCGAAATTACCTACAGTGGACCATGTTGATGCATTTATATGCGCAGAAATACCAGACAGAAATCAAGATCCAGAATTATTCATGCTTGTGAAAGAATATATGATACACGGTCCATGTGGTAATGCTAGGTTGAGCTCTCCATGTATGGTTGATAGGAAGTGTTCAAAAGGCTTTCCCAAAGACTTTCAAGATCATACTACACTAGATTCAAACGGGTTTCCATTATACAGAAGGAGAAACAATGGCGCTTTTGTTGTGAAAAATAAAATTGACCTTGATAACAGAAGTTTGGTACCGTGCAACAAAAAATTATTGAAAAGGTATCAAGCTCATATAAATGTTGAACGGTGCAATCAGGCCGCTTCGATAAAGTATCTGTTTAAATACATTAATAAAGGGCCTGATAGAGCCACTATAGCTGTTGTGCAAAGCGATAATCAATCTGAAGAACAAGTACAAGACGAGATAAAAGAGTATTACGATTGTCGGTATATATCAGCTTGCGAAGCATCTTGGAGGATATTTGCCAATGAAGTACATTACAGAAGACCTTCTGTTATGAGGCTTCCGTTCCATCTACCTGGCCAACAACCTGTTGTTTTCGGTCCTGACGAGGATATTACCTATGTTCTAAACAAACCATCGGTTAAATCTTCAATGTTTCTCTCATGGATGGAACGTAATAAAGACCCAAATGACACGTTGGCCCGTACACTTACATATGTTCAGTTCCCCAATTTTTATGTTTGGAAGCTTGATAAGCGAGTCTGGGAACCTAGACAAAGGAAAACAGCAATTGGCAGGATTCATTCCGTCCCTCCGTCACTAGGTGAAGCTTATTTTTTGAGAATTCTGCTTAACAAGGTCAGATGACCAACATCGTTTGATGACATTAAGACAGTTAATGGTCATGTTTACGATACATATAGAGATGCTTGCTACGCGCTCGGTCTTTTGGATGACGACTCCGAGTATGTGGAGGCAATAAAGGAAGCAAGTTTATCAGGAAGCGCTTCATATATTCGTAATTTATTTTGTACCATGCTGTTATCCAGTAGTCTTTCTAGACCTGAGGTTGTTTGGGAAAGTTCATGGAAATACATGACAGACGATTTTTTATATAGACTTCAGAAATACCATCGAGTTACAGGTAACTATTGTTTACAATAAATGTTAGTATTTATATTATCAAATACATTATTTAATGTTTTAGTTATTATTTAATCTCGGTTATGTTATTATGATGAGTTTGATATATTTTTCGTATTGCACAGCGTTATCAATTCCGGAGCACCAACTGAAAAACTATGCTTTGTGCGAGATTGAGAAGTTTTTACTGCGAAATAATTCATCCTT
This sequence comes from Helianthus annuus, assembly GCF_002127325.2. Lineage (NCBI taxonomy): Eukaryota > Viridiplantae > Streptophyta > Magnoliopsida > Asterales > Asteraceae > Helianthus > Helianthus annuus. Next base: position 106,352,494 of record NC_035437.2, read on the forward strand.
GCGAAGATTTCAAACAATGCCATTTCCAGATATGTGGTCTTCAGGTAGTTCAGATAGTCGTTTGTTATACGAGGAGCGGGCCTATGATATAACACATCTAGGAAATCTTTACGATAGTCAGTTGACAATGTTAACTGATGAACAACGCTTTGTGTTTGAAGAAATTATGGCAGCTGTTAACGGTGATAACGGTGGGATTTTTTTTCCTTTACGGCTATGGTGGAACAGGTAAAACATTTCTATGGAAGACATTGTCCGCTGCAATTAGATCAAAAGGTCAAATCGTCTTAAATGTTGCTTCAAGTGGAATTGCATCGTTGTTGTTAGATGGTGGCAGGACTGCACATTCCAGGTTTAACATACCTTTGAATCTTACTGAAGACTCTGTATGTAATATAAAACCAGAAAGTGACGTGTCTAAATTACTGCATGAGACGAAATTAATAATTTGGGATGAAGCACCTTTGGTACACAAACATGCATTCGAAGCGCTGGATAGAACAATGAATGACGTTTTCAACATCGACCCATCTCTCAATTCAGACATCCGGTTTGGAGGTAAGGTAATTGTTTTTGGTGGCGATTTTAGACAAATATTACCTGTCGTTCCAAACGGTGGAAGACAAGAGATTGTTAGTGCCTCCTTATGTTCGTCTTACTTGTGGAGTAAATGTAAATTGCTAAGATTAACAAGAAACATAAGGTTAACCGTTGGAAGGTCGACGGTAGATATTGAAGAAATAAACAGTTTTGCCAAATGGCTTTTGGATTTGGGTGAGGGTAATGTTGGTGGTCCAAATGATGGGAAAGCAACTATTCAAATACCACAAGATCTTCTGATTACTGATGAATCTGACCCAATTGCAAGTTTAATTGATTTTGTTTATCCATCAATCTTGCAAAACATCAACAACCATAATTATTTCAGTGAGCGCGCTATACTTGCACCGAAGAATGATGTTGTGCATGAGATTAATGACAGGTTGCTATCAATGTTTCCTGGTGAAGAAAGAGAGTATCTTAGCTCTGACAGTCTTTGTCCGACCGAAGATGTAAATGCTACACAACAAAGAATATACTCTCCGGATGTGCTCAATGGTCTTAAAATATCAGGCTTACCAAATCATAGGTTGGTGCTAAAAGTTGGTGTTCCAGTAATGTTATTACGAAATATTGACCAACGGAATGGTTTGTGCAACGCTACAAGGCTACAAGTAAAAAAGTTGTACAACCGTGTAATAGAAGCCGAGATAATATCTGGTGCAAATATTGGTACTTCTACATATATACCTCGAATTAATTTGATTCCTTCTGATAAAAAGATTCCTTTTGCTTTTCAAAGGAGGCAATTTCCACTTTCCGTATGTTTTGCAATGACAATAAACAAAAGTCAAGGCCAGTCGCTTTCGAGAGTTGGTTTGTACCTGAAACAACCCGTCTTCTCTCATGGTCAATTGTATGTTGCTTTGTCAAGGGTGAAAAAAAGAGATGGGGTCAAACTACTCATACTTGACAACAATGGAAAACCGAAGATAAAACAAGTAATGTTGTTTATAAAGAGATTTTCAACGAATTGTAATTGCTAAAGGTATAGCATTGCTTCTAATTAATGACTAACATTTGATGATCACCAACAAAGTACCAATAAGTCTATTAATGTTTTCTATTGTTCTATAATGTTTCTTTAAATAAAAGAAAACATACAGGAATAAATCACATTTATTAGTGACTTTGTTTTTAGCCATAAGATGACGACGATGATAATATACTAAATCTTTGTAGCCTATTGTTTCAGGACTCTGCTGGTTAAATACACCCGCCCACATCGTCAACACCGGTTAGTTTCAAAAACTTACGAATAGGTTGATTTGGTCAATGCATTAACTTTGGATGGGTCATTTTTTCTTAGTACAAGTTGTTTAAATTACTGTAGCCATTTATGTGATGTTTTTTTTCAAAATGTTATTATAGGCTATTACGTTCATGATATGATTAAATTTAAAGAAAAAATGTTATTTAACTACATTGTTTAGTTTATATATTTTTGTAACAATATATTCACATTATGTTCTTATTCATTATTAGTATCAATATATTTAGCCTTTTTTAGTGCATTTAGCTTATGGTTTTCTGTTCTATTCGATCTGCTATACATTGGGCTAAGGGACTAAGGGTAAACTAATATTACTATTTGTGAATATTTATTTTTTCCTAATTAAACAAAGTAAGACACACTTATTTTCACTGCTTATAAATAAATATTATTTTTTGTTGTTGGATTGTACAAATATGACTATACATTTCTTCACATCGTGTTCATGTTACTTGATTTTCTCATAGTATTTTTACATTGCTTATAAGAAACAAAACACTAATATGAAATATAGTATTTATCAAAGTATAGTTCGTGTTCATTATTTTTTGTAATATCTTTATCATAAAGTAATATAGGAACTCAATCAGCCGATAAAATCGTTAGTATATTGAAAAAATTCATATTCTTTACATTTTATTAAAGCCATTTACAGCAGTACATTTCTTATTTAAACACTCTTCCTAATAAATTTTATTTCAATCAATTGATTTCGTTATCCATACACAACATTAGAAATAAAACAACTAATATCGTTTATAGAGAGATTTTCAACGATTTGTGATTGTTGCATATTCATGTGTTTCAATTTGTGGTTGAAATCTTACATATTTGTTCGTGTTTTAACGTGTATGAAATTATAATATTTATGTTAACGGTGATATTAAAGATATTTTCTTTTCGCATCCCGTAAAATTCACGGGTAGTTAAACTAGTAAATAAATAAATAATTAATCATCAAAACCGCTAAAAGCTGTGTGAAACAAGTCTTCCCCTGCAAGTAGACCTCTTCTTCGAACCCTTTTCTCCCAAAAATAAAATAAAATAAAAATGGAAACCCTAGAACAACGACAATCTACAATCCAAAATGATCGATCGCAGCAGAGAGCCAAAATTTCATTCCCAGAAGAAATAATCGAAGAAATCCTCTCCAGACTCCCCGTCAAATCCATCCTCCGATTCAAATCCGTCTCTAAACCATGGCGTTCGCTCATCTCCAATCCATCATTCACCAAACTCCACTCCACACGCGCCGCCGTTAACCACCGCACCGCCTTATTCATCTCCGCTCACGATCCATCCACTCGCAAACGATACTTTCTCTCCGCCGCTCACGACGGAGGCTCCCTCACTCATCTCATCACTCTCCACAACACTCCTACCAGGTGCGATATCACAGAATCCCAACATTTAAACGGTTTAGTTTTATTCAATTACGGAGACGGTTATCAAAATTACGCTTTTGTTGTTAACCCTAGCACACATAAGGTTCTTAAACTGCCTAATCCGACAAATTATGGTACAGGAAAGACGGATATATGTTACTTTTTTGGATTCGATGAGTCGAAAAATGAACACAAGGTTTTGAACATCACTATCACTACTCATCATGTTCCATTAGTTAAGCCTGTAATAGAGATTATGATTTTTTCTTTATCGAATTACTCGTGGAGGAAGATAGATGTCGAATTTCCGCTTGTTGTTAGTCAGTTTCGTTGGTGCTACGGCCTTAAACGTAGTGTTTGTGTGAATAGTGTAATACATTTGATGCTTGTAAATCAGAAGGAACTTTTGGCGTTTGATTTGAGGACGGAGAAGTTTTCTATAGTTAAGATTTGTTCGGATGCGGTGCCTCATAGGATTATATGTAACCGTCCTCACCTTATAAAGGTTGATGGATTATTGGGAGTTGTTTGTCATGATCAAATGATCACCAACAATGACGTGTATGTATGGATATTACAAGATTATGAGAATGGTGTTTGGGTAAGAGAAACCATTACATTTCCCAAGTCTTGGAGCGTATTTGGTTGTGCTTTCCCGTTAGATTCTGCTAATATGGAAGAGATTATCTTTTCTTTGAACAAGGAATCCAAGAATGTGACCAGTGTACTTATGTACAACATGAAGAGTGGATGTTTTAAATCTGTACAACTGACTCTTGATAATCATCCGTTTCTCTGCAAAGAACATGTGCAGTTTCAGCAAATCAAGGGGTATGTTGAAAGCATGGTGCCTTTATAGAGGAACATAATAAGGATTTGTTGACGGAAAAATGTTATTTTTGAAGAAGTTTTCTCAGCACCGAACTAGATGATGAACTCCACCGGAAGTAGTGTTTGCATTCATTCGTGTTTCTTACCTTGCAGTTCAGGTTTAATGTATGCACTTACAGAGTTTTTGCCGTTAAATAGTGTTCTAACCGTATCTTTGAATCTTTTATTCGTAAATACATTTCGTTGTTACCAAACTGCATTAAATCCCTTTTACAAAATCGACTATTGTCTTATGTTTGGGCATAGTGTTTTTTACGATAGTTATACCACATGGTCATGACCTTACTTATCATGTCTGCTTATAAAAATGTGTGATTATCAAATTAGATAATTTTATTCCGGAATATTATAAATTTCGGAACTTTTAGACCCAAAAATAGTATTTGAAACCCAACTGCACCAATACATGCATTATGCATTTCTGTAGTCAAATGCATATTGGGCCAGATAGTGGTTCCCCTGGACTCACAAGTCACACATAACCTATGTTGCAGATCACACTAACCAGCAGCTAATGCATCTATATATTCACTCCAGACTTTCACCACCACAATATCTTCATCCTCACATCTTTCCCCCGCTACTACCTTAATGGCGGCTCTGTTTCTTCTGTTGCTCATCACAAACCTTCTCTTCCCTACCATGACCCAACCCAACTCACCAGTGACTCCCACGATCGCTGAATGCGGACCACGTATCCTTCCACTAGCCATGTGTGCACCATTTGTCCAAGGTGTATCCACCGACCCGTCTCAATCATGTTGTGATAACCTGAGGCGTGTGAACGATCAGCAGCCCCGGTGTTTGTGCCTCTTGCTCAATAACTCAGCTTTGAACTCCGCTTTTCCCATCAACACGACACTTGCTATGCAGCTTCCGCATATGTGTAGTGTCCATTTCGACATCGTCACTTGTACAGGTTGGGTACTTGGGTTTGTGTTCTAATCATAATAATATTGATGTCTAAGGGTGATTTTTCGATTATAATCTAACCGGCTCTGAGACCCGAAAAAGAAATATTAGGAATCTAATATTTTACTCATCTAAGACCGTGGGGTATGGTGGGGCGGGGGTTTGGGGCATGGGTTGACACGTGGATTATGGGGCACCCAATACCGAAACCCAATTTCATAGGGGTATGGTGGGCGTGGCTGGGGTGGCGTGGCCAAGCCACATGGCTAGCCCAAACGGCTAGTAGTCCAACGGCTAGCCCAAATGGCTAGTAGTCTTGGCCAACGAGGTTCCGCCATGTCATGTTCGTAGCCCCGCCCAACGCCCTGGCTGAAACCCCTGCCAAAGGGGCCACGCCGAAACCCAAGCCCACCCGGGGTGGTGACGTGGGCGTTTGTACCCAACCCCCGCCCCATACCTCATAGTCTAAACTGGTAATGAATCGGGGTCCCGTATGTGGTTATGTATATGGTTTATATTTATGAAAAAGAACTGTTCTAGCTGTAATACAAACTCTTCAAAACTACCTGGGAGTCTGGCCGACCATCTAGCCCAGGTCGTTTGATATGTCACGGGAATCGTTGTTAACGGTTTAGGCGAAAATGTTTTTCAATTATTTATCGAACCAAACAGTAAACACCCCTACTGATCTCGAACCGTAAAACAAACCAACTTTTTCTAAACCTCTAAAAAGCAAATTTTTCTAAACCTCTAAAATTAAGAGCCAAATTGAATACAATCAGTTTTTTGTTTGGTTCTATAACTTTGTCTGTTAGAACATATTTTTAAGAGTTAATTACTGTTTTTGTCCATGTGGTTTGTCAAAAATCACTATTTCAGTCCATTAGTTTAAAAATTGCGATTTCAGTCCCTGTGGTTTCACTTTCGTAACCATTTCAGTCCCTGTGGTTTCACTTTCGTAACCATTTCAATCCATTATTCTGTTAAGTACATGGACTGAAATGGTTACGAGGTGGACTGAAATGGTTACGAAAGTGAAATCACAGGGACTGATATCGCAATTTTTAAACTAATGGACTGAAATAGTGAATTTTTACAAACCACAGGGACGAAAACAGTAATTAACTCTATTTTTAAATTCCCTCATCGTCATTTTATAGTCCTCGACTCGCTAAAACTTTTGGTTTCACGTAGGTGCACCTTTACCATCGATATCGCCTACGCCACAGGTTTCTCTAGGATCAACTACCAATTCTACGGTTGCTTGTAAGTAACTTCTAAGAAACTCACATCCATGTTTGTTCAGGGACCTTAATTCATAACTTAATGGTTGTAAATATGAGATAATGTTTCTCTTGTGTGGTTTTGTATGCAGCTTCCCCTATGACAAGGGTCACTCCAAAATCTGGGTTTATGGGATTAGGGTTTAATCATAATTATGGCATTAAGTTTATGGGATCATCGCGATTGAGGATGTTAGCTATAGTGACTTGTATGTCGACCACCATGTTTTTTTGAACACTTTGTAGTTTTAATAAGTTTGTGGTTCACTTAAGTTTTAATGTTTGTAGTTCTATAACGATTATTATCAAGGTCATTGTTGGCGTTTCTTTTTATTCTTGTTAACCGTACTTAGTACTCTTATTATAAATGTAAAAAAGACAGTTTTACTTTTGCCTACGACTACATCTCTGACCATCCATTGTACCACAACTGTTTTCGACAGTTCGATGATAAAATAAACAAAATAGACCCTTCCATCATCTCTTCTCACTACCACAACTGTCGATCTTTATTCTAATATGTGATTAAAGTCGCAAGAAACATCTCGAATCGTCTCTTGCATCTATGTTCTGAATCGCAACAATGTGGTTTTGAATGTGTGCCTTGCGTGTGTGGGGTGGGGGTGGTGGATGTGGTGAAAATTGATGAACGTGGAAAATTCATTCACTGAATTTTGGTACCGACAGTGACGGATCTAAAAAATCATTATAGGGGCAACGTTTCAAAAAAAATATTCTAAAGGGGTAACAAAATCGAAAAAACGTCATTTTTTTTTTCAAAAATTTACACTACCGCTAGAGCGTAAAGGGGCAACGGGGGTTATCCCTTGTTACACTCTATATCCGCCCGTGGGTAGAGGTGTACAAATCGGTTTTTTTCAAAAACCAGTTTCGGTTATTAACCGAACCGGTTTTTTTCATCCAAAACAAAAAACGGTTTTTTTCTATAACCGGTTTCGGTTATTAACCGGTTTTTTTAGTCCAAAACAATAACCGGTGTAACCGGGTTTTTGCCATAAAAACCGGTTTTTAACCGGTTTTTGCCAAACCGGTTTCGGTTATTAACCGGTTTTTCAGATTAAGAATCCTAACTGGTCTACAACCGGCAGTTCAGTTCGGTTGTAAAACCGATTATAAAAAAACCGGTTAGAAAAAAATGGTTTCGGTTTTTTTCCCGGTTTCAGTTATAAAACTGGTTTTTTTGTACACCTCTACCCGTGGGTACCAGTGATGTTTACAATTAAGAAGCCTCAATTCAACATCGTCTACGTTAAAAGGGGCAACAAGGAAACCATCTATTAATTAAGATAACATTAGCTAGTAGATATATAATGACATTTAAAATATAACAATGGTGTTTACATGTCACACCCTCATTTTCCGGTGAGCCCGAACTTAGGGTTTATGCGTGACGATTGGTAACAGTATCACAATAGACAACAGAAGATGGAAATAAAGTAAAGTAATAACATAAAAGCTTGAATGTAATAAATGAAAGTTATACAAGCTATTCATACAAAATATCTACAGGCGGATCGAAATAAAAGCTACCTGAGACTAATATGGGTCTTTTATCGTGGAGTTGCAAATTCAAACATCTAAGACCAAGCCTGCTCCAACCTATTCCGTATTTACTTTTAACATGCGCTTAGTCTTTTGAAAATACGTCAGTTTTCAATGGTAAATACAATAAACCGACTCTTTTGAAAATCTTTTCAAAATTTATTTGATACCGTTTGGCATTTAAGTTTTAAATAACTTGGGACAAACTATATCTCTTGTTACCAGTTTTACATGCTTGTCAATACAGTCGGAGACCGGAAATCAAATGCCGATACATGATTAATAGACACACCACATTTTCATATTCACATATATATGGGTGTGGTTCGGTTACAAAGTCCAAATTTACTAAAAAGTGTAAAAAGTCATAAAACGCTATAGTTTCAGCCATAAAACACCTAAAACCCACAGATAATAGATTGAAGATTACTAAAACACCATATTCAAACCCTAATAGTCCATGAAAACTTCAAACACACCATCGTAAAACTATGAATATAAAACACAACATGCTAATCAACATAAAACACAGTAGGGTTTGTCATTCCATAATTAGAGCCTTATTATCCAAAACACACACACAAAACTACATATATGATGTTTTAGTAATCTTCATTATGTTATTTCTGGGTTTTTGGTATGTTTTATGGTTGACATTATGGTGTTTTCTTATCACTTTTTACACTTTTCAGGAAATTTGGACTTTGTAGCTAACTCCTAGCCTCGTAAATTTGTTGAAGGTTATACTATGTGGGCTTTCTCAAATAGCGCGCACCGTACAAATTTATGATACCTTTAACAAACATATATAACTTTAAGCTAACTAAAAAAATATGAATGCATGTAATGTTTATAGTATAGTAATGTACCGTGAAAAAATGCTCCAAGGTATCTCGCGTTGTTTTCTCGGCCATTTTTAAATACTTGTCGTTGATGTCGGTTCTGTTTCCATACGCAAGGACTCATAGCGGTGAAGTACACTTTTGAATACCGGTGAATCCGTGTGTCCCTCTTGCATCCAGTTTTTGTTTAAAATAATCAAAGTTGTTTTCCAAGTCTTCAGCGATGCGTAAAAATAAACGTTTACTCATCCGGAAACGACGCCTAAAAACTTCTGGGTTTGGGTAAGTAGGCTCTTCATCGAAGTAATCTTTCATCAACCGTATTCGCACTCGTATTCGTATCAATATCGAAAATACCGACACCAAATCTAAACAAATTCAGGTACAAAATATTATGGTACGGGTTAGGGCTGGAATAACGGGTTAACCCGATCTGTTAAGACACGAACACGATAAGACACGAACTCGAAACATGTAAACACGAACACGACACGAAATCTTATCGTGTCAGATTTACAAAACACGAACACGAACATGTTAATAAACAGGTTACATGAAACGACCTGTTAAGACACGAAAAAAATTACCAACGTATCATACGACCTGTTTAAGACACGAACACGACCTTTTTAAGACACGAACACGACTGAATCGGGGAAGCTGTGAACCGAATTGGGAATGGTGGTGTCTGTGAGAGAGATTTAAAATTAGGGTTTGGATTGTTGAAAAAGAACCGCTTGCTTGTGTATAATTCATCCCAGGTCCCACGACTGATGACCCCCCCATGTCCATGTCCACACCCACATATAATACTTTTTGTTTTTCTAATTATTAACATGTACTTAACGGGTCTTGACAGGTTAACGGGTTTCAACCTGTTTAGACATGAAACATGTTAAGGTCTTATCGTGTCGACCTGTTTTAGACACGAAACCTGTTAAGGTCAAACATGAAACATGATAACTTCGTGTAGGCTCGTGTCGTGTTATCGTGTTCGTGTTAGAATTGCCAGCCCTAGTACGGGTATCGGTACCGGTTTTTCAGTACGGTACCCGCTTGGTACCACTTTCTTTTTTATCTTTTAAGCACACGTACGGGTACCAAAAAAAAAAAAAAATCGGTACGAGTACCAAATAAGGTAAACTCGGCGCGGTAATTAATAAAACACAGTTACCAGATAGGTAAAACCAAATATCATAATACCATAATATGAAAATAAAGCATAATATCAAATTTATTCTTAATCAATAAAGGTAAAACCAAATATCATAATACCGTATTACGAAAATAAAGCATAATATCAAATTTATTTTTAATCAATAAAGCATAATACCAAAACAAAAACATTATTCTTTACTACTAAAAATTCGGTACCAATGATATTTACCCGTACTGATACCAAAAAAATACTAAGTGTCAAAATCAATAAAATTTGATAACCATTTATGTATTGAATACTAATAATCCATGCGAGTACGAGTATTTGTTTTAAAAAGAGAAAATTACCCAAATGTCACTTGACCAACCAAAATTACCAAAATGTCACCCTCCTGCGTCTATGGACGGACCACTGCGACATGGGATGTGTCCGCCTGTCAACTTGAAGAGTCCATGAATGAGTAGGTTACACGTGTCCAACAAAGGTGATGCGTCGACGGCGGACTCCTCCCATTTACTTGAAAGACTCCTCCCATATACTTGGCAGACTCCTCCCATTGGCTCGGCAGACTCCTCCCATATACTTGGCAGACTCCTTCCATTGGCTCGGCTGACTCTTCCCAATGGCTTGGCGGACTCCTCATATTTTGGCTGACTCCTCTCATTGTTCGGCTAACTCCTCACATTTCTTTTTAATTCTATCAAATATTTATATCTATTTAATATACCATTATAACGTAAAACATTACAACATAACTTAAAAATTAGAAATATAACATAAAACGTTACAACATAACTTAAATATTACAACGTAACTTAAATATTACAACCTAAAAACGTGACATAACATGTTATTAAAAAAAGAAAACACTTAAATATAATTTTTCAATATTTCAAACACCGAAAGGTGTTTAAAGTCCTCCCCGTAAAGCATAGCTTAGTTGAGCTGATCCTCTTGAACACTTTTCGGTGTTTGAAATTTTGAAGATTCTTTTGACTTTGTAATTAACAATCGTGAAGATATCACCAATCTTTCTTTTTTTTTCTTTTTTTTTTCTTTTTTTGCAATTTAAGCTCTTGAGGTAGTATGCTTTTTATAATATGGGTTTTGATCATACGGTAATGGCCAATTGGCTTTAATAGGAGGATCAACTTCGTATATGTTTTTTATTCTTCTTACATAAGGTGGTTGTCACACCCTAACCGATGGCGGAAACATCGGGATGAGACGAAAACAAGATTGCAAGAGACTTCATAACACTATGTGTCAATAATTAATTTAATTCAAATTTCATTTCAAAACTAGACTGTGATACAATATTCAAATACAAGGAATAACATTGTCTCAAAACAAACATAACAACAAAATAGATAAATTAATCTAGGTGTGTAACTAAGTCCACCTAAATCTTGTTTCATCTCGTTACATCACCTCATCAATCAACCTGCAAGATGTATTAAAATAGAGTTAAATGCAAAAGCAAAGACGAGTATACAAGTTTTTGTTACATAGCATAATATAGCATAAAATAGTTTAAGTGCTCATATCCAACATGAATCATATTAAGCAAGTTTACTAGCATGCCGAAACGGTGTACTTATATGTTCAAACCCAAGTTTCCAACGCGTTAAAATAGCCTATCCCAAATAGAATAGCGGGATGTTAACATGTTTAACTTAACAATACCCCAAGTATCGTGGGCGGTGCGTTAATCCTATAGCGCTATAATTATTAAGGTAGGCTAGGAAAGTTAATGAAGCATATAATCGACACAAATAGTTTACATTAGCATACAAGTCTAAACAAGCATCATATAGTTTCATGTTAAGCATGGATAGAGTTTAAAGTAGTTTCATGTGATGTGTAATTTAGTATAATATACATGTTGCACCCAAAAGTGATAAAATGGAAAACGGGGTCGAGTATACTCACGGTTTTGCAAGCTTTCCTACTTGAAATCCCGCGAGTGATGTTGGTGGATGGATTAGTTTGGAGCACCTTGTCCTTCTACACGAAGAAAACATAGGTGTGTGAGTTTGGGGAAATTGGAAGATTTAGATTCTAAATTTAAATAACATGAAAGTAAACATAAGAAAATAATCATCTAACACCGTTGACACTTGTTCTTGACACTATGAAACTCTAAAAGAGTTTAAATGTTTTCATGGAACAAGGTTCTATTAGAATCGTGACAAGTTGTCAAGGCCTAATATGATACAATCTACTAGCTTGGCGAATGTCCATTAGTTCATCACCAAGAATTCGATTATTTGGTTGTTACATAAGTATTACATAGTGTATATAATATCATATATGTCAAGTATGAGGTAGAAAATTAAAGTCTTCATTTAAGCACCGCTATGAAGGATAGCTCAACCTAGTCCAACTATCACACATTCATCAAGCTTTAAGCTTGAACACTACTTGTGGGTAAAACCCTAACTAAAAGAGAATGTTTGTGAGGTTTTAACCTCTGATTTAACATTTCTCAGCCTTGTTTTTAAGCCCAACTAACCATTCAATTGATTATGAGCATTAGGACATAGGTTTGAGATGAGATAGACTCAAGTTCACTAAGATTAACAAAGTTTAAGTGAAAACATAAACTAACAGTCCACTTTGGAGCCTTTTTGGTGACATTCCAAAGCTTGGTTTTCTATAAAAAAACCTCTGGAAATGTTTCTAAGGTTGTTCCAAGTAAGTGGGAAAAAGAATCAAGTGAAAAGGTTAAGTATTGAGTGAGTTATGCTCACTTTAGTGTAGGTTGATGATTCTGCTCGAACTTCTGATTAACAACAAGATTGGGAGCTGATTTTAGAATGTTGTGGATGATTTACAAAGTGGAAAATGCTTGGAGAATGATGGGTTCTTATAGGGAAGTGTTTAGGGTTCATTTAGATGAGCATTGATGTAATTAGGTGGGAGATAACATAAAAAAAAAACAATTAAAACACCCTTAACAGCTGCGTTCGCAAGCTGTGATGTTCATTTTGGCGCACAAAATGGATTAGCTTATTCTTTATATTTTTCTGCCATGCCACTTTACGTTTCATTATTAAATTGAAGTGTTATTCCTAATTATTTTAACATATCTGTAATCTATCTATCTATATCTATATCTATAATACTATATAATAGATCTCCTATGTACAAAAATATAATTTTCTTTAAAATTTTAAGATGGGATATCAAAAGCCAAGTTAAAACCCCTAATTTTTCACAATTCTTTTCCCTTTCTACCCTTTTCTCCCTTCAACACCACTGTAAATTTTCTTTTCCCTTTCTACATCGACGTTCCCAATCCTCCCAACCGACGAATCACAATCGTTCCCTTTTGCCCTTCCCATTAAAGAGATGTAAACGGGAGTGAGAGATATAAGGATCAGCTGGTGGTTTCTGGTAGGCTTTTGGCGGCACCCGGGGTTGATGCCTCCGATTTCTTTGGCTCCCATATGGTTCTCCAGACGCATAAGAGCCATATGGTTCTCTAGACGCAGAAGAGGAAGAGTAAGATTCGAGAGCTGACTCTTCGAGAAATTAGCGACATTAAGGTATAATTTGATTGCATATACAGTTGATTAGGGAATTATCTTCCTATTGTCCTTGTATATATGCTATTTTAGCCATCACTATCATCTTCTTCGGCAGCAATTTCGTTAGCATGAAATTAGTTTATTCGATTGGTAGCAGGTGGCAGAACATAGGTGAATCTATACCTCTCTTGCTCTCTGATTTGGTTTTCTTTTCAAACCCCAATTTTGCCCTCTTTCTCTCAATTTTGTTGGTAGAGCATCCATTGCACAACAGCTTGATGCATAAAAACAACGTAAAAACACCCTAGGTACAAGAGGCGCGCTCCTCAGGTCAGAAAAACTGTCCAAAATTGCTCTTATTGGCGCTTCTTGTAAGAAGCGCGCCTCGGGATATTAAAGGCGCCAAGGCTTGCGCCTCGCACGTCAGGCGCGGTTTTTAAAACCCAGAATAGGATGTGGTGTTATAGAAGGGTTTTAGAAGGAATAGATTGTTCCGCAACCCACACCCTGAATTTCATTATATAACCGAATTCCAAAGTCATGAGCCAAAGATATGCATTATCTCAATTTTTTTCTTGTAACAAAATTAGATTCCTTGTGGTTCGTTTCATGTGAATTAACTCTACTGTTGGTGCTTGTATCTTCGGTTTGACTATCTGAAGAGCTTGGAAATTGAGGAGAATATCAACAAGATCAGATGGTGTTAAGGAACTAACAACGCCATGTTTTTGCTGACCTTTAATTATAAAACTCTAAAATTCTTTAAGGTATGGGTTCTAGAAAAAAAGGTCTAATAGTATTATAGTACCACTGTAATAGGTTGCCATATAATGTTTTTTTTTTATATTATACACGGTCTATGATGTCTTTTTTCTTTTTTTTTTTGTTTTAAATTAACTGCAGAAAATGGTGGAGCGGTGCTGGGTCGATTAAGGCGCACGTGGTTGGTTCCAATGACCCTTGATTCATATATCTGGTTGTAGGTCAACTTATGGATAGATATGGAGATTGATAGTTGATGTTTCTGTTGAAATGGGCGTTTTTCGGCGAATGGTGAGATCAGTAGGTTCAAAGTGACTATGGTGAGGGTTTCGGGTGATCAACCAACATTTCAGTAAAAAAGATTTAACTCAGGTCAGCGGACGGTAATCAGGAATGTATAAATGTACACTCAACTCGTTTAGATAATTTAATATAAGTATCACCAACCTCTATTCAACGAGGTGCGTTAAGGTTGTACACTGTTGAAACCGAGAGAAAAGGGAAAGGCTATAGTTGATACGGGTATTATTCAGGTTAGTTTATTGGGTTTTTCTGGTTAATCGGGTCTGGTTAATCAGGTTTCTAAAATTTAGTATTAAAATCGATGTCTGGCCCCGTATGTTTATTCAGTTAGTCAGGTTCAGGTTTTTGGCTTTCAGGTTAAACGGGTCAAAAAAATATGCATGTATTCTTGAAATAACAAGTCAGAATAGGTTTGGCTTGGGCTGACCCGTCAAATTTTCAAACCCGTCACCAAAGAACTCACGCCCTCCCAATACCATGCTAACCAACACTTTCACTGAGCACCACTATGTTCAACACAAGTATATCAACTGTATTACTTTATTTGTTTTTGAATTCTTAAAATATGTTTATTCGCAGAGTTGATGGTATGCATAAGTTTTCGCGTGGGATAAAGAGGTGCAATAATTGTCACAAATTTATTTTGCTTAATTTTGTACATTTTGTTGCATTAAGTTATTATTTGAATGATATAACGTCAAGCCACACTCCAATTTTTTAATTTTTTTTATCATAGACTGAAGCTACAGCAAAGAGGGCACTAGCGCTTGATGGGTCGGATATGTGAGTGACTCAACTATGTCTTAAGATAATGATTGTTACAGATACAAATAGCAAAATGGGCACGCCCGATATCATGGTCAAAAGGGGTCTGGGTCAAATGCATACTTTTCCATATGGTAAAACGAGTCTCGTTTAGGTAAACGGGGCGTGCTACGCACGGACCTAAATTCATATTCAATTGTTGTCGGTTATATAATCGGAATTTGAATTAAAGTATAAACTTTATTGATATTCCCTAACTCCATATGGATGCATAAGGGGACTAGGGGTGGTTCACTAGTGATAGAATCTATCACTCCCACTATCCAATCAAGTCATGCCATGTGCACAACCAATATTCTATCACTAGTGATAGAAATGTAGAGGGGGTGGTATCACTAGTGATGGTATCACAACCTTTTTTATTTATTCCATCAGTGTACAACTCCTCAGCACTAGAGTACAACCCACCATACACAAAGTTCCAAAGTTCAACGCGTGACCACCACAACGCGTTAACTCTTCACGCGTGGTGGATGTGGCCGGCGGCCGTGTATAACGGCGTGGTTTTTTATTCCGTGATGCTATAACGTTCCCACCCCGCCACCTCTAACCTTACAGTTTCAGAACGCTAACATCTAATGTTTTAGTTGCAGGTAATGAAAAAGTGGTGTTTACGCAGTCTACCTACATGTTCAATCATTGCGTGGGTTATTGCTACAATTCATGTATTCTGGATAATAACTTAAGTGGCAAGATCAACAGGCCAGACAGGTCGAGGCTTGATAAACTAACATCAATGTGTATCGCAATGCAAATTGTCACCACCGCTGCATCGCGCGGGTTTCCTACTAGTAACTATATGGTGTATAACCATTAAATAGGTGAAGACCAACAAGAAGCAACCAAACCATTAAATATGTCAAGGTCTGGCCGAAAGTTTTTTTTAGCTAAATATCTTTTTTCTTATTTGATCATTGAAGTTCAAATATTTTATATAAACATATTATAAGACATTAGCAATACTAAATAGACCAATAAACTAGTCCATCCCAATCTTGGGCTGTGATCTACGATCAGTTACAAGGCAATATTACAACTTTTCATGTTTAGGCACTATATGATTGATTATAATAAAGTATATCATGTATTATTTATATTAAGTAATGTTTATTAATCATATATATATATATATATATATATATATATATATTAATGCTTAATTTACACAAAATGTGAATGTGAATAAGTTTGTATGTAAAATAAAATATAGGTTGTGTATCATGAACGTATAATCAAGTGTTTGCACGTATATGATATCTAGAATTACGTATCGATCGTAAGTTACACATGTGTTTCCGAGGTACGAGCACGTAACAAATGTATATAAGGATTAAATGTTTAAGCATGTAAAAAAAAAAAAATAAACGGAGTATAATTCAGATGAAATAGTTAATTTTATTACGATCGAAGTCTCGGATTAAAAAGATACGGAACGAAATACGATTTCAAGAAGTACAAGTTCCTAAAAATAGAAATACATGACAACCTTTCTAAATACGAAAGGTTTACAAAAGCGAGGCGTTACAGTCTCCCCTCCTTTAGAAAATTTTCATCCCGAAATTTTAGGAAGATGCGACGAACAGGTGCGGGTACTTAGTCTTTATATCACTTTCAAGTTCCCAAGTGAATTCAGCGCCACGTTTTCCTTCCCATCGAACCTTAACGATAGGAATTTGACTACGCCTCAGTTTCTTGATTCCTCGGTACATGATTTCGACCGGTTTCTCCACAAAAAGTGTCGTTGATTTGGAGATCTTCAAGAGGAACTTGCAGTCCTTCTTCAGCTAGACACTTCTTTAAGTTCGATACATGAAACGTTGGATGAACGTTGTTGAGTTCTTGAGGTAAATCGAGTCGATAAGCCACCTTGGCAATCCTCTCGAGTATCTTGAAAGGACCAACATAACGAGGCGCAAGTTTTCCCTTTTTACCAAAACGAACCACTCCTTTCCTAGGAGATACTTTGAGTAGAATATGATCACCAACGTTAAACTCCAATGGTTTGCGTCTTTTGTCAGCATAGCTCTTTTGTCGACTTCGAGCCTTGAGTAGGTTGTCACGGATTTAAAGAATCTTTATCCGTTGTATCTTGTATGATTTCAGGGCTAGTAAATTGTTTGTCACCAACCTCGTGCCAGCTTAAAGGAGATCAGCATTTGCGACTATATAATGCCTCAAAAGGAGCCATTTGAATACTGGCGTGGTAGCTATTGTTGTACGAGAATTCGATCAATGGTAAACGCACGTCCCAACTACCACCAAAGTCGATGACACAAGAACAGAGCACGTCCTCTAGGGTTTGGATAGTACGTTCAGTCTGTCCATCCGTTTGAGGATGAAATGCCGTACTGAGATTCAAATGAGAACCCATAGCGGACTGGAAAGTTTGCCAAAGACGCGAAGTGAAACGACCATCACGATCAGAAATGACATCAAGAGGAATACCATGTTGGCATATGATTTCATCAATGTAGAGTCGAGCAAGTCGTTCAACCTTGAAATCTTCACGAATAGGAAGGAAATGAGCGGATTTGGTCAGACGGTCGATAATTACCCATATGCTATCATGACCAGAAGGCGTACGAGGAAGTTTGGTTATGAAATCCATAGCAATGCTAACCCATTTCCAAACGGGGATTTCAGGTTGTTCGAGTAGACCAGAAGGTCGTTGATGCTCGGCTTTGACTTTCGAATAGGTAAGGCATTAGAAACATACGTGGCAATGTCCCTCTTCATACCAGGCCATCAATAGGATGTACGAAGATTCTGGTACATCTTGTCAGCAACAGGATGAATCAAGTACTTGGATTTGTGTGCCTCGTTCATGATGAGTTCACAAAGATTGTCACAATTTGGCACCCAAATGCGATCACGACAGTATTGAAGACCATCAGGTTTCGTAACAAGTAGGTCTTCAGTAGCACCACGTATTTCGATGAACAAGGTTCCTTCGTTGGCGGACGAGTATTGCGTTTCACGAATGCAAGTGTGAAGATCGCTAGTGGTATGAAAACAACGAATACTACTAACATGAGTCTTACGACTAAGAGCATCGGCCACGACATTCGCTTTTCCAGGATGATAGCGAATCTCGCAGTCGCATTCGTTAAGTAATTCCACCCAACGTCGCTGACGCATATTAAGCTCTTTTTGGTTAAAGATGTGTTGTAGGCTCTTATGGTCAGTGAAAACCACACACTTCGTACCATATAGGTAGTGTCGCCAAATCTTTAACGCAAAAACAATGGCACCCAACTCGAGGTCATGGGTAGTCTAATTTTTCTCATGTATTTTGAGATGACGAGAGGCATAAGCGATGACTTTGTCTCGTTGCATGAGAACACAACCAAGACCGCGGTTCGAGGCATCGCAATATACCACGAAATCATCATTCCCATCGGGAAGAGCGAGAATAGGAGTGTTATGTTAGGATCTGAGTTTGGATTGATTGTGATTTGTGTTTGAATTAAGATGAACAATGAAAGAGTAGTGCAACGGAAATTAAATGGAAGCAAACTTTTCACAATCAAACAGAAGAAATGCTTTCAAACATACATTTTCAACAAAGAACCAAATGATTAAATTTATTTCAAACTTTGATTACAATTGCATGTATGCTTTGCAAACTCCCCCTCAGCCCGAGCTTAGTATTTGTTCGTGCAGGAAGAAGATGGTGAAAGAGCTAATAGAACAGTACAGAGCACTGTTCTATTTATAGGCACGCAACAAACCACTGAGCATCTAAGCTGACGTCACCATGAAAGTGACATCTAACCTCCTAACAAACTCTTAACAACTGACCTATACAAACACTGCTATGCTAACTACTGATGTTACAATACATTACAAAAAGTAAATAAACAGCTGTTGCATCCTTCCACTGCTGTGAACCCAGCAGTACTTGTCATGATCAGCAGTGCTTGAAACAAGGTAGTAGATTGAGCAGCAGAGCTTTAGTTCTTCATCAGTCTTTGACTTGATTAGCAGTTGTAGGTCAGCAGTTTGTATGATCAGCAGATAGGAGGTCAGCAGATGTTGAAACCACTTTCAAGGGGAGAGATTTGCATGCATAACATCTGCTTATTCTGGATCCACTGCTCTGATCCAGTTTTGGCTTTAATTATCTGTTCCTTTGGCAGGGTTCAATCCCAACAATCTCCCCCTGGAACAGATAATGCCAAAACTCTCCGTTATTGGTAGATCTTTATTGCCTCATCAGCAGTTCCCTTATTTGCCCTTTGAGTTATAATTCGAAGGTTAAGGAATCTGTGTCATCATCATCCCTGCTAAGTGGAAGATCAAGGAGATCCTGCAAATCTTCAAGACTCTGGCCAAGAGCTTGTTCCCTTGTTAATTTTTTCACTTCTCCACTAGACTTGAACACTGTCAGTACGTGGGTCTGTTTATCAGTTTTCCACTTTAGTACTTTTGAGCCTGGTGGGTTTCTTGGGAGATTTTTATTGGATGAGGTATTTGGTGATGCAGGCCTATTCATGACTGGCTGAGCAGTACTTGCAGATTGTTCAAGTTCAGGATCTTCTTTCATCATTAATCTACTGCCCTCTTTTACAAGGTCATTTCCAGCAATTAGATCTTGAACTGTTTCAGCACCCAACTGGTTTTGACTCCTTCTTTTGTAGATGGCAGCACCAGCTGGAGCAGTGGTTCCTTTGACTTGCAGCTTTGGTGGTCTTTTTGAGACCTCTGCTTTGAAGTAGTCAGGCTTTTGTGGAACTTTTGGATCTTTCTTTCTAAGTTCCTCATACTTTTTGTAGGTGGCCCTGACCCTATTTTCTCCCCACTTTGTCACAGAATTCTTTGCCCCATATTCAGCTGGTATCAGCTCCTCTTTCATTCTCTTCAACTCTAAGGCCTTGTCAGCTTCAAACTGTTTGAATTTTTCAGGAGGAGTCTGCTTGACCTTATTTTTGATCATTTTGTGAATCCTAGCTGCCTCTTTTTCAAGCTCAGGTATGGTCCAGTTTTTGTACATGTGTTTCTCCCCCTTGTATTTCTTGTAGGTCATGATGTTATCAATGTAGTCTTTTCTCAAGGACTCATCTGCCCTTTCTGAGATTTGCTGACATACAGTTTTGGCAAATTGCTCCACAGATCTGACCTGTGTGAGTAGAAACTGAAAGTTTTGCTGAAATTCTCAATCAGATTTCCCTTGTTTATTTTTGATTGAGATATCCTCTGCTTGCTTGGCCTTGATTTTCAGGTATTCTTCAATATTGTTTGGCCTGGGATATCCTTTAACTGATGGCAAACTCCTTTTAGCAGGGTTATCCTCATAATAGAAAGATTTGATTTCTTCCCTAACTGCTATGAGTTCCAGAGGAAATGAGACACCTATAGGAGGTAATGGCTTTTGAATTTGAGCTTAAGAGAGAGGAATGGGTTTTGGAATTGTGACAAGTGATAGAGGTTTTGATGATGTTGGTGGTGGTGATGGAGAATCATCATCTGGTATGATAACCCTTCTCCTTTTTATTGTAGGAGAGGCAGATAATGTTTTGAGTGGAACAGTGGTGGTGATATGAGAGGCAGTGGTTTGTGATTGATTAACAGCTGTTGAAACAACTGGTGTTTCAACCACTGTTGTCATTACAGCAGATGTTGTAACATCTGCTGTCTTCTACTTTTTGGCAGGTGGTGATGGTGGAGATGTTGTCTTAAGTGGTGATGGTGGTGGTGGTAAGGCAGTGGTAGTGGTGTGTGTTGAAGTAGTGTGTGTTGAATTGAGAGAGCAGTTGTTGAAACAACTGAAGTACCAGCAGATGCTGATACAGCAGGAGCTTCAGCAACTGTTTGGGTGGAGGTTTGATGTTGGTGGCTTTTGGATAGTGGTTTTGAAGTATGCTTAGTGAGTCTGGATGGTGTGGACTTGGGTTTCCTTAATTTTCTAGTAAGATTTCTTTTTAGTACAGGATTTTGAACATCCTTTACACCAGAACAACCCTGCGCATTCAGCTCCATGAAAGCTCTTTTCTCCTCATTCCACCTTGACAAATCCTTTGCCGCTCTGTCCCTTTTTACATTGATTACACCTTCATCAAGTGCATTTTGGGCAACATCAACCTTTTTGCTACCATCTGGCAAGGGAATGTTTCTGAGCATAGTATCCTTTTCAGGCTCAAGATACAGAGCATTATCAATCCCTTTCTTTCTCCACTCCTGAATTTTCTCCCCCTTTTTAGCATTATCTGGGGGAGTTCATCAATAAAAAGAACTGTTGGAGAAGCAGTGCCAGTGGTTGTCAACAGATGGGCCTTTATAGCCTTGATGTCTGCTTGTGTGTTCTTGAACCTAGACTCCATTGTGTTTCTCAGCTCTTGAACATGTTTTTCATGATGCTGATCAGCCATCTGTTGTTGTTGTTGGAGAAAAGGTTGAAAAAGGTTCCAGAGCTCATTTGTAACATCTGCTGGTGGTGGAGCAGGTGCTTGAGATGGAACAGCAGTGGATTGTACCATTTGAACTGTCAACAACTGATGCAACATTTCTTTGATTTCTGCAACAGAGGTATCCAGTTTTTCAACTCTTTCCGTCAATTCCTGGTACTTTAAACCATCACCCAACTTAATGGGATAATCTGATTTCCCACTAGCAGTGGTTTTATCAGAGGTTGAGGTAGGGAGTGTACTCCAAACATCAACCACTGATGCCCCTTTTTCTTGGTACTAGGGTATTCTTCCTTCAACACTTGATAATCTTTTGATGGAACCAGTGGTTAAAACAAACTCACTAGCAGATAACAGAGGTGTTATAGAAGGAATTGCCTCCAAGGAAGTCTTATTGATGTAACCACTGTCCAAGTGCAAACCAATGGGTTCAGCGCTTGTAGTGGATGCTTCACTTGGATTACCACCAAGAGTTACTTGTAACTCAAGGGGTGTAACCTCCTCAGGTTGTGTTGGTGGGTTAGCAAAGGTTGATACATCAGGCCTAGTCTGTTGTTGAGGCATATTCTCATGAACAGGTGATTGAGAAGGACTGGTTTGTGCCTGGTTCAAATCAATTGCATCCAACAAAATTTTTATATTTGGTGGAATTGGGGATGTGAGGGTAGGTGTAGAAAGAGAAGTTGCCCCGGGCATTGGGCTGTGGATGATGGAAACAAGTGCTTCCAGAGCATCATGATGTGGTGACCCTATTTGTACAACCTGTTCTTTTTGTGAAGAAGCAGGAGGAGTTTCAGATATGGTTTGAGATATTTTTACCAACTGCTGTGAGGAAGTAGCAGCAGTGGTTTCTTGTGACTTTTGTGCTGTCACTGGCAGTTGCTCTGGTATCTCATCCTCCAGAGTTGCCTTTTTAGTAGGTTTGGGGGTTTTTGAGATTTCTTTTTCTGTGGTTTTTTGGTGATTATAGGTGTGGGTTTCAAGGCAGTTGTTCTGCTACCTTGATCACCTTGAGCAGTGGGCTCAACAGCAGATACCTGAGGAGCAGTGTTTTATGCTAAAATCTGCTCAGGCACCTCTGCTTGTGTTTTGCAAGGTGTTGACATTCTTGTAAAGGTTTCAGCAGTTAAGCTGTGCATTTGAAAATATTTACCTTGGTTTATTGCAAGAAGATCATCCTTACTGAATTTCTTTTCAAAATAATAGCTTAGAAATCTTGGAAACAGTAAGAATGATTTTGTTTCAACATTTTTAACCAAATCATTGAAGATTACCTGGGAATAATTAAAATTTTCTTCCTGAAGAATAGCATACCCCAGGTTTTGAATCTTCAATGGTATTTCATTAAAATGAGTGGTTTTATTTGAAACACACATAAGGATGGTATGGAATAAAAACCTTGGTGCAGGGGGGAAGAAACCTCTTCATTGTCACACCCCGATTTCCACGTGTCTCACCGGTGGGCCCGGTGGGGGATTACCGTGACGATGTTGGCAACAATATAGTCAAACCACACAATTATATAAATGCACAGCGGAAGCTTTAAAGATAAATAAATATACTTCAACCTCTGATTGTAATATTAAATGTATTACAGAAGTCGAATGTATCCACAGCGGATCAAAATAAATAAATATTGTTCATTCAGATACGGCATCGAGTTTGCGAGACTATTCGTGATGCTTAGGAAGCTAATACCAGCCAAATTTCGTATAGTACCTGCACTTAATCTTTTTGGGGAAAATACGTCAGTTTACACTGGTAAATACATTCAACTGACACATTTGAAAATGTATATTAAAATTTATTTGAATGCACAAGGCACAAACTCTTTTATAACTTGGGAAAATTATTAAAATCTTGTGAACGTATTACATGTTCTTTTATGCGTTCAGTAGCCCGGGTCGTGCCGGGTTAAAGATTTATAGACACACCACATTGCGTAAAACCGTAGTACAAAAACCAACGGCTACGTCTTTTAATTTAATGTCGACAATATATACCGGGTGTACGCCTACACCGGGATGTCGATGGTCGTGGCCATTTCGTAAAATGATGCCAAGGATATCCGGGACAACGGTCATTAAACCCCTCAAAGGCTTTTAAGAAACAAAACTGTTTAAATGAGCCGATCATATTATTTAATTAACCACCTAAGCGATGGAAAAATATAATGCTCAATCAAGCGGTATTAACATACCGTAACCCAAGCCCGTATAGGGGAAATAAGTTAAAGTATTTACCTTTGCAAGTATATTTCCTTAGTTTGATTAAATCGCTGATAGCTTTTACTGGGCTCCTAATCTGGAACGAAGGTTTTAATTAACCTCTTAGAATCCTAACGGGTCTTTATATTGGCCGTAGCCTAGACCGGTTGGTTCCGGAATATAAATATGGTTTAACCGCGCGAAAAGGCGAAAACCGAGAATGGAAGGTGATTCTGCCCCAAACAAGTTCAGAGACTTGTTTTATATGGGTTCAAGGTTCACACTCTGGATTTTGGGGTTCAAATAATATAATTTGACCCGTATCGGCTAATTTATGAAAGCTAGTTTCATAAGCCGAACCGTGCGCGCAATAGGCGAACGGTTAATCATGAGAGTCTTACGCTTATTTCCTGAGTCAATATGCCTTAAAGAGGTTGTGGTATCAGTGGGATACCTTCCGTGATGCCCGTAACGAGTTTAAGTTAATATTACGCCCCGTAGGGGTTTTTCGGTCATTTTAAAGACTTTTTAAAGGGCTTTTCGAGTTCTACAGGAAATCTGAGTTTCCCGAACAGTTTATGAAGTCTAAAATACTTTATTTATTATTTAAAATCAGTAGCAATTGGAATCGGGTCAAAAGACCTTGTAGAACTCATGTTTTGGCCAAAAAGGGCATATTCGATATTTACCGAACCGTAGCCATAACCGCAGGTTATGAGCAAGGTAAAAATTATTAAAAATCTCTAAAATTCCCAAAATATTGTTTTATAACAGTGGGTAAAAGTTTTGGTGATGAAATCTTGGTTTAGATAGGTGTTATGCTAATTGCGCCGTTTATTACAAAAGTTTACTTTAATTGCGCTATTTAGCATAACTCTCATTCTAGACCTCGGATTGACGTGAAACTTTAAGGACATGCTTATAATTTAATAAGCAAGGTTCTGGTCCGTTCACGTGTCCGAAATACTCGTTTTATTTTCAAAATGGCGTTACGGTCAACTTTTAGGCGATTAACGGAAATGTGCAAAAGACTCGGATAACTCATGAACCGATCACAGAGGTTTATACCATCATGTAACCTGGTCCTAAGAGAGTCCTAAGGTATATCTATACCTCACTAAAACGGGTCAGAACTGAAGTCAATGCAAAAGTCAAACTTTTGCAACATTCGGCTCCGAACCGGGTCAATATAGCAAATGGTCGATTCAAACGAGCGCAAACAGGTTTACATACTTATTTTCATGTTTTATGATTATCGAAACAGGTTTCATAGCATATACATTACAGATTATGTACAAAATGGCAAAACGACTTTCTGTTGACTTTTTAAGGGCGCGTTTGACTCGATATTTGACATAGTTAGAGTGGTGATCAGAGGGAACCCTTTTAGGGGTTTATTACCCACATAAATACCAACTCAAAACTACTTTTGATCCGACAATTCACTGGACCATTTGTGATTTATCGCTATGACAACCGTTAGTTACGACGGTTGAGTTTATAAGCTAAAACTATGGAAATATATGACCAAAATGGGTGTGAACGACTTACAGAAGTTGTATCTTGCTTAGAGAGCAGAAGAGAATGCTAGAGAGCTTCTTAGAATGATCAGATAGAAGTGTTTGAGTTGTGTGAATGTTATGAACCAAACTAGCCTATTTATAGTGAAACAATGCACTCAAGATCATCACACAACAGCCTACAGCTGATCATGGATGATGGGCATGTGTCCCCTGGAGCTATGGGTCAAGTATAGGGTGCCCATGCCTCATTTATTGGTGTTTGATCGTTCATAATGCTCAAAAGGCAAGAAAATACAAAGTTTCTGCATCTGGGCGTCCCACGCGGCCCGCATGGAGAATCCATGCTACTTTTACGCGGGCCGCCTGAGATTCAAAAATCAGGCGAGTAAAAGAGGAGGCTCGCGGCCCGCCTCAACTTAGGCCAAAACCTCACTCGGGCCGCGAGAGGTTATATTTTCAGAACTTTTAAATCTTTTGCAATGATGACAGAATCGGGTAATTAATAACGAAATCTTTCGTAATGATTTACCTGACCTTTCAGGTTTGAAGGGGTAACTTTGCGGTTTGGCCCTCGGTTAATTACAACTAAGGACCTCGTGTTATTTACCCGCGTTGTTAAGTCCCTATTGAGTTTATTAATTATTCAGAAAGTCTTAACTTTCATTATTGACGCTTTTAACCCTTCTCCTACGAATTCGATCGTAACTTTCTCGTTTCATAACGAAACTTCGCGAAATTTATATATTATATTTTAGTGAGTGTATAATACCGTTACAAAGCCTTGGGAACGTCAAAGGGTCACTCAGAGGTATAATTAAACATGTTGACACGGTTAACCCCTGTAGCTTGTAATCTCTCACTTTCTTTCGCGTTTCGCTTCTGTACGATCTATGATTTATTCGTTTGAAGGTTCAAGCATTATTTAGGGTTACTATACAGTATATTTACCCTTGTTGACATTTATAACCCTTGAATTTATATACTTTCAAGGTTTGTCAAAATTTGTCCTTTATTTAATATAAATGCCACGTGTAAACAAATGACACGTGTTAACACATTATTGGACACAAAATTCGAGGTGTTACATCCTCACCCCCTTAAAATAAATCTCGACCCGAGATTTACTCAAATAAATAGGGGTATTTTTCTTTCATTGTGTCTTCGACTTCCCACGTATATTCGGGACCTCTACGAGCATCCCATTTGACTTTTACAATCGGTACGTGCTTTCTTCGAAGCTTTTTCACCTGTCGATCTTCAATCGACAAAGGTTTTTCTACAAACTTTAAGCTCTCATCTATATGCACATCTGTGTGTGGAATCACCAATGATTCATCGGCGAAGCACTTTTTGAGATTGCAGATGTGGAACACGTTGTGAATTCCATTGAGCTCTTCAGGCAAGTTCAACTTATAGGCAACTGATCCGACACGTTCAATGACCTCCAAGGTCCTATGTATCTCGGACTCAGTTTTCCTTTCTTGCCGAAACGGATCACCCCTTTCCAGGGCGATACCTTAAGCAACACCTTCTCACCTACTTCGAAGTGAAGATCCTTACGTTTTGGATCGGCGTAGCTTTTCTGCCTGTCACGGGCAGCCTTGAGACGTTCCCGGATCTGGACAATCTTGTCCGTTGTCTGGAAAACAATCTCTGGTCCTGATAATTGGACCTCTCCTACTTCCGCCCAACAAACAGGCGATCTACATTTCCTACCGTATAATGCCTCGAAAGGCGCAGCTTTTATGCTGGTGTGGTAGCTATTATTGTAGGAGAATTCGATCAGGGGTAGATTTTTATCCCAGTTACCACCTAAATCGATTGCACATGCGCGTAGCATGTCCTCTAACGTTTGAATGGTACGCTCACTCTGACCGTCCGTCTGTGGATGGTAAGCCGTACTGAAGTTCAAACGAGTGCCCAAAGATTGCTGGAAGCTCTTCCAGAAATGAGACGTGTACCTGGTATCCCTGTCGGAGATAATACTCACAGGTATGCCGTGTAAGGCTACAATCTTATCAACATAAAGTTGGGCTAACATATCGTAGCTATACGTCTCCTTGATGGGTAGAAAATGAGCTGATTTAGTCAGCCTATCAACTATGAGCCATATTGTATCGTTTCCTTTCCTGGTTTTGGGTAACTTGGTTATGAAGTCCATAGTTACGCATTCCCACTTCCACTCGGGAAGTTCAGGCTGTTGTAGCAAGCCAGACGGCTTTTGGTGCTCGGCTTTGACTTGAGCACAAGTCAAGCACTTTGCTACGTGGGCGGCCACAGACTTTTTCAAGCCTATCCACCAATAATTTGCCTTTAAATCTTGATACATTTTGTCTGCACCAGGATGGACTGAGTATTTGGAACTATGGGCTTCCTGGAGGATAACATCTCGTAGTCCTCCATAAATCGGAACCCATATACGTCCGTTCAGTCTAAGGATTTCATCCTTGCTAAGAGTTAACTGCTCCTCAGTTACTCCTAACTTTTCATTAGGATAATTAGCTTCCAACACAGCCTCTCGCTGTGCAGCTAAAATCCTTTCAATTAAATTGTTCTTGATCTCAATGCTCTTAGCATTGATTCGAATAGGTTTTACCCTTTCTTTCCTGCTCAAGGCATCAGCGACTACATTCGCCTTGCCGGGATGGTACCTGATCTCGCAATCATAGTCATTCAAGGTTTCCATCCAACGGCGCTGCCTCATGTTCAACTCCTTCTGGTTGAACAGGTGCTGGAGGCTTTTGTGATCAGAATAAATCACAAATTTAATACCATAAAGGTAATGCCTCCACAATTTTAGTGCAAATACAACGGCACCCAACTCCAAGTCATGGGTGGTGTAATTCTTTTCGTGCACCTTTAATTGCCTTGAAGCATAGGCAATCACCTTGCCCTTCTGCATAAGCACACACTCCATGCCCGTGTGTGATGCATCGCAGTAAACTACGAATTCTTCTGTACCTTCCGATAATGTCAGCACAGGTGCGTTGCTTAGCTTTTGCTTCAGTATTTCGAAGGACTCTTGCTGTTTTGGGCCCCAACTAAACTTTTCTTTCTTCTTGGTCAGGGAGGTCAAGGGCGCAGCAATCCTCGAAAAGTTCTCAATAAACCTCCTGTAGTACCCTGCTAATCCCAGGAAACTACGAATTTCGGTAGGCGTCTTTGGCTCTTGCCAGTTCATGACTGCCTCTACCTTAGCGGGATCCACTTGGATACCATGTTCACTTACAACGTGACCTAAAAACTGAACTTCTCGTAGCCAGAATTCACATTTCGAGAATTTGGCGTAGAGTTTCTCACGCTGTAGTAATTCGAGAATGCAACGGAGGTGCTTCTCGTGGTCAGCTTGGTTCTTGGAATATATAAGGATATCGTCGATGAAGACTATGACAAATTTGTCCAAATACGGCTTGCAGACGCGATTCATGAGATCCATGAACGCAGCTGGTGCATTTGTGAGCCCAAAAGGCATCACTAGGAACTCGTAATGACCATAGCGAGTCCTAAATGCTGTCTTATGTACATCCTCATCTCTGACCCTTAGCTGATGATAGCCCGATCTCAAGTCGATCTTTGAGAAGTAGCTCGCTCCTTGCAGTTGATCGAACAGATCGTCGATCCTTGGCAAAGGATATCTATTCTTTATGGTAACCTTGTTCAGCTCACGATAATCGATGCATAAGCGCATCGACCCGTCCTTTTTCTTCACAAATAGGACCGGTGCTCCCCAGGGAGATGAACTAGGTCTGATAAAACCCTTGGCTAACAGTTCATCCAACTGGGTCCTCAATTCCTTCATTTCCGTCGGAGCTAGTCTGTAGGGTGCTCTTGCTATAGGAGCTGCTCCAGGAATGATGTCTATTCTGAACTCCACTTGTCTATCTGGTGGTAAGCCAGGTAGTTCTTCAGGAAAAACCTCGGGGTATTCAGAAATGACAGGAAGATCCTCGATCTTCGGCTTAGGTTCTTCTATTATCACCTGAGCCATGTAAATGACACAGCCTCTGTTCAAACATCTAGAAGCTTTGAGCATAGATACGTCCTCGGGTAATCCGTACTGCGTGTCTCCTCGAATGGTGAGCGATTCACCACTCGGAGTCTTTAATACTATATGCCTTTTGCCGCAAATGATTTGGGCCTGATTACGGGATAACCTGTCCATGCCTAGGACTATGTCGAAACCCGCTAGTTTGAAGGGAATTAGAGATAGAGGAAAAGAATGATTCTTAATGGACATCTCACATCCCTCTAGAATAGTGGAGACGGTTTCTATCGTGCCGTCTGCTAACTCTACCTCGTATTTCACATCTAGGGTTTTGATAGGCATATTTAGTAGTTGGCAAAATTTTTGGTCAACAAAGGATTTATCAGCGCCAGAATCGAATAGTACTCTTGCAAATATATTATTTACGAGGAAAGTACCTGTAAGCACATTGTCGTTCTGAACCGCTTCCTTTGCATCCATGCGAAAAACTCTCGCATTTGACTTCTTGGTCTCTTCCGCCTTCTTGGCATGCTTAGGGCAGTTACTCTTGATGTGCCCCTTTTCATTACAACCATAGCAGGTTGCATCCTTGATTTTCTTGCACTCTACAGTCTTATGATCATTGGACTTGCATAGTCCACAGGAAGGAGTCTTTGATTGCGACTGTGAGTTCGATGCAAATCTACATTTCCCAGAGTGGGGTTTCTTGCAGATTTTGCAGTTGGGCCTTTCACCAGCTTGCCCATCTTTCTTTGCCTCCGACCCTCTTTTGCCTTCACCGTTTCCACGGTGTTTCTTCCCTGATCTTCGTGAGGTATCATCCTCACGTTTTCTCTTCTCAGCCTCCTTGCTCCTTAGTGTCCTCAGACGGACAGCGTCTAAGGTGAGAGACAAGGAGAGGTCAGTAACTGACCTGAAGGTCGTCGGCCGAGAGGCCTTTACACTCGCCTTTATCGCAGGCTCCAAGCCCCCAATGAAACGGGCAATTCTTCGGGGTTCTGGTGTCACAAGGTACGGAACCAGGCGAGACATCGTATTGAAGCTTGTCAAATAAGCCTGGCAGTCCAGGTTCGTCATCACCAGT
Organism: Helianthus annuus; assembly: GCF_002127325.2. Taxonomy (NCBI): domain Eukaryota; kingdom Viridiplantae; phylum Streptophyta; class Magnoliopsida; order Asterales; family Asteraceae; genus Helianthus; species Helianthus annuus. Next base: position 106,383,028 of record NC_035437.2, read on the forward strand.
GACACAAAGTCAGCCTCGATCTTCTCAACCTCATGCTGAGGGCAGTAGTTTTCCTTAATGAGAGCAATAAATTCCTCCCATGTCATCTTGTATAAAGCAGACTTACCTGATGCCTGCGCCAACGCTCTCCACCATGCCAGGGCCTCGCCCTTAAATGATTGGGACACAAACTTCACCACATCCTTCTCTGCGCACCCACTGATGTCCACAATAGTGTCCATCTCATCTAGCCGGGTGATACAATCAACAACACCTTTCTCCCCTGTAAATTCCCGGGGCTTACAAGATACAAAGTATTTGTAGGTGCAACCTGTAGGTCCCCTTGAGTCTTATGGATCGTCACAGAATCGTCTTTCCAATCAAGAGTGCGGAATCCTCTTGATCAGAATCAGCAGAAAACGTGTAGGAAACAGAATTCACTTTCAACCGGGTTTCTATTGATTATCAAACTTGCGTATTACAATCAACCAAACCCTAATTCGTCTAAGACTATGTCTCTCACGAAATTCCTCTCTCACACAACTGTTTTGGCTGATTAACCTTAACCCTAATGTCTAACCTTGTTTATATAACACAAGGTTTACAAGTGGGCTAGGTTTACACTCTTGGGCTGCGAATTGGACAGGCCCAATTCGCCCCCCATCACCCAATCCTTTGGGTTTAGTTAGCCCAAACATTACAACTAACTATTACAAAGCTAAACCCGCTAACTGTTTATCGTTTAACTAATTACAAGATATCCAAAGACCAAATCTAAGCTGTTGTCACAAACATGCACCAACAAACTCCCCCTTGACAATAGCTTCATAAAAACTTTGTCTTGAGTCAAAACTTTGTCTTCGGTCTTCTTGCAATCTTCATGCAGTCTTGCACTGTCTTTGGTCTTTGGATAGCTTCAGCTTCAACGGCTTCTGTCAGCAACAGACTGTCAGCAACAGACTCCCCCTAAGCTGATGCATCCAATCACCAAATCTTCAACACGTTAGCGTTTGAGTAAACTCCAATTTAGCATTTGCAAAGCAATCTTCAAACTCTTCAATCTTGTCTGCAATTTAGAAAGGAGGTTCTACCATGCAGCCAATCAAACTCTCATCTTCACACTTCACAGCAACTTCTCAGCAACAAACCACTTCAATCTGAACACTATAAACCAACATCTCGAGAAACCATAAGAATTTTTCAACAGAAGTTAAATAAATTATTATTTTTCAAGAGATTTGTTAAACTGTATAACAGATTAAGCATTTTCAATTTATCACCAACACGCAAAACTTTTGTTCAACACACAAGAACCTGCAAGATTTAAAAATTTTGAACTCACTTTCTAACACCGTCTCCCCCTATCAGTAACAATTCCTCCAAGAATAACAGTTTTCCGTACGTTAAGAATTTTAAACAGAAAAAGACACTATTTTTGGATTTTTATATTTTCTGAAAGCAAGTAAATAACAAAAACAATAAACACTCTATTTTTGTGAGAATCACTGGTAAGAAGATCATATCAGCACAATCAAACTATTTCACACAATTAGATAATTCTTTATTCAATTTTTCGTGAAAAACAGTTCAAGACGATTACCAGTATGTTTGTCCTCTTAAACAAAATGCATGAACATTTCAAGTACCATTACCGTGTGATACGTTAAGGTAATTTTATTTCTGAAATATTAGCTTGTCCCACAACAGGATATACCCCCGCGATCAAGGTATGCACAAAGATTCATCGTAGTAGGTGAGTATACTGATGTCATCCTTTAAGATATCCTGACTGTGTTTAGGTCTGCATATAAACTGTTTTATCATGTTTTGATTGCTTAACTATGAACACCCAAATAAATACAAATCAAATCCTGGAAATATAAACAGCACACTCTATCATGCAAGTATCTTCCCTACCACATATTTCACAAGTTCAATCCAGATTTCTGAAATCTTAACTGGGAATAGGTTGAGAAGAGAACAGAATAGATCTTTAGTAGAGATGGTATAATATACAGATCAAATGAGATTTTCTCAGTTTGATATAGGTTTCTTGGGTTTCTTTTGGGCACTTGAGGGCCTCTTTCGGGTGTATTAGATCTATAGTGCGACAACGTACAGCTAGGTCAGCATGTATCTAGATGCAGCAGAAGCTGTCGTTGCCTAGCACCTCCAGGTCAGCATATATCTGGATGCAGCAGAGGAGGTACACGACTTTTTTCAGAGAAGATTTCAGAATCAGATCAAAATTGTGTGTATCGGGAAATATACAGACATTCAAATAGAAATGAGCTAATTCCAAGTGACTATCTTTCCTGGGGTCATGTAAAATTTTAGTTCTAACAGACAGACAGCCAAGATATCCCTAGTTGAAACAACAGTATAAAGACCCAAAACTTCAGATTTTGGCAATCAATCAACGCAAGAATTAAGGTCATTAAACCATACACCACTAATGTGTTCCCCACTCATATTCAATTCATTTAAGTTTATATCACATTGGTAAGTTGATTATTTCATGCTTTTTGCCTACTGGTACATCATATAATGAAGCTGCTATCACACTTAAGCAATTCATGTTCAATTTTAGTGTGACAGTCTAACTTGCTGATGTACTATCATTTCTTCTTTTTCACACAGTGATATCTCATTTTTGATTTTCTATATTTTTTTTTATGTTTTTGATTTTTCAATTTTTTTTTTGTGTTTTTGAATTTTTAAGAAAAGCAGTAAACTATTTACAAAAATTCTTATGAAAAACCAGTTATTCAGGATTCCTCATCCCGTTGAGTTCGACTAAATGTTCAAAGCGAGCCCTGTCAAATGCTTTAGTATAAAGATCTGCCAGGTTATCCTCTGTGTCGACTCGATGTAATTCAATTAGTCTCTTTTCAGCACAATCCCGTATAAAATGATGACGTATGTCAATATGTTTTGTGCGACTGTGGTTCACGGGATTATTAGTTATTGAAATAGTGGCATTATTGTCTATCATAATAGGAGTACGAGTGAAATCCAAACCGTAATCGCGCATCTGCTGTTGAATCCAGAGAACCTGAGAGCAGCAGCTTCCAGCAGCAATATATTCAGCTTCACACGTAGAGGTAGACACACAGGATTGCTTCTTGCATTGCCAAGACACGATCCTGCCTCCTAAGAACTGACAACCACCTGTTGTAGACTTTCTGTTCGACTTGCATCCTCCAAAGTCTGAGTCAGTGTAAGCAACAAACGTCAGATCACTATCAGCTGGATACCACAACCCAAGTTTAGGTTTCCCCTTCAAGTAACGAATAATTCGCTTCACTGCTTTCATGTGTGACTCTTTAGGATTCGCCTGATATCTGGCACACAAGCATACGGCAAACATGATGTCGGGTCTTGAAGCAGTCAAGTACATTAGAGAACCAATCATTGCCCTGTATTGAGTAGGATCAACATCTTCAGTACTTTCATGATCTGGGCCAAGATTGTGATTTTCACATATGGGTGTGTTGGAAGTAGTGCAATCATTCATTTTGAACCGACTCAAAATGTCATACACATACTTTGTTTGATGAATAAACATCCCATCCGCCTTCTGTTCAACTTGTAATCCCAGAAAGTAAGACAACTCACCCATAGCACTCATTTCGAACTTGCTCTTCATCACCTGCTCGAACTCTTTACACATGCTTTCATCAGATGACCCAAAGATGATGTCATCCACGTACACCTGTACCAGCAGAAAATCTTCCTTCTTCCTCTTGATGAACAGTGTACTGTCAATTTGACCTCTTTCAAAACCATTCTTGATCAGATGTGTAGACAGTGTCTCGTACCACGCCCTGGGAGCTTGATGTAACCCATATAACGCCTTATCAAGTTTGTACACTCGATCTGGATAATCTGGATCAACGAACCCATCTGGTTGTGAGACATACACCACTTCTTGGACTTTCCCGTAAAGAAACGCACTCTTTACGTCTAGTTGGAAAACTTTGAAGCCCTTGAAAGAAGCAAAAGCTAGAAACAAACGAATTGCCTCCAACCTCGCCACTGGTGCAAACACCTCATTGTAATCTATCCCTTCTTGCTGATTGAAACCTTTGACCACCAATCGAGCCTTGTTTCGCGTGACTATACCTCTTTCATCCTTCTTGCACCTAAATACCCATTTGGTGCCAATCTCTCTTTCACCTTTAGGAAGATCAACCAACTCCCAAACCTTCAACTTTGCAAACTGGGCCAATTCCTCTTGCATAGCTTCAACCCATGAATTGTCTTTAAGAGCCATATGAATGTTCTTCGGCTCCTCTTGGGAAATAAAGCAACTATACAAGCACTCGTTCACGATCCCAGTCTTCTCAATCGACACAAATAAACCTGTATTCGCTGCTATGCTTCTTCTCGTTTGAACACCTGCAGCAGGATCTCCCAGTATCATGTCAACTGGATGATCTCTATTTGCTCGTGTAGTAGCAACCGCATCGACTTCCAAATCGTCACCAAGGTTTGATCCAACCTCCCCCTGAATATGCTGATCCGCAAACGGATTAATGAAATCCTCCCCCTGATTGGGTTCGGGTTCATCGTCACTTGAATCAGTATCAGCAGCATCTTGAGAAGGTCCCGGAGCATCTGTTGTATCAACATTTGATCTAGGCATGAACTCGCCTTCATCATCACCAATCACTGTTTGAATTAGCTGAGACTCATCTGCATCGGAAAACTCAGGAATATTAAATGATTTAAAGACACTTTCATAATCATACAATATAGCCGGTCCACTCGTTGACTGTTGAGGTTTGTAAGAAGTGATTTCAACATTAAACACAACCTCAATTTTACCAGTTTTTAGATTAAAAACCCTTTTATTCGGTGCGCCAGGTACGTAACCTAGAAAGTAGCCCTCGTCAGCCACCTCACCGAATTTTTGTTTATCTTTATTTCGCACAATGGTGCAGGGTAATCCAAATGGTTCAAAGCCTTCTAAGTTTGGTTTCTTGTTAAACATTAATTCATGACAAGTCTTGTTAAAACGTTTAACAGTCAACACTTTGTTTAGGACATAGCAAGCTGTATTCACAGCTTCTCCCCAGAAAAGAACTGGTAGCTTAGAATCTGAAAGCATCGTCCTAGCGGCTTCAATCAACGTCCTGTTTTTCCTCTCAGCAACTCCATTCTGTTGAGGCGTATAAGGAGCAGAATATTGATGTTCAATTCCCTTGCGAAGACAGTAGAGATCCAGAATACGATTCTTGAACTCCGTGCCATTATCACTCCTTATCCTCTTGATCTTTGCATCATGGACGTTTTCCAATTTTGTAAAAAGATCTATCAGCATCTCTGCCGTCTCATCTTTTGTACCTAAACAGAAAACCCATGAATAACGTGAGTAATCATCAGTGACAACTAAACAATAGTACTTTCCACCTATGCTCCTTACGTTCACTGGACCGAATAAGTCCATGTGAAGTAATTCGTAAGGGGCATCTATGGAATTTACTGTTTTAGATTTATGAGGTTTCTTGTGTTGTTTTCCCTTTTGACATGGAAGACATTTGTCTTCCACTTGAAACCTCCGCAATGGAACCCCTCTCACTAGCTCATTTTTAACAAGATAGTTCATTTTGCGATAGTGAATATGGGCCATGCGTCTGTGCCACAACATCGATTCAGCTTCGGATGCTTTTGATAGTAAACACGCCACCACTGCAGTTGGATCCTTAGCACCCATGTCCATGACATAAGTGTCATTTCTCCTTGGCGCTCGCATGACTATCCAATCGTCCGGTATCTTCAAACCTGGTTTCAGCACTAAAGCTTCATTCTTGGTAAAATGGACCGAGTGACCCTTGTCGCAGACTTGTGACACGCTCATAAGATTATGTTTAAGCTGCTCAACATAGTTCACTTTGTCCAGTGTGATCTTCCCATTGGTCACCTTTCCTCGGCCTGTAATTCTACCACCTTTTGCACCCGCAAAATTCACTTGTCCTCCATCATATTCTTCAAATTCAGTCAACAACCTCGCATCCCCCGTCATGTGCCTGGAGCAGCCACTATCAACATACCACAAGTTGATAATCCTCCTTAGCAGCTCCTGCACACACCAACCAAGAAATTAGTTAGATTGGGGGACCCAAGCCTTAATGGTCTTGGGTCGTCCAAATTCACCAACCACCGGAACGTCCATCCAATATCCATTACTCCTAACTGGAGTCTTGGATCTTAGACCTGTTGGAAATTGATTTTGACTTCCACTAGGTCTTTGGTCCTGAGGGTTCCTATGTGTGTTTGGACTTTTTGACCTTTGAAAATTTGAATTTTGATTCCAAGAAGCATTATAGTTATAATTTCTAAAGCCATTGTTATAAAAATTTCGACTACCATTATTTTGGTATCGATTTTGATATTGACCTTGACTTCTGAAATTATTTGTATTTTGATTGTTCATTCTTGGTGAACTGCTTCTAGGTCTCTCAAATCTGCCTGGTGGAGATCTAGGCTGAAATCTAGGTTGATTTCTTTGAAAACGAGGAACTTGTGGAGTTCCTTTTTCAGCCTTATCCTCACCAACAGCAACTGGCTCTGGTTGCTTAGGAGCAGATTTCTTTGGAGAGTTGGACTCTCTCTCCTGTTTATCACCATTTTTCTCTGGTGACTTCTCTCTCTTTCTCTCATTCACCTGTGCTTCATTCGTTTTGTTAGGACAGCAGCTAGCTACATGTCCTTTGGTATGACATTTGAAGCACGACATCCTTTTCGAAGACTTCTTATCTGAAGCCTTTGAACTAGATTCAGGCTTTGACGATGATGCCACAGAAGGATTTGGTTCAGTTTGCTTAATTTCAGAATTTTCTTTGTTTTTATTTTTTGCAAACTCTACGTTCGATTCATTTTCAATAACAGCTGTTTCGTTTTGCATGTCACTTCCTTGAACAAAACTAATCTTTTTAACAGAAGTTGAGTTTTTATTCCTAGGTTGTGAGGTTTTCGTTTTCAAAACAGGTTTGCTGTTATTATCCTTCTTGGCCTCATCTTTCTCAGACTCATCTTCTCGACCTGCTGTGGAACTACTTGGTGCTGTTGACATAAACTTTGTTAGCTCATCTTCATCAGGTAGGAATGAATAATCATGACTAAGAGGAGGTGGGACTTCATTATAGCCTTGGAATCCCACACTAGTCTTGTCATTACTCTTTTTTAACCCACCCATCATATGTTTCATAACAAAAGTAGAATCCCTGAATTGACCCAATTTCTTTTCAAGTTCAACAATTCTGAGTTGAGCATTTGACAACTCTTTGTTTTTATCAGAAATCTCTTTTGTTTTTTCTGCCATCATGTCATGAGCTAAGTCAATGACTTGAAGTTTTTCATTTAATTTGCAGGTTACGGCTTCAAGTTCACTTTCATAACCTTTTATTTTCTTCAAGTATGACGTTTCGTTTCTTTTAGCAAAAAAGTTTGATTCTTTAATGGTAGACATCTCACTTACCAAACTTTTGTTTTGCGCAGACAACCTGTCAACCTCACCCTGTAGTTCACGACATTTTAAACACACAGAATTAGATTTTACCTCTCCTGTTTGTTTGTCAAGGTTGGCCATTAGAGCAGCAAGCTGAGCTTCCAATTGTTTATACTTAGCATCCTTTTCCTCAGCTTCTCTTTCATATTCTGACTTTTGTTTTTCATCTTCAGCACATGTTGTCTGATCATCTTTCTTTTCTTCAGCTCTATTCTCTACCTTCACCTCAGCATCTTCTTTCACTTCAGCATCATCTACTTTAGCTTCACCATCATCGATTGGAGTAATCTCTGCCATGAATGCTTGAGAGACATCCCCATCATTTTCTAAGTGAATGCTCCAATCATATGAACCTTCTCTTGCAGTAGAGATCAACGCCTTTGAGCTAGAGTTGCTTGATGCATTCCTGTTGTTTGAACTCTGACTCGAGTTGTCTTGTTTTTGTTTCTGACACTCCCTAGCAAAATGCCCATAACTTTGACAGTTAAAGCACCTCACTTTGGCCTTGTCGAAACCAACAGACCTTCCCACAAACTTTCTTCCTGTTCTGTTCATGAACCTTTTCACACGCCTAGAAATCATGGCCATTTGCCATTGCAAATCCATCTCTTCAAGATCATCAGGGTCAATCTGATCGTAGTCTTCATCTAAAGTAGCAGGATCAGAAATCTTTCCCTGAATATAGTTTTCATAGGAAGCAACAAACGAAGCAAGTAGAGCCAGATGCTCTTCAGCAGACTTCACACTCATTGGCATTGACTTAGCAGTAGTACTCTGCTTAGAAGCTGACGATTTCTTAACTCCTGATGATCCTCCTGAAGCAGCAACAAAACACACATCACCATCCTGATTCACCATAACCTGCTCATTCTCACATGATAAAAACGCAGTAGCAGAGTCGCTAGAAGCGTTGTGAGATGAAGAAGATGTAAGCCCATTGTACACTGCCGGATCTTGAACCTGATCATATCCAGTATCTTTCTTCTTCATGCTGAGCTCATAAGCTCTCAACTTTCCTACAACCTCTTCAAGCTCTTTAGTTTCATAATCTGCTTCACCCTTGATCATTAAAGTGTAGATATCCCACTTAGTAGGCAAAGCATCTAGCAGCTTGTCATTTTTCTCTACGTCAGAATAGCAATCGATCTCATAGTTGTCCATTTCTGACATCAGATGGTAGTAACGCGTGATGACGTCTTCAAGTGACTCATGCTTCATGTACTTGAAAACAGCAAACTGCTTCTTCAGTAGATCAATCTTGTTCTTCTTGACATCAGCATTACCAGCGTATCTTTTCTCCAAAGCATCCCACATATCCTTTGAGTTAGTGTACTTTTTGAAGGTATGTTTGATGCTATCAGGTAACGACATTTTGATTGCAGCCAAGGCTCTCTTTTCAGCCTCATACATCTTTTTATCATTATCTTGCATGTTCACATATTCTGTTCGACGTGGTCTGCCCTCAAAGTCGTGTGTTGGATTTACGTAACCATCTTCGATGCATATCCACATGCGCGTATCCTGATATTCAATGAAGGACTGAAAACGATCCTTCCATGTTAGATAATTTTCCACCTTCATCATCTTAGGTGGTTTGTTGGTAGTACCAACCTCATGCTCCATCTTCAACAGCTCGTTCAAAGTAGACATGTTTGACATTTTAACGTTAACAGACTGAGAAAACCGTACGAAAGTTTCCGAAAGCAGTGGTTACTAAGTTACACCGTTAGAATCGTCTCGAAAAGACGAATCCAATGATATATAATGTCAAAGACCGAATTCGGGATTTTCCAGACTTTTTTTTTTTTGTCCTAAAAATCACACGAGTTCAACGGTGCAAACGGTTCTGTCTAACGAGTTACGGATCAATTTCTATTTGCAAAACACCGAAAAATTTCCGACGCTTGCCAACTGAAATTCCACCACTTAAATTCTCTCTTAATTTCGCTGGTTTTAGGTTAATTTCGCTAGGTGATCAGTTAAATTCGCTGGTCTAATGTATGCTTAATTTCGCTGATGCAGTTCAACAGACAATTTCGCTGATAAGTCAACTTCGCTGGTGTAGTTCGCTGTGTCAGGTCAGTTCGCTCAATTTCGCTTCAGATTTCGCCAAATTCGCTGGTCAATTTCGCTTGTACGATGACCAGTAAATTCGCCGAAAAACCGTGATAATTTCGCTGTGGAAAGTTTTCACGGTTACCAAAGTCGCCTTTGGATTTAATTTCGCCCGTAAGTTTGCTGATTAATTTCGCAGATCAGACAAATTCGCCAGAAACAGCCAATTTCGCCCAGTAACTATGGAAAGTCAATCTGTTTGAAATTTTTGATGATTTTCTGGATTTTCTAACAACTTCCTGCAAAATCAAAGCACCAAATCAGCAACTTAAAACCGAAAATTATGAAGAACTGATTGAATAAACACGAAGAACACGAAGAACAGTCTTCGAATCTTCAAGTCTATCAGCCACAAACTTTTCCAGAATCAGCCAAATCTTTCCAGAAAAACCTGCAAACCACCAAACAAACAAACCAGAAGATCAAAACAGCCAACAAAAATCAAAAATCAGAATCAAAACAACCAAAATTTCGAAAATTTTAAAAACCCTAATTATCAGGTTTCAAAAATTTCGAATTTTTACTCCCTGTTTCTGCAGCAAACAATTCTGAACCGAGCAATCAAGAGCCTAATGCTCTGATACCAATTGTAGGTCCCCTTGAGTCTTATGGATCGTCACAGAATCGTCTTTCCAATCAAGAGTGCGGAATCCTCTTGATCAGAATCAGCAGAAAACGTGTAGGAAACAGAATTCACTTTCAACCGGGTTTCTATTGATTATCAAACTTGCGTATTACAATCAACCAAACCCTAATTCGTCTAAGACTATGTCTCTCACGAAATTCCTCTCTCACACAACTGTTTTGGCTGATTAACCTTAACCCTAATGTCTAACCTTGTTTATATAACACAAGGTTTACAAGTGGGCTAGGTTTACACTCTTGGGCTGCGAATTGGACAGGCCCAATTCGCCCCCCATCACCCAATCCTTTGGGTTTAGTTAGCCCAAACATTACAACTAACTATTACAAAGCTAAACCCGCTAACTGTTTATCGTTTAACTAATTACAAGATATCCAAAGACCAAATCTAAGCTGTTGTCACAAACATGCACCAACACAACCCTTAGCATTGGATGCATCAGTATATTCCCTATCGCGATGAACGCTGTTCTCAGTGGACGAGTGTTTGTCGTCATCTTTCTTGGGTTGAGAGGGTGGTTTGGAGTGTGTCTTTGGTTTAGAGGGTGGTTTTGATACGGTTCTGCCTTGGGACTCAGTATATTGACGATCAAGAGCTGCCTGAACAGCATTGTCAATCAGAGCCTTTAGCTGTGCGCCTGTCAGATGCACTGGCGCATTGCCGTAGTCATCTTCATTTGTATGGCTGTTCTCTCCATTGGGATCCGCCATTGTAACTTGAATCTGTTACAGAAGATAACAAAATTTTATTCAGGAGATTATTATATAATTGTCTTTTATGACAATTTGTCAACCATGGTAACAGAGACCATATTTGGTTAACTTATTACTCATTAATTATTAGGATTTGAATATATCCTATTTCAGCTATATCAATAACATTGGCGGCATAAAGCCTAATTACGAGGGTGTTTTATATTATTAGCCGAGATTTCAGAGAATCAAAGGCATAGAGATTTGAACCGTAGTTCTTTTATCTCTTTCTGACAGAGAGTCATAGACCACCACTGCCTTTTGTCTTTATAAGACAATTATTATGGCCCATAGGCACTACACCTCTAATGGATGTTTCAATATGGTTGGCCCGTAGGCACTACATCACTAATGGATGTTTTAATAAGATTGGCCCGTAGGCACTACATCACTAATGGATGTTTTAATAAGATTGGCCCGTAGGCACTACATCACTAATGGATGTTTTAATAAGATTGGCCCGTAGGCACTACATCACTAATGGATGTTTTAATAAGATTGGCCCGTAGGCACTACATCACTAATGGATGTTTTAATACGATTGATCACTTGCATAGGTGATTTAACCCACGATTTATAAATCATTTAGTTGGGCTTTGAAATCCTTAAAGGATTATTGTATAAGAATGACGCACGTGATTTTAACGAATCACATCTGCCATGGTTGTTAACATGCTTGCAGCGGTTAACAAGGAATCTGAATCTTTTAATTAAGTCCTACCATCTTGACCGGATCTTAAAAGACACCAGGCTAGGTTTCACTCGTAAGATTCTTTATTTAGGCAGATCAATTTAAAAGGATTGGTTTTGATTTATTTCATACATATTAAAACAAAACTCATAACATACATTCCATAATCTTAAATACAATTACATATTGCCCTAAACGGGTCTTTCAAATAGTACATACCTCCATTGAGTTTTAAAATAAGTGACAAGTCCACGCAGGGACTAATACAAGATAGGTGTCCATGCAAGGACTAAAAGATAAGTCCACGTAGGGACTGAAATACGATAAGTGTCCACGCAGGGACTTATTTCAAAATAGAAATTACATTAGTACAACTATTAAGGGCTAGTGGTCACGTTTCTTCTTTTTGCCCTTTAGTAGGTTCGCCAAGCCTTTGAGAAATCCTCGGTGGCTTTTCTTCTCTTCCTCGAACTCTCTCTCCACACGATCTAGTCGATGGAGTATTTCTTCCTGTTCAGGAGGAGAGAATCGTGGTTGTGGCGCTTGTTGCGGAACTGGAGGTCTGGGAGGTATTGGATACCCATGAGCTGAGTAGTCCGGGGGTCCCATGTTCCCATGAGCTCCGTCAGGGTAGCGCGCATTATATCTAGCCGACACCACATATGGGTCGCGCTCATAATTATAGTTGTAATGTGCTTGTGACGGTTCGTACGGGTTGTAAGCCGTCGGACCCGTGTAAGCAGGTATGGGTTGGTCATACCCAAATGGTGGCGAATTAGGTGCAGCTGGTGCGGAGTTCGCCTCCTGTATAGGACTTGAAGGTCCTTCTTCTTGTAGTGGCGGATAGTGGCTACTACTAGAATGTCGAGGGGTGCTGAAGTGGATACCCCCTCCTCCTCGTGTGGACATACGAGCATTTGTCCTCCTACGCCTTGGCGGATCAGGTATTACTGGTTGCGCCGGTGGCGGAGGTGGTGGCGTAACTGCCACAAAGCGTGAATCCTCAGAGGGATCCTGTGGATGTCGCGGTTGTTGCGATGTCTGTTGAGGTGGTGTGTAGTACCACTCATGTCGGTCAAACAACGCTTGGAAACTGTCTGGTCCCTGATAGGGTGTGCCATGGAAAGATGACCCATCAGAGACTTCTATCGGATGCGTGGGCGTACCACGAGTAGGTTCAGTTGGATCAGTATCTTCATCCATATGGTCCTCGGAGAAGTGATCTTGTGGCCCTAATGGAACAAAGCCTGAAGGTTCCTGTATGTAGTCAGCCGGATTAAACTGACCTATGAAGTATGGGGTAGGGTCGTCGTAATTTCGGTGCGATACCGAACGTTGTAGAGGTATGAAGGAAGGTTGTGGGTTGTTGGGATCATTTTCTGAGTTTGGCCCAAAGGAGTGCCGGTAGGATGGCGTCGAGCTGTGCGAGGTGGAATGCCTCGCAGGTTCATAAAGATCTCTTCGTCGTTCTGGTTCTTCGCTCCTTGTCATTGAAGGAGGTCTTGTACCTGACGGTCCAGCTTCGTGATCGTGATGTGTCACGATATCTCCTCTGCCTCTTCTTCCCCTTCCTCTTCCTCGGAATATAACAGGTGGCATTTTTCCTGCTTTATAAAACTTTAAATACCAATAATAAAAGAAAAAGACAAAATTGGAATCACAATTCGAATTTGTCCTAAGTTCTTGTCTAGACTCAAGTATGTGCAATTGTGTCATTGAGATTAAACACAATAGGATAGTGTTTAATTCACTCAATGTTGGCTCTGATACCAACCTTTCACACCCCGATTTCCACGTGTCTCACCGGTGGGCCCGGTGGGGGATTACCGTGACGATGTTGGCAACAATATAGTCAAACCACACAATTATATAAATGCACAGCGGAAGCTTTAAAGATAAATAAATATACTTCAACCTCTGATTGTAATATCAAATGTATTACAGAAGTCGAATGTATCCACAGCGGATCAAAATAAATAAATATTGTTCATTCAGATACGGCATCGAGTTTGCGAGACTATTCGTGATGCTTAGGAAGCTAATACCAGCAAAATTTCGTATAGTACCTGCACTTAATCTTTTTGGGGAAAATACGTCAGTTTACACTGGTAAATACATTCAACTGACACATTTGAAAATGTATATTAAAATTTATTTGAATGCACATGGCACAAACTCTTTTATAACTTGGGAAAATTATTAAAATCTTGTGAACGTATTACATGTTCTTTTATGCGTTCAGTAGCCCGGGTCGTGCCGGGTTAAAGATTTATAGACACACCACATTGCGTAAAACCGTAGTATAAAAACCAACGGCTACGTCTTTTAATTTAATGTCGACAATATATACCGGGTGTACGCCTACACCGGGATGTCGATGGTCGTGGCCATTTCGTAAAATGATGCCAAGGATATCCGGGACAACGGTCATTAAACCCCTCAAAGGCTTTTAAGAAACAAAACTGTTTAAATGAGCCGATCATATTATTTAATTAACCACCTAAGCGATGGAAAAATATAATGCTCAATCAAGCGGTATTAACATACCGTAACCCAAGCCCGTATAGGGGAAATAAGTTAAAGTATTTACCTTTGCAAGTATATTTCCTTAGTTTGATTAAATCGGCGATAGCTTTTACTGGGCTCCTAATCTGGAACGAAGGTTTTAATTAACCTCTTAGAATCCTAACGGGTCTTTATATTGGCCGTAGCCTAGACCGGTTGGTTCCGGAATATAAATATGGTTTAACCGCGCGAAAAGGCGAAAACCGAGAATGGAAGGTGATTCTTCCCCAAACAAGTTCAGAGACTTGTTTTATATGGGTTCAAGGTTCACACTCTGGATTTTGGGGTTCAAATAATATAATTTGACCCGTATCGGCTAATTTATGAAAGCTAGTTTCATAAGCCGAACCGTGCGCGCAATAGGCGAACGGTTAATCATGAGAGTCTTGCGCTTATTTCCTGAGTCAATATGCCTTAAAGAGGTTGTGGTATCAGTGGGATACCTTCCGTGATGCCCGTAACGAGTTTAAGTTAATATTACGCCCCGTAGGGGTTTTTCGGTCATTTTAAAGACTTTTTAAAGGGCTTTTCGAGTTCTACAGGAAATCTGAGTTTCCCGAACAGTTTATAATGTCTAAAATACTTTATTTATTATTTAAAATCAGTAGCAACTGGAATCAGGTCAAAAGACCTTGTAGAACTCATGTTTTGGCCAAAAAGGGCATATTCGGTATTTACCGAACCGTAGCCATAACCGCAGGTTATGAGCAAGGTAAAAATTATTAAAAATCTCTAAAATTCCCAAAATATTATTTTATAACAGTGGGTAAAAGTTTTGGTGATGAAATCTTGGTTTAGATAGGTGTTATGCTAATTGCGCCGTTTATTACAAAAGTTTACTTCAATTGCGCTATTTAGCATAACTCTCATTCTAGACCTCGGATTGACGTGAAACTTTAAGGACATGCTTATAATTTAATAAGCAAGGTTCTGGTCCGTTCACGTGTCCGAAATACTCGTTTTATTTTCAAAATGGCGTTACGGTCAACTTTTAGGCGATTAACGGAAATGTGCAAAAGACTCGGATAACTCATGAACCGATCACAGAGGTTTATACCATCATGTAACCTGGTCCTAAGAGAGTCCTAAGGTATATCTATACCTCACTAAAACGGGTCAGAACTGAAGTCAATGCAAAAGTCAAACTTTTGCGACATTCGGCTCCGAACCGGGTCAATATAGCAAATGGTCGATTCAAACGAGCGCAAACAGGTTTACATACTTATTTTCATGTTTTATGATTATCGAAACAGGTTTCATAGCATATACATTACAGATTATGTACAAAATGGCAAAACGACTTTCTGTTGACTTTTTAAGGGCGCGTTTGACTCGATATTTGACATAGTTAGAGTGGTGATCAGAGGGAACCCTTTTAGGGGTTTATTACCCACATAAATACCAACTCAAAACTACTTTTGATCCGACAATTCACTGGACCATTTGTGATTTATCGCTATGATAACCGTTAGTTACGACGGTTGAGTTTATAAGCTAAAACTATGGAAATATATGACCAAAATGGGTGTGAACGACTTACAGAAGTTGTATCTTACTTAGAGAGCAGAAGAGAATGCTAGAGAGCTTCTTAGAATGATCAGATAGAAGTGTTTGAGTTGTGTGAATGTTATGAACCAAACTAGCCTATTTATAGTGAAACAATGCACTCAAGATCATCACACAACAGCCTACAGCTGATCATGGATGATGGGCATGTGTCCCCTGGAGCTATGGGTCAAGTATAGGGTGCCCATGCCTCATTTATTGGTGTTTGATCGTTCATAATGCTCAAAAGGCAAGAAAATACAAAGTTTCTGCATCTGGGCGTCCCACGCGGCCCGCATGGAGAATCCATGCTACTTTTACGCGGGCCGCCTGAGATTCAAAAATCAGGCGAGTAAAAGAGGAGGCTCGCGGCCCGCCTCAACTTAGGCCAAAACCTCACTCGGGCCGCGAGAGGTTATATTTTCAGAACTTTTAAATCTTTTGCAATGATGACAGAATCGGGTAATTAATAACGAAATCTTTCGTAATGATTTACCTGACCTTTCAGGTTTGAAGGGGTAACTTTGCGGTTTGGCCCTCGGTTAATTACAACTAAGGACCTCGTTTTATTTACCCGCGTTGTTAAGTCCCTATTGAGTTTATTAATTATTCAGAAAGTCTTAACTTTCATTATTGACGCTTTTAACCCTTCTCCTACGAATTCGATCGTAACTTTCTCGTTTCATAACGAAACTTCGCGAAATTTATATATTATATTTTAGTGAGTGTATAATACCGTTACAAAGCCTTGGGAACGTCAAAGGGTCACTCAGAGGTATAATTAAACATGTTGACACGGTTAACCCCTGTAGCTTGTAATCTCTCACTTTCTTTCGCGTTTCGCTTCTGTACGATCTATGATTTATTCGTTTGAAGGTTCAAGCATTATTTAGGGTTACTATACAGTATATTTACCCTTGTTGACATTTATAACCCTTGAATTTATATACTTTCAAGGTTTGTCAAAATTTGTCCTTTATTTAATATAAATGCCACGTGTAAACAAATGACACGTGTTAACACATTATTGGACACAAAATTCGAGGTGTTACATTCATCATAGTGTCTGCATACCCTCTTTCAATAAAGTCAATTTTTAACTCGTTTTTAGAAAAGCAAGTTTTACCTTGTTGATCATCGAGCTGAAAGATCTCTGATATGGATTGCGGTGTGATGTTGATAGCTTTACCCTTTAGAGAAGAGGTAATGGTAGTGACAGTTTCGCCTTGTGTTTCAAGGGTTGCATTTTTCCAAAACTCTCTTTGGGTTGTCAAGTAAATTGGTGCATCGGAGGTCAACAAAGTTTTGTACTTTGAAGCCGTGATTAAATCAAGGATGGAATCAAAGGTATCAACGGTGCCGGGTTTTGTGAGAAGACCCAGAAGATTATGAGAAATTTTGTGTGGAATTTCGGTGGGTGTAGCCTTTTGAGAGGCAGCTTTTGATGATGATTTTGCGGAAGACTTTGATTTAGTCATTTTGGAGAAGACGATTGAAGAAGTTTGTGGAGGGATTTGATGAAATATGAAGAAAACTGCTTTGAGAAGAGAATTTTTGTGAATTCAATTCGACAGTAAAACCCTGTTTGGGTTTAGAATGGGGTTATATGGTGAAAAAGTGAGTGCTGACATGGCAGCGGTTACAAAAAGACTGACCACTATGTACTGTCCACGTGCCATCCCCTGGTGAAAGGAAGGACAGTACTTTTGTGAAAACTACTGGTGAAAGCAGTGGTTGCAACGGTAATAGAGGCAGTGGATGATTTTTACTATCAGTGGATAAAATCACTGATTTTGAACATCAGTGCTTATCAAAGGAATATGAGAACAGGGGATGACTTTCAGCAGTGGACAGACTTTTGAAGTGGAGCGGACTTTTGAACTCATCAGTGGTTATGGCAGACTTTTAAAATTTTAGTGAAAAATTCATTTTTAGCTATTTTTAAGGATGGATTTTTGATTTTCTGAAAACATTTTAATGCTTTTACTCATAGAAGAACAGGATTTTTCCTGTTATTCCATGTTTAGCATGCCAATCCTAGAGATCAAGCTTTCAAAGGTGGATGTCTCTAATGCTTTGGTTAGCACATCTGCCAGCTGATCCTTAGTTGGAACATGATGCAGAGAAATCAAACCTTTTTCATAGCAATCCCTCACAAAGTGATGTCTGATGTCTATGTGCTTGGTGGTTGAATGAGAAACTGGATTTTTGATGATATTTTCTGCTGCCTGGCTATCCAACATGAGTGGTGTCTTTAAGGCAGTGATACCAAAATCCAGCAACTGATTTTGAAGCCAGAGCAGTTGGGCTGTACAGCTTGCAGCAGCTATATATTCTGCCTCAACAGTGGATGTGGAAACAACTGCTTGCTTTGTTTGCTTTGCCAAGACACTAAGCAATTGCCTAGGAATTGGCACCCTCCTGAAGTGGACTTCATTGTCTTGTCACATCCAACAAAGTCACTATCTGAGAAACCTGAAATCTCAATTTTACCATCAGCTGGATACCAGATACCAAGTGTGGGAGCACCTTTTAGGTATCTGAATATCCTTTTTACAGCAATAAGGTTTGACTTTCTAGGGGCTGACTGGGATCTTGCACAGACACATGTTGCAAACATGATATCTGGTCTAGATGCAGTTAGGTATAATAAAGACCCAATCATGCTTCTATATAAGGTCTGGTCAACCAAATCATCCTTTTCATCAGACATGACCAATTTATTGGTTGCAATGGGTGTACTGCATGGCTTGCAATCATCCATATCAAATTTCTTTAAAAGTTCTTTGGCATATTTGCCTTGATGGATGAAAGTGCCATTTTGCAGTTGCCTTACTTGGAGACCAAGAAAGCACTGGAGTTCACCCATTGCACTCATTTCAAACTCAGCTGTCATGAGTTTTCTGAACTCTTCACACATTTTATTACATGTGCTTCCAAATATGACGTCATCCACATAAATTTGGACAATCATCAAATCCTTCCCTCTCCATTTTAAAAACAGTTTTTGTCAATTCTGCCTCTGGTGAAACCAATGGAAAGTAGAAAGGTGGAAAGAGTTTCATACCAGGCCCTTGGTGCTTGTTTCAGGCCATACAAATCTTTATTCGGCTTGTAGACATGATCTGGATTAAATGGATCCTCAAAACCTGGAGGTTGACAAACATAAACCTCCTCTTGAATCTTACCATAGAGGAATGCACATTTGATATCCATTTGATACACCTTGATGTTGTGGTTGACAGCAAAGGCCAGAAATAATCTGATTGCTTCAAGTCTTGCAACAGGGGCAAAAGTTTCATCATAGTCAATGCCCTCTTCTTGTCTGAAACCTTGAACCACAAGCCTGGCTTTATTCTTGACAACAATACCCCTTTCATCAGTTTTGTTTTTGAAGACCCATTTTGTGCCAATAGGACTCATACCCTCAGGCAATGGAACAAGCTCCCATACTTGTTGTCTTCTAAACTGTTGGAGCTCCTCTTGCATGGCTTCTACCCAGTTGTTGTCTTTCAGTGCCTCTTGGTACTTGACTGGCTGATGGAGTGATAGAAAACCAGCAAAAAGACAAATGTTTTGGGATTGACTTCTTGTGAGCACCCTTTCATAGATGTTACCAATAATTTGATCTGGTGGATGAGATTTCAAGAAGATGAGCTCTCCTTGGTATGGAACAATGGCATTGAGTGGTGAGGGCTGCAGATGTGTATCATCTGAGCTAACCACTGCTGGTGACTTTGATGACCCAGCAGTGGCATCAAAAGGTGGTGGCATAGGGGGTAATGGTGAGGACACATGCTGACTTTGATCCACTGTTTGAGGACTTTTGTCAGCGGTGTTTGATGAGGTGGAAGCAGGGGTTAAAGGGCTACTTTGGTCAACAACTGTTGAGGTAGCAGTGATTGAGCTTTGACAACTGTTTTGAACAACTGATGCTCTTCCCGTTGATGCAGACTTTTGAGGAATGATGATTTCATATCCATAGTCTGGTGATGAATTCTCTGATGGACCTGCACTGTTACTCTTGACAGCAGTATTTTCAAAAGTGAATTTATCAAGATCAAACAATTCTGCAGGGTTTGCTGGGATTTTCATTGATGAAAGTTCATTGAACTTTACATTCAAAGTCTCTTCCACTGTTTTGGTCCTTGTGTTAAACACTTTGTAGGCCTTAGCAGTGGTTGAGTATCCCAGGTGATAACCACAATCAATTTGGGCTACAAACTTTGAGATAGAATCTTTTAAGTTTAAAATGAAGCATGGGCAGCCAAAAACTTTGAAATATGAAATTAATGGCTTTATTTTATACAGCGGTTCATAGGCAGTCTTTTGATGCCTGGGGTTGATTAAAACTCTGTTTTGGACATAGCAAGCAGTGTTTACTGCTTCAGCCCAAAAAGTTAATGGCAAACCTGAATCTGCAAGCATGGTTCTGGCAGCCTCAATCAAAGTTCTGTTCTTCCTTTCAACAACCCCATTTTGTTATGGTGTTCTTGGAATGCTATACTGCCTCACAATTCCTTTTAACACACAGAAATCATCTAACTCCTTGTTCTTGAACTCTGTGCCATTGTCACTTCTGAAGATCTTTACTGGAAGGTCAAACTGCTTTTCAACCTGTTTCACAAAGTCTTGCAGAATGCCTGCAGTCTCATCTTTTGAGTGTAAAAAGTAAGTCCATGTAAACCTAGAAAAGTCATCAACTATAACCAAACAATATCTCTTTTTCTTGAGACTCATGGCTTTAACTGGGCCAAACAAATCCATATGAAGCATTTGCAAACATTTGGTTGTTTTGGACTCATCAATGGATTTGTGTTAGCTTTTATGTTGTTTTCCTTTTAGGCAGGAAACACAATGCTCAGAACAGGTGATCAGTTTTTGAGGTAAACCTCTTACTAACCCCTGTTTTGAAATGGCAGTGATTGTCTTTAGATTTGTGTGCCCCAGTCTTCTGTGCCATAGTTCTGTTTCTTTGTTTGATGCAACTAAGAACAGACAAGCATCAGCTCTGGGGCACTCTTTGACATATCAACAACATAAGCATTGCCACTTCTTTGAGCAACAAGCTTAGTTTTACCATTTTTGATTATTGCTTCAATCTTTTCAACCATTTCTGGTCCAACAATCCTACAACAATCCTTTGTGAAGAATGAGCCATACCCCTTGTCACTCATTTGTGATACACTCAGGAGGTTGAATTTTAGATTGTCTATAAGATTGACATTTTCAAATTTTACATTTCCAGATTTTACTGTACCAGACCCCAGAACCTTCCCTTTACTATTATTACCAAACGATATATCACCCCCTCCATGAATTTTGAAGTCTTGAAGAAGGGCTTTACATCCATGACTGTCATGTGCCTGGAGCCTCCACTATCTACATACCAAAGACTATCTAAGCATGCAGAAGCTCCCTGCACATGAAGTAAAAGGATTAGTTCATTAAGGTCTCCAAAGCCAATAAGGCTTTGGATGGGGTCTCAACAATGTCTGGGATGGTGGCAGGTGTATGGACAGTGGTTAGCTCAGGGGTTTGAACATTTTTGGGAATGTTTTTCTCTAACCACTGTTGGGGTCTTGGCCAATCATCTGTTGATAACCAATAGGATGCCTATTCACTCTTGGTTTAGAGGGATTTTTGTAAGCCTCATAAACATGTGGAATCCTTTGGTATGATGCTTTTTCTTTGCCTTTTCTGAAATGATTGGCTGGAGGTGCATCAGTCACCTGTACATCCCTTTGGACAGATGTTTGGTTCAGCTGTTTTGTTACAGCAGTTTGGACAGGGACAAACAGTGGTTGTTTCTTGGTGAATTTAACAGATGATGCTGATGAACTTAAGGATGTTTTTGCTGTGTACTCCTTCTTTTTCTCATCAAAGTTTTTGAGATACACACATTCCTTAGTTTTATGGTTATTTTTACCACAGATGGTGCAGCTTTCAGCAGGAACAATGACACTTGTTTTGTTTAGATCATGTGCTTTTAGATGAAAACAGTCTTTTGTTAGATGATTCCTCTTTTCACAAAAATCACAAAACAGGTTTTTAATCTTTTCTCTTTTCTTCCTTTTCTCAGATTCCTTGGCTACAGAGTTTTGAACCTCTGTTGGGATATCTTTGATAGGAATGACCCTTGCTTTTGGAGCTTTTACACCATTAGTGGTTGTGAAATCCATTGGTTTAAAGTTTTCCAGGATGTCACACTCATCAGACCATGTGGGTTTAAATTGGTATTTCTCAATCTCCTCAAAAGTTGAGG
This sequence comes from Helianthus annuus, assembly GCF_002127325.2. Taxonomy (NCBI): domain Eukaryota; kingdom Viridiplantae; phylum Streptophyta; class Magnoliopsida; order Asterales; family Asteraceae; genus Helianthus; species Helianthus annuus. The sequence continues at coordinate 106,405,096 of NC_035437.2, forward strand.
ATCCCACAGATCTTTCCAGAGTAATTTTGTTACCAAGTTTGTCAGTTATTTTAACCTCTTGGCCACTTTTTTTGGTTGGTATTATTTCAGATGAAACAACTTGTTTTTCAGCAGTGTTTACAAGATCATCATATTTTCTATGTCCTATACCAAACTTGACATTGCTTTTAAGCTGTTTCTCAAGCATAACCTCATACCCTTTACAAGATTCTACCCATCTTTCACAAGTGATCTGGGTAGACTCTAACTCCTTTTTACAAACTTGGTATTTTTCTACCATAGTTTGGAGTTGAGTTTTGATTATGCTCTGCTCTTCTTTTAGACTGCTGATCTCTTTATCTTTTTCAGCCAATTTGTTTCTAAGTTCTTTTAATGACTTTTCAAATTTGACTTCATCAGACAAGACTTTATCCCTAAGGTTTTCATTTACCTCTTTGATGTTAGCAAATGCAATAATACATTTGTCTGAACACAGTTTTTCAAGAACTTGAGGAGTTACCTTGGCAGCAGCCATCATGGCACAATTACACTGATGATCACCTTCTTCATCAGCTCTCCCTTCTATGTCACCAGCTTTCTTCAACTCTTCTTTCTCTTTGTCTTCTTTGGACCAAGGGTCAGACAGTGGTTTAATCAAGGTTTCTGAATTTTCTCCCAGCAGTAGTTCACCAGCAACTGCAGTAACCACTGCTTCAGCAACTTCATCCACTGTTTCAGCACTTAGCTGTTCACCTTCAGTTTCTACCCCTTCTGGTATTGACTCTAATGCCATCAAACAAAATTCATTATCAAAAGTATCATTAGAAGCATAGAGAGCAAAATTTTCATCACCAAGTTCACCAGGCATGCTGCTCCAATAAACAAAGCCTTGTGTGAAGAAGCTTTGCTGATCTGGTTGAGCCACTGTTGGAGCAGCTTGTTGAGGTGCAACAGGTTGCACCTGTGCCTGAGGAACAGGGGCCTGAACATACTGAATATGTGGAACAGTGGTTTGAACATAATGCACAGAAACAGGGGTTGCAGCATAATGAGCAGTGTTAACATGTGCTGTAGGGGTATATTGGATATAGTGCACAGTGTTTTGTTGTTGTGGTCTAGGGTTTGAGCTAGGATGAGTGATTATTGGACCAGTGGTTTGACTCCTACATTCTCTAGCAAAATGACCTAGCCTATTACACTTGTAACACTTGATTTTTGACTTATCCAACCCCACCCTTAAATTCCCATGAAGCCCTGGGAATTTTCTCCCTGTTCTTTTATAGAATTTGCTTGTTCTAACACTAAGCAAAGCCAATTGATGCAAAATGTCCATTTCTTCTAAGTCAGTGGGATCAAAATCTTGCAAATCATTTAGTTCAAAGCACAGGTTATCTGACATCTGGTTTTCACCATTTGCAGTGAAAGCATAACTTGCAGAGTGAGAATCAGAGTTGTTGAAATTTCCACCAGCAGTTATGTCTATAAAATGATCATAGCTCTGATCCTTACTACTGCTACCAGATTCTTCCTGACCAAAAAGAGTTGTGCTGCCAAATGAATAGTCATCAGCAACTTTACCAGAATCTTGCAACTTCTTTTTCTGGTTTAACTCCCTTTCATAGGTCAGGAGTCTACCATGGAGTTGGGTCAGGGTCAGATCTTTGAACTCAGCTGAATTCCTGGTGACAAAAGCAATTGTGTCCCATTTTTTCAGGTAGTGATCTAAGGAACCTGCTATTTTGAGTTGCATTTGGATATGTAACTTTAACAAGCCTTAGTTCACTAATGAGACAGCTGAAACGTTCAAATTGCTGGGTTAATGATTCACCCTTGATGTGATAAAATGTTTCATACTGCTGATTCAGAATTTCCCTGTTGTTTTCAATAACCTCTTCCGTTCCCCCAAATTGTTCCTTCAATGCATCCCATAATTCTTTGGCACTGTTACAATGTAACAGCCCAGCATAGATTTCATTTGGTAATGCAGATGCTATGATGCTAAATGCTTTGGCATCGAGTTCGAACTTTTGAAAATCAGTTTCAGTATAGTTTTTAGTTGGTTTAGGAACGAACTTCTTTGCATCCTCAGCACTTGGCACCATAGGAACATGAGGACCGAAAACAACAGACCTCCAACATCCAGTGTTCTGTTGAGCAAGGATGTGACCCATCCTTCTCTCCCAGATGTTGTATTCATTACGTTTAAGCATGGGTGGTTTGAAAAGAGAGCCAATGTTATTTTTATCATCTGAGTTTGGATTGACTGTGATTTGTGTTTGAATTAAGATGAACAATGAAAGAGTAGTGCAATGGAAATTAAATGGAAGCAAACTTTTCACAATCAAACAGAAGAAATGCTTTCAAACATACATTTTCAACAAAGAACCAAATGCTTAAATTTATTTCAAACTTTGATTACAATTGCATGTATGCTTTGCAAACTCCCCCTCAGCCCGAGCTTAGTATTTGTTCGTGCAGGAAGAAGATGGTGAAAGAGCTAATAGAACAGTACAGAGCACTGTTCTATTTATAGGCACACAACAAACCACTGAGCATCTAAGCTGATGTCACCATGAAAGTGACATCTAACCTCCTAACAAACTCTTAACAACTGACCTATACAAACACTGCTATGCTAACTACTGATGTTACAATACATTACATAAAGTAAATAAACAGCTGCTGCATCCTTCCACTGCTGTGAACCCAACAGTACTTGTCATGATCAGCAGTGCTTGAAACAAGGCAGTAGATTGAGCAGCAGAGCTTTAGTTCTTCATCAGTCTTTGACTTGATCAGCAGTTATAGGTCAGCAGTTTGTATGATCAGCAGATAGGAGGTCAGCAGATGTTGAAACCACTTTCAAGGGGAGAGATTTGCATGCATAACATCTGCTTATTCTGGATCCACTGCTCTGATCCAGTTTTGGCTTTAATTATCTGTTCCTTTGGCAGGGTTCAATCCCAACAATCTCCCCCTGGAACAGATAATGCCAAAACTCTCCGTTATTGGTAGATCTTTATTGCCTCATCAGCAGTTCCCTTATTTGCCCTTTGAGTTGTAATTCGAAGGTTAAGGAATCTGTGTCATCATCATCCCTGCTAAGTGGAAGATCAAGGAGATCCTGCAAATCTTCAAGACTCTGGCCAAGAGCTTGTTCCCTTGTTAATTTCTTCACTTCTCCACTAGACTTGAACACTGTCAGTACGTGGGTCTGTTTATCAGTTTTCCACTTTAGTACTTTTGAGCCTGGTGGGTTTCTTGGGAGATTTTTATTGGATGAGGTATTTGGTGATGCAGGCCTATTCATGACTGGCTGAGCAGTACTTGCAGATTGTTCCAGTTCAGGATCTTCTTTCATCATTAATCTACTGCCCTCTTTTATAAGGTCATTTCCAGCAATTAGATCTTGAACTGTTTCAGCACCCAACTGGTTTTGACTCCTTCTTTTGTAGATGGCAGAACCGGCTGGAGCAATGGTTCTTTTGACTTGCAGCTTTGGTGGTCTTTTTGAGACCTCTGCTTTGAAGTAGTCAGGCTTTTGTGGAACTTTTGGATCTTTCTTTCTAAGTTCCTCATACTTTTTGTAGGTGGCCCTGACCCTATTTTCTCCCCACTTTGTCACAGAATTCTTTGACCCATATTCAGCTGGTATCAGCTCCTCTTTCATTCTCTTCAACTCTAAGGCCTTGTCAGCTTCAAATTGTTTGAATTTTTCAGGAGGAGTCTGCTTGACCTTATTTTTGATTATTTTGCGAATCCTGGCTGCCTCTTTTTCAAGCTCAGGTATGGTCCAGTTTTTGTACATGTGTTTCTCCCCCTTGTATTTCTTGTAGGTCATGATGTTATCAATGTAGTCTTTTCTCAAGGACTCATCTACCCTTTCTGAGATTTGCTGACATACAGTTTTGGCAAATTGCTCCATAGATCTGACCTATGTGAGTAGAAACTGAAAGTTTTGCTGAAATTCTCTATCAGATTTCCCTTGTTTATTTTTGATTGAGATATCCTCTGCTTGCTTGGCCTTGATTTTCAGGTATTCTTCAATATTATTTGTCCTGGGAAATCCTTCAACTGATGGCAAACTCCTTTTAGCAGGGTCATCCTCATAATAGAAAGATTTGATTTCTTCCCTAACTGCTATGAGTCCAGAGGAAATGAGACACCTGTAGGAGGTAATGGCTTTTGAATTTGAGCTTAAGAGAGAGGAAAGGGTTTTGGAATTGTGACAAGTGATAGAGGTTTTGATGATGTTGGTGGTGGTGATGGAGTATCATCATCTGGTATGATAACCCTTCTCCTTTTTATAGTAGGAGAGGCAAATGATGTTTTGAGTGGGACAGTGGTGGTGATATGAGAGGCAGTGGTTTGTGATTGACTAACAGCTGTTGAAACAACCGGTGTTTCAACCACTGTTGTCATTACAGCAAATGTTGTAACATGTCTTCTGCTTTTTGGCAGGTGGTGATGGTGGAGATGTTGTTTTAAGTGGTGATGGTGGTGGTGGTAAGGCAGTGGTAGTGGTGTGTGTTGAAGTAGTGTGTGTTGAATTGAGAGCAGTTGTTGAAACAACTGAAGTACCAGCAGATGCTGATACAGCAGGAGCTTCAGCAGCTGTTTGGGTGGAGGTTTGATGTTGGTGGCTTTTGGATAGTAGTTTTGAAGTATGCTTAGTGAGTCTGGATGGTGTGGACTTGGGTTTCCTTACTTTTCTAGTAAGATTTCTTTTTGGTACAGGATTTTGAACATCCTTTACACCAGAACAACCCTGCGCATTCAGCTCCATGAAAGCTCTTTTCTCCTCATTCTACCTTGACAAATCCTTTGCTGCTATGTCCCTTTTTACACTGATTACACCTTCATCAAGTGCATTTTGGGTAACATCAACCTTTTTGCTACCATCTGGCAAGGGAATGTTTCTGAGCATAGTATCCTTTTCAGGCTCAAGATACAGACCATTATCAATCCCTTTCTTTCTCCACTCCTGAATTTTCTCCCCCTTTTTGGCATTATCTGGGGGGAGTTCATCAATAAAAAGAACTGTTGGAGAAGCAGTGTCAGTGGTTGTCAACAGATGGGCCTTTATAGCCTTGATGTCTGCTTGTGTATTCTTGAACCTAGACTCCATTGTGTTTCTCAGGTCTTGAACATGTTTTTCATGTTGCTAATCAGCCATCTGTTGTTGTTGTTGGAGAAAAGGTTGAAAAAGGTTCCAAAGCTCATTTGTAACATCTGCTGGTGGTGGAGCAGGTGCTTGAGGTGGAACAGCAGTGGATTGTACCATTTGAACTGTCAACAACTGATGCAACATTTCTTTGATTTCTGCAATAGAGGTATCCAGTTTTTCAACTCTTTCCGTCAATTCCTGGTACTTTAAACCATCACCCAACTTAATGGGATCATCTGATTTCCCACTAGCAATGGTTTTATCAGAGGTTGAGGTAGGGAGTGTACTCCAAACATCAACCACTGATGCCCCTTTTTCTTGGTACTGGGGTCTTCTTCCTTCAACACTTGATAATCTTTTGATGGAACCAGTGGTTAAAACAAACTCACTAGCAGATAACAGAGGTGTTATAGAAGGAATTGCCTCCAAGGAAGTCTTATTGATGTAACCACTGTCCAAGTGCAAACCAATAGGTTCAGCGCTTGTAGTGGCTGCTTCACTTGGATTACCACCAAGAGTTACTTGTAACTCAAGGGGTGTAACCTCCTCAGGTTGTGTTGGTGAGTTAGCAAAGGTTGATACATCAGGCCCAGTCTGTTGTTGAGTCATATTCTCATGAACAGGTGATTGAGAAGGACTGGTTTGTGCCTGGTTCAAATCAATTGCATCCAACAAAATTTTTATATTTGGTGGAATTGGGGATGTGAGGGTAGGTGTAGAAAGAGAAGTTGCCCCGGGCATTGGGCTGTGGATGATGGAAACAAGTGCTTCCAGAGTATCATGATGTGGTGACCCTATTTATACAACCTGTTCTTTTTGTGAAGAAGCAGGAGGAGTTTCAGATATGGTTTGAGATATTTTTACCAACTGCTGTGAGGAAGTAGCAGCAGTGGTTTCTTGTGACTTTTGTGCTGTTACTGGCAGTTGCTCTGGTATCTCATCCTCCAGAGTTGCCTTTTTGGTGGGTTTCGGGGGGTTTTTGATTTTTCTTTTTCTGTGGCTTTTTGGTGATTTTAGGTGTGGGTTTCAAGGCAGTTGGTTAGCTACCTTGATCACCTTGAGCAGTGGGCTCAACAGCAGATACCTGAGGAGCAGTGTTTTATGCTAAAATCTGCTCAGGCACCTCTGCTTGTGTTTTGCAAGGTGTTGACATTCTTGTAAAGGTTTCAGCAGTTAAGCTGTGCAATTGAAAATATTTACCTTGGTTTATTGCAAGAAGATCATCCTTACTGAATTTCTTTTCAAAATAATAGCTTAGAAATCTTGGAAACAGTAAGAATGATTTTGTTTCAACATTTTTAACCAAATCATTGAAGATTACCTGGGAATAATTAAAATTTTCTTCTTGAAGAATAGCATACCCCAGGTTTTGAATCTTCAATGGTATTTCATTAAAATAAGTGGTTTTATTTGAAACACACATAAGGAGGGTATGGAATAAAAACCTTGTTGCAGGGGGGAAGAAACCTTTTTGTAAGGTATCCTTCTTCATCATGGTGTCTGCATACCCTCTTTCAATAAAGTCAATTTTTAACTCGTTTTTAGAAAAGCAAGTTTTACCTTGTTGATCATCGAGCTGAAAGATCTCTGATATGGATTGCAGTGTGATGTTGATAGCTTTACCCTTAAGAGAAGAGGTAATGGTAGTGACAGTTTCGCCTTGTGTTTCAAGGGTTGCATTTTTCCAAAACTCTCTTTGGGTTGTCAAGTAAATTGGTGCATCGGAGATCAACAAAGTTTTGTACTTTGAAGCCGGCACTACAGTGAGAAGCATACACCAGGCATGATTTTTGTGTTCGAGACGTGCAAACAGTGGTTGGAAGAGATTCTACAAAGGGAAGTGTCACTCGTGTCCAAGGACGATAATACATGTTCTCAGCATGCGTTGGAGTGTTTGGATGGTACGTTTGGCCTGACCATCTGTTTGCAGGCGATAAGTGGTGCTCATGCCTAACTGTGAGCCAAAGGTTTTTGTATTCAGTCTGAGACGAATCGGATACAGAACGTAGGTTTCGATCAAAAGTGATAGAAGTTGGCACTCCGTGCCCCCACAGCTACTTCTATTAAGTAGATGGTTGTAGGTTCGGAAACTTATCGGTTTCTTTGGTTGCGTGTTGTTACTAGCAGACATTTCACCAATGCCTTGGATAGGATAAGATAAGATAGGAGCACCTCGTAGAATATCTTTCAATTGCTGGAGTTGCGGATTATTGTGCACCTTCCTAATGTCAGGTGATACTCTTTCGGGTCAAAATCATGAGGGGTTTCGTATATGGTCGAGAAAAGCAGGCTTTTGCGACGTTAAAAGGTTGTGCGTTGGAAACTTCGCGCAAGGCGGTTTGCGTTGTAGAAGTACCAGGGTAAAGCCTAGGAGTCGTTCTGATTCCCACTGGTTTTCGGAATAGGTTCAGACGTCGTCGAAAGAAACAATTGTAGGATGGAATAAATTCGAGTGTCGTAACTAGGTGTTAATCGTATCAGGTTCGGAGAGCAATGCTTGTGGTACCTTTACCCCCAGGGTACCCTTGGCTCGTTGCTCCAACGAGTAACATTCGAAGGAGTAATTTGTTCAACGGAGATTCGTGCAGAGTAAAGTAGGATAAGGATCATGGAATCCGTGAAACATAACACAAGTAACGAGATAATACAAGAAGGGTAGTTAAAATTGATGCGTTCAACTTGAGACAAAACATAAAGGCTTTGGGATCGGCAATAGAGATTTATCTGATGCCGATGAGGCAGCTGATCGTACAAGCTATGGGCGTTTAGGATAGAGAGCGTCGCTGGCCGATAGGGGATGTTACGTCGATGGGGTTAGCATAAAAAGAGGTAGCTAGAGAGATATGGTTGTCGTGCGGGTCTGTAGGTTTTAGGGTCTACTGAGACGTCTGGGAGGATGTGATTTCTCAGATCGGTAGGAAATCAAGTTCGAGTGGATTAGTCTAAGTCGCGCAAATGAGTTTGAAGTAGCACTTGCGTCGTCGGGGGGGGGGGGGGGGTTGATGTGAAACCGCGGAAACAGGCTCTCGAAAAAGCACGATTGAGGTAAATGTTGCCAATTTTCAGGGTTTATGAAGTTTGTCGACTAGAGGTCGATCTTGCTGAATTCATTAATCTGGAGAGGAATCTGGTCAAGGTTCCCGTATGATGGAACGTGGATATCGTGATAAAGAAACGGTAGAAGCGGGGATACCATCTTGGGCAGTAAACGCGGATTCGAACGAAAGCTAGTGAAAGGATTCACGAAATCAGAAAAGTCGTCAAAGAATAACAGTTCTGGCAAATGAAGAATAAGGTAAGCATCTAGGTCACCGTACTCGTTGGTGGGTTGGCCGTTTCGTGTCTTCGTCATGTCACGCCTCCCCACATGTCGTTGGTAAGAAAGATATTAATTTGTAGGGTTTTGGGGCGTGCTGAGGTATAAGGTTGGACTTGAATAAGGATTAACAGAGTAACGAGGAATTAGGGGAAAATAACTTCGTGGTCGATGGAAAGGTGATACGATTGCCGGCACTACAGTGAGAAGCATACACCACGCATGCTTTTTGTGTTCGAGACGTGCAAACGGAAACTCGAAAAGTGTAGACTTACTAGAATGCTTCAAGAATCCAGGTGATCAGTCGGGTGAGGGAACAAGTCCCACTACTTAAGGCGGGAAAAGAAATACGCAAGTAAAAAGGATGCGAATGACGTCGTCGTCCCTTCTAATATCCCATGATAGGCGGATGGCTCCCCTTCGTAGATTCGTTCTCGTAACTTCTCTATGTGCTTCGTAGCGGAACTTTCCTGGGCAGGTTTATCGAGTGGACGTCCCTTACGTTGATTTGCAGTCCAAGGATGATATCAGGAAATACGTGGACGAGGACTTGGAATAACTAGTTCCTTGCCCTTAGTGTGTCGTGATTTCGAATTAGGTTTGGGAGGACTCACTCCTGTTTAACACGTAACATGCTAGCCTAGCCTTCTTATGATCCACTGGTTAAATACTAAATATACGCACATATATGCTAATTATACACATACACACATGCGTGTTCACACACATAAGTCATGCACAAGTAAATGTCGTTAGCCTACCATTACCAGGTGAGCATCTGAGGTTGACGAACCTTGCAACCCGGAGTGTGGTGTAGTTATGGTTTCCATTAAAGAATGGTTATAGTCTGGTTTTCTTATAAAAATATTTTATTTCCCAAACCAAAATATTTTATATTTAAAACCTAGTTTGCTATAACCAGTGGCTCTGATACCAATCTGTCACACCCTCAAAATCCATAGCGGAGTAATACCGCGAGGCGTGTGACGACCAGGATCTTAGCCACTAATTATTTTGAACGGATTAGTTATTGTTATAAACATGAGCATAATTAGTGACCTAATTTAAATTTTTCAAAACATAGTTTAAGTTCACAGCGGAAAAGGGAAGAAAACGCATCATAATTGAAAAGCACAAGTTTGTTATCACGTTACTTACGATCCACACACTCCATCCGATTGCAACGTCCGTCCAGAGCTGTATCGAGCAACCTGCAAAGCATGCAGCAGAGTATCAACATAACGTTGGCGAGTTCACGTGTTTGCAGTTTTCCAGTTTTAATTCCAAAAACTTGTTTCAACAGTTAATTTACTCATTTACACATGCCATGGGGAGCTACCCCATAAGTAAGCCACTAAACTGTTTTTTTTAACAATACTGAATACTATTCATCCGTACGTTTCCGTAGAGTGCCCCGTTTGTCAATGTTCTATCATCATTGATGGTTTGCCAGAGTCTATTAGTTCACGCCCGATCCCATACGCGGGCACGGTGTGAGGTTGGTTAGACCTAAATAGCGCTATCAACTAATAATCCGTTCGCCAGGCCCCTGCGACTAATCGGTATTAAGAAGTGAGGACTTGAGTGATAGAGTTTTGTTTAGTTTTGCTTGTTGCATCCAGTATAAATAGTAATTAACTAAGCGTCCCTCATAATGGGAGAAAAGTAGTTTGTATCCCTCACAAGGGGATAGCGTTGTTACCCGTATCCCACACAAGGAGATAGAAATACCGTATCCCGCACAAGGAGATAGTAAGCAATTCCAAACCAGGAAAAGTGTTTCGTTCCGTTTCCCAACCACCGGGAATGCATGCTTTAAGTAAAAAGTAGTGAACTCACCTTTGCTTTGCTCGGTAGTCGATTTACTTGTGTTACGTTGGTCAACCATACCCTATTATGGTTTATAAATATTTATTAGGTTCGTGTGCAAGTAATGTCACGTACAACTACACGTATCTAACACATAGCACGTAAGTCATACTAGCATATACGTTATTGGGCCTATCCTAGCATATGAATAGTTAAACAGTTAACAGTCAAGCACTAACAGTAGCACACAGTCCAAAATATCAGTTTGTGCGGCCCAATAACTAAGCAAGGCAGTCCAGTCGTAACCGGGTGGTCTCGACTCGAGTTCATTAGGTCTCGAGTCGCAACCAAGAGGTCTCGGGTTGCAAATGGGAAGCCTCGAGTGATGCATGCACGAGTCGAAACCTCGAGTCAGGTCTCGAGTCGAGACCAGGAGATCTCGAGTCGCAACCTTGTTGGTTTCGAGTCCCCTAATGTGCACGCTTGGTCTCGAGTAGTCGTTCAATGGTCTCGAGTCGCAACCTCGCGGTCTCGACTCACAACCACTTATGCAAGCACAGGTGGAATGCTTCCTGTACATTCTCCAACTTTTGTACTATCCAATCAGATTTCACGAACATGTACTGTCCAATCGAAATTCTCTAACACGTTTTCAATTCCCTATGCTTACCAAATCAGATCAAACATAACACATTTCAAATATTTCAAGCATCTTTCAAAGCATTTCATCAAAATCATATACTCATACATGCTCTTATTCCTGTACTCTCATAAAATCCTAAACCAAACTTTAGTCTCATTCATACCAACTCAGTCAGCAAGTATGCATATTGTCAAGACCCATAAGAATGCAATTAATTACCATGTGAACAGTTTATACAAACGAATCATGTTATCATTATAAATATCATTTAAAGATCATACACCCTGCTTGCAATCATTAATTATTATTTCTAACCACAACAGCAGTCAACAAGGTTCCTATTAATAGTCAAACCTCTAAACGATTAAAACAAAATACACTTTCATTCTCTATTTTAAAAACCACCGAGAGTTTAGAACCATTAGCAATAATCGGACCACAATTAATTTTATCCACACCAATCAGTTACCAAACATGTTCATACTTTCATTTCTTTAGATCAAGCATCACCAATATTAAAATAGCAGACTTCTTCAACCAAATTCAACTAAAACCTATCTATCACTCTCAATATATAGCATGTAAAATATGCACTGCAAACACCAATTCTACACACTAGACAACCTACACAAAGCGGATCAGCAGCTATAAAAGTTAACATCAGTTTATATATTCAGTTTTCATAAATGCCAAACATGTCCTAGCCATTCCAGCATAATCGATGCATACCAAACAGTTGATGTATATGAATCAAAACTCACAAAGCTCACAATTAACATTCACTGACTAAGGGTAAACAAACACAGGGGGGGGGGTATAAACTGACCAAAGGTTTCGAGACAAAACGAAATGCCTGCCGCCATGGCCACTGTGCACGAGCCAAAGCTTCGAGGTCCAGACTCGAGCCTGAAGAGAACCCCTTCCGTCGCCGTACTCAGTAGTATTGTCACCGGAAATCACAGCCGCCACCGCGGAGCTACTCGTCAGAGCCGTCGCATTCCGACAGTCGGAGCTCTCGGGTCGCCAGAGTTCTCTGTTTCTTCAAGCTTTCTGGTATCGCCGCACCACCAAGGAGTGGTGGTCGGCTCCCGCTCCTCAGTAGCTCTGACTATCTCTCTCTTTCTTACAAAAGTGTGCACAGAAGGATCGGAAAGGGGGAAGGTTGAGTGTTGTCGGCTGATGTGTGTGGGTGGGGTGTTGACAGAGGGATAAGGGGGGGGGTGTTTTGATGAGGGTGAATGGCCGGAGATGTCAGCCGGAAAAGCTCCGGTCGCCTGAGTAACAGGGGAATGAGGGGTGTGGTCTCGAGTGTGTGTGTGGCTGCCATAGTTTTTGTAGGTTTTTTTTTTTGGGTTAAGATAAATAAAATGAGAGGGGGAAGGGTTTTTAGAAGGTTTAAATAGTGTAGGTTTAGGTTTAGGGAGTGGGTCTTGGGCCTAGCCCAAGTGCGTGAACCCATTTAAACGACTACGAGTCTTGCCCAACCAGACTTGTCCGGTTATATTAACCAAATGCGCAAATAATTTAAATCTCTAGTCGCGGACTATTATCATTTCATGAATAATAATAATAATAATAATAATAATAATAGTAGTAGTAGTAGTAGTAAAAATAACTAAATAAATAAATAAATAAATGCGTGTATTGTCACACCCCGGCCGCGGTAAAACAATGAAAGCCGCGGCGGAAACGCTGGGGAGGTGAGTAGCGACAGAATTATTGTTTCAACAACCATGGCAATTAAAGTTATGTATTATTAAAATTTAAAGTTACATTGTCTTTGAGTTCAAACTAAACTAACATAATAACTGTCTTTTAAGTCACTAAGGCCCGAGTCCGCCTAAGTGTAGCACAAACATCCTTATGCATTAGCACCTGAAACACATGTAAAAATAGGTACGTCAGCATAAAAATGCCTGTGAGATACATAGGTTTTGTTATGCAGGTTCATGACTTGTATTTGAAAGAAGTGTTTAATAGAATGTAGTCATGAACCTTGTAAAATGTTTACCTTTGTAAAACTATGTGAAAATCAATGAAAATCAAATGATGATGAAATGATAATGCATGGTTAAATGAATAACCAAGTGAAAATGAATTTTGGATAAAATGTGTACTTTGTAAAATAATGTCATGTTTTTGTATAAAATGTTTCATGTCTTGCCCAAGTGATTCATATAACGCAACAATGTATTATACAATAAAAGCACTTATATATAGGAAGTACCAGCGGCGTATCCACCATGCTTTTATCATATAACACATAGCCTCGTTACATAAGTCACTTATCAATAACCAACCAAAATGTCTTGTTACATGTCAAAATGTGTATGTGTAAATCGTGTACAATGTCATGTGTATCATGTATAACCAATGAAATGCATAGCAAGTAGGAAATCATCTACTTAACTATGTAATGATGTCTAATGTGAAAACAAATGTCATGTATGGTGAATAACTAGAAGTTACTCAACCCCATAGAAAATGTACAAAACATGTTTTTGAATAAACCTAAGTTTAAATCAAATGTTATGCTTTGCAGAAAAACAATGCTTTATGATTACAAACATTTATGCAGTAATGTTAATCGCATACATTCAAGCCTTGCGACTGTGGCGACAAACCCTTAAACGAATTAAAGGTTTATCTAAATTATGTTGTCGGATTCTGTCATCCCCAACTTCCAAACAAACCCAGGAAGTCGGAAACGGGAGTTGTCAATTCCTATGGTACCATTACATAAGTCCGAGCGGCGTAGCTAATGTTAATGAATGTATTATTGTCCCGATTGAACATACCAAATGTCATAACCAATGTAGCATGTAAAAACCATGTACTAGGAATACTAAGTAAACATGCCTAGTAGAAATGTTCATGTAAAAACAATGTGCTAGCATGCTCAGTAAACATACAAAGCAGAAACGTCATGTAAAACAATGTGTTACATATGCTAAGTAAACATACGCAACAAATGTGTAACAAATCAATGTGCTAGCATGCTTGACATACATAGCAAAACACAATGGAAAGCATGTACTATATATGTACTAGGTGAAAGTAGCATGTTTATGTCATAAAATCATGAAATGCACGAAAGTAACATGTATGTACATGTGTATCACCCCAAAATATTTGAAAACGGTAAAAGAGGGGAACTATGTACTCACTTGGGATTGCTAATTAGTCTTGAGAATAAGACCAATTTAAGCTCCAAGGGTCACGGAATCAACCGGCACCTAGTATAGGTAACTATGTTAATAAACGGCCCTAAATCGGGAGATAGGATAGAATGAGGTTCTATAAATCAAATGAGTAATTGAACTCATATGGTATGATTTAATAGTCCCAACATTCTGATTGGAAAGCCTACCTAAGTGCTTTTGACCCGTTTCGCCACATTATGGTAACATAAGTCACACTATAAGGCGTCATTAGCGTAAAACTATGTTCGGATGGTTAACTATGTGCTATGCCAAGTCTTACATGCCCAATAATCCCTAAACATGTTACTAAATCAGATTACATGTCAAAAATATGTTCACATAATCAAAATACGGATTTTAGCTTCAAAAGGGCATTTTGGTCATTTCCTATGGGCATACAAGCTAACTAGCAAATGACTAACCAATCCTAGGTGATCATGGGGTATAACCTCAGTGGTTATTCCCTAAGTAATTATGATCACTAACTAAGCTTGGTCGGATCCTAAAGATCGACCAAACGGGTCAGGTTCGGAAGTATAAGCGGTTGTTTAGACCGCTTACCTTACGACCCTAAACAAGCACAAACTAATAGTGTCGAGTTAAACATGTCAAAACATGTCCAACCTACTGATTTGGTATCAAAACAAAGTGTTTTGATACCCTAAAGTAGTTCCGAGGCAAAATGCATGCTAAAACGCATTTTGACCGAAACTTTGACTCGACACTACAACTAGCTAACGTGGTAATCAGCGGTTATAATCACGAAGGATTATAACTATCGTGATTACAATCACGTTTCAAAGTTCATTTGAACTTTGACTTGACCAATTGATGGTCAAAACCTAAAGTCAAACTGTTGGCCAAACGTTTGACTTTCTGCACTACATAAGGAAAAAGCAATAAAAAGAAATTAAAGAATGCTCACTAAGGGTCCTTGCTATCTTTTCTACAAGAAGACAAAGTCCCAAATGCTTGAGACAGAGCTCCAAAGCAGATGTGAAGAGAGAATGAGAAGAAATGAGCAAAGAATGAAGGAGTTTGGATGGCTATTTATACTTGTGGTGAGTTAATAGGATCATCACAAGTGTTTTGCTTGGTCATTAAGCATTAATCCTAGCCATACATGTGTTACAAGCTGATTAGAAGCCTTGGTGAACACACAAACTTGCCCACCACACAAAGAATTAACCATAACAGCCCCTGAATTATCAAACAATTAGCAAAATATGATTTCTGGTCGTTGGGCATCCTTTACGGTCCGCAAGGGGACCCTTACGGTCCGTAAGGACCTTGCTGCAGATCAGCAAGTTTCCCAAAATGACAGATTTGGCCCCTGAGCTTGTTTCAACGCGTATTGGCACTTCTAACACCCGTCAAGCCCATTTTCAAGGCTCCACAAGGTCAATAAAGTTTAGGGGACTCAAAATATGCCTGGAAAACTCACGGATGTTGGTTCGTTTAGTCGTACGGTTGCGTTGTTCGGCTAATTACGACGGAAATCGCAACGAGTGTGAAAACGATCCAAATTGCGAAACGAATGGAATTTTTGCATGCCAATCACTAAAATAAAAATATTTTAGTGTGTACAAAAATTTTGGATGTCCAGATGTGTACAGAACGTAAGATATGCGCGAAAATGCAAACTTACGTCGTTTTTGACACTTTTAGTCCCTGTAAGATCATATAAGCATGTTTTCGCACACCGAACCTATCAAAGCTTATTTCTAAGCCATATTTAGGTTATATATGGTATGTTTAACTTATGATCAAGTTCCGGACTGTACGTTGCCCTACAAAAAGGCATACTTTTGCAAGTTGACGCAAATAGTCCCTGAGAGCGAATAAACTTGTTTTTGCCATACCAAAGCCTTTAAAACTTATTTCTAAGTTATGTAAAGGTCATTTAAGGTATGTTAAGTTTATGATGATGTTCCGGAGTGTTTGTCGCGTTAAACTGACTGCGTTTATGCACCAGTTTGCGTATAACTTTCCAGAAAGCGATATAGAGTTCAAAATCGATCAAAAATCAATACGGGCACAAAACCAAACATAAATGACAAACATTGGGATCAAAACACACTGTTTTATTAATATTGTATTGTTCAGAGTTTGTAAAATGATATCACAAGCACAGATGTCACATGTATTACTGAAATGCCCTTCTCTCGACAACGAGAGTACGGGTTGTCAGATTCCTAGTTCCCTATAGTTAAGGCTCTGAGACCAATCTGTCACACCCCAACCGATGGCGGAAACATCGAGATGAGACGAAAACGAGATTGCAAGAGACTTCATAACACTATGTGACAATAATTAATTTAACTCAAATTTCATTTCAAAACTAGATTGTCATACAAGATTCAAATACAAGGAATAGCATTGTCTCAAAACAAACATAACAACAAAATAGATAAATTAATCTAGGTGTGTAACTAAGTCCACCTAAATCTTGTTTCATCTCGTAACATCACCTCATCAATCAACCTGCAACATGTATTAGAATAGAGTTCAATGCAAAAGCAAAGGCGAGTATACAAGTTTTTGTTACATAGCATCATATAGCATAAAATAGTTTAAGTGCTCATATCCAACATGAATCATATTAAGCAAGTTTACTAGAATGCCAAAACGGTGTACTTATATGTTCAAACCCAAGTTTCCAACGTGTTAAAATAGCCTATCCCAAATAGAATAGCGGGATGTTAACATGTTTAACTTAACAATACCCCAAGTATCGTGGGCGGTGCGTTAATCCTATAGCGCTATAATTATTAAGGTAGGCTAGGAAAGTTAATGAAGCATATAATCGACACAAATAGTTTACATTAGCATACAAGTCTAAACAAGCATCATATAGTTTCATGTTAAGCATGGATAGAGTTTAAAGTAGTTTCATGTGATGTGTAATTTAGTATAATATACATGTTGCACCCAAAAGTGATAAAATGGAAAACGGGGTCAAGTATACTCACGGTTTTGCAAGCTTTCCTACTTGAAATCTCGCGAGTGATGTTGGTGGATGGATTAATTTGGAGCACCTTGTCCTTTTACACGAAGAAAACATAGGTGTGTGAGTTTGGGGAAATCGGAAGATTTAGATTCGAAATTTAATAACATGAAAGTAACATAAGAAAATAATAATCTAACACCTGTGACACTTGTTCTTGACACTATTAAACTCTAAAAGAATTTAAATGTTTTCATGGAACAAGGTTCCATTAGAATCGTGACAAGTTGTCAAGGCCTAATATGATACAATCTACTAGCTTGGCGAATGTCCATTAGTTCATCACTAAGAGTTCGATTATTTGGTTGTTACATAAGTATTACATAGTGCATATAATATCATATATGTCAAGTATGAGGTAGAAGATTAAAGTCTTCATTTAGGCACCTCTAAGTATCATAGAAATCATGCATGAGGCAGGAAGAACAAAGCTCCCATTTAGGTACTTCCATTGTTCACCACTACACTTGTTGTCATAAACAACAAGGAGGGTCATGAACTTATAAGTATTAATGAAATAATAACAACTAATCTATGGAAAAACATCAAATAATGAGTGGATTTTTATGAAGGATAGCCCAACCTAGTCCAACTATCACACATTCATCAAGCTTTAAGCTTGAACACTACTTATGGGTAAAACCCTAACTAAAACAGAATGTTTGTGAGGTTTTAACCTCTGATTTAACATTTCTCAGCCTTGTTTTTTAAGCCCAACTAACCATTCAATTGATTATAAGCATTAGGACATAGGTTTGAGATGAGATAAACTCAAGTTCACTAAGATTAACAAAGTTTAAGTGAAAACAGAAACTAACAGTCCACTTTGGAGCCTTTTTGGTGACATTCCAGAGCTTGGTTTTCCACCAAAAACCTCTGGAAATGTTCCTAAGGTTGTTCCAAGCAAGTGGGAAAAAGAATCAAGTGAAAAAGTTAAGTATTGAGTGAGTTATGCTCACTTTAGTGAAGGTTGATGATTCTGCTCGAACTTCTGATTAACAGCAAGATTGGGAGCTGATTTGAGAGTGTTTTGGATGATTTACAAAGTGGAAAATGTTTGGAGAATGATGGGTTCTTATAGGGAAGTGTTTAGGGTTGAGTTAGATGAGCATTGATGTAATTAGGTGGGAGATAACATAAAAAACAATTAAAACACCCTTAACAGCTGCGTTCACAAGCTGTGATGTTCATTTTGGTGCACAAAATGGATTAGCTTATTCTTTATATTTTTCTGCCATGCCACTTTATGTTTCATTATTAAATTGAAGTGTTATACCTAATTATTTTAACATATAACTATATGGTGTATGACCATTAAATAGGGTGAAGACCAACAAGAAGCAACCAAACCATTAAATATGTCAAGATCTGGCCGAAAGTTTTCTTTTAGCTAAATATCTTTTTTTTATTTGATCATTGAAGTTCAAATATTTTATATAAACATATTATAAGACATTAGCAATACTAAATAGACCAATAAACTAGTCCATCCAAATCTTGGGATGTGATCTACGATCGGTTACAAGGCAATATTACAACTTTTCATGTTTAGGCACTATATGATTGATTATAATAAAGTATATCATGTATTATTTATATTAAGTAATGTTTATTAATCATACTAGTATATAAACCCGTGTACTACACGGATTTAAGATAAAAATAATGTAATTTTATAATATGAAAACCATTTTACATAAATGAATTATTCTTATTAAATTAAACATTGTAAAATCAAAATACACATTTACAAATTTCTAAACACTTCTTTATACATGACATTTGTAGTTTTGTTTGTAATTTGACCATCCTTATCAAGTATCAGTAGCTTAAGGTCATATTTACTTTTTGCTCTGGATAATGTCTCATATTATTGGTCATACGTAAAAACTGTTTTTTTAGAAAAAAACTAAACTTACATAGCAATTGTCCCTGACTTTTATCAAATATTACTTATGGAAAAGATATGCTCCTAAACAACGTGATTGTTATCGTTACCGATAAGGTTCCTCACTGTAATAAACAATTAATTGGTAACCTTGAGCGAAATAGATTAATCTAAGTAAGGAATTTCAAGCATACAATTAAAATACATATGATATAAATTTGTTTCTGAAGAAAATTTTATATATCTAATCACATATGGTAGTGATGAAACTGAGAATAATGACTATATAGAGAATAGAGATAGATTAGAAAATTTACCTGGTGTGAGTTAACTTGCAGGGAAAGGTAGGTGATTATGAGGGTTTTGGTATGGCTACAAAGAGGAGTAGTTCAATTATAGGAGTTTAAAGAGTATCTAATTACGATTATTAATTCTAATTTAGAAAACCAAAGTGTATCTAATTAAAATATGTTTTCCATTGTTAACATCATAATTGAATTCATATTAAATTTAAAAGGCTTATAGATCAAATTAACTTGTATTTTAAAAGCTTAATTACGTTGAAAATTGTCAAGTGGCATTTTATGGAATCCTTTTAAAAAGCTTATAGATAAAATTAACTTGTATTTTAAAAGCTTAACTATGTTAGGAATTGCCAAGTGGCATTTTATGGAATCCTCGTCGAAGCTTCTTGTGCCCCCCCCCCCCCAAATATACTCTTAAATTGGGCAAATTAATTCAATATTATATTTATTCTTTTTAAATGTAAAAATTATTATTATTTTAATAGTTTTATTTATCATCAGTGATTGCTATACTTTTTATCATTATAAATTTATTACTTTTGTTTTTTTTTTTCGATTAAAACAACTCTATTGTCCTTAAAAAATATTAAATTTTTAAATTACTAAATATGAAATAGCTAAACAAACCTTATGACATATGCAACGTAATTATTATTATTATTATTATTATTATTATTATTATTATTATTATTATTATTATTATATTTATGCAAATATGATATATAAATATATATTATTAATGAATTGAATAAGAAAATGCCATATGGCATTAATAGGACTCTTTTATTAGAATCGGATATATATATATATATATATATATTAATGTTTAATGTACACAAAACATGAATGTAAATAAGTTTGTATGTAAAATAAAGTATAGGTTGTGTATCGTGAACGTATAATCAAGTGTTTGCACGTATAGGATATCTAGAATCACGTATCGATCGTAATTTACGCATGTGTTTCCGAGGTACGAGCACGTAACAAATGTATATAAGGATTAAATGTTTAAGCATGTAAAAAGAATAAATGAAGTATAATTCGTATGAAATAATTAATTTTATTAATGGATCGAAGTCTCGGATTAAAAAGATACGGAACGAAATACGATTTCAAGAAGTACAAGTTCCCAAAAATAGAAATATATGACAACCTTTCTAAATACGGAAAGTTTACAAAAGTGAGGCGTTAAAGTGGTGGTGGAAGCCAAACGTGTTATCTTGATTCCGTAAATGATCTAGGATAAGGTCAGGGGAAGGTATGAACGCTCCTCGGGTCAGTCTCGTCACCTCCTATCTTGTACCTACAACACGAAAGAACCGTTAGAAGGGTCCAGAGACTGGGGTCTCTGGACCACCCTCCGACGCTCAACATTAGTAATCTATCCAAGAATAGTGTATGAACATAAAACATAGATGTATGAATAAGTATAAGAGAGATAGAGAATGCTCACGAAGAAAATCGAAACATATTTGATCATCTTACAAGAAAAGAATAATCCTTTTTGCATCCAAATCAGCCAACAAAAAACACAAAACTTTGCACACTGAATTAATCTTCTCCCCCGCCGGTTAGAGATTCTTAAATAAAAAGGCTCCACATCTATACTTTCTATAAAAGGAGAAATCTGAGTTACATAAGAAAAGCTGAGGTGGCAGCCGTAGAGGCTGTCCAATAATGCTTTTCTTACGTCATTATTGCATCATAAAGCTTAATTTAAAATACATTTTAAATTCAAACCTCTGCCCTTCATTTAAAAGTCAAACCTCTACACTTCATTCAAAATTAAAACCTCTGCCCTTCATTCATAATTCAAACGTCTGCTCTTCATAAGAAAATCAAACCTCTAGCCAGATTCAAAATTCAAAATTCTGGCTCCAGATTCAAAATTCAAACTATATATTCGAACCATATAAATAACAAATATGAATCTGGCTCCACATTCAAATTTCAACTCATCTCTCTCACTCATATCCGCGAGAATATCTCTCCCTCTCAAATGCATAGCTCTCATGATTCAGCCGGTTAATCTCCGATTACAGTTCTTTGTTAGAACATTTGTTGATTCTGTTTACATATTATCATTCCAATATCATTGTTCCAACATCGTCGTTCCAATGAAGCTTCCCATCACACATCGACGTTTCAACATCGATGTTGCAATATCATTGTTGCAACATCGTGAAAAGTTGCATATGATATCTTCTTTGATGGGAGAGTTGCATTGTTCCAACATCGTTAATTGCCAATGAAACTTTTCTGATGTCATTGAGTTTTCTCCATTTATAGAAAGTATAGATTGTTGCAATATCGTGAAAAGTTGTATGCGTTACCTTCTTTGATGGGAGAGTTGCATTTTAGGTTTGTGGCTTATTTTTATTAACTGTAGTTATACTAATTTAATTTGATTATGAAGAAACAAGTGTTGATAATGTTGATAGTTTTTATTAACAGTCACATTTTAGAATATGTTAATATGCATATTGATAGTATTGAATTAAATACGTATACATAGAAAGATAAAAGTTTACTGAAATATGCATAAACTATTACACACTACAGTTAACACTTGCTAGGATTTCGTAGACTCTCGCCTTTCTCCATGCTGTTTCATTCTCTCTTTTGTTTTCAGATCGGTTAGCATGTCGCAGATTTTCTGATTCTGTTTTAGTAGTTGTGTCAGAAACTCTTCTGCATTCTTCTAGAAATCCGATGGAGGAGAGTGGAGGACTTCATCAAGCAATGCGATGTTCTTCCAGGTTTTGTTGTAATTATTATCACTGATTATGTCGACTTTTCTATTTAGTTCTTCATCTGATTTTTTTCTTTGAGTAACCACATCGAGAATTGAGTTTCAACATCGCTGGTGTCTGGCCAGTGGTAGAAGTATTTGGTTGCCATCTAGATTTTTGTTGGATTTACTGATCTTGATTTGTTTTTGACAGACAGTGATTTGTAAGACAATTTGTTAATGTTTTGAATCAAACTAATCATCGGTCTTTTATAGTGTTTAAAATGCATGTATATGGTAAATGAAGAGGTTAATCTTAATTATGA
This sequence comes from Helianthus annuus, assembly GCF_002127325.2. NCBI lineage: Eukaryota > Viridiplantae > Streptophyta > Magnoliopsida > Asterales > Asteraceae > Helianthus > Helianthus annuus. The sequence goes on from NC_035437.2 coordinate 106,427,470, forward strand.
TAACCTGTTTTTTCTTTGAATCTTTGAATCTTTGAAATTTGTCCCTTGGGTTTCTTGATATTTAATTTTATAGTATTCCCATAAAAGCTGGGGTTTGAAAAGGTTTTTGCATTAAAAGGCTGCTGTTTTGAAATATAAATTTATACGTTTATATGTTTATATTAAATCTACACGTTTTTGCTTGATTAGATTATTAAATGTACAATGAGTTTAAATCTGACCTCTTGGGCTGTTAGATATTTCACTATATAAACTCGTTGCCACTTCACCTGTTATTCATCACGTTTTGCTACGAAGATATCATTCTTTCACATCACTTGAGTAATACATAAGTTAAAATGGTGTCATACACTTCTGCAGAGTCTGATGATTTAAAGCAGCGCTTTATCAGGCAAATTGAGTAACATATGTATGAGGATAGGGCTATTCTTCAAGAGCTGAAAAGATGTTTTGATGGACTGCACGTTGATCTGTTCACGAGGGACTAGGTTTCCAGAAACCTGATGCGGATGCCTTCAACTTCCGTTCGTGACCTTTGTGTTGTTAGTAATATAGAGTGCGGTGATAGAGAGTTCATGGCGATGCTCAAGGATATAAATCGAGAGGTTCAGCAATCGATGGAGTTGAAGCTAAAATTTCTTAATTCTTGCTGTTAGATTCATAGGTTGTTATTGTTAGATTTGAAAGTTTCGTTGTTCAGTAAGTTATGTAATTGTTGATCTTTTAATGTCATGAATAAATGAATAAATTTTAATCTTATTAATCTTTGTTGTCGCATTTTATTTTTACTTATTTAGTGTCTGAGTTTAATTTAGATTATGTTGATGTTGAATTGTGTGTGGACAGATGTTCGGTAAGTCAACAAAGGTTTAATAGGATTAAAGGTTGGTTTAAGGGTGAACAGATGATTGCAAAGACAAAATAATCTAGAATATTTGATCATCAATAACAGTTTTTTGAAGAATTTGCTCCTCCAAATTACAAAGACTCAATATTTGCTATTGTAAAAGGTTTGTTGTAGCTAAAGTCTGGTAAAAGAGAACAACTGCTGATGAAGAAAGTCTGAAGAAGCAAAGGTCTGCTATGGGCCAACAGATGTTAATGAACAACAGATGATATTCAAAATATGCTGCTCAACAGAGGTTTCCATAGTAACAGTGGTTAGGCTAATAGCAGATGTTGGGAGTTTGTTAGGCTATTAGATGTTGCTCACTAGGTGAACATTGTAATTGCGATCTTTGTATAAGCATGTTACTGACATCATTCTTCTCATTCTTATGTAAGAACAATTTATCCTAACGACTGTTGATTTACCACTGCTGAATAAATGATTAAATTTTAATCCTATTAATCTTTGTTGTCGCATTTTATTTTTACTTATTTTAGCAAGCATAAGTATTATTATATAGTTTTGAATATCATCTAAGGATTGCAGATCGATATTGATGTAGATGTATAATTGTGACTCAGTTTGATTTAGATTATGTTGATGTTGAATTGTGTCAGAACAAATGTTTGGTAAGTCAACAGAGGTTTAATAGGATTAAAGGTTGGTTTAAGGGTGAATAGATGATTGCATAGACAAAATAATCTAGAATATTTAATCATCAATAACAGTTTTTGAAGAATTTGCTCCCCCAAATTACAAAGAGTCAATATTTGCTGTTGTAAAAGGTCTGTTGTAGCTAAAGTCTGACAAAAGAGAACATCTGCTGATGAAGAAAGTCTGAAGAAGCAAAGGCTTGCTATGGGCCAACAGATGTTAAAGAACAACAGATGATATTCAAAATATGCTGCTCAACATATCTTTTCATAGTAACAATGGTTAGGCTAATAGCAGATGTTGGGAGTTTGTTAGGCTATTAGATGTTGCTCACTAGGTGAACATTTGTACTTGCAATCTTTGTATAAGCATGCCGCTGACATCATTCTTCTCATTCTTATGAAACAACTGTTTATCCTAACGACTGTTGATTTACCATTGCTGAAAACAACTATTTTTGAAACCTCTGCTTGGCTAAAAATTCATCCACTGCTGAAAGGTATCGTCTGTTGTCATAACTTCTGTTTATCCTAATGACTGTTGATTTAACACTGTTTCCAACCTCTGTTGTTGCCTAACAGAGGTTTGAAAACAATTGTCATCCATTATAACAGTGCTTAGGTTAAAAGCATGATGATGAAACCATTCTTCTCATTCTTATGAGAAAAAAGTTTGTTATTCTGCTGCATATATTCCATTTCTATTTTATCTTCTTCCATTGTGATGATCTTAACTGTCACAACAATCATAACTTCTGTTTTTGCTAACGACTGTTGACTTACATTGTTCCTAACCTCTGTTGTTAGCCAACAGAGGTTTCCAAACAACTGTCATCCATTATCACAAGAGAGGTTCTGACGTGGACAGATGTTAGCTAAAAATTCATCCATTGCTGAAAGGTATCGTCTGTTCTCATAACTTTTGTTTATGCTAACGATTGTTGACTTACACTATTCCCAACCTCTGTCGTTGGCCAACAGAGGTTTCCAAACAACTGTCATCCATTATCACAATAGAGGTTTTGACGTGGACAGATGTTAGCCATCAGATATTTGTAACTACTGTCATGTCAGCATTCATTTTTTCGTTCTATATAAACGTCGTTTCATCCCCAAATCGAGCTTCTACCACTGCCGTCTCGAATCCAAAATTCTTAAAAGCAGTTTCCAACATATTAAAAACCCTCCAACATAAACCCTGTTTCATCCCCAAATCACCTTCTTCTCCGATCATGGCTCTGAACATCAAAAAACCTCACAACTACCTCCCCATCTTTGAGAAAACCAGCAAAAATACCAGCTTTCATTCAATAATTGACTTTTTAACTTCATCAAAATACAAATCAATCCTTACTGCTGATGTTCCGGTTCATACGGAAACACTCCGACAATTTTGGTTTAATGCTGAAATAGAGTCTGAATATAATAAGCCGGTTGCCATCACATCTAAAGTCGGAAAAAGTCTGGTTCGAATTTCCCCATCTACAATTTCCACTACATTTTCATTGGACGACTTGGGAGGTAAGACCAACTTTGAAAACATGAACTTCATACAGAGTTCATTGAAAGATGGTATGATGCACAATTAAAGGAAGTTACTATGTACAAACCAAACTTCCATCCGCCACTGAAATTTTTGTTTCATACTCTTTTAACTTGTCTCTCAGCCAAGACCATCGCATTTAATGAGATACATTTAAACATTCAGTATTTGGGATATGCTATTTAACAAAATCTGATTACAATTTATCACAAACATTGTTTTCTGATTTGTTGACTAATGTGAAAAATGTGAAAAAAAATGAAAAAAGGTGCTCGTAACAATGCTTTTCTGTTGTATCCAAGAATTCTAAGCTACTACCTACGAAAACAAGTGTCACAAACAGATTTTGAACAAGGTGTAGCTTTTCAAATAAATAGTCTTACAAGTAAAACTTTTACCAGACTTATGGATAAAGAGTCAAAAGTTTCAAAAATAGAAACAAAGGGGGATGAGCCTGTTTTAGATGCGACCACATATGTTGCTCAAACCTCTTTTGTTGAGCCAACTGCTCCTGGTGATCATTACACCACAACCGGTGTTGTAAAACTTACACCAGCAAAACACAAAAAGAAACCTGCCACATCCAAAAAGCCCACCAAAACCAAATAAAATAAAAAGGGTCATCTGGAAGGTGAGATCCCAGAGGTTAACCCAGTGACAACACAAATGTCACTTGAAACCACTGCTGCTACTTCCTCACAGCTGTTGGAAAGATCTCAACCCATCCAAACTCCTCATGTATCCTCACAAAAGGATCATGTTGTAAGCACAGGGACACCACAACATGAAATAGACCTTTCATATGAAAGTATGTTTAAAAGCCTCTTTCCTAGGGCAATGTCGCTTTCTACACCACAACCCTCTTCTCAAGTTCCATTAACAATATTACCTCTGTTTGTCACATCCCGCCGAAATCAGAGTTGGCGTGACCGGACTGGTATCTTCATTGCACAGCGGAAGTATATAATGCTAAGACTTCTAGAAGGTGAACGCCCGCTAAGTACTTAAATCCCCATGGGTTCTCCTATTCCAACCGTTCCGTAGTTTTTGAAAAATGAAACCTGAGAAAGAACATGCGAGAAAAATCAACATAAAGTTGAGCGAGTTAATAGTTTGTTTTGAAAAAGATATAAAACAAATCTTGTTGATAACCGGTTTAAGTAATGTTGAGAGAATGTAATAAAACCATTTTCTTTGGCATGTCATTTTAAAACCTTGTACGCGTATGACAAAGACAACATGCCCGCATGAGCCTATAACCCACCCCGTGCTAGCAAGTGCCTCGCCAAACCGCTTACTCAAGGCGGTAGACTAGCAGGCGGTTATACTTCCAATGAGTAGCAAGGACTTCACTGTACAGTTTTAAGCGACCCTACGGCCCTTAGTTGAGTAGTGGACAATCCAGTCCTTGAGTCTTCGTGCCACGCACGAGATTGAGCCTAGCCCATGTCCTTGGGCCTTGCCCATGTCATTCATGTTATTGGGCCTAGCCCGTTTGTGTCCGTAAGTAGGACCAACGAGTCCCCTTGTTCGTATGTAGGACTAACCCGTCCCGTTGTAACTAGGACCTTCCCGTCACTAGTCGTGAAACTCATGCACGTTTCGAAAATATGCGAGTGTTTTGTAAAACCGGTATGTTTAGCATAAACCATTCATAAACCATTTGAGTTTGTTGAAATCTGTCTGTGTCATGGTTTAGAAGTATGTGATTCCGTTCATCGAAATAAGGTTTACTTTTGCAAAACTTGCACGTCTTTCCTTTAGAAATATGAGTTTTCATTCAGCGAAATATTGCGTGCTTTTGAAAAACTTGCATGCGTATACTAGCAATCAATGTCCAAGTCGTATACGTGAAATAACCCGACCTAATCGTGCCAGAAAGAAAGCAAGGATATTGGACGGAAGGTAAAGGAACAGCTTGAATCCCTTAATGACGCATCGCTTATTGCTTTCGGCTCAACCACAAACAGAATGCTGGTGAGTGAATGACGAGAGAATGTATGGGGGCGGGTTGTGAGGGTATGCTAGAAATTTGAACTTCAGCTTGGTTGCTTGCCTCCTTGTGTCTCGACTTCAAGAAAACAGAGAATAAAAAAAGATCAATGTCGAGAGGGATGAGATACCAAGAAGAGGGGTAGTATGTGTGTGGGTTTCTTGCGAGGAATAGAGTATTCAATGGTGAGTTTGGTGTGGATGTATAGGTGAACGTTGGTGGGGTTGGGATTTAAACCGTAGGGTATGGTGGGCATGGATTATGGGGTATGGTGGGGTTTGGTGCGTCCACGTGGATTATGGGGCACCCAATACCGAAACCCAATTTCATAGAGGTATGGTGGGTGTGGCTGAGGTGGCGTGGCCAAGCCACATCATTATATTATATATATATATATATATATATATATATATATATATATATATAAACCATTAAAACTACATAAACAAAAATAATAATAATAATAAAACATAGTATCAAAATAAAAACAATCATTCTTCGTTTGAATCGTCGTCTTCGTCGGTTTCGAACCCAGGAATCGTTGAAACATGATCCACCAAATCAGATCGAAGGTTGTGATGTATATCCCTTGACTTGATCAAAAATTCATTTGTTGATTTATCTTCGTCTGTAACTGTTACGTTATCTGGTTGGGGGTCATCGTCATCATAGTAGGTAACGACCGCTCTACCTTCATCCTCCAAAATCATGTTGTGAAGAATGATACATGCGTACATCACGTTTCCAATCTGATCCTTGTCCCATAGTCGACAAGGCATTGCCAATATTCGCCACCTTTTCTTCAAAACACCGAACGCTCGCTCGATGTATTTATGTGCAGCCATTTGGACCCTGTTAAATCCTAATTGCCCGGTTACATCCAGTTTTTATTGGAAAAAAACATACTTCTCCTCAAGATCCCTAGATATCCTTAAAAATAAGTTTCTACTCATACGAAAACGACACCTAAACATTTTTTCATCATACTTAGGTTCGGCTGAGAAATAATCGCTTACCAACAAATTGTTAGCGGTGTGCCGTTCACGAGCGATGTACCTCCTCCGTTTAGGTTTCGAAGTCTCTTCCTCATCGTCTTCCACGATAGTTTTCACCACCGTCGCGATCGTTTGTAGAAATATTTCCGCACCATCGTCAGATGATGATGACGATTCACTTGAACTTGAAGAACTCATGGCAAGATTGTGTTTTATGTGTTTGATATTGTGTGAGAAAATTGTTAAATATGTTAGGGTATTTATATAGGAAAAAAAAAATTCTTTTTAAATTCATGCCCAACGGCTAGCCCAAACGACTAGTAGTCTTGGCCAACGAGGTTCCGCCATGTCATTTTCGTAGCCCCGCCCAACACCCGGGCTGAAACCCCCGCCCAAGGAGCCACGCCAAAACCCAAGCCCACCTGGGGTGGTGACGTGGGCGTTTATACCCAACCCCGCCCCATACCCCATAGTCTTAACTAAAGAAATAATATGGGTACATTGGTTTCTTTTCTTTTTTTGTTACTTTCTACAGAAACAAGAAAAAAAAAAGAATATGAGTAGGTATATGTTAACCTTGACTTATCTTGTATGGTCCTCATGATCAAGTAAGGTTTCTCATAATAAAATAAAATAAGCAGTGTGATTATATAGGCCCCCTTGTTCCCACACCCCCTATATCTTATTTTCACATCCCCTAGTGTATACGGGCCGTATACAATTATACGACCTGTATAGAATGTTTTTAAATAGGAAAATGCGCAGAGAATGTTTTTTTGATTTTACTATATATGGCCCGTATATAGTTATACGAGTAGTATACATGTTTATATGATTTGTAAAACGTATACGGCTCAATGGGTTTATTTTGTGAGGTTTTTGATGTTACCAAATGTATACGGGCCGTATAACTGTATACGGGCCGTATATAAGGATGTTTTTTCAAGTATCACGTTTTTTCCAGTAAAAACACCATCATTCTAGGGTTTCTAAACTCTTCATCACCTTTAACAACATTGATCGGAACATGCCGCTTAAATCGAAGCACAAGTAGAGTAACGTTACCGATCAGTCCGTTGATCGAGTAACTAGCAGAAGAACCCGACACAAACAAGTTCTCCACAGTTTGTTATTCAGATCTCTATTTGGTCATCTTTCCAAACTACAACACACGATAACTTTAAACTTCATATTGTGTGATTTGACCAGGAAATGATTGGAGGTGATTGCTACTTTTAATAAGCTATCATAGTTGTCAAATTCGATTTCAACAAATCTTTTCCTTTTCCTTCAATTTCTAGAACATTCTCTATAACATGAAGACGTGTCGGGTTCTTCTACTAGTGGTATTTTAATGAAGTATTGAAGATTGAATGTGCAAACCGCAACCGTTTTTTACTATGGAAACGGTGGCTATGCGAAATACAAACCACAACCGTTTTTTACTACGGAAACGGTGGCTATGCGAAATACAAACCGCAATCTTTTGTGACTATGGGAATCACAAGTTTTCTTTTTGAGCTTGATGGATGTCCGTTATCTTAGTTGAGGTGTGCATTGTTTAAATCTGAATATAACTAGATGTTACGTGTAACTTCATTAAACCAAGAACAAAGCCTATTTCAAAACACATGTAGACGAAAATAATAAAACAAGCAGGCATTGATTTTGCCAAGATTGAAGGAAAGAATCTGGCCATAAGCGTTGTGGATTCTCAGCGTTATTCGAATGTAAGTGGATCGAGTGATACACTTATCTATTCTTGTTAAGGTGGGCATGGTTTGTTCGGGAGTAAATCACCACCCAAAGACCAACAACTTGTGAGTGGGAATATGGCTATGAAGAATAGTATGGATAAGAAATCACCGGTTCGGGTGATAAGGAAAGTTGCCTCGTTCTAATAGATTAAAAGAAGGATCGTTCTAATAGATTAAAAGAAGGGGTTTACGGTGTTTTGGTAGGTTGAAAGAGGTGAATGGTCTTGAAAGATTTGTTGAAATTGAAGAAAAGAGTAACTAGCAGAAGTCGTGTCGGGTTCTTCTGCTAGTTATTCGGAATGTTTCGAATCATCACAGAAGACGTGTCGGGTTTGTATTTCCCATAGCCACTGTTTCCGTATACAAAACGGATGCGGTTTGCATATTCAATCTTCATTGCTTCATTAAAATTACAACACATGATAAAATGCTTGGAAAATTGCATCAACTCTCCTATATCAACATACTCTTCTCCAGACGCTTAGTTGTTATGAATGACAACTTGAGGGGTCTAGTTAACTTTCAGATTCAGATTCAGGAAGCAGATGATTTGTCAAAAAACATGGTCACATAGTAAAATGTGAGCTTTAGTGATTTGTTTCTTATTGGCCATTATTCGACCGAGAGTAATCAGTTGTATTAATAGATTCCGAAGCTGTTATTTCAGTTATTTCTGTTGATTCAGTACTTCAACGTATGAACTAACCGAAATCCACAAATTCCAACAAATTGTGTACGTTAAATACCGTTCACCGCTTTTTTAGTTGCTTCTCTTGTTAAGTTTCTGAACCAACCGAAATCCACAAATTCCAACAGTTTCTTCGTAGATTCCGTCCAGTTTCAAAGCCGGTTGAGGATTACTAGTGTTCTAGACTCTTTCAAAGCCGGTTGATTGAAGTGAGTCCTATGAAGCAAGTGTCTGTCTATTCAATTGAGAGGAATAATTGCATTGTGTAGGATCGTTTTCACGACCAAAACGAGTCGTTCAGAGGCGTTCTACTCAATATGAAAGGCGGAAACAGACATATCGAGTTCGATTCAGTTAGATATTCACTTAAATTGTCTTTCTGATTGATTTGACAAAGTTTTACAGCGAAACGACACTTCGGCTCCGGAATCACCAGTTCAAGACCTCTACAAATGAAATTACATGGCACCTATTTATAGGCAAGGTAATTTCGCATGAACCTGTTCAAGCGAAATTACCTTCACACGAAATTAATATTTCATGCGAAATTATCAAGTAATTTCGTGCGAAATTACTAGTTGGTAATTTCGTGCGAAATTAACTTCAAACCTATATTCGACATTTTCTCGAACTCTGTGCTCTGATCTATACAATCTAGTACAAGACTCGATACAAGACGAAGTCGACAGACGTATGCACCAACAGACTCCCCCTCGGATGTTGACGAGTCTTCAGTGTCGAGTCTTCAACGTCTTCAGTCTTTATCAGTCTTTTACACTTCCTGAAGTATCTGACAGTGTAAAACTTCCTCAAACTTCTCTCTTCTCTTTTCATCAGTACCAACAGATAACCTTCCCTTAGATGTCTTCAGACTCCCCCTTTCGATATGCTGGGATCGCAGCCTGGCTTTTTTGAAATCACAGAGTCCTCAAGTATCGGAACCTGGCTCTTATCAATCGTAATTCCTGCATATTCTCTACCTCACAATAAATTTCACAAATTTTAACATTTGACAAATTTATTTACCACTTGCAGGAATAGAATGATTTGACAATTTTAATCTCTGATGAACCATTCGTATGCAAAATATTCAAAACTTTTATCTCTGAACAAACTCCCCCTCAAATTGATGTTCATCATGTTTAGCACTTAAATTTTGAAAATCAGCTTTTCTACATCAGTTGTCGAAAATCTTTTTGAATTTTTCAAAAGTTATGCTAAAACACACTACAAATCTTTTTGAATTTTTGATTTTAATGAAATGCAGTAAAAAAATATTTACATACAATATTTTTGTAAGTTTGTGCAAGAGGATCATATCAGTTTATGAGACAAAACACCAACACCGTTAAGCTTTAGACATTTTAAGTTCTAAACAATTCACGTAGATTGTCAGTATACTAATCCACTTAAATTTTCACACAAAGTTCAATTGTTTCGAGATACGAGATTAATGTTTTAAGAACTTAAACTTATTCGTGTGTCCCATCTCAGAATATACTCCTGTATCCAGATTTCTATATTCAGTCTTACAGGTGAGTATACACTAATGATATCTGTAAATGGGTAAATGCGAGACAGTGAGAGCTCAGGCTATTGCTTCCGCAAAATCAGAGAGATGACGGCTCGACTTTTGGTGTGTCCCGTTTGGGGATCTTTTCTTCAACAGCACATGGTTAGCATTTTTCAATGTTTCATCATTTTTTGTACTGAGGGCTGGCTTTAAGATTAAAGCTTTTTGCAAAGTATTATACGAGGACTAGGCTATTGCTCCCGCAAAATCAGAAGTCCTGGTATAATACCCCAGATATCACCACACACAAAGACCTAGTATGTCAGAAATAGAAAATCTTTTAAACAAGATTTCGGGGGTTACCCATATATCCGAGAGATGTTTCCCACGAGATAAGTAAGTATATTAGATTATGTTTATATCTCGAAAACAATCTACTAAATGAGTAAAAACCTACTGACACATCCTCAGTGAGATCATTTATCACTTTTTGACTTTCCAAATCTTTAGCATGTTGTGATAGTCCACTGATGTACTATCATTTCATCTTTTCACAACAAAACTCATTTTTTGAATTTTTCGAATGTTTTTGGCTTTTTCTGGTTTTATCATGTTTTTGGATTTTCAAATTTTTCGAAATTTTCTAAATTTTTACTCCCCCTAAAATCAAAATATATTCCAATTTTGATTTTCTGGGAAAATTTGAAAACAAACTGTACAAGAAATTGACAACTTGATGTGAATTGCTTCAAATCTCCATCCATTTGGCATAAAGAATCAGAACTCCCCCTTACAACAAACTATTTTCCCATTATGATTTCAAAACACTTAAGTTTGTTTTAATCAAAATGGTTTTTCCGGAAAATAAGTTTTGTTGAATTATTAAACCACTTGTAGGTTAGGGATTCATCACATTGTTTTCAAATTCTTTTTGAATGGTAGTTAAATCAAGTTCAACTTAATGACCTTGATTAACCACTTGTAGGTGAAAATCTCGTTTTCAACCACTTGTAACTTCAACTGTACCACTTGTAGATTAAGATATAACAATGTTAATCACAACTACCACAAATTGTTTGAAATACCACATGTAGGAAGATGCTGATTCCTACTCCACACTTACCAACCTGGGAGTTCCGGCAAGTCCACAACCTGTAAAATTTAACAATTTTAAGACTTTTCTCAATTACAAATTTTTAAGAATGATGCCGATTCATGCTCCGTGATTACCAACTTGGGAGCTCCGGCAAGTCAGGATTTTTACTAGTGAAATACTGCCATCCAAGCCTGACCAAACTTGGATGTTTCCTTTTCAGTCTCAACTGGGATTCCAACAATTCTTTTTTCTTCATACAAATCTTTTACCCCTTTGGCCTTACCCTCAACCATTTTCCCAAAAATGTGTTTTACTTTACCATTGAATGCTTTATCAACATCAAATTCTTTCTTCTCAGAATAGAATTGATTTGAGATATCAACTTTTCCAACTTTTTGTTTAAAATTTTCAGTCTTCAATGGTGGAAAGTTCACATATCCATTGGAGGAACTGATTTCTCACTTTTAACTTCAACTCGTGGCTCCTCTAATTTGGTGGAATCAGATTCATTGCCAGATTTTACATCTGTTTTCTTAACAACCCACATTTGGTTATCAAGATTAACTCTTCTTTTGTAAAATATTTTCTTTGAACATTCACCAACTTCATATGTTGAATTTTTAAAAACTTTGAATCTATCAGTTGGTGATTCATTTTTCTCAACAACTTTTTCTTTCAATTTATACGAGACTCCCTGTTTGGTTTTTGTTTCCTGGGACAGTTCCAGGCAATGTGGCCCACTTCATTGCATCTGTAACAGGTTCTTGTCTCTTTCGTTTGATTAGCTACATTCTTCATTTCTTCTTGCCTTTTCGCAAGAAATTCTTTATTCGATTGCTTCCAGAATGGGCTCTTAGCTTCTTCCTCTGAACTTGATCCTGAAACAAATTTAGTTTTTGGTTTATTATTTTTTTCATTTTTATGATTTTCCGGTGGAATAAAACCAAGACCTTTCTTTTTGAAATTACCGTTATGGTTTTTCTTTTGAAAACCCGAACCAGAACCGTAACCCTTTTTTTTTGTTTAAAGTTTTGTTCACTTTTTGTTGATCTCTTGAGATGTGCATTTTATATTTTTCATTAAGATTTACATCTTTTATTTCAGAAATATTAATTTCTGTTAGTTTGAAAACCTTTTTGATCTTATCAACTTGAACACTTTTTATTGGAAATTCCTCATCAGAATATAATTTGTCTGAATCATTCAAAGTATATGCCACTTTGATTGGTTCGTCACTCAAATTAGATTTTGATAACAGGAATTCTGTATTGTAAACCCGTTTAACCGACGACTTTGAACTGTCAACTGATGATGATCCTGATCTTTCAGACTCAGACTTTGACTCCGACTCCTCATCTTTATCTAACACCTGATCGACCACCTTTTTTATTAACTCAGACTTATGATCAGTGTCAGACGATGTGAACGTGATGTCAATGTTTTCTGGTAACTCATCAGTTGTTTCGGATTTTAACTTTATATTGACAGCCTTTTTGACTTGCTCCTCATTCGGTTTTCTGGGAGAATAACCTTCCCAGATCGGAGGCGGACACTTGTTATAACTGACACTCTGTTTCTTACCAGTATCCTTTTCTCTCGGCTTCTCATCTTGAAATGCTTCAAGACCTACAACAGTTGGATAAATTCGATCAATCAGATAATCAGAACTAGAATAGCTTTGTAACAATCTTCTGATCCTTTCATTTTCGATCTTTTCGGTTTCCAACTCTTGCTTCCACTTTGCACTTTCTTCAATATAAAAATTGATAGCTTTCTGCTTTGACATCATCACTGCATTCAACATGGTTAAAGCATCTTCTCTTTCAGAGTTTGTCTTTTGTAGACCAGTTACTATTCTGTTCAAAACCTCATCTGACTCTTTCGCATAATTGAGATCAAACAGTAACTTTTCTTTTATCTTGTCTTGCTCAATCAACGTTTCATCTTTTCCTGCACACTGCTTGCAAGATTCTATACACTTTAAGAAAGGCTTGATGACTTCCACAATCTTTTCAATTTCTACTATCTTTCCAATTTCAATAACTTTTTCAACTTCAACCGTCTTCTCAGCGACTTTAACTTCTTCACACTTTTCATTCTTCTTTATCTCAGCAGCATTCTCACTTTTCCTTTTCAATGCTATAGCTGCTCGTCTCTCCTTCAGTTTCTCCATTCGAATTGCAAAATAAAATTGAAAACTTTCAGGAGATAAAGAATTTTTTCCAATGTTTATTTGTTTTTCTTCTTCATCATCACTTTCATCAGATGATGATTGATCAAAGACAGTTGTCTTTTCTGAACCATCATCTGAAGAAACAGACTCTTCCTCTTGGCTCGACTCATTACTAGCAAACACTTTCATCCATTCTGTCATCAAATCAGGCTCTTGGACTATTTGTGCAATGAGAGCTGCCACTTTTGAATCAGGTGGAATGTATTTGTCCCAACTGAATCCTGCTGCCACCTTTTCATCGTCTTGATCAATGATACCATAATAAGCTTTCTTATTTGCATCTTCAATCATTTTAGCATGTGCAGTGTGTGGTTCTTTTTGTTGATGCGGTTGATGAGCAACTTGTTGGTATATAGCTTTCCAATAGTAATCATTGCCACCAAACGGATTCTTTGCTCCACTTGCTTCTTGATTTTTGCATTCTCTCTTAAAATGTCCTTTCTCCCTGCATCGAAAACAAGTAACTTTAGATTTATCAAAACCTAAATTAGAAACATTTGCATCTAAGAAATCATTTCTTCCAGTAATCATCTTGAACTTTTCTGCTCTTCTCAAAACACTCGCTAAACACCATTTAATGTCCATAAGCTCCATTTCTTCTGCATCAATCTGATCGTAATCCTCTTTCGTCAGCATAGGATTTCTGATCCTCCCTGCAACCAATCCTTCATATGACTCTAAAACTGTAGCAAGTAATGACATGTGGCTTTTGGCGACCTTTTTCAGAAAAATTTTGACCATTCTGAAGATGCAATGCGAACCATTACTGCTGTTTGAGCTTTGAAATTGATGACTTGATGTTGAACTCTTCGGATTAACACTTGGGTATGAAGAAAATCCACTGCTGCTACTTGAACTTTGATTAACAGATCCAGATGAATTTTCAGCACTAAAAGCAGTTTGAACTTTTGGACGCATTTCAACCTCTTGAACACTGCCTTTGTAATATATTTTGACATCTTGTTGACCACTTGGATTATTCATCCTCGCAATATTTTGCTGTTCAAGATCTTGACCTTCAATCTTCTCAATGAACTGCGAAATAGTCAAATTGTCATATTCCCCAGTATTTTTCAAGATCATCAAATAAGTACCCCATTCTTTATGAGGCAAAGCATCAGCTAGCTTATCAACCCATTCATCTTGACTTTTCTCAATTCCTAACAAAGACATAGATCGCACTAAGTGACAATATCTTTCAATCAGCTTCTTTGACGATTCACCCGACAAACTTGAAAACAAATCGAATTCTTTCTTTAGCAATGCTTTCTTACTCCTGATCATCTTCTCACTACCTTCAAACTTAACCTTAAGCGCATCCCAGATCAATTGTGATGTACCATCATGTTGAAGTAGTATAAAGATATCTTCTTTTATAGCCTGATGGAGTAGAGTAATCATCATTTTTTCTGCTTTGTACATGTCTCTCTCTTTGTCATTCAGTTCAGAAATAGTTTTGATAACTTGCAAATCTGTATGCGGTTTAACATACTTTTTCTCAATGCATTCCCAAGATCTCAAATGATTAGCTTGAACCCAGTTTTCGAATCGATCTTTCCAACCATAATACTCCTCAATTCCCATAAGTTTCGGGGGTTTTTGCAAAGTTCCAGTCTCATTTTCCATGTTCATGCTTTGAGCAATGGCAGCTGGAGTAGTCGGGGATGTAGCAAACGCATTATAGAATTCCTCTTCCATGATTCGGAAACAAGTTTATCAAAACAGACACTTTCAAACGAAATTAAGTCTTTCAAACGAAATCTCTCAAGCGAAATTACATCCTCAAGCGAAATAACCTGCAACAGACTTTTAAACGAAATAACAACTCAAACGAAATCAGATGTTTCAAACGAAATAGGGATTTTGTTCGAACCGACCAAAACAAAATTTAATTTCGTACGGAATTACACACAAAATTCAAACGAAATCACAACTTTGAAACGAAATTGTAATTTCGTATGGAATATCTCAAGCGAAATACTAATTCTGTGCGAAATTAGCAACAATTTCAAACGAAATTAATCTCAAAATGTAATTCCGTGCGAAATTATGATGCTATTCCATGCGAAATTATGCTGATGTCATCATGTCGATCAAACTTTTGTCAAATTGATCAGGTTTTAGCTCGGTTTTAGGTCCAATTCTTTCAAGGCTTTGTTAAAACACAATTTCGCTTATAATGTGAGAAATTCAAATCATTTTACCCGTGAAATCTTGTTCAATTTAGAAAAGAAGATGTAGAAGTCAGAAAATTTGATGAAATAAAGCTGAAATCGGTAGAACTCCTCCTCCTGTGCTCTGATACCACATGTAGGATCGTTTTCACGGCCGAAACGAGTCGTTTAGAGGCGTTCTACTCAATATGAAAGGCGGAAACAGACATATCGAGTTCGATTCAGCTAGATATTCACTTAAATTGTCTTTCTGATTGATTTGACAAAGTTTTACAGCGAAACAACACTTCGGCAGCACTTCGGCTCCGGAATCACCAGTTCAAGACCTCTACAAACGAAATTACATGGCACCTATTTCTAGGCAAGGTAATTTCGCATGAACCTGTTCAAGCGAAATTACCTTCACACGAAATTAATATTTCATGCGAAATTATCAAGTAATTTCGTGCGAAATTACTAGTTGGTAATTTCGTGCGAAATTAACTTCAAACCTATATTTGACATTTACTCGAACTCCGTGCTCTGATCTATACAATCTAGTACAAGACTCGATACAAGACGAAGTCGACAGACATATGCACCAACACATTGTTTAAATCAGAATCAGGGTTCTCAAAACAAGGATCGTTCTAATAGATTAAAGAGAATAAACCATTTTTTTTACCAATTTGTACCCATAGTATACGGGTCGTATAATATTATATGGCCAGTATACAATCATCGTATACATTGTATACGATCGGGTAAATTTTTTTCACATGTTGTATTCGGTCGGCCGTATAATAGTATACGGCCCGTATTAACAGGGTAAAAAATGATCTAGTAAAATTTTTTCACATGGTGTATACGGGCCGTATAATAGTATACGGCCCATATTCTTAGGGTAAAAAATGGTTTATTCTCTTTAATCTATTAGAACGATCCAAAAAACGAAGAACAAAGTCAAATGTGATCAAACATGGACATCAGACGTAAATCTTGAAGCAAATATGTGGTTCCCAGTTGGTTACAGAAACCACTAACAGACATGTCGTGCATTGTTTAAATCAGAATCAGGTTCTCAAAACAAGGATCACTCTAATAGATCAAAGAGAATAAACCCTCATTTCTTCATCTTCATCTTCAAGAACAATGATGAACAGATGATGTTTTTTTTCGCAGAACCGTTGGTATACGTCGACCACAACGAGAACAGTGCTGCGACAGTTGAGTCTCCTCCTTCGTTCCCGATGCAACAACGAGAACAATGCCTGATTCAGATCTCTATTCGGTTATCTTTCCAAACTACAACACACGATAAGTTTACACTTTATAGTGTGTGATTTGACCGGTTGAATTCAGTTATTTCTGTTGATCCACAAATTCCAACAAATCTTTGTGAAGTTATTCCGAATGTGTATGTGCTTGTGATGTAGTTAAACAGACTCTTTCACTCAAGTTTAATATTCACTGTGGTGGATGCAAGCATAAAGTTATAAAAATACTCAAGAAGATTGAAGGGTACCAATACCTAGAGAGAGAGAAAGTGAATTTGCGTACACAATTGAAGGTTCAGTGCACGAAAAGTTTCTTACGAACGATATGTATCAGGAAGCTCAACTTGAACGGACAATATGTATCAGGGAGCTCAACTTGAACGGACGATGTGTATCTTCTATCATGCAACGGACCCATATCGTGATACTTTGTGTTAGTTTGATTTGAATTTTGAAAGTTTGAAGCAAGTGTCTGTCTACTCAATTGGGAGGAAAGATGACCGAATAGAGATCTGAACCAACCGAAATCCACAAATTCCAACAAATTGCATCGGGAAGCTCAACTTGAACGGACGATATGTATCTTCTATCATGTGACGGACCCAATTCTTGCTCAACTCTTGTGGGCCCGTATCACTAGTTTTAGGTTTTGTTATTTTTAACAAAGTGGCCTCGGCTGCATGAAGCTTTGCATTCTCTTTCGTATCGGAAGAGCGGGATGCGATAAAAGTTGCATTTTGAACCAACCGAAATCCACAAATGTACCATCCATATGGACACTTGCAATGATTCTCTTGTTAAGTTTCTGAACCAACTGAAATCCACAAATTCCAACAGTTTCTTCGTATATTCCGTCCGGTTTCAAAGCCGTTTAATGAAACCGAAGCTGTTATTTCTGTTGTTCAGTACTTCCGAGACGATTCAAGTGAGTCCTATGAAAACAAGGATCGTTCTAAACTTCTAATAGATTAAAGAGAATAAACCATTTGTTACCATTTTTTACCCATGGTATACGAGCCGTATAATATTATACGGCCCGTATACAAGCATCGTATACATTGTATACGATGGGGAAAAGTTTTTTTTTCACTTGGTGTATATGGCCGTATAACAGTATACGGCCTGTATTCATAGGGTAAAAAATGGCAAAAATCTCTTTAATCTATTAGAACGATCCAAAAAACGAAGAACAAAGCCTATTTTCAAAACACAGGTAGATGAAGTCAAATGTGATCAAACTTAGACATCAGACGTAAATCTTGAAGCAAATATGTGGTTCCCAATTGGTTACAGAAAACACTAACAGACATGTCGTGCATTGTTTAAGAATCGGGTTCTCAACAATTGTTGTCTGACTAGTGAAGTTAATTCAAGAAGCTCAACTTGAACGGACGATATGTATCTTCTATCATGAGACAGACCCAATTCTTGCTCAACTCTTGTGGGCCCGTATCATACAGTGCTGTAATAGGTTGTGGTTCAGCCAAAATGACATCTAGCATTACTAACGGTTCAAGTAAGTGTCTAAAAATCTGAAAATTCAGGTGCAAGAGAATGGCGAGTTATTTCAGTTATTTCTGTTGATCCAAAAATTCCATCAAATTGTGTCTAATGCAAGGATCTTCGTGCATTGTTTAAATCAGAATCAGGTTCTCAAGAGAAGGATCATTCTAATAGATTAAAGAGAATAAACCCTCGTTTCTTCATCTTCATCTTCAAGAACAATGATGAACAGATGATGTTTTTTTTTTCGCAGAACCGTGGTGGATTGCGGTGGTTTGGGTCTAGGGTTGTCAGAGAGAGAAATGAAGGGGGAGAGAGTCTGATACAATCATTTTTCAACAAATCTTGTGAAGTTATTCGGAATGTGTATTTACTTACCCTGGAATTGAAGAACCGTTGTTTATCTTAATCAGGTTCTCAAACAAACACTACTAAAGACGATCTAGAATTGGACAACCGCAACCGTTTTAGTGATTCTCAATCAGATATTATTTATTGAATCATAACTGAAACAGTCAGAAAATAACTAAACCAAACCAACATAGTTGAAGGTGCAAGAGAATGGCGAGTTATTTCAGTTATTTCTTTTGATCCGCAAATTCCAACAAATTGTATCCAATGCAAGGATCTTCGAATGCGGTGTGTATGTTAATTTTCAATAATGTTGGAAGGATTGTAGTTATAGAACCCGACAAACCAACAAAATCCGAATACTTCAAACATTCTAAACCCTAACTGTGTATGTGCTTGTGCTTGTGCTGTAGAAACCGGTGATGAATTTGTGTATCTGAATCAGGTTCTCAAATAAACACTACTAAAGAATGGACCCAACAGTGAAATTAGCGAATCTGGAAGTGATAATGGTTTATTCTCTTTAATATATTAGAACGATCCAAAAAACGAAAGGGATTTCGAGCAGTTGGTATTAAACCAATCATTTGTTGATCCACAAATTCCAACAATTGTTGATCTCAAACAAACACTACTAAAGAAGAGTTGGTATTGAACCAAGAATACTTTAAACATTCTAAACCCTACCTGGGAACAAACCAACAAAATCCTGATAGTGAAAAACATCAGCAACCATTTTTTCTTTTCCTTCAATTTCGAGAACATTCTCCCTGTGTATGTGCTTGTGTTGTAGAAACCGGTGATGAATTTGTGTACACAACTGAACGTTCATTACTGATCTGGAATTGGAGAACCGTTGTGTATTTGCTTACTCTGGAATTGGAGAACCGCTGTTTATCTGAATCAGGTTCTTAAACAAACACTACTAAAGATGAGTTGGTATTGAACCAACATTTCCTTCAAACATTCTAAACCCTACTTGGAAACCGGTGTATGTGCTTGTGCTGTAGAAACCGGTGGTGAATTTGCATACACAACTGAAGGTTCAGTGCATGAAAAGTTTCTTACGAAATGTACGTGACAAAACAAGGATGTTGGGAATTAAACGCATGTACGTGACAAAACAAGGATGTTGGGAATTAAACGCATGTACGTGACAAAACTAGGATCGTTCTAATAGATTAAAGAGAATAAACCAAGTACAAAATCATTTGCTTTCTGAATCTGAATCTGAATGTTAACTTTGACCCATAAACTCTTGAATCCCAACGCTTCTCTAAAAAAAATTTGTTTCTTTCCTTTTCATGAGGTAAAACCGGTTTCAACATCAAGGGTTGTTTTTCACCATGTGTGAGCATTGGGAGCCCGACAAACAATCTTGCAATTACGTCTTTTCAATCAAGACCGCATTGTTAATTTTAATGATGATTCGAAACATTCCGAATAACTAGCAAAAGAACCCGACACGTCTTCTATGATGATTTGAAACATTCACGAACCACAATGGACTCAGACTGATACTACTCACCCTCCCCTGAGGAAAAGTTTTCCCGACGACTCAAGACAAACAGTTGGTTTGTGTTCATATCAACGTTGTTTATCACCCTGTGTGAGCATTGGAAGCCCGACCACTAGCAGAAGAACCCGACACGTCTTCTATGATGATTCGAAACATTCACGAAAAACAATGGACTCTGACTCATTGTTGCGAATTTAGTTTCTTCGGTACAGGCTGATGAAACCGAAGCTGTTATTTCGGTTGTTCAGTACTTTCGAGACGATTCAAATGAGTCCTATGAAGCAAGTGTCCTATGAAGCAAGTGGTTGTAATGACGGGACCCTTGATTTCAACGCTTCTCCTTACAACATTCACGAACCACAATGGACTCAGACTCATACTACTCACCCTCCCCTAAAGAAAAGTTTTCCCGACGACTCAAGACAAAGCAGTTGGTTTGTGTTCATATCAGCGTTGTTTATCACCCTATGTGAGCATTAGAAGCCCGACCACTAGCAGAAGAACCCGACACGTCTTCTATGATGATTCGAAACATTCACGAACAACAATGCACTCAGACTCATTGTTGCGAATTTGGTTTCTTCGGTACAGGCTGATGAAACCGAAGCTGTTATTTTGGTTGTTCAGTACTTTCGAGACGATTCAAATGAGTCCTATGAAGCAAGTGTCCTATGAAGCAAATGGTTGTAATGACGGGACCCTTGATTTCAACGCTTCTCCTTACAACATTCAAGAACCACAATGGACTCAGTCTCATACTACTCACCCTCCCCTAAAGAAAAGTTTTCCCAACGACTCAAGACAAAGCAGTTGGTTTGTGTTCATATCAGCGTTGTTTATCACCCTGTGTGAGAATTGGAAGCCCGACCACTAGCAAAAGAACCCGGCACGTCTATGATGATTCGAAACACTCACGAACAACAATGCACTCAGACTCATTGTTGCGAATTTGGTTTCTTCGGTACTGGCTGATGAAACCGAAGCTGTTATTTCGGTTGTTCAGTACTTTCGAGACGATTCAAATGAGTCCTATGAAGCAAGTGTCCTATGAAGCAAGTGGTTGTAATGACGGGACCCTTGATTTCAACGCTTCTCCTTACATCTCTCATCAAATGCCTCACCCTTCCTTTTATTCTGTAAATATTAAATAAAGAATAACACCATGCCCGTAATCCCGCGTTGATAGCTTCCGTTTTATTACAGTCATACGACACGTTTTTTTGTTCTTCAATCTTTGTTACTTGTTAATGTTTTATTTTTTTCTACTTTTAGAAAGGTTTGAGCACCTCACGACTGTAAAATGTCTTGTGTGATTTACACCTTAAATCCCTTAAATACTTTGAGAAAAATCTAATTTACAAAGAATATGGGTCGTATAACAGTATACGGCCCGTATACACGTTCGTATACATTATATACGACTAGGCAAATTATTTACACATGGTGTATACGGGCCGTATACTGTTATACGGCCCGTATGGAATTAAAAAAACTGACAAAGTCTGAAGTTTTTGCCATGTATTAATATTAGGACCCATTATATATCTTCCTTTTGACAGTAAGAAAGAGTAAAAAGGTCTGCAAAAGATGCCTGCTATTGCTAGTCTTAGGAGTCTAAACATGTAGAGTTGGTCTTTGCATAAGACTAGAGGGTATGGTGAGGCCCATCCCCATGAAGATGGGCTGCCACATAGGCGCCACATCACCGGCTCATGGAGGATGGACCTCCTTCACTTTTGAGGGGGTGGAGGATGGGGCCCACATAATTTATAAAAACAATTAAAATATATAATTTATTTGATTATTTAGAGAGAGAAAGAGAGAGAGGAGAGAGAAAGAAGAGAGAGAGGAGAGAGAAAGAAGAGAGAGAGATCAAGGTCCGTCGAAGTCGTCTGTGGGCGCCGGGCCTTAGCCGGACCCCATACCGCTTAGTCTAAGGAGTGTGGTGGTTCACCAAGTCAAAAGTGGTGTCATCTTTTGTTGGAACTATGCCCCTACGACAGAAAAGAGGAAACGTAATAGGGCTTGCAAAATGATGGTTTTAACTTGCTTGGTGTGGCCCCCATGTGCAAGTATCTATATATATATATATATATATATATATATATATATATATATATATATATATATATATATATATATATATATATATATATATATATAAATGAGATGTGATGTGGGCTAGGTGGCATTTGAATTTGGCCATTTTTGCTGATGTGGCAACTAATTGTGTTGAGTTTAGGAGGGAAATCCCATATGCCTTCTACAATCACGATTTCAATAAAAAAGAGGCAGGATCCGAATGCAGTTGGGTCGGGTCTATGAATTTGGATCTACTATAAATTAATTTTTTTATATGGCTTTACACACTTCAGAACACAAACACAATTAGGGTTTCTTATTGAATCTCTATGCGCTCCTCCATCAATGTGTGAACCCGATTGTAGAACATGCTCCTTCTCCATAATACATCAGAAACATTAATTCTTCAAGCTTAGCCTGTTCGTGTCTAAAGATCAAGGTACGCGTATCTTTTCGTTGTTTTTCTTTTTAATTTGTCCTTCGTTGTTCCCTTGATTCTGATTACCTCCGGGCGATTATGAGGAAATCATGTTCCATAAATCGCAAAACTTGATTTCTGGTTCAATCTCAGGTTTGATCATCCAAGGTTCGTATCATAAATCACAAACTCACTTCTCTCAAACCCTAAATCCCAAAATCACAAACCTGTTTCATCTGTTCTCATCGATTCATCATTGTATGCAATCGATTATGATAAAACAAGAAACAAAGTAACAAAATTAGGGTTTGAATTGATACCAGATCTACAGTTTCATCATCTTTCCAGTTGGTTAATTCACTGGTTTTTTATTCATTTATTATAGTTATTGACATAAATTTGTATGCAGTTCTCAAATCTTGGCTCACTTCAATCACATGGATTTGCTAGGAACAGATTCTGGACCATAGACAATAAACCATCGCCAGATACATTCAAGGTCACCAATGGGGTTTTTGTTGATTTGTTACTAAAGCTGACCGAAGAAGATTTGAAGATATGGCCTCACAGGTATATTCAAGCTTGATTATCTTGACAAATTGTAGAACATGACACTTTGAAATTAGTGAATATAGCATTCATATTCAATAATATTGTAAGTGTTAACCGTTTATTTTGTTTGCATTTTTTTATTATTTATCAAATTAATTCTTAATTCGAGTCCGTAAGTGATTTGTGGATGAGTCTGAGTATGGTCCAAACTAATATTCCAGTGTTGATTTTTTTATTGTTGATATTTTGTTGATGTCTTGATTGTGTTATCATGTTACTGATATTTTTATTTACAGTCTTTTAGTTTGTTGTTGATGATGATTTACAGTGTTTTGATATTTTTTCATCCGGTATAATGTTTTGTTTTCGGAATATTGATTGTGTTTCTAAATATAAATAGTTTTTAAATTTTTTTGAAACAGTTCATTTTTATTTTTGGTTTTTGAAGTTTCTCCCATGACTACATTAAGTTTTAAAGCTTATTGAGGAATATTGATATTGATTGTGTTTTTTAATTTTCAGATATGGATCACATTAACAGTAGTCCTTCATTTTTAAAGCTTATTGAGGAAGATGACCCAATATTTTTGGTACGTTTATTGGTTTTCTAATTACTAATCATATTTTAAGTAATTATGGATCACATTGACTGATTATTTCAAAATTTGAATTTTTGAAATAGATAGCAATTATGGATACTTATCAAAGTTGTCTAAATTATAACGTATTTTCAAATTTATCAAGATAACTTATATTAAAGTTTTAATTGCTTCCAAATTTTGTGTTAGTTTCCATAATTTTCGACAATCACATTATTTTTCAAGTTTCTCACAATTTGGAAAGCTATATAGCATTTGTTTTAAACCTAAATGACCTCTCTGTATGTCAAACTAGGTTCGGTTGTTGACGCACAAGCGTATTAAACACACAATTATTGAAAACAAATATTCACGTTATTTCCAGCCATTTAAAGAATTTCATAGATGTTTAAAAAATGTAATTTTTTTTTATTTTAATCCTATTTTTTGTTTTGTTTGTTATAGGTATGTTATATGTACGAGTATGCCACATGGTTCAAGTTCTCTTGAGTCCTCAGTAAGGTTTTTAAATTTTTATTTTTACTTCAAGATATTAAGATATTCTTATTAACTATGCTGGATTTTTTTTTCTCTTTCTTGAGGAGTTGTGAATTAGTTCGCTTCTCAAGTACTTTGCTTCTGAAGGTAAAATCTACAGAGAAAATTACGAGAATTAGATAAACTAACCGACTTTATCTTTTTTTTATTTCATTTCTTTCTATTGAAATATGTATAGAAATACAACACTTTATATCATTTTACTATTAGTAATGACACATATTTTTACAGATTGCAATAGAAGTTTAGGATGCAAGTGCACATGTTGATTTTTTTATTGTTGATATTTTGTTGATGTCTTGATTGTGTTATCATGTTACTGATATTTTTATTTACAGTCTTTTAGTTTGTTGTTGATGATGATTTACAGTGTTTTGATATTTTTTCATCCGGTATAATATTTTGTTTTCGGAATATTGATTGTGTTTCAAAAAATAAATAGTTTTTAAATTTTTTTGAAACCGTTCCTTTTTATTTTTGGTTTTTGAAGTTTCTCCCATGACTACATTAAGTTTTAAAGCTTATTGAGGAATATTGATATTGATTGTGTTTTTTAATTTTCAGATATGGATCACATTAACAACAGTCCTTCATTTTTAAAGCTTATTGAGGAAGATGACCCAATATTTTTGGTACGTTTATTGGTTTTCTAATTACTAATCATATTTTAAGTAATTATGGATCACATTGACTGATTATTTCAAAATTTGAATTTTTGAAATAGATAGCAATTATGGATACTTCTCAAAGTTGTCTATTGTAACGTATTTCCAAATTTATCAAGATAACTTATATTAAAGTTTTAATTGCTTCCAAATTTTGTGTTAGTTTCCATAATTTTCGACAATCACATTATTTTTCAAGTTTCTCACAATTTGGAAAGCTATATAGCATTTGTTTTAAACCTAAATGACCTCTCTGTATGTCAAACTAGGTTCGGTTGTTGACGCACAAGCCTATTAAACACACAATTATTGAAAACAAACAATCACATTATTTCCAGCCATTTAAAGAATTTCATAGATGTTTAAAAAATGTATTTTTTTTTATTTTAAGCCTATTTTTTGTTTTGTTTGTTATAGGTATGTTATATGTACGAGTATGCCACATGGTTCAAGTTCTCTTGAGTCCTCAGTAAGCTTTTTAAATTTTTATTTTACTTCAAGATATTAAGATATTCTTATTAACTGTGCTGGATTTTTTTTCTCTTTCTTGAGGAGTTGTGAATTAGTTCGCTTTTCAAGTACTTTGCTTCTGAAGGTAAAATCTACAGAGAAAATTACGAGAATTAGATAAACTAACGGAATTTATCTTTTTTTTTTATTTCATTTATTTCTATTGAAATATGTATAGAAATACAATACTTTATATCATTTTACTATTAGTAATGACACATATTTTTACAGATTGCAATAGAAGTTTAGGATGCAAGTGCACATGTTGTGAGCCCTGGTGTGACCACTGATGAAATTATGTTGTGGTTCATGAAGCAATCATTGTTGCTGGCATGAGAGATTATAAGTAAAAGATTCTACTTTTCACTCCAGCTGCAAGTAAAAGTATTACCACACATGAGGATAGAAGTTTACCTCAAGAACTATGCGTGGAATATAGACATGGTTTTAACTTCAAGGCATGTAATATAGAACTTTCTTTAAAAAACTCACATTATTATATGGAATGTTCATACATTCTTTTGTATTTTCAGTTATAATCTTTGCTCTATTTTTTGTTTATTTCTGCACAATTGGGGTTTCCAGTTTCATTATTGTTATGTGATGTTGTATAGTTTTGAATGGATTGATTGTCACAACCCGATCTCCACGTGTCACCGGTGGGCCCG
Organism: Helianthus annuus; assembly: GCF_002127325.2. Taxonomy (NCBI): domain Eukaryota; kingdom Viridiplantae; phylum Streptophyta; class Magnoliopsida; order Asterales; family Asteraceae; genus Helianthus; species Helianthus annuus. Next base: position 106,453,664 of record NC_035437.2, read on the forward strand.
GTGTGGGGTACAGTGATGTGGTTGGCATCGTCATAGACAAACAACACAATATAATAATGCACAGCGGAAGCAGAAATAGATTCATTTCAACTTTAATTAAAATGTAATAATAAACATCATAAGTAGTTGAAACGGATCCACAGGCGGATCAAATAAAATAAGATAAATTGTTCAACAGTTTATTTGTCGTCCGAGCTTGCGAGACTATAGTGGACGCTCTTAGGAAACAGCCAGCCTAGTTCGTTTAGTACCTGCACTTAACCTTTTGGGAAAAATACGTCAGTTTACACTGGTAAATACAAATCAACTGACTCATTTTGAAAATGATTGAAAATTGATTTAAATGCACAAGGCATAAATATTTTTATTAACTTGGGATAATTATGCAATATAAACTTGTGAACGAATTACATGCTACTCGTACATTTGGTGGCCCGGGATCTGCTGTCCGGGCTAAAGATTAAATGACACACCACATTAAAGAGTTATACACGTCGGGTGTACGCCTACACCCCGTGCTCTGGTCGTGGCCATCTCGTAAGATAATGCCAAGGATATCCGGGACACGGTCAATAACCCCCCAAACCCTTAAAGTAAAACAAGACTGTTTAAACGAGTCGCACAAACTATTCAAGACTGGACACCCAAGGGCGCAGGATTTGTGCGCTCGATCAAGCGGTATTCTATATACCGTACCCCAAGCCCGTATAGGGAAAATAAGTCAAAATGTATTTACCTGAGCAAGTATGAATCACAATTGGTAAGTGTAGGTAGCTTTTACTGGGCCTCCTAATCTGGAACAAAGGTTTATAATAACCTATTAGATTCCTAACGGGTCTTTTATTTAAGCTTAGCTTAGACCGGTTAGTTTTAAGGACGATACGGTACAAGCGCACGATTAAGCGAAAGACCGGATAGAATGTGATTTAGACCCGACAAGTTTGAATACTTGTATAATATGGGTATACTAAATACATTCTGGATTTTGAGATAAAAATGATAACGTTTGACCCGTTTCGGTCAATTTACGCAAACTAGTTACGTAAACCGAACCGAACGCTAAAAGGGCGTTACGGGTAGCCAAAAGAGTCAAATGCAAGTTCCCTGAGATAATATGCTTTAAATATGATATAATATCAGTAAGTTATGTTCTATTATGCCCCGAATGATTTTAAACTCAATTTACACCTCATAAGGGCATTTTGGTCATTTAAAAGATTATAAAAGAGTCAAATTGGAAATCTGAGTTACGGGTCTGATTTATACAGTAAATATACTTCATTTAATATATTATAACAGTAGAGTATGACCCGTATACAAAACTTATCATTTAAAATCAAACTATGCACCGTAGGGGTATTTTAGTAATTTCACAAGGGCTAAAAACGCCAAAACTGTAAATCTGAGTTAAAATATTTATACTTACTGTTATTATATGAAAATATGCTAAATACCTCAGTAGGTATGAGTCTTATATGTTTAAAATGAGTATAACGCTTACTATGCGTTAAAAACGCTAAAAATGCGATTTAGAGCCGTTTCCGGGTTTTTAAAAGAAAGCTGAGATTTTTTTTATATTTCCAGAATGCTCAAAATAATTTATTTAACATATAAAATCAGTAGAAAAAGTTTGGGGTCAAAAGAATTTATAAAACTCATTTTATGGCTTAAACGGTCAAAACCGGCATTAACCGAATCGACTTAGCGATCTATGATACGTTCAGCCAAAAATTAAATAAAAATCATCAAAAATCCCAAAATATTATATAACATCAGTGGGTAAAAAGTTTTATATCAAAACGTGGCCTGAAATGGGTTATACGCGAAATGCGCCGTTTATTAAACATAAAGCTTTAGTTTTACGCTATCGGCCATAACTCAAAATCTGGACCACCAACTGGTCTCAAATTTTCGGTGCAAGTTTATAAATTAGTAATAAAGATTTCTACTCTTTCACTTTTCCAAAAATCACGTTTTATATCAAAAAGGGCAAAATAGTCAACTTTAAGCATAAATTGGAAACATGCAAATGAATCGGTTAAGCCTAGACTCGAGATATAAAAATTCCAGAAAGTTATACTAAAATAAAAATAGTCAAAAATAAGCTCCAATACAGATCTCAAACATGCATGTACGGATCCGAATCGATAGTCTACGAAAAAGTCGTTTTACAAGACTTTCGGTTCCGATTCGTATTTATACTAAAGATTGTCGAGTTGATTATGGTAAAACACATTCTTACATATATTATAAGTTATTTTTGATGATCAAACTGATTGCATGTCATCTACATTACCATTTAAGCTATATTTCGCAAAAACGATTTCTGTTGACTTTTTAGAAACAACTTTGACTCGACAAATAGCATGCTTAGAGTGGGAATCAGAGAATACCCTTTTGAGGGTTTGTTTCCCACATAAATACCAACATATCAGTGGTTTCAATTTGAGAAATGACAGAGCCAAACTCGTTTAATCGAAAAGTCAAACTATATGAACAACGGTTTGACTTTTAACTAATAATCAAAGCAAGAACGAATTATAGACTGATATGAAAGCTTACAAAGGTCCTAATGAAGCTTAGTTAACACTAGGAGGCTGCCTTGTCGTTCAGAAATGCTCCAGAAGTGCCTTGAGAGTTCTTGCAAAGTTTGGGTGTTCTTGTTACTATCACAAGTGCCCAAAAATGTGAGCTTTTGATCTGATTTAAGGAGGTTGCAGATGATACAAGAGGTCTCCAGGTGTCCTAGACATGCATACACTCCTATTGGTGAGTTATGGAGGTGGCCACAGCTGTTACACACTCAAATTCGGACCCAACAGCCCTGTTTCGCGAAAATGCTGCATCTGGGCGCGGGTCGCGGCCCGCTTAGGCCTGTCCAGGCGGGCCGCCTGGCTTCTGCAGTTGTCAAACTTTGTTCCATGTTGACAGTTTTGGTCCCTGACTTTGCACGCGATGTTTCGACTAGTTATCTTGACTCGTAAACCCCCAAACTTGGTTTTTAAGAACCTTGGGACATTTACCAACATGGTAATGTCCTCGGATAACTTTGCGCTCAACCGAAAAGCCATGAAATTCGATGTTGACGCTTTTAACCCCTCAAGTACGGTTTTGGCCATAACTTTCTCATACGTTAACGAAACTTCACGAAATTTTTACCACACATTCTAATGAGTATATTTTAGCATTACAAGGCTTCGGGTCTGCCAAAAGTTCACTCAGAGGTATAAATTCAACATGTTGACACTTTTGGCCCCTATAGTTTGTAATTCCTCACTTTTGTGCATTTTCCGCTTCGTATGATCCATGATCCATCCGTTTAAGGTTATAAACATTATGTAGGGTTATCATAGAGTCTATTTATCCATTGTTGACACTTTGGACCCTTACGTTCCATAGTTTTCACTGTTTGTCAACTTTAGTCCCTCTAAAGTATGTTTTCACATACCGGAACCTTATGACACGTGTCAATACATTATTGGATGAAATTTTTCGAGGTGTTACATCCTCACCCCCTTAAAAGAAATCTCGTCCTCGAGATTTACTGAAACAAATGAGGATATTTCTCTTTCATCGTGGATTCCACTTCCCACGTATATTCGGGACCTCTACGGGCATTCCATTTGACCTTAACAATAGGCACGTGCTTCCTTCGAAGCTTCTTCATCTGTCGATCCTCAATCGACAAAGGTTTTTCCACAAACTTCAGACTCTCATCAATGTGTATATCTGTATGCGGTATAACCAGTGATTCGTCAGCGAAACACTTCTTCAAATTACAGATGTGGAACACATTATGAATAGCGCTAAGTTCTTCAGGCAAGTTTAACTTATAAGCGACTGACCCGACACGTTCGATGATCTCGAAAGGTCCTATGTATCTCGGGCTTAGCTTGCCTTTCTTACCAAACCGCATCACCCCTTTCCAGGGCGATACCTTAAGCAACACTTTATCACCTACATCGAAGTGAAAGTCTTTGCGCTTAGGATCCGCATAACTTTTCTGCCTATCCCTGGCAGCTTTCAAACGATCGCGTATCTGCACGATCTTGTCCGTCGTTTCAAAAACGATATCTGGTCCTGACAACTGGACATCTCCAACTTCTGCCCAACAAATGGGCGATCTACACTTTCTACCGTATAAGGCCTCAAAAGGCGCAGCTTTTATGCTGGAATGGTAGCTATTGTTGTAGGAGAATTCAATTAGTGGTAGGTTCTTATCCCAACTACCACCCAAGTCGATCGCACATGCACGAAGCATGTCTTCCAAAGTTTGAATGGTACGCTCACTCTGACCATCAGTCTGAGGATGATAGGCCGTACTAAAATTCAAACGAGTGCCCAACGATTGTTGGAAACTCTTCCAAAAATGCGACGTATATCTAGTATCTCTATCGGAGATAATAGATATAGGTATACCATGTAGCGCTACAATCTTATCGACGTATAATTGAGCTAACATATCGGAGCTATACGTCTCCTTGATGGGTAGAAAATGAGCTGACTTAGTCAGTCTATCTACTATGACCCATATGGTATCATTTCCCTTTTTCGTCTTCGGAAACTTGGTGATGAAATCCATCGTCACCATTTCCCATTTCCACTTGGGAATTTCAGGTTGCTGAAGCAAACCTGACGGCTTCTGATGCTCAGCCTTGACTTGCGCACAAGTCAAACATTTAGCTACGTGTTCAGCTACTGAATTTTTCAAACCAATCCACCAGTAGTTTGCTTTCAGATCCTGGTACATCTTATCAGCTCCAGGATGAATGGAATATTTAGAGCTGTGGGCTTCCTGGAGGATAACGTCCCGAAGTCCTCCATAAACTGGAACCCATATTCGTCCGTTTAGTCGTAGCATTCCATCCTTGTCGTAGGATAACTGCTCCTCAGTTACTCCTAACTTCTCTTCAGGATAGTTAGCTTCCAACACAGCTTCCTTCTGTGCAGCTAACACCCTTTCGTTCAAATTATTCCTTATTTCAATGCGCTTGGCATTGATTCTGATTGGTTTCACCCTTTCTTTTCTGCTCAAGGCGTCGGCAACTACATTTGCCTTGCCTGGATGGTATCTTATCTCACAGTCATAATCATTTAGAGTTTCCATCCATCGCCTTTGTCGCATGTTCAATTCCTTCTGATTGAACAAGTGTTGAAGACTCTTGTGATCCGAATAAATTATACACTTGGTTCCGTACAAGTAATGTCTCCATAGCTTCAATGCAAATACAACAGCACCCAATTCCAAATCGTGGGTGGTGTAGTTTTTCTCGTGCACCTTTAATTGTCGAGAAGCGTAGGCAATGACCTTGCCTCTCTGCATGAGTACACAACCCATACCAGTATGTGACGCATCGCAGTACACTACGAATTCTTCTATACCATCAGGCAATGTCAGCACTGGTGCATTGCTCAACTTCTTCTTCAGGATGTCGAAGGATTCCTGCTGCTTAGGGCCCCAATCAAACTTAATCTTCTTACGAGTCAACGAAGTTAGGGGCGCAGCAATTCTTGAAAAGTTCTCGATAAATCGCCTATAATATCCTGCCAATCCGAGGAAACTGCGAATCTCGGTAGGCGTCTTTGGCTCCTGCCAATTCATGACTGCTTCTACTTTAGCGGGATCTACTTGGATACCACGCTCGCTTACTACATGTCCAAGGAATTGGACTTCTCGAAGCCAAAATTCACACTTCGAAAATTTGGCATAAAGCTTCTCTTGATGCAGAAGTTTGAGAATACAACGAAGGTGTTTCTCATGGTCAGCTTGGCTCTTCGAGTAGATAAGGATGTCGTCAATAAAGACGATAACGAATTTATCTAGATAGGACTTGCAGACACGATTCATGAGATCCATGAATGCGGCTGGTGCGTTGGTGAGCCCAAAAGGCATCACTAGGAACTCGTAATGTCCATAACGAGTCCTAAACGCTGTCTTGTGCACATCTTCGTCTTTGACCTTCAGCTGATGATAACCTGACCTCAGGTCGATCTTGGAGAAATAGCTTGCTCCTTGCAACTGATCGAACAGATCGTCGATCCTGGGTAACGGGTACCTATTCTTGATAGTGACCTTGTTAAGCTCACGGTAATCGATGCACAGACGCATCGATCCATCCTTCTTTTTAACGAACAAGATTGGCGCTCCCCAAGGAGACGAGCTAGGTTTAATAAAACCTTTAGCTAACAAATCATCCAACTGCGTCCTCAACTCCTTCACCTCCGTTGGTGCCAATCTATATGGTGCTCTTGCTACAGGCGCAGCGCCTGGAATGATGTCTATCTGAAACTCCACTTGCCTATCCGGTGGCAAACCGGGTAGTTCTTCAGGGAATACTTCAGGGTATTCTGAGATAACAGGGATATCTTCAATCTTCGGCTTCAGCTCATCAATGGTAACTTGTGCCATATAAATGACACATCCCTTCTGCATGCATCTGGATGCCTTGAGCATGGACACTTGCTCAGGCAATCCATGCTGGGTATCTCCTTGGATAGTGAGTGACTCACCAGACGGAGTCTTCACTACTACTTGCTTTCTGTTGCACAGAATCTGGGCTTGGTTATGCGATAACCAATCCATGCCTATCACTATATCAAATCCAGCTAGCTTAAAGGGAAGCAAGGATAACGGGAAAGAATGATTCCTAATGGATATAACACATCCATCTAGAACAGTCGAGGCGGTTTCTATGGTTCCATCGGCTAATTCCACCTCATATTTCACACTTAAGGTTTTAACAGGAAGGTTTAACAATTTACAAAACTTATCATCTACAAATGATTTATCCGCTCCTGAATCAAATAGGACTCTAGCAAAAACATCGTTTACAAGAAAAGTACCTGTAATGACGTTGTCGTCTAGAACTGCCTCCTTGGCGTCCATTCTGAAGACTCTCGCATTAGTCTTCTTTCCTTCATCGGCTTTCTTTGCATTCTTTGGGCAATTAGGCCGGATGTGCCCTTTCTCGTTGCAACCAAAACAAGTTGCATCCTTAATCTTCTTGCAATCTAAGGCTTTATGGTCTGTGGACTTGCAGATTCCACATCGTTTTTCGTGAGACTGGGATTTTGCTTCCAAACGACACTTCCCAAAATGGTGTCTCTTGCAGGTCTTGCATCTGGGTTTCTCACCCGATTGATGATCTCCTTTCTTGAATCCCGACCCCTTCCTATGGTCGTTGTTCCCTCGGTGTCGTTTCTCAGATCTTCGTGAGGTGTCATCCTCACGTTTCCTTTTGTTTTCCTCTGAGCTCTTAATAGCTCTCAATCTGACTACATCTTGAGTGAGGGAGAGGGATAGATCAGCTACTATAACAACCCTCGGTAAAACAGACATCCTCATAATATTTCCGACACCCTAATATATTCTAAATATCTCAATGTGTCTTTATATGCACCCCGTATGTGAAAACCGAGCCCCAAAATAGATTATACTATATAAAATAAATAAAAACAATAATTATTAAGTTGAGGCGGGCCGCGTAGGACCTCACCTCAAGTTAAAGCGGGCCGCGCGAGTGTGTACCAGTATATCGCCAAAACCATAAGCCCAAGCGGGCCGCGTACATGTTCGGTTTAGTTGATGCGGGCCGCGCGCGTCCTAAATGGTGGCATGACCCGGAGCCGCCACGTGTCCAGCGCGTGTCGAACCTAGTGTGTGACCGGACCAAGCTACGCTTTGACCCGGAGTTGACGCGGGCCGCGTGAGCCCGGCCCAAACTCCACGCGGGCCGCGAGGGGACTCAATTACAGCCTTATAAATGGAGGCCATCGGCCTTCAGTCCGCTTTCGTTCACTTTTCTTTCTGTCTCTCTACACTTTTAAATAGTGGGCATTATACCCGAGTTTAATATCCCCTAAAATAGCGAGGTTCTGCTACGATGTAAGTATTATAACCCCTGGAGACGTATTAGATACGCTGCCCGATTGATCTAGGGTTCCGTAACGGCTGTCGTGGTTCTGCCCGACGTAGTCGTTGGAATACCGTCTCGGGGAGGGTATTACTAATGTTAAAATGGGTTATTATACTAACACACGTGCATTTGTGTAAATTATAGATATTCACCAGGAAACCCTAAAGAATCACCTAAGACAGCAATGTGAGTTGATTCGCTTTTTGTAAACCTTTTTGTTTACTGTTCTTACAAAACCTCACTTAATTAAATATATACAAAGCAGTTATTGAGTATTTGTAAAGGATACAATTATAGTGGGTATGTTGGGGTTTTGTATACAAAATTAGTTACTGGCGTGGTAACATCCCATAAGTTGAGTATGACCGTACCACTGATGTTAATTGTGATGTCTTGGATACAAATGTAATTGCGGATGTGCCCTCAATACTGCAAATTGGTTTTTACTTAAACTTGATTAAACTGGGAATCACTCACCAGTATTTCCCACTGACAAAATGTTTTTAAAACGCGTTTCAGGTAACAAAATGTGAAAGCCAAATAGAAGCCAGCTGGACAGCACTGAAGGCTTGGAAAAGTGGCAATAAAGTTACCTAAGAATAAAATGGATGTTTTTATTAAATAAATAGGATTTATTCCTATGAAACGTGTGTATTGAAAACTTGGGTTTTTACCCATATGTTTAATGTTATAAAACATGGTGGTTTACTCTGATTAAAATATTTCCTAACTACGGTCCTGATGAAAATTTCCGCTGCCAAATTGGATAAATAAATGTGATACCACCGAAACTGGCTCACGGCCGCCCGTTCCCGGGAGATAGGGATCGGTGGTTGTGACAGAAGGTGGTATCAGAGCTATGCCACTGATTCAGCCACAGAAGTGTTCTGCTGACATCAAAATTCAAAGTGTTAGGAAATAAACTATGGAAATACGTGTATAATTGTATTTCTTGCTATGTGTTATCTGACTATTTGTTAGTTTACAGTATGAGTGACCAAGGACCTTCTGACGCCTATCGTCAACTGTCTGGTTCGCCTAGGAGCGAAGGCACCTCCTCTTCTCAGCCTGCCCTCTCAGGGTATTCTGCTGACACAGAAGAAGGGATCTTTGTGTTTAAGGCTCAGTCTGAAGAGCCATTTCCTCAGAAAAAGAGGGGATGGTTCAGTAGGGGAGCGCACGAGCGTAGGAAAAGAATGAAAAAGTTGCAGGAACAACGAGTGTTAGTCGCAGCAAAAAGAGAAACTGATGCTTATAATCAGGATATGCTCAATAGGGGTATCGCTAATATCCATATTTTAGCAACCACTGCTGCCGACCCAAACCTGGAACAAATGCTAGCACCACAACCACAAAATCCTGATCAACCCATGGAAATAGAAGACCAGATAGAAATGCCTGATTCCAACCCGGAGGAGATACCTAGGGTACCTGCACCTGATCCTCTAGACCCAAACAACTACGACCCCTGGTGGGACGATGTTAGGGACTACGTGCAACAAAACCCAATTCAGGAAAATGTGCCAATGCCCAACTTAGGAGCTTATCCAGGGTTAGATCCTCAAGATCCCTACAACATTAGTGACGCATATGTTAGGGAAATCTTAGAAAATCCATACCCGTACCAAGCCCCTATGCCTCCGTATCAGGAACCCGTACCTCAGTTTCCAAACCCAGTCCTAGAACCTGCACCCCCAATGAGTGCAGAAAATGTCCAGGAACTTAGGACTTTTGGGGAGGAAATTTTAGAAAGCAGTGATCGTATGCGACAGGTGGGAGAACGCCTCGTATGGAAATACGATGAGCGTAATATGGATTTCTGGATGAATCCATATCAGTAAACGTGATGGCAGAAACGGTAGTAGTAATAATAATAATAATCAAATAATATATGTGTGTATGTGTTAGAAAAAAAAAACTACGGATGCATACTATTAGTATTGTAGTTTTACATTTCAGTCGGTACTGTAAATTTTATTTCTGTACTGGTGTGTATTGATGCATACTATATAAAAAGAGTAAAAGTCGCAATGCTCGACGATTTTGGTTAAAAAGTGCGTGTCATGTGATTGGCTATATATAAATATTATTTGTGATATTAATATTTGGTAAATGTCTAAAATTCAGATGGCCGACGCGGGAAATCAAGAAAATCTGAATAACGATAACCAGAGTAACATTAACGTGGTTAATGAGAATTCGGACAATAATAACAACGGAAACCAAATGGATAATAGTGTCGTTCAGCATATTGTGGCACAGGGAATTATAGATGCGATGCCATTTATTATTCAAACAGTTCAGGAAGCGAATAATAAAAGTAAGCATAGCAGTAAGCGACCAACTGAACCCGAAAACAGCGTGAACAATGGACCCATACTTCAAGCGCCCGTTCCCAAAAGAAGAAGAACCATGCCACATGGTTGTTCTTACAAGGAATTCTGGTCCTGCAAACCAATAGAATTCTCGGGCAATGAAGGACCCATTGCAGCTTTACGCTGGATAGAGAAAACTGAGGCAGTTCTGAAAATAAGCAAGTGTGCTGAAGAAGATAAAATAATGTTTGCTTCAAATCTGTTTAAAAATGCAGCCTTAGAATGGTGGAACACTATCCTCCAATCCAGAGGAAGTGATAGGATTTATAATATGGAATGGGAAGAATTCAAGAACATGGTAGAAAGGAAATTCTGCCCTCCCAATGAAAAGGAACAAATAGCAAATAAGTTTCTGAATCTAAGAATGACCGGGGTAGACAGTAAGGGTTACACTACCACATTCTTTGAATATGCTAGGATAGTACCTACCCTTGCAGCACCTGAACCAGTGTTAATCTCCCGTTACATTTGGGGATTAATTGGAGAAATTAGACATATAGTCAAGGCAGCTAGACCCCAAACCATAGAGGAAGCTGTAGAACTAGCCAATACCTTGAAAGATGAGTTAATCCGTACTAGAGAAGAAGACCAGAGGAGAAACCTAACCCAAAGGCTTACTCAAGAATTCCGTTCTGGGAATTCCAATCGTAGGAATGTAGGTTCTACCTCTGCACCCTACTGCAAAGCCTGCAGAAAGAAGCATTCTGGAAGATGCTCTACTTACTGTAATTTTTGCAAGGCCCCAGGACACAAGGAAGAGAATTGCAAGAAGAAATCCAGTAATGGAATGTGTTTCAATTGTGGGGAAAAAGGTCACATTAGGACAAACTGTCCGAAATTGGCTCCAGTTGCAACCAACAAAAATCCTAAAAATGCCAGAGCATTCGTGCTAACTACAGAGGAAGCCAGGATGATTCCAGACGTAATTGCTGGTACGTTTTTAGTTAATGATATTTTTGCTAAAGTATTATTTGACTCTGGTGCAAACCAAAGTTTTATTAATACTTCGTTTTGCAAACTCCTAAATCAATCATTAACTAAACTACCACAAGAATGTCTAGTGGAAACCGCAAATGGAGAAACTGTTCAGATTTCTGAAATCTTGCAGGGAGCAAGAATAGAAATTTTTAATCAAAAATTTATTGCAAACCTGTATCCAATGAATCTGGCTGGATTTGATGTTGTGTTAGGAATGGATTGGTTAATAGCCAATAAAGCCAGTATTTTATGTGATCAAAAGACAATTCAATTAAAATCACCAAGAGGTGAAAAGATCTCAATTAAAGGAGATAAACCTTTTAGATCCACTAAATTCATCTCTGTGATGAAAACTGCAAGTTGTATAAGAAAAGGATCTATAGTGTATTTGATTTCTATAATCACTAACACTAAAGGAAAAGAATTAAAAGACATTCCAGTAGTGTCCCAATTTTCAGATATCTTTCCAGAAGAATTGCCAGGATTACCACCAGACAGAGAAGTCGAATTCAGAATCCATCTGCTACCAGGAACAGCACCAATTGCCAAAGCACCTTACCGTTTAGCACCCGCTGAAATGCAAGAACTGAAGAAACAACTAGACGAGTTGTTGGAGAAGGGATTCATACAACCAAGCTCATCGCCATGGGGAGCGCCGATTTTATTTGTTAAAAAGAAGGACGGATCAATGCGTATGTGCATTGACTACCGTGAATTGAACAAAGTCACGATTAAGAATCGGTACCCATTACCGAGGATCGATGATTTGTTTGATCAACTTCAAGGAGCTCGATTTTTCTCTAAAATCGATTTAAGATCAGGATATCATCAATTAAAGGTACAGGAAGAAGATATTCCTAAAACCGCATTCAGAACAAGGTATGGTCATTATGAATTTACTGTCATTCCATTTGGTTTAACCAATGCCCCAGCCGCATTTATGGACATGATGAACCGAATATGTAAGCCATATTTGGATAAATTCATAATTGTCTTCATAGATGATATTCTAATTTACTCTAAAAGCAAAGAAGAGCATGCAAAGCACTTGCATTTACTTTTAAGTTTATTAAGAAAAGAAAAGCTTTATGCTAAGTTTTCAAAATGCGAGTTTTGGTTAGAACAAGTGCAATTTCTCGGACATTTGGTGAATCATGAAGGAATTCATGTAGATCCAACGAAAATCGAGGCAATTACCAAATGGAAAACCCCAGAATCACCAACTGAAGTTAGAAGTTTCTTAGGATTGGCCGGTTATTATAGAAGATTTATTCGAGATTTTTCTAGAATAGCCATTCCTTTAACTAAGTTAACCTGTAAATCTGTTAAGTTTGAATGGGGACCAAAACAAGAAGAAGCCTTTAGTATCCTTAAGCAAAGATTAACCCATACACCCATACTAGCATTACCAGAAGGAACTGAAGACTTTGTAGTCTTTTGTGACGCTTCTAAGTTAGGTTATGGATGCGTATTAATGCAACGCCAAAAGGTTATAGCTTATGCATCTAGACAGCTTAAGAGTCATGAAGGAAATTATTCGACCCATGATTTGGAATTAGGAGCCATAATTTTTGCCCTTAAGATTTGGAGACATTATCTTTATGGTAGTAAGTTTACCATATTCACAGATCATAAGAGTTTAAGATATGTCTTTGGGCAAAAAGAATTGAATATGAGACAGAGACGCTGGATGGAATTGCTTAGTGATTATGATTGTGATATCCAGTATCATGCAGGAAAAGCCAATGTGGTGGCTGATGCTTTAAGTCGAAAATATCACGAAAAGCCAAAAAGGGTACGTTCTCTTAAATTAAATCTACAAGTAGATTTAAACAATCAAATTAGAAAAGCACAAGAATCAGTAATCAAGAAGGATACTGAAAAGTTAAAAGGAATGATTAAGTAATTAGAACAAGGAACAGATGGAATTTGGAGGTTCCATAAAAAGAGAATGTGGATACCTAAATTAGGAAATTTACGTCACCATATATTAGAAGAAGCCCATAAGTCTAAATATACGATGCATCCAGGAAGTGATAAAATGTACCAGGATTTAAGGAAAAATTTCTGGTGAATAGGAATGAAAAAGGATGTAGCAGCTTATGTTTCTAAATGTTTAACTTGCTCACAAGTTAAAGCTGAACATCAGAAACCCTCAGGATTGTTACAACAATTAGAAATACCAGTTTGGAAATGGGAATTGATAACAATGGATTTTGTTACCAAATTGCCTAAAACAAGGAAAGGTAATGATACAATCTGGGTGATTGTAGATAGATTAACCAAGTCAGCTCATTTCTTACCAATAAAGGAAACCTTTAGTATGGAACAATTAGCCAAATTGTATGTAAATGAAATCGTTTCTTTACATGGCATTCCTTTATCAATTGTTTCCGATAGAGATAGCCGTTTTACTTCTCATTTTTGGTCAAGTTTCCAAAAAGCAATGGGAACCAGGTTAAATCTAAGCACAGCTTATCATCCTCAAACGGACGGACAAAGCGAAAGGACAATTCAGACAATGGAGGACATGCTTAGAGCTTGTGTAATTGATTTTGGAGGTAATTGGGACGAACACTTACCTTTAATAGAATTTTCTTATAATAACAGTTATCACACAAGTATCAACGCTGCACCATTCGAAGCACTTTATGGACGAAAGTGCAGAACCCCAGTCTGTTGGGCAGAAATTGGGGAAAAACAATTATCTGGACCTGAGATAGTACAAGAAACAACTGATAAAATCATTCAAGTCAAGGAACGACTGAAAACAGCACGTGATCGCCAAAAGAGCTATGCTGATAACAGACGCAAACCATTAGAATTTCAAGTGGGAGATAAAGTGTTATTGAAAGTCTCTCCCTGGAAAGGAGTGGTAAGATTCATCAAAAGAGGAAAGCTTAGTCCCAGATATATTGGACCTTTCAAAATTCTTAAAAGAATAGGACCTGTAGCCTATCAGCTACAACTGCCAGAAGAAATGGCAGGAATACATGATGTATTTCATGTATCCAATCTTAAAAAATGTTTAGCTGATGAATCACTCGTAGTACCTCTTAAGGATATAGAGGTTAATGAGCAACTCAAGTTTGTGGAGAAGCCTCTACAAATTGAAGATAGGAAAGTTAAGAATCTCAAACATAAAAGACTAGTTCTGGTCAAAGTAAAATGGAATTCCAAAAGAGGACCCGAGTACACATGGGAACTTGAATCGGAAATGAAAAAGAAATATCCACACTTGTTCCAGTAGATCTCGAGGACGAGCTCTAAAACAAGGTGGGGATGATATAACAACCCTCGGTAAAACAGACATCCTCATAATATTTCCGACACCCTAATATATTTTAAATATCTCAATGTGTCTTTATATGCACCCCGTATGTGAAAACCGAGCCCCAAAATAGATTATACTATATAAAATAAATAAAAACAATAATTATTAAGTTGAGGCGGGCCGCGTAGGACCTCACCTCAAGTTAAAGCGGGCCGCGCGAGTGTGTACCAGTATATCGCCAAAACCATAAGCCCAAGCGGGCCGCGTACATGTTCGGTTTAGTTGATGCGGGCCGCGCGCGTCCTAAATGGTGGCATGACCCGGAGCCGCCACGTGTCCAGCGCGTGTCGAACCTAGTGTGTGACCGGAACAAGCTACGCTTTGACCCGGAGTTGACGCGGGCCGCGTGAGCCCGGCCCAAACTCCACGCGGGCCGCGAGGGGACTCAATTACAGCCCTATAAATGGAGGCCATCGGCCTTCAGTCCGCTTTCGTTCACTTTTCTTTCTGTCTCTCTACACTTTTAAATAGTGGGCATTATACCCGAGTTTAATATCCCCTAAAATAGCGAGGTTCTACTACGATGTAAGTATTATAACCCCTGGAGACGTATTAGATACGCTGCCCGATTGATCTAGGGTTCCGTAACGGCTGTCGTGGTTCTGCCCGACGTAGTCGTTGGAATACCGTCTCGGGGAGGGTATTACTAATGTTAAAATGGGTTATTATACTAACACACGTGCATTTGTGTAAATTATAGATATTCACCAGGAAACCCTAAAGAATCACCTAAGACAGCAATGTGAGTTGATTCGCTTTTTGTAAACCTTTTTGTTTACTGTTCTTACAAAACCTCACTTAATTAAATATATACAAAGCAGTTATTGAGTATTTGTAAAGGATACAATTATAGTGGGTATGTTGGGGTTTTGTATACAAAATTAGTTACTGGCGTGGTAACATCCCATAAGTTGAGTATGACCGTACCACTGATGTTAATTGTGATGTCTTGGATACAAATGTAATTGCGGATGTGCCCTCAATACTGCAAATTGGTTTTTACTTAAACTTGATTAAACTGGGAATCACTCACCAGTATTTCCCACTGACAAAATGTTTTTAAAACGCGTTTCAGGTAACAAAATGTGAAAGCCAAATATAAGCCAGCTGGACAGCACTGAAGGCTTGGAAAAGTGGCAATAAAGTTACCTAAGAATAAAATGGATATTTTTATTAAATAAATAGGATTTATTCCTATGAAACGTGTGTATTGAAAACTTGGGTTTTTACCCATATGTTTAATGTTATAAAACATGGTGGTTTACTCTGATTAAAATATTTCCTAACTACGGTCCTGATGAAAATTTCCGCTGCCAAATTGGATAAATAAATGTGATACCACCGAAACTGGCTCACGGCCGCCCGTTCCCGGGAGATAGGGATCGGTGGTTGTGACAGCTACTGATCTAAACGTCGTAGGCCTTGATGCCTTAACGCTCGCTTTGATCTCTGGTGCCAGACCCCCAATAAATCGGGCGATCCTTCGCGGCTCCGGGGTCACCAAATACGGCACTAATCGAGATAAGGTGTTGAATGTAGTGAGATATGCCTGACAGTCGAGGTTCTTCATTACCAGGGATACGAAATCCGACTCAATCCTTTCGACCTCGTGCTGCGGGCAGAAATTTTCCTTGATCAGGGCCACAAACTGTTCCCATGACATACTGTACAGGGTGGCCTTACCGGCAGCTTGTAGAAGAGACTTCCACCATGCTATAGCATCTCCCTTGAACGACTGGGACACGTACTTCACGACGTCCCTATCAGCACACCCGCTGATATCAACGACAATATCCATCTCATCTAGCCATGTCATGCAATCAACTGCTCCTTTTTCCCCAGTAAAATCTCTGGGTTTGCATGAAACGAAATACTTGTACGTACAGGACTTGTTGTGCGTATCATGCTTCTGCTTGATTTCTTGCTTAGGAATACTGCTGTGGTTGGAGGAGTGATTATCCTCCTCATCCTTCTTCGGCTCACTTTTCTTAGAAGGCGGCTTACTATGAGCCTCCGAATGAGTCTTGGGCTTGACGTGCGATACGGTTCGGGTCCTACTCCGAGTCCCGCTAGATTCTCTGAATTGCCTATCCATAGCCTTGGCAACAGCGTTTTCTACCAGTGCTTGCAGTTCCGCACCAATGACGTGAATCCTTGTATTATCTGGGTGCTCCCCAGAATGACTGTTGGTTTCTTCCGATTTGGCCATGTAGCTTTAAGCTACATAAAAGTAAGGACAAGGTCTATTTAGAAACCTAACAGTATTATCGTCCTAGACGATTTATTAACCATGGTATTAATAACCATAATAGTTAATTTATTTAATTTCATTCAGGGCTTTTATTAGCAACTATATTATGGAATGAAATATATATATATTGGCACAATAGGCCTAGTCACTTCGGACAACTTCTAAATTATAAATTTAGATTTTTATAGGATTAGCATTGTATAATTAAACAAATAATCCTTTACTTGGCAGGGAGTCATAGATCACAACTGCCTTTTTGCTTTATACGACATAGTCATAACCCGTAGGTATCAAGTCACAATCAGACTTGTATACAGATATAATCTGTAGATAATTTATTAAAAAGGGCGACATGTGTGATTTTACGAATCACGCTTAGTCAAGAATGTTAACATATTTTCAGATGTTAACAGAGAGTTGAATCTTTTCAACCAGGTTTTACCATATTGGCCAGGCCTGTTAATAAGACATTCAAGCTAGGTTTTACCTTACTAAGATTCTTATTAAATGGCAAATCAAATAAAATTTGATATTTTCCATTTATTTGAATATTATATTCATGCACATAAATAAAATGAAGAAAAATTTTAAATTAACCATTTTAATTAAAGTAAACTAGTACAACTTTTGCCCTAAACGGGACTTTTCAACTTAAATAGCATGCCCACGCAGGGGCTAAACCAAATAACAGACAAAACAAACAAAACAAACCCACGCAGGGGTTAAACAGAAATAACATACCCACGCAGGGGTAGAATAAGAGAAATATACCCACGCAGGGGTAGAATACAGGAATAAATGTCCTCGCAGGGACATGAGTAAATGAGCTAACAACCAAAGGATTTAATAATCCTTCTTACTCTTACCCTTAATCAAGTCAACCATCTTCTTGAACATACCGCGGTTGTGTCGGCGATCTTGTCGCATTTCCTGTTGCAATTCCCGTCGAACGTCGTGTATCCCTTGCAGGATTTCTTGGACTTGCGGTGGCGACATCATTGGCGCCGGCGGCGGTGGCTGATACTGTGGTGGCTGTGGAGGCTGCGGCTGTTGGTACCCTTGCGGTAAGTACCCAAAAGCTGATTGTCCCGTAGCCCAGGGACCTCCAAAAACACTCTCCTGGTTGAGAGGGTTGTAGCCTGAAGCTAACCAGTAGGGATCTCCCGTATAATCATAACCGGGAGGAAAAGTCGGCTCGAAAGGGTTGAACTGTGCTGCGCTAGCATACGCAGGGATGGGCTCTCCAAAGTTCTGCGGCGGTAGTGGCGCAATAGGCGCAGAAGAAACCTCTGAGACGGGATGCGGAGACTCTCCCATCTCTGACTCCTCGTGGAGCGGCGAGTAGCGGCTGCTACCTGAATGTCGAGGGGTGCCAATGCGAATCCCTCCTCGCGTAGACATACGCGCGTTCCTCCTTGGCCTCTGAGGCGGAGGAGGCAAAACCGGTGGTGGTGGTGGCGACGGAGTGACCACGTCGCGCCAGAAGGCCTCAGATGGGTCCTGCTGCTGAGGCTGCTGCTGAAGCTGCTGCTGCTGGGAGTGGTGCTGAGAGTGCACGGGAGAACCGTGGTAAGACTGGTGCATGGGGGAGTTATGGTAGCTGGGGGTATAGACCCAGTCGTGCTGCTTAAACCTCTCCTCGTAGCTGTCAACACCATTAAAAGGTGATCCCCTGTATGGTGACCCATCCGATATCTCAATGGGATGGTTGGGAGTGCCGGACGGTGGCATGGAGGGATCGGTGTCCTCGTCGACCTCCATCTCGTTGCCACCAGAAAAGTGGTCTTCAGGTCCTAGTGGGTTATGACCCACTGGTTCATCCAAGTAGGCATCAGGGTTGTACAGGCCCTGATAAACGGGTGCTGGGTAGTTGTGAGGTGACTGGTGAAGAGGTATGAAAGATCCATGGGAGTCGTGGGGCCCATTTTCAGAATGTGGCCCAAAGGAGTGAGGTAGGGATGGTGAGGTACTAAGTGATACCGAGTGCCTGGCTGGCTCGGCGAATGATCTCCAAAGATCATGGGCTGCAGTGTTGTGCGATGCTGATGGGGCTCGCCTGTGCGAAGGCCCTGCCTCGTGGTCATGTGATGTGGCGAATCCTCCTCGTCCTCGCATACGTGGCGGCATGATGAACCTGTCAAAAATCAAACAAGTTGCACAACAAAATATATAAGACAAAGCTAATAATAAATAAAAATAAAACAAACGAAATTTTGAACATTTCCTAAGTTCTTTGTCTAGACTCGAAAATCGAGGAATGTGCAATTGTGTAACTGAGATCAAACACAAAAGACTAGTGTTTAATTCACTCAGCGTTGGCTCTGATACCAACCTGTCACACCTCGATCTCCACGTGTCACCGGTGGGCTCGGTGTGGGGTACAGTGACGTGGTTGGCATCGTCATAGACAAACAACACAATATAATAATGCACAGCGGAAGCAGAAATAGATTCATTTCAACTTTAATTAAAATGTAATAATAAACATCATAAGTAGTTGAAACGGATCCACAGGCGGATCAAATAAAATAAGATAAATTGTTCAACAGTTTATTTGTCGTCCGAGCTTGCGAGACTATAGTGGACGCTCTTAGGAAACAGCCAGCCTAGTTCGTTTAGTACCTGCACTTAACCTTTTGGGAAAAATACGTCAGTTTACACTGGTAAATACAAATCAACTGACTCATTTTGAAAATGATTGAAAATTGATTTAAATGCACAAGGCATAAATATTTTTATTAACTTGGGATAATTATGCAATATAAACTTGTGAACGAATTACATGCTACTCGTACATTTGGTGGCCCGGGATCTGCTGTCCGGGCTAAAGATTAAATGACACACCACATTAAAGAGTTATACACGTCGGGTGTACGCCTACACCCCGTGCTCTGGTCGTGGCCATCTCGTAAGATAATGCCAAGGATATCCGGGACATGGTCAATAACCCCCCAAACCCTTAAAGTAAAACAAGACTGTTTAAACGAGTCGCACAAACTATTCAAGACTGGACACCCAAGGGCGCAGGATTTGTGCGCTCGATCAAGCGGTATTCTATATACCGTACCCCAAGCCCGTATAGGGAAAATAAGTCAAAATGTATTTACCTGAGCAAGTATGAATCACAATTGGTAAGTGTAGGTAGCTTTTACTGGGCCTCCTAATCTGGAACAAAGGTTTATAATAACCTATTAGATTCCTAACGGGTCTTTTATTTAAGCTTAGCTTAGACCGGTTAGTTTTAAGGACGATACGGTACAAGCGCACGATTAAGCGAAAGACCGGATAGAATGTGATTTAGACCCGACAAGTTTGAATACTTGTATAATATGGGTATACTAAATACATTCTGGATTTTGAGATAAAAATGATAACGTTTGACCCGTTTCGGTCAATTTACGCAAACTAGTTACGTAAACCGAACCGAACGCTAAAAGGGCGTTACGGGTAGCCAAAAGAGTCAAATGCAAGTTCCCTGAGATAATATGCTTTAAATATGATATAATATCAGTAAGTTATGTTCTATTATGCCCCGAATGATTTTAAACTCAATTTACACCTCATAAGGGCATTTTGGTCATTTAAAAGATTATAAAAGAGTCTAATGGGAAATCTGAGTTACGGGTCTGATTTATACAGTAAATATACTTCATTTGATATATTATAACAGTAGAGTATGACCCGTATACAAAACTTATCATTTAAAATCAAACTATGCACCGTAGGGGTATTTTAGTAATTTCACAAGGGCTAAAAACGCCAAAACTGTAAATCTGAGTTAAAATATTTATACTTACTGTTATTATATGAAAATATGCTAAATACCTCAGTAGGTATGAGTCTTATATGTTTAAAATGAGTATAACGCTTACTATGCGTTAAAAACGCTAAAAATGCGATTTAGAGCCGTTTCCGGGTTTTTAAAAGAAAGCTGAGATTTTTTTATATTTCCAGAATGCTCAAAATAATTTATTTAACATATAAAATCAGTAGAAAAAGTTTGGGGTCAAAAGAATTTATAAAACTCATTTTATGGCTTAAACGGTCAAAACCGGCATTAACCGAATCGACTTAGCGATCTATGATACGTTCAGCCAAAAATTAAATAAAAATCATCAAAAATCCCAAAATATTATATAACATCAGTGGGTAAAAAGTTTTATATCAAAACGTGGCCTGAAATGGGTTATACGCGAAATGCGCCGTTTATTAAACATAAAGCTTTAGTTTTACGCTATCGGCCATAACTCAAAATCTGGACCACCAACTGGTCTCAAATTTTCGGTGCAAGTTTATAAATTAGTAATAAAGATTTCTACTCTTTCACTTTTCCAAAAATCACGTTTTATATCAAAAAGGGCAAAATAGTCAACTTTAAGCATAAATTGGAAACATGCAAATGAATCGGTTAAGCATAGACTCGAGATATAAAAATTCCAGAAAGTTATACTAAAATAAAAATAGTCAAAAATAAGCTCCAATACAGATCTCAAACATGCATGTACGGATCCGAATCGATAGTCTACGAAAAAGTCGTTTTACAAGACTTTCGGTTCCGATTCGTATTTATACTAAAGATTGTCGAGTTGATTATGGTAAAACACATTCTTACATATATTATAAGTTATTTTTGATGATCAAACTGGCTGCATGTCATCTACATTACCATTTAAGCTATATTTCGCAAAAACGATTTCTGTTGACTTTTTAGAAACAACTTTGACTCGACAAATAGCATGCTTAGAGTGGGAATCAGAGAATACCCTTTTGAGGGTTTGTTTCCCACATAAATACCAACATATCAGTGGTTTCAATTTGAGAAATGACAGAGCCAAACTCGTTTAATCGAAAAGTCAAACTATATGAACAACGGTTTGACTTTTAACTAATAATCAAAGCAAGAACGAATTATAGACTGATATGAAAGCTTACAAAGGTCCTAATGAAGCTTAGTTAACACTAGGAGGCTGCCTTGTCGTTCAGAAATGCTCCAGAAGTGCCTTGAGAGTTCTTGCAAAGTTTGGGTGTTCTTGTTACTATCACAAGTGCCCAAAAATGTGAGCTTTTGATCTGATTTAAGGAGGTTGCAGATGATACAAGAGGTCTCCAGGTGTCCTAGACATGCATACACTCCTATTGGTGAGTTATGGAGGTGGCCACAGCTGTTACACACTCAAATTCGGACCCAACAGCCCTGTTTCGCGAAAATGCTGCATCTGGGCGCGGGTTGCGGCCCGCTTAGGCCTGTCCAGGCGGGCCGCCTGGCTTCTGCAGCTGTCAAACTTTGTTCCATGTTGACAGTTTTGGTCCCTGACTTTGCACGAATGTTTCGACTAGTTATCTTGACTCGTAAACCCCCAAACTTGGTTTTTAAGAACCTTGGGACATTTACCAACATGGTAATGTCCTCGGATAACTTTGAGCTCAACCGAAAAGCCATGAAATTCGACGTTGACGCTTTTAACCCCTCAAGTACGGTTTTGGCCATAACTTTCTCATACGTTAACGAAACTTCACGAAATTTTTACCACACATTCTAATGAGTATATTTTAGCATTACAAGGCTTCGGGTCTGCCAAAAGTTCACTCAGAGGTATAAATTCAACATGTTGACACTTTTGGCCCCTATAGTTTGTAATTCCTCACTTTTGTGCATTTTCCGCTTCGTATGATCCATGATCCATCCGTTTAAGGTTATAAACATTATGTAGGGTTATCATAGAGTCTATTTATCCATTGTTGACACTTTGGACCCTTACGTTCCATAGTTTTCACTGTTTGTCAACTTTAGTCCCTCTAAAGTATGTTTTCACATACCGGAACCTTATGACACGTGTCAATACATTATTGGACGAAATTTTTCGAGGTGTTACATTGATGGAATTGGGTTTGTGTGAAAGAATGAGAATATCATATTAGCAATGGTTCTGGTTGTGGCTGCCTGTATTGTTAGGGTTTCTAAGGTATGCTACGAATCATATATTTTCTTTCATCGGTAATATGATATTCTCATTCTTTGTGTGTTTTTTTTGTCGAAGTAGGTTAACATTTGGCAATTGTTCCCTTTATTCGTTGTTTGTTGCAGATTTGGGTTACAACTTCGTCGGTTCAGTTGTTAATCAATTATCTTACCTAAATATTGACATGGTTTGGTATTAGAAGATTCATTACTTTTTATAAAAGACATATTTTTGATGCTTTCCAGGTTCGAAAATTATTCTATACGTTAGCTTTACTTTTTGTTATAAAAAACTTAGAGTACATTACAATATTTATTGAAACATATGAAATAAATACAGCCTGCTCATGATGAACCTTTAAATGTTGTTCCTTTTGATTCAAATCCAACTGTTAACATCCAAATCCGGGTCTGTGAAACAAATTCTTTAGTCCTCTAATGCTTCAATATTTTGTCATTCACCTTTTTTTTCAACTGTTTTTTTACCTTTTTAATTTTATTTTACAGGATTCTGTTTCCCGTCCCGGTGATGACGACACGCCGATGTCCAATTTGAACAATAGCATGTTTACTACACTCTCCGGAGCGAATAATTGTTGTTCTTCGAAGATGCTGAAGAATGAACTTAAGCGTAATTTGGATGCCGGTTATGATGTGGATTTATGTTCATCTCAGTCTTCAATTAACCGCGTAAGGGTGATTGTGAGAACAATGAAGGTTTGAATGTGAAGGTGGGTCTTTTGAATCCAAAGCAGGAAAAGTAGTCTCAGAATCTAATAGTCATATCAGTGGTCTTCAAACAACTTTTCAATGTTTTTTTTCGTTCAATCGTATTCAGAACATTTGTGTTAGTACTTGATGTTGCTTTTTACTCAATGTTTGTTGCGATTTATCTTGATTTTCGTTTATTATCGTTATATCAATAAGAGATGCTATTATTAATTAGCATTTGTATTTTTTTTGTACGTCAAGTTATATTTATTATATGTCGTTTTTTTAATTACATTAGCATTAAAAAACTTTTATTTTTATTACATTGATATTCAATACTTTAATGCGTTGACGTCATGTTAGTTTGTTACCCAACATCGATGTTGTTTTATTTTTATTGTGGTTTTGCATTGTTATATCAATAGCATGAAATTATTGTTAATCACTTTATTGTGGTTTGTGATCTATATATCCATAGAAGATGATAGTATTTATCAGGCTTTGCATTTTTTGTATGTAATTATGTTTATAGTTATTGTAGTTCTTAATATTGAATATAAATAAAGACTTATTATTAATTATTCTTTGCATATTTTAAATTTTATGTACAAATGTTTTTAATTGTGTTATTTATTTATTCATAGAATATATACATATTATTATAGATAACTATTAACAATGTACAATCCAAATATAACGTTATAAACCTAACATTATAATAACATTCTTAGTATATAAATTATTTTAGTCAACTTTTTTTTGGGTTTTTTTAAATAAATAATTAAATCACCAGTGAGTGTATTAATTTTTAACAATTCTTTAACAATTTATACAAGAATGTGCTTATCATATGTGAATCCCAACCGGTTTACTAAAATTAATTTAAATTTCCCTTCATAAAAGAAACATTCCATTTATAATATCATTTTATATAAATTACAACATACATCTCCATTACATATCAACTTTCAACCTATTCTTTGGTTCATTCAACCAGGTACTATGCAAAATTCTTAAGTAATACACAATCTCTTTTTCATGTATCAATACAAATTAATATCATTTATGTTTTATTATACGTTTTGCATTTTACTAGGTGTTTCATATAATGGATCAAATTCCGTTTGATGTTGTGATCATGGAAATTTTTGTTAGGCTCCCTAACAAATCACTATGTCGGTTTAGACGTGTATGTAAAAAATGGTATGAAGATCTTTCAAGTTTTGAATTTTTACAGAGGCATACGAATCGCGTTAGTAATACAGTGGTAAGATGTTAATGTCGTTAGATAATTTTAATGATTACAAAATTAATATCTACAGCGTTCATATTAATTGTCAAATTCTTTCTCATATCTGTTACAGGATGAACTATTGGAACAAGGCATGTTTCCAGATCCGTTTGACATTTGAGAACCTGCATATACGTTCATTTTCTTCATCTGTTTTGTATTTTGCTATGATTGACTGTTTTTTAAGTTTACGAATAATAAATCAATTATCAATCTCCTTATTTGTTTCCTTTAATCAAGCACACTGTTGACCGTTTTTATTCATTCTTCTTTATTATTTATTATTTATATTTATTATTATCAATATTATCAATTATCAATCATATCAAATTGAAATAGATTTATGTGCAGTTTATCTAATTATGGATTGAATATTGTCATTCAAATTTATATAATCGGTTACATATGATGCTTAAAATAAAATATTCTCATTAATTATAAATATTTCAAAATTCAAATTTCGTGTCACTGTTTTTATAAAAAATTATATAATCTTTTACATCTCATGCTAAAAATAGAGTATCCTAATTACTTATAAATTATTATAAAATGAAATAGATGTATGGCCGCTTTATCTAATTATGGAGTCAACATTTTAATTAAATTTTATATAATCCTTGACATCTCATGCTTAAAATAAAATATCTTCATTAATTATAAATATTTACCTTCAATTGGAATTATAAATAAAGCATTTGTTAGTGGGTCAGATTAGATGTGTTTACACAAGAGGTTATTATCTCCAACTCGGAATTTCGGTTTGCTTTTGTATCTATTATTGTGGTATTTTTGTTTAAATTGTCATTCATCTTTATACGATTCATTATTTCTCTGTTATATGTTTGTAGATCATTAATGTTTCTTGGTTGCTTGCTTCACAACTTCATATACATAAATCATATCATTAATTGTTTCATATGATTTTTTTTAGGATGGAACCTCTTGAGTTTGAAATGTTTGCTCATGAAATTCTATCAAGGCTACCAAGTAAATGTGTTGGACAATTCAAATCAGTTTGCAAGCAATGGCGTTATGAATTATCTTCACCTATGTTTTCTATTATTAACTCTCGCCGTATGTCTAATTGTGAACATCGTAAGCTAATCACGTTGAGTATGTCATCGATTTATATTGACAACTTGATTGGAGGAAAGGTAGACATTTCTGAAAGGAAGTTTATTTCCTTCCCCGTTGATACCCCTATTTCCAATCTAACGATTCTTGCTTCTCAATATGGTCTTTTACTGATGTGCATCCAAGTTCCTTCAGACCAATTGATTCTGTGGAATCCAACCACCAATAAATTTTTGAATTTGTGTCATAATAAACCTAAAAGTTATTTCGATATCAAGGTAGATGCAGTTGGGATTTACCTAGACTCATTTAACGATGTTAAAATATTACATCTCCAACGTCGTATGGATGATGTGGTACCTCGTGTGTATTCTCGGAACACACATCAATGGAAAACTTTAACTTTTTTCAAAGGACCAGATTACACTTCAAGGTTATATTTGTGGTCTCCCGGCACTTTATGCAAAAATGTTTTATATTTTGCATCTCCACACTATTGGGCGTCTGCTAAAAGTTATATGATTGCTTTTGATGTGGTTTATGAAACTTTCTCAAAGATTTCAATACCACAATGTACTCATGTTGTTGCTCGCCAAAGCATGTTTTTCAAAATCCGCAACACACTTCATATATTTGTTGTCATAAAGACCCATGCTATAAATGTGAAGCTATTTAAATTTCAAGATCAAGGATGGTCAGAAGTGTCTTCTTTTACAAAGCTAAAATCAATTTCATTTGAGTCATGGCTTAAGAAGTTAGTTGAGAAAGGAGGAGAAACTTGGTCTTTTATGTCCGACTGGGGTAGTATGATTGAAATAAAAATTGGCACCAAAGATTTTCAATACTTACAAGACGCTGAGACCTTTCAAGGACTATATAACGTAGCATCTTTTGAAGAGATCGTTGTGTCACCTACAGTTTAGCATTAATATGTTTTTCGTATCAAATTTATTGTGATTTAATATGTAACATTTTTATTTACTATCAGTTTTATTACCCATCATCTTATGTTATTTATGATATATATTTTTATCCAAATTTGATAATAATTAACAATTCTATCCTTATTGCCATATTACATTTATAAATCAACATGTATATATGCTAAATGTAAGTTGTAATAGATAGACAAAGTAAATGAACCATATTTATTTTTAATTTTACTTCCACAAGTATGAATGTTGTATAATTCCATGTTTCTTTCTTTGAAGAGTTTGTGTAGTTTCTATGTTCAATAAGAGTTTGTGTACTTCCACATGGAATTTCGTTGGTGTTTTAGGCCGATTTTGATATCCATTATAGTTTATAAATATATTTAATATTAATTTCCACCATGAAGCTGAAAGTATTTTTTGATTTGTAGATGTGTTATTTGTTTGATATATGAATGATAATTCAAGAATCTGTAATTTTTTTGATTCTTAACCTTTCAGTTCAATTGGGTATGTTATTTAATGGAAGATCTAATATATCTATGTTATTAATTTAGGTGAAATCATGAATTTATCGTTTGTGAAGATTCTAGAAGACCCAAAATCTTTAAAGCTGGTATGATTTTATTTATGTTTGACTGAATAATCTGATGTTTAATAGCCTAATTCATATAATATTTATTTAACTTCATTATATACTTAATAGTACTATCTTTGTATTCAGGAGTTACCTCTCACTTTTGTTTATAACCATTGGGGTCGACCATGGCCACGTATTGATCTCCAGATCCGTCATGAATGTGGTAAGTCTTGGACCATAACGATGAAAACATTAGAGTCTAGACCGGCTTTGGCTGATGGTTGGGCAGCAGTTGTTAAAGTCCTTCAATTGTCAAAGGATTCACTGTTGCTTTTCAAACCTATTCGACATGATGTGTTTGAACTTTCATGTTATGTTGACGGTGTACCTAAGAGACCCGTTTTCTCACATGGTCAGCTTTATGTTGCGTTGTCGAGACTAAAGACCAGAGATGGCGTGAAGCTTTTAATATTTGACAAATATGGAAGGCCAACAAATACAACTGCAAATGTTGTTTACAAAGAAATATTTGGAAAATTATAGTTGAAAATTTAAAGTTTATTTTCAAATTGTAAGTTTTGAAGTTTATTTTTATATATAAAGTGTTGATTTGATTTTACATCTTGATTTATTATAATTGTAATTTACTTTTAAATTAAATTATTTAAGTGTGCCTACCATATTTTTTATTCGTTTAAAGAATTTGTAAAATATTTTTGAAATATAAATATTACAATTTATAAACTTTTGATAAACTATTATTTTATATTAAGTTGTTAGTGTAAATATTTATAAATTTGTAACAATTAGAAATCTATAAGGGGTGAATATGTAATTGTATTCTATTTACTTCAAAATTGATGCAACTCAAAACAAAACCATCATATCACCTGCAACATCATTACCCATCAAGAAATCTTTCACCTCTTCTCTCGGTTCTCGCTTCCTCGCCGCCATTGTTATAGGGTTTCAATCTTCATTATTCTCATCTTCTACACTACAATCAACCGAAGAAGGTATGTTGTTGATCTTGAATCCGGCTATTGAGAAGTTTTCTTCTTATTGTTTTGCAATACAAATGAATATCCAATGTTCTTATGTTCAATCAACAGTTATACACATTTTTCTTTAATAACAATCCGATTCCGGTTTTGATGTTATCTTTACAAGATTTTCCCACTTATTTATGTTTTTTAATTTCCTTTTTCATGTTAAACCGTAATTATTGGATAACAATGTGATTAAAATTTATGTTCACAGATAATAGGTTAGTGAAATTTGGTTGTTGTTTGTACTTTTGATTTATATGTATACTTTTTTTTATCAGTAATAATTTTCCAACTTTAGTCATTGTTAATTGGAAGAATAAAATATTTTCTTTGTTTTGAATGTGTTTATTTTGTGATGTTATCAATTTATTTTTTGCTCTAAAAAATGTTGATAATAATTTTACAGATATGCATCCAAAAAGAAGTAGTTGTTCTTTCTTGAAGTTAGTCGATGTTCATCATCCTACAAAAGTGGTATGTATTTTTTTATTATGTTTACTCAAAATTATGTTGATACTTATATGTCTATTGTTTCAAATTATAGGAAATACCGTATGATTTTGCCACATTACTGTGGGGAGAACAATTCCCATATGGTGATCGTATTAAAATTTTTGCTGCTGACAACTTATGGATTGTTGAAACTGAAAAATATGGGTTGGGTCCTGTTTTAGGTGATGGGTTTGGTAAAGTCGTTACGGACAGTGGTTTACAAAAAAATGATTATCTGTTGTTCAACAGTCTTGGACCATCTACATGGTATCTTGATGTCTTTAAGTCATGTGTTTTGGATAACTCATTATCACTTTCATTAGAGTTGATGATGATTTCATTGTAAGTACTATTTATAAAATAATTACTTTTTTATGTCAATTTTTTTTTCGTGTGCATATTTTGTTTAACATAATTGTTAACAAATTTACAGCTCATGGCGAACAAATTCTGGGGACAGTTTTACGGCAGCAGTTATAAAGGTGGATCAGCAAGTCTTTATGTCGGTGATAGGTTTTGGAATGTGAAGATGGAGGCGTTGTCCGACAAATGTGCTTTCACTGATGGATGGTCTAATTTGATTAGGGATCTTGCATTAGATTCCCGGACTACTTTTATTTTTACAATGGCTGGATATGAGACTTTTGAGTTGTCCGTTTTTAATCATGAAACTGGTACTCAAATGTATTTCAAGAAGGTTGACGTTGTTGTGTTGGATCATCCTATTTATGGAGATGATGGATTTGATTTACTGCTTGCGGTTAGTGTTATTATCCTTATAATATATTTTTTTCATAATACGAGCTAATTAGTTAATCTTGAAGTTAACATTGTCGGTGTTTTTGAATATTATGTTTTTTTATTCGGAACACAAAGAGAAGGTGATTACCAATGAAAGTGATGTTGATGAAGATCTTGGTGGTTATATACTTGGTAAATCTACCCGCCTTTCATCTTCCTTTGATGCCTATCAGTATCATGTAAGTGTTTCACAATGTGCCTTATATATATTATAGATAATGCTTCTAATTACTTTCTTCTATACTTATATGTTTATCATTCATTATTATGTAGAATGACCCAAAAGGAAAGTCAAAGATTGTATTTGATCACGAGACTGTATCTCTAAAGGTTGTTTGTTATATACTAATTTAATTTAATACTTATTTTCAATACATATAATAAACTTTTATTCTATTCGGTTTTTTTCTTTTCCAATATGTAATCCTTTTAATGAATAATTTTTTTAATTGTAATATGTTAAATCTTTTATGGTTTTGTAGGTTCATCCTAAGGTCAAATCAAAGTTTTATGTTGGAGATAAAGTGCTTTCGACAAAGGTTGTTTATGATTCGATAATATAGTTTGATGTTTTTTTTCTATAAAAATAATTAATATTTTGAAGATTCATTTTTGTTAATGTGAAAACCCAGTTTGATGTTGTTTTGAATACTTTTTTCATACCAAACCACACATTACATGTATAAAAACATGCTTAATTAGTATATAATTCATTTAATTATTTCATTCTATATCAATATGTTAATTGTTTTATTTTCTTTAGGTTGAACGAAAAGGAAAATCAACTGATTTTGTTTCTGAGCAAAATCTGAATTCTCACGTTGTCTCTCAAGTAAGATACCGTAACCATGAATGGTTACTTTTATTACGTAAAGGACCGTGTATCTTATTGTTGTACAATTTTATGTATATGATTTTTACACTTGTTGTGTCTTATTAAATTATGTAGGCTAAACCAAAGTCTAAGTTATTCAGATCCACAACATCAACCGCCCTTCAAGTTGGCCGTAAATGCTCTACATCAAAAAAGTTAAAAAAAAAAAAACTGATGTAATTAAATTCACCAAGAAAGCCGAAAGCAGACTGGTATACTTTATAATATTTTTTTCCTTCTAATAGCACATAATACAAGACACATAACTTATTAATCAATAAGGTAATTAATCATTTTATTTTTTCTCAGCGTTTACCAACTGATGTTTCAAGCCATCTGTGTCTTTCTCTTGACAACTTGCACCATGTTACAGTTCAGAACCAAAAATGTGAACTCCTTAAGTTGGGCACAAGAGGCGAGAAGTCTGGGAAGGGTTTCAGGTATGGTTTTAAAAAGTGGCCAGCTTTCTTGAAATTGAATTCCATCGACTTCGGCTCTACTCTTTTCTTTACGTACGTGAAGTCTTCTCAGCTTTTGATGTTGACCAAAGTCGTACCCAAGATCACAAAGAAAAGACGTCGTTCATGAATGTTGGTTATTATGTTTATGTTAGATGGTTAAGCATGAATATTAACTGTCGTTTTATGGTTGGTTTGTTTTGATACTTGGGGATAGTATTGATGGTTTGTTAGACAAGGCTTTTGGTAATATGTATTTGTTGTTGATATGCTTATGATGTGGTTAGTGTGAAATTCATTTTTTGTTACCATATAACCTATATAATAGAAAATAAATAAATAAAACCTAAATATATTGTTGATTATGAAGAAATATGTTTTTTTTCAAATTCCTTAACATTTGACTTTTATTATGATTCTTCAACAATCATTTTATTTTCGTATTGATATGATATTTTTGGCATGTTCCACATAATTGTAACAAATTATAAGGAAACAATTAAAATTGATTTCTATCAATACATATTTGGAAATATATATCGTTAATTATTACATAAATTTTTAAAAGATTTGTAATAACATTTATTTGTTCTATTTTACAATATGTCACCAATCTATATATATATATTCTCCATCACATTGTTGTTTATGTAACTAATCAACATGGATTATGTAACATGTTTTTAAACTAATAAGCATATATTATCACATGGTTGATAAGGTTTCGGTATGTGTTTTCATTTATGTTTTTGAAGTAATCATATATTATCACATGGTTGATAAGCATATATTATTACAATTGATTTTATTTCATATATGTTTTTCAAGTAATCAGCATATATTATGACAAATTAAAAATTAATTTAATTAATTTGATAATTTATAATATATATATATTCTTAATTGTTTTGTCTACGTTACATGTGTTTGTAGGTTAATCAGCCACATACCATTTTATCATTTATTCATACACCTTATTCATCATAGAATTTTTCGTTTATTAATATACATGTATATATTTATTTGTTTAGAAAGATAGATTAACAACCCGTGAGTATTCACGGGTTATAACCTAGTGTATTCTATAGTAAAATAATGGAATTAAAAGGCAAGAACAATTGAGAAAAAGG
This sequence comes from Helianthus annuus, assembly GCF_002127325.2. Taxonomy (NCBI): domain Eukaryota; kingdom Viridiplantae; phylum Streptophyta; class Magnoliopsida; order Asterales; family Asteraceae; genus Helianthus; species Helianthus annuus. Next base: position 106,485,869 of record NC_035437.2, read on the forward strand.
GTGTGGGTCGAGATTTTTAACAAGTTAAGAGGGTTTGGGTCTTTTAAATCTTAAATAATAAAAGAAATACATGACTAATGTAGGCTAGTTATATGAAATCAAAGCTAAATTAAATTGATGAAACTTTAAAAATAGCTTAAATATAACTAATCCTTGAAATCTTGAGTTAATAAAATCAATTACATTACATAAGTATTATAATCACATATATATGTGTCAAATAATAATTCTACCAACGTATTGAATAAGTTTTGGATATTAGAATCGGCCATAATTAATACATGTGTATTTTATATATGTCAGTGTATGTGTGTATGTGTGCATATACAATCCATATTATGCCTGTTATAATATCTCTATATATATATATATATGTGTAGATATGCCTTCACATCAAAGGGTATTTTATATTATGCTAGGTTATAACACCGTGTATTACACGGGTTGGAAAAAAATGGAATTTTACATACTAAATAATAAAACAATATATCTTTAAAAACCTCATTTATTAGACGGTATGAATAAATGTAATTTTATATATTAAATAATAAAAAATATTATATTTTTAAGAACCTTGTGTAATGTAATTTATATACCAAATAATAAAAAAGTTAAATCTTGAAAAACTCTATGTATTACACGAGTTGAATAAATGTAATTTTAGATTAATAGCATATTAAGTAAATATAATTTTGGATTAATAGTGTATTAAATAAATATAATTTTGGACAAAGTCTTATATATAAATTTTAAGTAGTTGATAAATAATAAAAATACTAATAATAGTAAAAAATCTAATTTATATACAAAATAATAAATATAAAGTAAAGGCGGAAACCCCCAAAAATAGTTGTCTCCAATGAATGACACGTGTCACATATAGGTTTCTTTTATTATATAGTATATAGATATAGATGTTCACATCATCGGTTGTTTCAATCGATAACATAATTTGTTTTCATATCATGGATCGATAACCAACGCTACAAATGTGACAAACAATACTACAAAAAGGGGGGTGGATATGAAATACCGAGTATAAAGTTAACCGAATAGACTATAAAGAAATTGAACTAAAGTAGAGTATATGGTCTAAATATGGAGTAAAGTGAAATAACAAAGTAAAATGTGCATGGTCTAAATATGGAAGAGTGAAATAAGTCGTTTTATACTTAAGATTTATGAATATATAAAACTCACTGAAATTAAACTAATAATATTTATCCATAAGATATTAAACTAATAATATCTAGTAGGAGGGTTATCTATAATATAAGATATTAAACTAAATAATATTTAGTAAGAGGGTTATCTATAATTAATTAGAAAATATTAAACTAAAATAATAGTTATCTATAAAAGATGGCCTAATATAATGACAAATGTCCCTAAAGTGGTTTCTTTTATTATATAATATAGATTCAGATGTATATATAAGTATATCTTGCACAAAAAGATAACATGTTAAAAGCTTCCTTAAATTTTCGCAAAACCATCTTCATACGTATAAGTTATATATGTAAAGCTCATATTTGTCGGCGTTGTCAGTATTTTGTTCGATGTCAGTTCGTTACCACTTATCGTTCAGTAGTCTTCCCGCAAATCAACATTAGCATACTGTCAAGCCGGATAGACTTTCTTCGGCACTCCAAAAGCCTAATTAAGTTAATTTGTGCCTTAAACACTATTTATTATCGCATAAACATTCGTTGATCGCGTAATTAAAAGCATTAAACACGTTCGATTGTAGTGAACTAGGATTTCTTTTCGAGTCTAATCTACAATCACTAGGATCCTCTCACGAAAACATTCTTACAATAATCAAAAAATGTTTTCATTGCATGTACCAAAAACGCCAAGATCCACTATCCAAAACGTATTTCAAAAGTGAATAAATAATTAATGTCCTCGGCATGTTTAGGCGACATTAGTTGGGGCATAGTCTATATGGAATAGACTTGCCAAACTAGAAATAATTCACAAGAACAATGTAGTTACATTTGATATGTTACATTTACTTGCCTATGTATAATAAGTAATGTTGTTATTCATTGATATATATATATATATATAGGGTGGAGTTCTAGAGTGAACACTAGTGCATTTGCGAACTGAGAGAACAAATCCTAGCCATTGATCTACACACGTGTATGGCCAGGATTAGTTCACTCAGTTCGCAAGCTACACTAGTGTTCACTCTTGAACCTAATCCTATATATATATATATATATATATATATATATATATATATATGTTGTACAGATTGTCTTTGCCAGGGTACTACGGCCTCATCTGTGAGTAGTGGCATCTACGACGATGTGGATCCTATGAAGATAGCGTCGGACGAAGAGTTCCCACATGTTGTGGAGATTGTTTCTTCTGATGATGAGGATCTTGACGACTTTCAGCCATTCGCGCTACCTGATCCTGTCATTGATAGCGAGCCTATGGAGGATGATGTTTTAGCTGTGGGTCCACAGCTAAACGAGTTTGTTATTATTGGTTATCTCGATTGAGCACACATTGTCGACTACATTCCATTGGATATTGTTCCCCTCGCTGGGATCCTAGGATTTATCGTTGTGTACGATGACGAGGATGACGTCCCCGTCATCCATGTCGATCACTTGGAAGATGAGATTGGTGATGGTGAGGTCCTTGACATAGCCATTTTGGAGGTTTCGTCACCGGTCGTTTCTATAGTAGATATCTCCTCTTTTGATGCTAGTGACAACGTGTCTTCCTCAGCCATCCGCCGTGATGGATTACGGGCGGATGCCACTGATAGTAGCTTTGATACCATACCCATCGCTACCCAGTCTCCTGTTCATACCCCTGCACCTATTTCAGCCCCCATTGCTACCCATGCCGTTGTTCCATCTAATACACCAACTCCTCACTCTACCCCCATCACTCCCACTACTAGACACCCACTTACATCACTTGCTGTTGATCCTCACCGTACTGACCTACATATCATATTGTCTCATGAGATTCCAGCAACCCGCCCTGGAAAGGGCACTTCTCGACAGCCGACTTATCCCGATACTCGTGTACCAGTCGATCACTTGTCCACACCATACCCCTCGCCACTTATGTCTGAGTCCGATCCTTACCATCTGTGTCACCATCCTGTCTTCATTTCTGATGATGCTACTCTCTCTTTTCAGCTACAGTTCCAGGTTCTTTCCCGTCGGGTCAGAGAGTTAGAGCAGTTTAGGGATTCTATGCCACCACCACCAGCCTACCCTCCACCATCTATTCCACCACCACCATCATCACCACTACCACCATCTTCACCACGTTCACGTCCCCTTGCCAACCTTGAGGCTCGTGTGCTCACTTTGGAGCAGCGAGCCAATCTTTCAGATAGCCGTATGAGTCACGTACTGGATGAGATGGATCATCTCCACAGTTTGGTTGTCCCCGCCCCACCCCCATCTCCTTCAGCACCCTAGTCATCTTTTGTTTGCAGGTACTTTTGTGTGGGAGTTGTAGACTGACTTCTTTGTATGTATGAAGACCAGGTTTGAGCTAGAGACACTTGAAGATCTTGGAAGACCAATGTAGGAGAAAAAGACTTACTACTTTTGTATTATGAACTTGTATGACCGAGGTGATGTAACCTCGAGTCCTTTTGTTTTTCTTCTACAAAAAAAATGTATCAAGTTGTCCGATATATAAAAGCTCAGTAGTTGTTTTCTTTATTATACATTGTTGCTTATATGTGTGCATGTGTTGCTTATGTGATTGCATGTTTGCATGATGTGATGATCATTTATGTTACATATATATATATAGACACTTATTTGGTGAACATTTGTCTAACCTACCCGATACTTCTTGATAGAACACAATGCCGCCAAGACGAAACACCAACTCAAACCCACTACCAAGGACAGAAGCCGAACTTTATAAGCGCATCTCACTGGCGATCGCGCAGCACGAAGCCAACCACTCCGAGCATAGCGGTGGCACTTCAAGAAACAATCCCCCTACTAGTAATGTTAAGTCCTCTATGACATTATGTATTCCATTCGTCCTTTGTCAATGCTCACTAGTGGTTTGTTGTTGCAAATGTTTCAGGCTGTGTCACACACTGACTTTTGCGGAAGCGTGATTTGCTGTGACTTGCTTAATATCATTGCATTCAACCATAACAAACAACTATATGACAAAACCAGATATTCATCCATAGATTGTTTTCAAAATAATACAACCGTCATTGTTTAACATCAAACTAAGACTTCAAGTTTACATATCAACCCATTGTTTTAAGTTCTCTTTTGGACCTCACAAAAGCTATTTAACAAAACAAAGATCTGAACCATGTACCTATCAAAGATATAATACATGATCCAAACCCTTCAACTATGGATGACATCATTTATTGAAGATACATCTTGTAAACTTCTACGCCCGCCAGATCCATTCTTAATTTCCTGAAATACATGTAGTTTGAAAACATCAACAGAAGTTGAGTGAGTTCATGTGTTTTGTATGTGTGGCACGAGTATCCTTGAAACATTTGTAAGTATGTATGTATGTATTTGTAATCTGGTATGAAGCAACAAGGAAAACAGATCAATTAATGCGTAGCTAATACATTAATATAAGTGACATGGTATAGGAAGCACTCAACCCTTTATGCGTATTTCGTACCGGACCCTCCGGCGAAACGACATAGTCACCACATGCGGCCAACTTGCAGGCCCATGGGTGGGGTTCACAACACCCAATAGATCTATCACTCATGCCCCTCGGTCCTTATACAAGGATTAATGGTCTTAAGTCAATCGCCTATCCATTCACATGATCTAGCAGTATATCCCTTAGCTAATCATACCATTTGTAATTGTTTGTAAACAGTATGTAACATGTACTTCACCCCCGAAGTTATAAAACTGAAAACAGTTAAAAGAAAAAGGGGAACATGAACTCACAGTTTTGCGTTCTTCGTATCCAATGTAACTCAAAGCTTCCTCTAGAACGCACGACTACCTACATTGTCACACCCCCAAATTACCACATAGGGAGTGTCCCTGTTAGGCGTGTGACATACCAATAACGAGCCACCAATTACATTGAACCCATACAAGTTATAAATAAAATCCCCATTATTAATAAAAACATCTTCAACAAGGTTAAACGAAAATCAATAAGTTCATCGGAAGCAAATAGTAAACGAAGTTAAACTGTTTCAAAACCAAAGTATAGTATCAAGAAATCATTCGCATAAATCCTCCCAGTCGACCCATGACCACTCTAGCTACTCCAGATGTCACACCCCCAAAATCCACCCGCGGATAACACCCGCTTCGGGGGCGTGACTGACCAGGATCCAGCCACCTATTATACTGAATACTTGAGTTGATAACGAAAGTAATACTTACTAATCATAAGCTTAGCAAATATTAAGTTCAGAGTTTAAAGTTTTAAGTCCAAAACAGTAATAAGTAGCGGAAGCATAAGTAAGGTAGTTTAAAACAAAGTTCATGATTCAAAATATGGTAACACCCAACACAAGGGTGAACAGACACTACACGTTCCCAAGCTGCAAGCTCCATCGTCACTGGTTACCTGCAAAGCATGCAGTAAGGGGTCAACAATAATGTTGAGTGAGTTCACTAGTTGTCCAGTTTTAATTACCAAAAACTTTGTTTCACCGGTTAATTTATCCGTTTATACATGCCCTGGGGAGCTACCCCAAAAGTTAGCGACTAAACTGTTTTTCCAATACCGAACACTAGGTAACCGTTGCGTATCCGCAGGATGCCCCGATGTCAATGTTCTATCATCATTGACGGATTTCTGAGTACATTAGTTCACGACCGATCCCAAACCAGGGCACGGTGTGAGGCTGGTAAACACCTAAATAGCGCTATCAACTAATAACCCGTTCGCCTAACCCGGCGACTAATCGGTATTTGTAGTAGGGACTTGAGTGATAGAGTTTCGTTTAGTGCCGTTAGTTGCAATCCGTATAAACAGTAATTAACCAAAAGGTTTCCCAATACCCGGGAAGGAAAAGTAAGCTTTGTTCCCAATAACTAGGGAAGGTATGTAAATGGTATCCCCTTTTACTAGGGGATAGGGTTGTTAGTCTCGTGTCCCAAACCACCGGGACGCATGCTTTTAAGTTGTGAACTCACCTTGGGTTGCTCGGTAGGTTTAGGTTACTTGTCAATCACGTTGGTCACCACGTCCTAACATGGTTACCGGTATAGGTCAGGTTCGGTGTACAAGTAATCACGTAAGAACATATACAGGCACATAACATGCATACAAGTAATAGTCATGGGGTTATTGGGCCGGCCTAACAATTAAGCAGTCAACAGTAACACATAACCCAGTCAACAGATAGCCCATAACACATAATGGCCCAATAACCAAAGTGGACAGCCCAGTCGCAACCAGCTGGTCTCGAGTCGCAACCAGGTGGTTGCGGCTTGTCACGTTATGGTTGCGAGTCGCAACCGTGGTCTCGAGTTGTCACGTTGTGGTTGCGAGTCGCAACCGTCGTAGTCTCGAGTCGTAATCACGTGGTTTCGACTTGTCATGCTTTGGTTGCGAGTCGCAACGGTGCGGTTTCGAGTCGGAATGCTGTGGTTGCGAGTCGGAAACTGTCATTTTCATGCACACGTGATGATGCAGAACCATCAGTCCAAATTGTACATATGAAATCAGACCCAGATTTGGAAACAGCCAATAAGGTTTCTACAAACACTTTTCCTAATCTGACCATTACTAAAATATGGATCAAACATTGCCATTTTAAATCTTCCAACCATCTTCAACTAGTTCATCAAATGTTCATAGTTTCTAGGGTTTTCTCCTTAACAAAATCATATATTTATGAACCAAAAATCACATATTTACAACAAGATCATGATGCAAAATAAGAAATCATACATTATATATCCGAAATCTCATATTTAACAACATCATTTTGCAAGAACAATGAAGCATTCATTTTTATAATCTTGAACATAGTTTTGGTTGGCATAAACATTCCTAAACTACGATTTCTAAACATGTTACCACATAGTGTCAAACTTTTACAAATCAACCTAAAAGTCATACAAAAACTACTAACCAAGCATTTCTTAGTTCGTACAACATACATACATCTTAAACACAAAAGATAACACTAACCGGTTATGAAAAGGGGGAGCCGAAAACAAAGAGAAGAGAATGAGAGAAGATGGAGTGTCCGAGTGATGATCTTGACCGAGTCCTTGTCCGAGATCCTTGCTTGAACCGAGAATTTGGAAGAGTTTGGATGTTGTTTGAGGGTTTTCTTAGTTGAGAGAAAATAAGGAGTGTATGTGTTGGTGTGTTGTGTAAAATGAAGGAAATGAAGGAAAGTGGGGATTTATATACAAGCATCAAAATAGGCTAAGGGTGGTTTCGGCCCAAACCGGTTACGGCCCAAAGGCCCACTCGCAACCGCCCGGTTGCGAGTCATGGTCTCGACTCACGTATATTTATATATAATACGTACATTCAACACACATTAAGCAAATAAATATCACGTTTCCATTTAATAATATTTATATACACAAAATATTACAAGGTGTTCGTTCGGAAAAACCTAGAGTGTCACATTATCCCCAAGTTTTAAGAACTTTCGTCCCGAAAGTTGAAGCAGCCACTGCCAAGCTAGCGTGTTTTAACGGGGTGTCACATCATCCCCCCGTTAGTTTGGAATTTCGTCCCGAAATTCGGTTGTAGCTTCAGTGCTGGGGTTTTCGTTTGGGAACAGCTGGGGATACTTAGACCTCATCTGGTCTTCCCGCTCCCAGGTAAACTCTGGGCCGCGTCGTGAGTTCCAACGAACTCGCACAAGGGGTATCTGGCTACGTTTGAGGGTTTTGATCTCTCGATCCATGATCTCCATCGGTTCCTCAGTAAAGTGTAGCTGTTCATCAATAGTCAGTTCCTTAAAAGGAATCACAAGTGTTTCATCCGACAAACACTTCTTCAGGTTAGATACGTGAAAAACGTTGTGCACTGCACTCAGCTCTGCAGGCAGGTTTAATCTATAAGCAATCTTACCGATTTTCTCGGTAATTTCGAATGGTCCAACATATCGTGGATTTAGCTTGCCCCGTTTACCGAAACGGACCACACCCTTCCAGGGTGAGACTTTAAGTAGAACCCGGTCCCCGACCTGGAATTCTAACGGTTTCCTACGCTTGTCAGCGTAGCTTTTCTGACGGTCACGAGCTGCCGCCATGCGTTGCCTGATCTGGGAAATCTTTTCCGTTGTATCTACCACTAGTTCTGGGCCTGTGAGTTGACTATCACCGACTTCCGCCCAGCAAAGAGGTGATCGGCATTTACGACCGTACAATGCCTCAAAAGGTGCCGCCTGAATACTGGTGTGGTAGCTGTTATTGTAGGAGAATTCTACCAGCGGTAGATGCTTCTCCCAGTTTTTGCCAAAATCGATCACACATGCTCTAAGCATGTCTTCCAGGGTTTGGATGGTGCGTTCAGACTGCCCATCCGTTTGCGGGTGATAAGCGGTGCTCATGTCCAAACGTGAGCCAAAGGATTTGTGCATAGCTTGCCACAGCTCGGAAGTAAAACGAGCGTCTCGGTCGGAGATAATAGAAGTTGGCACCCCGTGCCTGGAGACTACTTCCTTTAAATAGATTTCTGCCAAGGTTGAGAACTTGTCTGTTTCCTTAATGGCCAGAAAGTGTGCAGACTTAGTCAATCGATCTACTATCACCCAAATGGTGTCATTCCCGCGTTGGGATCTAGGTAGCCCTGTAACAAAATCCATGGAAATCTGCTCCCATTTCCACTTCGGGATTTCCGGTTGCTGTAGTAGGCCTGCGGGTTTCTGATACTCGATCTTGACTCTCGCGCAGGTCAAACATTTGCCAACATAGGCTGCTATGTGGGCTTTCATGCCAGGCCACCAGTAAGTGGTCTTTAAGTCGTGGTACATCTTATCTGCACCAGGATGTACTGAATAACGGGACTTATGGGCTTCGTCCATCACAAGCTCTCGTAGATCTCCGTAAAGTGGGACCCAAATGCGCCCTGCCACATAGTAGGCGCCGTCTTCTTCCTGTTTTAGTTGCTGCCTCGATCCTCGCAGGGACTCAGCCCTGATGTTTTCCGGTTTCAGAGCTTCAATCTGAGCATTTCGAATCTGAGTAGGGAGACTAGACTGGATGGTAAGTTGTAATGCTCGCACGCGTTTAGGTACAGTGTCTTTCCGGCTGAGGGCGTCTGCCACGACATTGGCCTTGCCCGGATGGTACTTAATGGCGCATTCGTAATCATTCAAAAGTTCGACCCATCGACGTTGTCGCATGTTTAATTCCTTCTGCTTGAAGATATGCTCGAGGCTCCTGTGATCGGTGTAAATGGTGCACTTGGTACCGTACAGGTAATGTCTCCATATCTTAAGCGCAAATATCACCGCTCCTAGTTCCAAGTCGTGTGTTGTGTAGTTCCTTTCGTGTGTCTTGAGTTGTCGAGATGCGTAGGCAATAACTTTCTTGCGCTGCATTAACACGCAACCGAGCCCATGAATAGACGCATCGCAGTAAACCACAAAGTCATCTGTTCCTTCAGGTAACGAGAGAATAGGAGCACTGCAGAGGTTATCCTTTAGTTTCTGAAACGCGGCTTCCTGAGCTTCACCCCATTTATAAACCATACCCTTCTGAGTAAGAGCCGTGAGAGGCTGAGCGATCTTTGAAAATCCCATGATAAATCTTCGATAGTATCCCGCCAGTCCCAAGAATTGGCGGACCTCAGTCGGAGTCTTCGGGGTAGGCCAATTCTTTAAAGAGTCGATCTTAGCCGGGTCGACGTGGATTCCGTCCTTGTTAACCACGTGCCCAAGGAAATGGACTTCTCGAAGCCAGAAGTCGCATTTCGTGAACTTGGCATACAGTTGCTCATTGCGAAGGAGTTCGAGGATAAGGCGTAGGTGCTGTTCATGCTCTTCCTGACTTTTCGAGTAGATCAAGATGTCGTCTATAAACACGATCACGAACTTGTCGAGGTAGGGTTTGCATACCCGGTTCATGAGATCCATGAACACTGCAGGGGCGTTGGTCATTCCGAAGGGCATAACGAGGAATTCATAATGACCATAACGAGTTCTGAACGCAGTTTTGGAAATATCTTCATTACGGACCCTTAACTGATGGTAGCCTGATCGCAGGTCAATCTTAGAATAGTAGCTCGATCCTTGCAACTGATCGAATAGGTCGTCGATTCGAGGGAGAGGGTAACGATTCTTGATGGTGACCTTGTTCAACTCACGATAGTCAATGCACATTCGGAATGTGCCATCCTTCTTCTTAACAAAGAGTACCGGTGCTCCCCAGGGTGATGAACTAGGGCGAATAAACCCTTTATCCAAAAGTTCCTGTAGTTGAGCAGAGAGTTCCTTCAATTCTGCGGGGGTAGTCGATAAGGTGCACGAGCTATAGGCGCTGCTCCGGGAGCTAGCTCGATTTGAAATTCGACCTGACGATGGGGAGGGAGTCCAGGTAATTCCTCAGGAAATACCTCGGGATAGTCGCGTACTACCGGAAAATCCTCAATCCTCTTCTCCTTTTCCTGCGTGTTGGTGACAAGTGCCAAGATAGCGGTGTGCCCTTTTCGTAAACACTTCTGGGCCTTCAAGAAAGAGATAACGCCGGAGATTTCTCCACTTTTGCCACCTTGTACAATGAGGGGTTTGCCAGAACGGCGAGGAATACGAACTGCTTTCTCCTGACAGAAGATCTCAGCGCGATGCTTGGATAACCAATCCATACCAATAACGACGTCGAAGCTTCCAAGAGTAACAGGGAAAAGATCGATGCTAAATGTCTGACCAGACAACTCTAGTTTGCAGCCCTTGACAACATGTGAGGCCTCAATGTTTCTACCGTTAGCTAACTCGACGATGTGAGGAGAACTTAGTAACGAACGCGGACGCTTAAGCTTCTTACTAATACGTAGGGATACATAACTAGCATCGGCACCGGAATCAAATAACACAGAAACATAACGATCATCGAGTAGGAACTTACCCGCCACGACATTGGGGTCATTCCTTGCTTCTCCAGCTCCAATCACAAAAGCCCTTCCTCTTGCACCATTCCCAGCATTGTTGTTCTGATTGTTGTTCCCAGCTCCCTGATTGTTGCGGTTCTGATTCAGTTCAGGGCAATCCTTCTTAAAGTGCCCCTCAGCTCCACACTTAAAACATGCTCTGTTGTTTCCCTGCTGCTGTTGCTGTAGAGGTGGTTGCTGATTCTGTCTTGCTGGGAACTGACTCCTACAATCCTTGGCTTCGTGCCCCCATCTTGTGGCATCGCTGACACTGGCCCTTGTTACATGCCCCATTATGGTGTCTGTTACACTTGTTGCACTTAGGGTAGCTTCCCCGGTAGCCACCCTGTTGCTGAGTACCCTTGTTGTTTTCAGTTTTCCTTTGCTGCGCTGGGGCCTGAGTGGGGTTAGCATCCTTGCTTTGACTTCCTTCCCACTTACGCTTGCTGTCACTAGAAGTTCCGACGGTAGCACTGATCCTTTTGGGCAACCTGCCCTCTTCTACGGCCTGATCAGTAAGTTTGTGAGCAAGTCGAACAATCGGCTGAATGGTAGTGTGGTTGGCTGAAGTGACATGGCTTCGAATTTCTGGAGCCAAACCCTTGATGTACAGTTCGATTCTTCGATACATAGGTCGTGACATGTTCGGGCAAAGAGCAGCATAATCATTGGACAGCTTGGTGTAAGTTTCAATCTCTGACCCAACCATCTTGAGCTCATAGTACTCGTTCTCAAGCTTGTGAATGTCATCCCGGTGACAGTATTCCTCCTTGATCATGTCCTTGAAATCCTCCCATGCAGTAGCATTTGCAGTTTCCAACCCAAACATCTGGATCTGCGCCTTCCACCAAGAAAGCGCGCTTCCTTCAAGCGTAGCAGTAGCAAATTTCACCCAATTTGCAGGGGGACACTCGCAAACAGCGAAGACAGCTTCAATTTTCTCAATCCAATGCAGAAGACCTATGGCACCCTCAGTGCCGTTGAAAGGGAGAGGCTTGCAATCCATGAAAGTTTTGAAAGTACACACTGGTGGTTGCGCAGGTGCATGCTGACCTAAAGGGTGAGAAGCGAAACGTATAGGTTTAGAGGCGAAAAGTCGATGTGGCGGTAGGATCTAAACATCCTAAAACAACGAGCTTACCTATAGGGTGAGCTGCGAAAGCTGCAGCCACGGTGTTGAGCAGGTTAGTGAACTGAGCCTGCGTCATGTTGATATTTCCCCTTCCACGTCCACTCATTGTCTTCATAACCAGAAAACACAGTATGAGTGTGATGCCGTAGTGTAGCGAGAATGAGATGAAGAGAGAGGTTCATCTATCTAATTAGGCATACTAATATGTATAGCAAAACAGGAAACATAAAGCAAACAAGTAAACACTGGTCCGAGCTATGAGGTCAAAAGTGTCGAGCCTTGCACTTGGAGTGTAGTGTCGTTGCGAGTCACGGGTTATAGTCTGGTTTTCTCCAAAAAGATTTTCCCCTTTCTAAAACCAAGTTCACTATAACCAATGGCTCTGATACCAATCTGTCACACCCCCAAAATCCACCCGCGGATAACACCCGCTTCGGGGGCGTGACTGACCAGGATCCAGCCACCTATTATACTGAATACTTGAGTTGATAACGAAAGTAATACTTACTAATCATAAGCTTAGCAAATATTAAGTTCAGAGTTTAAAGTTTTAAGTCCAAAACAGTAATAAGTAGCGGAAGCATAAGTAAGGTAGTTTAAAACAAAGTTCATGATTCAAAATATGGTAACACCCAACACAAGGGTGAACAGACACTACACGTTCCCAAGCTGCAAGCTCCATCGTCACTGGTTACCTGCAAAGCATGCAGTAAGGGGTCAACAATAATGTTGAGTGAGTTCACTAGTTGTCCAGTTTTAATTACCAAAAACTTTGTTTCACCGGTTAATTTATCCGTTTATACATGCCCTGGGGAGCTACCCCAAAAGTTAGCGACTAAACTGTTTTTCCAATACCGAACACTAGGTAACCGTTGCGTATCCGCAGGATGCCCCGATGTCAATGTTCTATCATCATTGACGGATTTCTGAGTACATTAGTTCACGACCGATCCCAAACCAGGGCACGGTGTGAGGCTGGTAAACACCTAAATAGCGCTATCAACTAATAACCCGTTCGCCTAACCCGGCGACTAATCGGTATTTGTAGTAGGGACTTGAGTGATAGAGTTTCGTTTAGTGCCGTTAGTTGCAATCCGTATAAACAGTAATTAACCAAAAGGTTTCCCAATACCCGGGAAGGAAAAGTAAGCTTTGTTCCCAATAACTAGGGAAGGTATGTAAATGGTATCCCCTTTTACTAGGGGATAGGGTTGTTAGTCTCGTGTCCCAAACCACCGGGACGCATGCTTTTAAGTTGTGAACTCACCTTGGGTTGCTCGGTAGGTTTAGGTTACTTGTCAATCACGTTGGTCACCACGTCCTAACATGGTTACCGGTATAGGTCAGGTTCGGTGTACAAGTAATCACGTAAGAACATATACAGGCACATAACATGCATACAAGTAATAGTCATGGGGTTATTGGGCCGGCCTAACAATTAAGCAGTCAACAGTAACACATAACCCAGTCAACAGATAGCCCATAACACATAATGGCCCAATAACCAAAGTGGACAGCCCAGTCGCAACCAGCTGGTCTCGAGTCGCAACCAGGTGGTTGCGGCTTGTCACGTTATGGTTGCGAGTCGCAACCGTGGTCTCGAGTTGTCACGTTGTGGTTGCGAGTCGCAACCGTCGTAGTCTCGAGTCGTAATCACGTGGTTTCGACTTGTCATGCTTTGGTTGCGAGTCGCAACGGTGCGGTTTCGAGTCGGAATGCTGTGGTTGCGAGTCGGAAACTGTCATTTTCATGCACACGTGATGATGCAGAACCATCAGTCCAAATTGTACATATGAAATCAGACCCAGATTTGGAAACAGCCAATAAGGTTTCTACAAACACTTTTCCTAATCTGACCATTACTAAAATATGGATCAAACATTGCCATTTTAAATCTTCCAACCATCTTCAACTAGTTCATCAAATGTTCATAGTTTCTAGGGTTTTCTCCTTAACAAAATCATATATTTATGAACCAAAAATCACATATTTACAACAAGATCATGATGCAAAATAAGAAATCATACATTATATATCCGAAATCTCATATTTAACAACATCATTTTGCAAGAACAATGAAGCATTCATTTTTATAATCTTGAACATAGTTTTGGTTGGCATAAACATTCCTAAACTACCATTTCTAAACATGTTACCACATAGTGTCAAACTTTTACAAATCAACCTAAAAGTCATACAAAAACTACTAACCAAGCATTTCTTAGTTCGTACAACATACATACATCTTAAACACAAAAGATAACACTAACCGGTTATGAAAAGGGGGAGCCGAAAACAAAGAGAAGAGAATGAGAGAAGATGGAGTGTCCGAGTGATGATCTTGACCGAGTCCTTGTCCGAGATCCTTGCTTGAACCGAGAATTTGGAAGAGTTTGGATGTTGTTTGAGGGTTTTCTTAGTTGAGAGAAAATAAGGAGTGTATGTGTTGGTGTGTTGTGTAAAATGAAGGAAATGAAGGAAAGTGGGGATTTATATACAAGCATCAAAATAGGCTAAGGGTGGTTTCGGCCCAAACCGGTTACGGCCCAAAGGCCCACTCGCAACCGCCCGGTTGCGAGTCATGGTCTCGACTCACGTATATTTATATATAATACGTACATTCAACACACATTAAGCAAATAAATATCACGTTTCCATTTAATAATATTTATATACACAAAATATTACAAGGTGTTCGTTCGGAAAAACCTAGAGTGTCACACCAGACAGCAAGTTCCCCAAATCCAAGATACCTAACGACCTGCGAGCATGCAACAAGTGTATCAGACAACGCTGGTGAGTCCATAGTTTTACAAAAACGTTGGTTACCAAGTGTTTAGTTAATCCATTGAATTTAGTTCCGAAAGTAATATTGAAAACAATGTTGATAATACCCCATTACAAGACGGCTTCTGATTATTTTGCCCTTTCTCCAATGCTCCTATCAAAGCATTGGTCATGACTAGGTCATTAGTTCAACACCCGTCCTCCCAGGTACGGGGTGAGGTTGCCAAACCTAAGTAGCGCTACTAACTAATACCATGTTACCTTCCCGGTAACCAAACAACACGGAGGGACTTTAAAGGTGATAGGAAGAGTATATTATCCAACATTCCCGTTTTTTTTTACCCAAAAGACTTATCCCTCCCAGGAATACCCACTGACTGTCCCAACCACCGGGACGCATGCTCAGAAGAGATGAACTCACCTTAGAGTGCTCGGTATGTTATGTTACGTGTTTACCGTTGACCGACCAAACCCTAGAATGGTCATCATTATTAATCAGTTTTGTAACTCTCAGTCATACATCCTTTATACATATTACAAAATTAACACCACATATTGCCATACAAGTTGTAACACTCATCCATGCAACCCAACACCTTAACACACATCATAGGATTATAAAATAGGCGTTTGATTCACATCCTGTTCGTTTACACGACCTATCCAAATACAGGTTGACATCCTTTATCATGCAAACATGTTTTCACAATAATTCTTAATCTAGTTCGAGTTTACAGCAAGTTGTGAGTGAGGCCCAACAGTTAACACATAAACCACCTAACATATATATCTAAATCACTTTATTGGGCACATTAATACTCCCAAACCCAAAGGAAGCACCCAACCTAGTGATTTATCCTAAACGACATATGCAGCCCAAACTAACTGGCCGTTAACATTACTTAGTCCAAACAATGTAACAACCCTTTTAATAAGTGATGACCCAACCAATATGTTTACCACTTATCACTGCATTCGGCCCAGACTTGTGTGTGAAGCCCCAAACAAATCTTATGTTATTTATTCCATATGATTCCCTATACCCCTATGTCCTGCTAATGAAATTTATACAAAAATCAAAACAATAAATTTTATCAATGCTAATTAGGTCCGTACACTTTAAAACTTCGGCCCAAAAGAGTTTACCCCAAAACCGATTTATGAATTTATTGAATAAAGGTAGTGGCCGACATATTAATATACTCACACAAGACCTCTCTCCTGATGTCATGAAGTAATTATAATAAAAGAATAATTTCTAGACATTATGTGCAAATCTGATGACCCTTACAAACATAGCCAATCAATTATGTTCACCGATTTCTTCTATTGGACCAATTGGATTTGGTGGGCTGACAAGTATATATAGGCCACTAACCTTAGATTGACTAAAGGATTCAACTAACCTACCCGATTGGACCGAAAAATTAATGAATATATTGCTTTAGATCTTACCACTAAAATCAACTTATGCTACACTCATAGGGCCGCCCAACTATTTCTACCTTACACATGATTGGACCGAAAATTAGACTATTATATATTTCTTGTTTGAATTTATAAAAGTTGTTTGATTAGGCAGGCTTATTCACGTGAGCAGCATCATCATCATCAACGAAAAAAGTCAACATATGATACACTTTTGCAGATTATAGTCACATAACACAATTGCCAATTAAAGGTTCGCATAAATATAAATTCACTAACCAAGATCCTGATCGTAACAGGCGATGTCTCGATGATGATGGGGGAGAACCTACTGCCGTGCGTATTCTTGAGAGAGAGAGGGGGTAGGGTTTGTTTTGATTTCTGAATTTATGATAAACAATAACACGATACGTATACATATGTGATAATAACTTGGGGCGGTTCCTAGTTAACCGAAGTAATGGGCAAGTAGTGGGCTCAAGCCCAATCGCATAAGCAGGAAGAGGATGGGATTTTATTATGTTGTAATTATTGTGGAAAAAGAAGTTTACGTACATATCAAATATAATGCAAAACAACCTAACTATTGTGGGCCTGATCTGGACGTATGTTGGGCTGCGCAAATTTATATGGTCAAGGTTAGGCCTATTATATACTAATAATAATAGCCGGCCATGTAATTCCATTTGTGGGTGTTGTTACTTGATAACCGGCCCAACTGATTTGGATAAAAATCTGTGTGTTGGCCCAATATAATTAGCATGTTAGAACAACTAGGTTAATACCACACCGAAAGTTAGACGCATCGCATTGAAGAGAATTAAATAACGAGAATTTAGAATCACAAGACTAACGTTACGAACCTTGAAAGTTCGGGTTGTCACATCATCCCCAACTTGAAAGAAATTTCGTCCCGAAATTTGACAAGTAGGCATAGAGAAGTGAAATGATGGATCAGGATGATTGTGGATTTTTCCTTGGGTACCATATCATCCCCAACTTGAAAGAAATTTCGTCCCAAAATTTGACAATGATATCAGAAGTTGATTCCACCGCTCGAACAACCGAGGATACTAGAGTTTACTCCGATCATTGTGTTACCATGTGAACTCCGGTCCACGTCTTGAGTTCCAACGAACTCTCTCACGATTGGGATTCGAGTATATTAATAAACCTTGACTTTCTAGTCCATGCCAAGCTTCGTTACTATGCGTGGCTATGTGGGCCTTTAGGACCGGTCATCCGTACATGGTCGTCTTCAGGTTTTTAATACACCCTGTTAAAACTCAGATGAATAGAATATCGAGGCCCGCGTACTTTTCCTGCACCAGTTCCCTAAGGTTGCTGTATAGTGAGGTCCGTATTCGTTCCATGAAGTAGCAAATATCGTTCGACCTGCCAAAGGTTGCTTCCCCATGCCCTACATGGGTCAATCTTGAGAACTCTCTTTCTTCAGTTTTCCAGTTTAAGCAAAGCGAGTCTGATCAGGTATTTTAGAGACAATAGCAAGCTGCAAAGCCCGTGCATGTCCAGGCTTCAAGGTCGTATTCATTCAAAAGTTCCCTCCAGTGATGCCATCACATGTTTAGCTTTCTCGAAACAAGGGTACACGAGAGGCCCTTGTGATCGGTCTAAGTGGTGCATCCGGTACCGTCCAAGTAATGCCTCCAATTTAATCCAAATACTACGGCTTCCACCGCAGGTCGTGACTCGTGTAGTTCTTCCTGTAAGTCCACCACGTAAGCCATCGCCTTCTCATGTTGCATTGGTGTGTGACTGGGACTCTGATTCAAACCATCATGGTATACCGCCAGATCATCAGTACCCTCGGATAGAAATGATACTCATTGCGTTACAGGGTTGGGTTTCGAAAGCTGAGAAGACGTCCTCCTAATTTGGTTCCCAAGAGTTCACCGCTCCCTGCTGTGCTAACGAGGTTAAGGCCACGCAATCTTCGAAAATCCCGTGATGAATCTGTGATAGTATCCAGCGAATCCAAGGGATTGCTGTACCCTAGAAGGAATCTAAAATTGCATAAGATTAATCTGAAATTCCACCTGACGATGGTAAACCAGGTAACTCTTCAGAAAACATGTCAGAAAATTCACGAACAACTGGAAGATCCTCGATCTTTCCTTCTTCAAGTTGCTAATCTGTGACGAGAGCTAGAATAGCAGGGTAGCCCTTCAGTAGACACTTCCGGGCTTTCATGACTAAGACGATGCCAACAATGGCACCACTACGATGATCTTGAACTGATAACGATTCCCTACTAGAGAGAGGGATACGCACGATTTTCTTTTTGCAGAGAATTTCTGCTCAACGACTACGTCAAAACTTACAAGAATATCGAGAAGTGGGTCAATGTCGAACACTTGACCCACGAGATCAAGTTTACAACCAAAAAGAACATGAGAAGCTTCTATCGATTTACTACCAGATAATTCTACTACATGCTTATTTTACAAGAGGGATGGGAGTCAGTCCTAACTGACGACTGAACCCTAAGGCACATAACTCCAATCGAAAGTTAAATAACACAGAAGCAGAAAAAGATCATTCAAAGAAGACGTACCGGTCTCAACATTGCCATCATTGCGAGTTTCCCCCAGCGCCAATAGTAAATACTCTTCCACGTGCTCCGTTCCCACCATTGTTCCCATTGTTGTCGCTCCCAGTATTGTTGTTGTTGCCCGCATTCTGATTAAGCTGAGGGCAATCCCTCTTAAAATGACCCTCATCACCACACTGAAAGCACCCCTTTTGATTTCCCCGGTTCTGTTGAGATTGTTGCCTCTCCTGTTGCTGTGGCTGCTGCGGCGGCTTTGGGAGCCAGACCCTACAATCTTTAGCCATATGACCCACCTTGTTGCACCTATGACATACCCGGGTGCACGGTCCGCGATGGTGGAACATACACTTATCACACTTTAGTAGCTTTCCCGCATAAGAACCCTGATTTGAATTGTTGCTCTGATTCTGGTTCACAGAAGACGACTGGCTGAAACTACGGTGGATGCTGTTGTCTGCCCTTTTCTGAGATTGGCTGGCACTGGTTGCTTTGTCAGTATCGTTCCATTTTCGCTTGTGATCACTAGCAGGTGTGGTAGCTGTAGCAGTCGAGGTAGTAGCAGAAACGCGTGGCGGCAAGTTGCCACGTTCGACCTCTTGGTCAGTAATCTTATGTGCCAAACGGACGATACGGGGCAGATTGTCTAGGTTTGCAGCAGTAACGTACCCCTTAACAGCTGGTGCTAAGCCCTTGAGATACAACTCAATTCGCCGAGGTGGGGGTCGGGACATGTTAGGGCACAAAGTTGCTAAATCATTAGACCTCCTAGTGTATGCTTCAATCTCAGATCCCTCCATTTTCAGATTGTAGAACTCGTTCTCCAGTTTCTGAATCTCATCACGAGGACAATACTCCTCTCGCATCAACTCCTTGAAATCATCCCAAGTAGTGGCATTCGCCATCTCAATACCCAACATCTGAACCTGGGCATTCCACCATGTAAGGGCACCATCCTCGAGTGTGCCCGTAGCATACTTCACTCTGTCCCCAGCTGGACAGTTACACATTGCAAATACCGATTCCGCCTTCTCAAACCATCGCAGGAGTCCTACAGCCCCTTCAGTCCCACTGAATGCCTGTGGCTTACAATCCATGAACATCTTGTACGTACAAACAGGTGGAGCAGGTGGATTGTTTTGATTCGCAGGTAGACCAGCCTGGTAAGCCGCTAGAGCTTCAGCTACACGTGTGTTGATCAGGTTGGTTAATTCGGCCTGCGTCATAGCAATGTGGCCACGTCCACCACCTCGGCCTCCTCCACGTCCACTCATGGTTCTAATAAGAGGAGGGAACTATCTTAAGGGTCGAAATGAGGTAAAAGTCAAATATCACGTTGAAATATACTAACTATCAAGTTTACACATAATAGGGCAGAATCCTTCTCACGTTTGTTAAGCCTCACTGGGACTTACATGCACCTCACGTTATTATTATGTGTGCACCCATAATAATAAGGCAATTTGCATGCTCATCTCAGTGCCTCTTAACTTGCGCTAAAAGTTTCCCCCGCATTCAAATAGCCAACAATGGGTAGTACAGAATTATGATTCACAAAAATTCAAAGAGTAGTGTCACACTATCAAGTCACCATAGTAGCTAATTGTCACACCCCCAAAATCCACCCGCGGATAACACCCGCTTCGAGGGCGTGACTGACCAGGATCCAGCCACCAATTATACTAAGCATTGGTTAATATTAAAGTAATACTTACTAACCATAAGGTTAGCAAACATCAAGTTCAGAGTTTAAGGTTTCAAGTTTAAAACAGTAACAAGTAGCGGAAGCATAATTAAATAGTTTTAAACAGTGTTCATGAGGTAAGCATAATAAATGCCCAACACACGGGCAGACGACCACTACACATCCCAAGTAGCTGCTCCAGTCACTGGCCACCTGCAAAGCATGCAGTAAAGGGGTCAACAATAATGCTGAGTGAGTTCACTAGTTGTCCAGTTTTAATTACCAAAAACTTGTTTCACTAGTTAATTTATCCGTTTATACATGCCATGGGGAGCTACCCCAAAAGTTAGCGACTAAACTGTTTTTCCAATACCGAACACTAGGTAACCGTTTGCGTTTCCGCAGGATGCCCCGATGTCAATGTTCTATCATCATTGACGGATGCCTGAGTACATTAGTTCACGACCGATCCCATACCATGGCACGGTGTGAGGCTGGTAAAACCTAAATAGCGCTATCAACTAATAACCCGTTCGCCTGGCACCGGCGACTAATCGGTATTATGTAGTAGGGACTTGAGTGATAGAGTTGCGTTTAGTGCCGTTAGTTGCAATCCGTATAAACAGTAATTAACTAAAAAGGTTTCCCAATACAAGGGAAGATAAAGTAAGTTGTTTCCCAATAACTAGGGAAGGAGTGTAGACGGTATCCCCTTTACAAGGGGATAGGGTTGTTTTAGTCTCGTGTCCCAAACCACCGGGACGCATGCTTTTAAGTTGTGAACTCACCTTGGGTTGCTCGGTATGACACGTTACTTGGTTAAATATGTTGGTCACCACGTCCTAGCATGGTTACCAAGTATGGGTCAAGTTGGGTACAAGTAAACACGTATAAAACACTTATGACAATACAGAAAGCAGTCACGTATAACATGCAATATACAAACAGTGGGGTATTGGGCCTAAACAGTTACACAAGCAATCCAGTTAACAGACAATCCAGCAAGTATATCGGCCCAATAACAGTCCAGTCGAGACGGAGGTGTCTCGCAACCAAGGTTGCGACTCGCAACCGAGGTCTCGGTTCGTCATGCTTTGGTTGCGACTCGCAATCAGAGATTCCGACTCGCAACCGGCAGTTCCGATAAAGTAGTTGTGGTTACGACTCGCAATCGGATCGATACGCGTTGATTACGACTCGCAACCGGGCGGTCTCGACAAATCTTGGTGCGGTCTCGAGTAGCAACCAAAGGTTGCGACTCGCAACCGTGATTACGTGCACAAGAAGACCTTCTAGAACCTGCAAACCGTACTATCCAATGATATTGCAATTTCATGAAATCAGGTTGTACTATGCCACTAAAACATGTTTTCTTGTCTAACCTTTGTCTAAAATGGATCAAACAAGGCATTTTCAAATATTCATGAGACATTCATCTTGTTCATCATTATTCAAGCAACATTCAACAACACTCATCATCATTAACCCAAATACTATGCCTAAAACCCACTAACCAAAATCTTATATTTCTCGGACAACATCAAAACACACAAACAAGTTATCAAAACAACATTTTATCATGAAAATCCTAAGAATCAATTCTAAACCAAACCGATTCATATGGTGTCACACATATGCAAACCGATTTTCATGAGCATCATACGTCAATGGTTTGCGTCATTTTTAGCCACAAAAATGTCATGAACACATTAGCAACTTATCCGAAACTAGAAACATGTTAGCCGATTATTCATTTTACACACAAAACCACATCACCAAGTATACAACTACACTAGCTAAATTATGTCCTTCATGCTATCATCTAACAATCAACAAATATTTTAAAGACACTAACCGGTTGGTGAGGTTCAAGGGTGAGTATGAAACTTCTAACGGGTGTGTGTGTTGATCCGAGAGCTCCTAGTGGTCACCGATTTGATCCGAGAAGAAGGAGATGAGAAGAGGTGATCTTGGTTGCTTAGGGTTTTAGGGTTTTAGTGAGAGAGATGAGAGGAGGGTGTTAGAGTGTAGTGAGTGTTGTAAAAATGGATAAGGGAGGGGTGGGTTGGTTTATATAAGGTTCCGAATGGGCTTAGGGGGTTTCCGGGTTGGGTTCAATTCCTACAAGGCCAAGGCCTAGCCGGCCCATTACTAATGTTCACTCGAGACCGTGGTCTCGAGTCGGGTTGCTTGTGGTTTCGGCTCATGTGTATTACACGCACACATATATATATATACATATCTAAATACACCAACACGTAGATACACATAACATGTAACACGAAGTTCACGGGTTTTCATTTAATAAATATACACACGTAAGTTACATCGAAGGATTGTTCGGGAAAGTCCGAAGTGTCACATTATCCCCAAGTTTTAGGAACTTTCGTCCCGAAAGTTAAGGCAGCCACTGTCAAGCCAGTGTAAGTGAAAGCGTTTCAACGGGGTGTCACATCATCCCCCCGTTAGTTTGGAATTTCGTCCCGAAATTCGTTCGTAGCTTCAGTGCTGGGGTTTTCGTTTGGGAACAACTGGGGATACTTGTGCTTCATCTGGTCTTCCCGCTCCCAGGTATACTCTGGGCCACGTCGCGAGTTCCAACGAACTCGTACAAGAGGTATCTGGCTACGTTTGAGGGTTTTGATCACTCGATCCGTGATCTCGATTGGTTCCTCAGTAAAGTGTAGCTGTTCGTCAATCGTCAGTTCCTTAAAAGGAATCACAAGTGTTTCATCCGACAAACACTTCTTCAGGTTGGATACATGAAAGACGTTATGTACCGCACTCAGCTCTTCAGGCAGGTTCAATCTGTAAGCTACCTTACCGATCTTCTCGGTAATTTCGAATGGTCCGATATATCGCGGATTAAGCTTGCCCCGTTTACCAAAGCGAACCACACCCTTCCAGGGTGAGACTTTAAGTAGAACCCGGTCACCGACCTGGAATTCCAATGGTTTCCTACGCTTATCAGCGTAGCTCTTCTGACGGTCACGAGCTGCCGCCATGCGTTGTCTGATCTGGGCAATCTTTTCCGTTGTATCTACCACCATCTCTGGGCCCGTGATTTGACTATCACCGATTTCCGCCCAGCAGAGGGGTGACCGGCATTTACGACCGTACAATGCCTCAAAAGGTGCTGCCTGAATACTGGTGTGATAGCTGTTGTTGTATGAGAATTCTACTAACGGTAGATGCTTCTCCCAGTTCTTACCAAAATCGATCACACACGCTCTAAGCATGTCTTCTAGAGTTTGGATGGTGCGTTCGGACTGTCCATCCGTTTGCGGGTGATAAGCAGTGCTCATATCCAAACGTGAGCCAAAGCATTTGTGCATAGCTTGCCACAATTCTGAAGTAAATCGAGCGTCTCGGTCTGAAATAATCGAGGTTGGCACTCCGTGCCTCGAAACTACTTCCTTTAAGTAAATCTCTGCCAGGGTAGAAAACTTGTCTGTTTCCTTAATAGCCAGAAAGTGTGCGGACTTGGTTAGTCGATCCACTATTACCCAAATAGCATCATTTCCGCGTTGAGATCTAGGTAGCCCTGTAACAAAATCCATGGAAATTTGCTCCCATTTCCATTTCGGGATTTCTGGTTGTTGGAGTAGACCTGCTGGCTTCTGGTATTCTGTCTTGACTCTCGCGCAAGTCAAACATTTGCCGACGTACGTCGCTATGTGGGCCTTCATACCAGGCCACCAATATGTAGTCCTCAAATCGTGGTACATCTTGTCCGAACCAGGATGTACTGAGTAGCGGGACTTGTGGGCTTCGTCCATCACGAGTTCACGTAAACCTCCAAGGAGTGGAACCCAGATGCGTCCTGTTACATAGTAAGCACCATCTTCTTTCTGTTCTAGTTGCTGTCTCGACCCTCGCAGAGACTCAGCCCTGATGTTATCCGGCTTCAATGCTTCAACCTGAGCATTTCGAATCTGAGTAGGGAGGTTAGACTGGATGGTAAGTTGCAGTGCTCGCACGCGCTTTGGTATAGTGTCCTTTCGGCTGAGGGCGTCTGCCACGACATTGGCCTTGCCCGGATGGTATTTGATGGCGCATTCGTAGTCATTCAAGAGTTCGACCCATCGACGTTGTCGCATGTTCAATTCCTTTTGCCTAAAGATATGCTCGAGACTCCTGTGATCGGTGTAAATAGTGCACTTGGTACCGTACAGGTAATGTCTCCATATCTTAAGAGCAAAGATCACTGCTCCCAGTTCCAAGTCGTGCGTCGTGTAGTTCTTTTCATGCGTCTTGAGTTGTCGAGAGGCATAGGCAATGACTTTCTCGCGTTGCATTAGCACGCAACCGAGCCCATGAATAGACGCATCGCAGTAAACCACAAAGTCGTCAGTGCCTTCAGGTAACGAGAGAATAGGAGCGCTACAGAGGTTATCCTTAAGCCTCTGAAAAGCAGATTCCTGTGCTGCATTCCACTTGTAGGCGACGCCTTTCTGAGTGAGTGTTGTGAGAGGTTGTGCAATCTTTGAGAATCCCTGAATGAATCTGCGGTAGTAGCCTGCTAAACCCAAGAATTGACGAACTTCAGTGGGGGTCTTAGGTGTAGGCCAGTTCTTTATCGATTCGATCTTAGCTGGGTCGACATGAATTCCGTTCTTATTGACTACATGGCCGAGGAAATGGACTTCTCGAAGCCAGAAGTCACATTTAGAGAATTTGGCGTACAGTTGCTCGTTGCGAAGGAGTTCGAGGATAAGGCGTAGGTGCTGTTCATGCTCTTCTTGACTTTTTGAATAAATCAAGATGTCGTCGATAAACACAATCACGAATTTGTCGAGGTAAGGCTTACATACGCGGTTCATAAGATCCATGAACACTGCAGGTGCGTTAGTCATTCCAAAAGGCATAACGAGGAACTCGTAATGACCATAACGAGTCCTGAACGCAGTCTTGGAAATATCTTCGTTACGAACTCTCAGCTGATGATAGCCTGATCGCAGGTCAATCTTTGAATAGTAGCTCGATCCTTGCAACTGATCGAATAGGTCGTCGATGCGCGGGAGAGGGTAACGATTCTTGATGGTAACCTTGTTCAGCTCACGATAGTCGATGCACATTCGGAATGTGCCATCCTTCTTCTTGACAAAGAGTACTGGTGCTCCCCAGGGTGATGAACTGGGACGGATAAATCCTTTATCCAATAGTTCTTGCAGTTGCGTGGAGAGTTCCTTCAGTTCTGCAGGAGCTAGACGGTACGGTGTACGAGCTATGGGTGCTGCTCCAGGAGCTAGCTCGATTTGGAATTCGACCTGACGATGGGGTGGGAGTCCAGGTAGTTCCTCAGGGAATACCTCGGGATAGTCGCGTACTACAGGAAAATCTTCAATCCCCTTTTCCTTTTCATGAGTATTGGTGACGAGTGCTAGGATGGCGGTGTGCCCTTTTTGCAAACACTTCTGGGCTTTTAGAAGCGAGATAATGCCTGTGACTTCTCCACCTTTGTTGCCTTGAACGATGAGGGGCTGACCAGAACGACGAGGTATACGAACTGCTTTCTCTTGACAGAGGATCTCAGCGCGATGTTTGGATAACCAATCCATACCAATGACGACGTCGAAGCTTCCAAGTTTAACAGGGAAAAGATCGATACTAAACGTATTGCCAGACAATTCTAGGGTGCAGTCGTGGATTACATGCGTGGCCTCGATGTTCGTACCATTAGCTATCTCGACGATGTGCTTAGAACTTAATAATGCAGGCGAGTGCTTAAGTTTCTTACTAATGCGAAGGGATACATAACTGGCATCGGCACCGGAATCAAATAACACAGAAACATAACGATCATCAAGTAGGAACTTACCCGCCACGACGTTAGGGTCGTTCCTTGCTTCTCCAGCTCCAATCACAAAAGCTCTGCCCCTTGCATTTCCAGCATTGTTGTTTTGCTCATTGTTCCCAGCTCCCTGATTGTTGCGATTCTGATTCAGTTCAGGGCAATCCTTTCGCATGTGCCCCGTTGCCCCGCATTTAAAACATACTCTGTTGTTTCCCTGCTGCTGTTGCTGTTGGGGTTGTTGCTGATTTTGCCTTGCCGGGAACTGACTTCTACAATCCTTGGCTTCGTGCCCCATCTTGTGGCATCGCTGACACTGACCCTTGTTACATGCCCCATTGTGGTGCCTGTTACACTTGTTGCACTTAGGGTAGTTTCCCCGGTAGCCACCCTGTTGCTGAGCGCCCTTGTTGTTGTCAGTTTTCCTTTGCTGAGCTGGGGCTTGAGTAGGGTTAGCATCCTTGCCCTGATTTCCATCCCACTTTCGTTTGCCATCACTAGAACTTCCTTCCGCAGCACTGATCCTTTTGGGCAACCTGCCCTCTTCCACAGCCTGATCCGTGAGTTTGTGAGCAAGTCGAACGATCGGCTGAATGGTAGTGTGGTTAGCTGAAGTTACATGGCTTCGAATTTCTGGAGCCAGACCCTTGATGTACAGTTCGATTCTTCGATACATAGGTCGAGACATGTTTGGACAAAGAGCAGCATAGTCGTTGGACAGCTTGGTGTAGGTCTCAATCTCTGACCCAACCATCTTGAGTTCATAGTACTCGTTCTCCAGCTTGTGGATGTCGTCCCTGTGACAGTACTCTTCCTTGATCATATCCTTGAAATCTTCCCATGCAGTAGCGTTTGCAGTCTCCAAACCAAGCATTTGAATTTGCGCCTTCCACCATGAAAGTGCGCTTCCCTCTAGAGTACCAGTAGCAAACTTCACCCAATTAGCAGTTGGGCATTCACAGACAGCAAAAACAGCTTCGACCTTCTCAATCCAGTGCAGAAGGCCTATGGCACCCTCCGTGCCATTGAAAGGAAGAGGCTTGCAATCCATAAAGGTCTTGAAGGTACAAACACGTGGTTGCACAGGTGCAGGCTGACCTGTCGTGAGGAGTGAAGCGAAATAGGTTTAGAGGCGAAAAGACGATGTGGCGGTAGGATCTAAACATCCTAAGACAACGAGTTTACCTATAGGGTGAGCTGCGAAAGCTGCAGCCACAGTGTTGAGCAGGCTAGTGAACTGAGCCGGGGTCATGTTGACGTTTCCTCGTCCGCGTCCACTCATTGTCTTCATAACCAGAAAACATAGTATGAGTGCGTGATAGCGAGAATAAGATAGAAGAGAGAAGATGTATCTATCTAATCAGGCAACTAGTACGTATAGTAAAGCAGAGAGCATAAGACAAGTAAGCAAGTAACTATGGGTCCGAGCTATGAGGTCAGATAAGTCGAGCCTTGTACTTGGAGTGTAGTGTCGTCACGAGTCACGGGTTATAGTCTGGTTTTTCTCAAAAAGATTCTTCCCCTTTTTAAAACCAAGTTCACTATAACCAATGGCTCTGATACCAATCTGTCACACCCCCAAAATCCACCCGCGGATAACACCCGCTTCGAGGGCGTGACTGACCAGGATCCAGCCACCAATTATACTAAGCATTGGTTAATATTAAAGTAATACTTACTAACCATAAGGTTAGCAAACATCAAGTTCAGAGTTTAAGGTTTCAAGTTTAAAACAGTAACAAGTAGCGGAAGCATAATTAAATAGTTTTAAACAGTGTTCATGAGGTAAGCATAATAAATGCCCAACACACGGGCAGACGACCACTACACATCCCAAGTAGCTGCTCCAGTCACTGGCCACCTGCAAAGCATGCAGTAAAGGGGTCAACAATAATGCTGAGTGAGTTCACTAGTTGTCCAGTTTTAATTACCAAAAACTTGTTTCACTAGTTAATTTATCCGTTTATACATGCCATGGGGAGCTACCCCAAAAGTTAGCGACTAAACTGTTTTTCCAATACCGAACACTAGGTAACCGTTTGCGTTTCCGCAGGATGCCCCGATGTCAATGTTCTATCATCATTGACGGATGCCTGAGTACATTAGTTCACGACCGATCCCATACCATGGCACGGTGTGAGGCTGGTAAAACCTAAATAGCGCTATCAACTAATAACCCGTTCGCCTGGCACCGGCGACTAATCGGTATTATGTAGTAGGGACTTGAGTGATAGAGTTGCGTTTAGTGCCGTTAGTTGCAATCCGTATAAACAGTAATTAACTAAAAAGGTTTCCCAATACAAGGGAAGATAAAGTAAGTTGTTTCCCAATAACTAGGGAAGGAGTGTAGACGGTATCCCCTTTACAAGGGGATAGGGTTGTTTTAGTCTCGTGTCCCAAACCACCGGGACGCATGCTTTTAAGTTGTGAACTCACCTTGGGTTGCTCGGTATGACACGTTACTTGGTTAAATATGTTGGTCACCACGTCCTAGCATGGTTACCAAGTATGGGTCAAGTTGGGTACAAGTAAACACGTATAAAACACTTATGACAATACAGAAAGCAGTCACGTATAACATGCAATATACAAACAGTGGGGTATTGGGCCTAAACAGTTACACAAGCAATCCAGTTAACAGACAATCCAGCAAGTATATCGGCCCAATAACAGTCCAGTCGAGACGGAGGTGTCTCGCAACCAAGGTTGCGACTCGCAACCGAGGTCTCGGTTCGTCATGCTTTGGTTGCGACTCGCAATCAGAGATTCCGACTCGCAACCGGCAGTTCCGATAAAGTAGTTGTGGTTACGACTCGCAATCGGATCGATACGCGTTGATTACGACTCGCAACCGGGCGGTCTCGACAAATCTTGGTGCGGTCTCGAGTAGCAACCAAAGGTTGCGACTCGCAACCGTGATTACGTGCACAAGAAGACCTTCTAGAACCTGCAAACCGTACTATCCAATGATATTGCAATTTCATGAAATCAGGTTGTACTATGCCACTAAAACATGTTTTCTTGTCTAACCTTTGTCTAAAATGGATCAAACAAGGCATTTTCAAATATTCATGAGACATTCATCTTGTTCATCATTATTCAAGCAACATTCAACAACACTCATCATCATTAACCCAAATACTATGCCTAAAACCCACTAACCAAAATCTTATATTTCTCGGACAACATCAAAACACACAAACAAGTTATCAAAACAACATTTTATCATGAAAATCCTAAGAATCAATTCTAAACCAAACCGATTCATATGGTGTCACACATATGCAAACCGATTTTCATGAGCATCATACGTCAATGGTTTGCGTCATTTTTAGCCACAAAAATGTCATGAACACATTAGCAACTTATCCGAAACTAGAAACATGTTAGCCGATTATTCATTTTACACACAAAACCACATCACCAAGTATACAACTACACTAGCTAAATTATGTCCTTCATGCTATCATCTAACAATCAACAAATATTTTAAAGACACTAACCGGTTGGTGAGGTTCAAGGGTGAGTATGAAACTTCTAACGGGTGTGTGTGTTGATCCGAGAGCTCCTAGTGGTCACCGATTTGATCCGAGAAGAAGGAGATGAGAAGAGGTGATCTTGGTTGCTTAGGGTTTTAGGGTTTTAGTGAGAGAGATGAGAGGAGGGTGTTAGAGTGTAGTGAGTGTTGTAAAAATGGATAAGGGAGGGGTGGGTTGGTTTATATAAGGTTCCGAATGGGCTTAGGGGGTTTCCGGGTTGGGTTCAATTCCTACAAGGCCAAGGCCTAGCCGGCCCATTACTAATGTTCACTCGAGACCGTGGTCTCGAGTCGGGTTGCTTGTGGTTTCGGCTCATGTGTATTACACGCACACATATATATATATACATATCTAAATACACCAACACGTAGATACACATAACATGTAACACGAAGTTCACGGGTTTTCATTTAATAAATATACACACGTAAGTTACATCGAAGGATTGTTCGGGAAAGTCCGAAGTGTCACACTAATATATCGTTTCGTTCAAACTGTAAGTGCATGACTACTAAACAAGTAATGCATGAAGTAAATAGAGGACGAACCTTGCAATCTGGAGCTGAGCGTCATGGTCGATTTCGAAGTTGTTCGGTTATAGTCTGGTTTTACAAAAACGTTTAAAACCAAGTTCACTATAACCAGCGGCTTTGATACCAAACTGTCACACCCCCAAATTACCACATAGGGAGTGTCCCTGTTAGGCGTGTGACATACCAATAACGAGCCACCAATTACATTGAACCCATACAAGTTATAAATAAAATCCCCATTATTAATAAAAACATCTTCAATAAGGTTAAACGAAAATCAATAAGTTCAGCGGAAGCAAATAGTAAACGAAGTTAAACTGTTTCAAAACCAAAGTATAGTATCAAGAAATCATTCGCATAAATCCTCCCAGTCGACCCATGACCACTCCAGCTACTCCAGACAGCAAGTTCCCCAAATCCAAGATACCTAACGACCTGCGAGCATGCAACAAGTGTATCAGACAACGCTGGTGAGTCCATAGTTTTACAAAAACGTTGGTTACCAAGTGTTTAGTTAATCCATTGAATTTAGTTCCGAAAGTAATATTGAAAACAATGTTGATAATACCCCATTACAAGACGGCTTCTGATTATTTTGCCCTTTCTCCAATGCTCCTATCAAAGCATTGGTCATGACTAGGTCATTAGTTCAACACCCGTCCTCCCAGGTACGGGGTGAGGTTGCCAAACCTAAGTAGCGCTACTAACTAATACCATGTTACCTTCCCGGTAACCAAACAACACGGAGGGACTTTAAAGGTGATAGGAAGAGTATATTATCCAACATTCCCGTTTTTTTTTACCCAAAAGACTTATCCCTCCCAGGAATACCCACTGACTGTCCCAACCACCGGGACGCATGCTCAGAAGAGATGAACTCACCTTAGAGTGCTCGGTATGTTATGTTACGTGTTTACCGTTGACCGACCAAACCCTAGAATGGTCATCATTATTAATCAGTTTTGTAACTCTCAGTCATACATCCTTTATACATATTACAAAATTAACACCACATATTGCCATACAAGTTGTAACACTCATCCATGCAACCCAACACCTTAACACACATCATAGGATTATAAAATAGGCGTTTGATTCACATCCTGTTCGTTTACACGACCTATCCAAATACAGGTTGACATCCTTTATCATGCAAACATGTTTTCACAATAATTCTTAATCTAGTTCGAGTTTACAGCAAGTTGTGAGTGAGGCCCAACAGTTAACACATAAACCACCTAACATATATATCTAAATCACTTTATTGGGCACATTAATACTCCCAAACCCAAAGGAAGCACCCAACCTAGTGATTTATCCTAAACGACATATGCAGCCCAAACTAACTGGCCGTTAACATTACTTAGTCCAAACAATGTAACAACCCTTTTAATAAGTGATGACCCAACCAATATGTTTACCACTTATCACTGCATTCGGCCCAGACTTGTGTGTGAAGCCCCAAACAAATCTTATGTTATTTATTCCATATGATTCCCTATACCCCTATGTCCTGCTAATGAAATTTATACAAAAATCAAAACAATAAATTTTATCAATGCTAATTAGGTCCGTACACTTTAAAACTTCGGCCCAAAAGAGTTTACCCCAAAACCGATTTATGAATTTATTGAATAAAGGTAGTGGCCGACATATTAATATACTCACACAAGACCTCTCTCCTGATGTCATGAAGTAATTATAATAAAAGAATAATTTCTAGACATTATGTGCAAATCTGATGACCCTTACAAACATAGCCAATCAATTATGTTCACCGATTTCTTCTATTGGACCAATTGGATTTGGTGGGCTGACAAGTATATATAGGCCACTAACCTTAGATTGACTAAAGGATTCAACTAACCTACCTGATTGGACCGAAAAATTAATGAATATATTGCTTTAGATCTTACCACTAAAATCAACTTATGCTACACTCATAGGGCCGCCCAACTATTTCTACCTTACACATGATTGGACCGAAAATTAGACTATTATATATTTCTTGTTTGAATTTATAAAAGTTGTTTGATTAGGCAGGCTTATTCACGTGAGCAGCATCATCATCATCAACGAAAAAAGTCAACATATGATACACTTTTGCAGATTATAGTCACATAACACAACTGCCAATTAAAGGTTCGCATAAATATAAATTCACTAACCAAGATCCTGATCGTAACAGGCGATGTCTCGATGATGATGGGGGAGAACCTACTGCCGTGCGTATTCTTGAGAGAGAGAGGGGGTAGGGTTTGTTTTGATTTCTGAATTTATGATAAACAATAACACGATACGTATACATATGTGATAATAACTTGGGGCGGTTCCTAGTTAACCGAAGTAATGGGCAAGTAGTTGGGCTCAAGCCCAATCGCATAAGCAGGAAGAGGATGGGATTTTATTATGTTGTAATTATTGTTGAAAAAGAAGTTTACGTACATATCAAATATAATGCAAAACAACCTAACTATTGTGGGCCTGATCTGGACGTATGTTGGGCTGCGCAAATTTATATGGTCAAGGTTAGGCCTATTATATACTAATAATAATAGCCGGACATGTAATTCCATTTGTGGGTGTTGTTACTTGATAACCGGCCCAACTGATTTGGATAAAAATCTGTGTGTTGGCCCAATATAATTAGCATGTTAGAACAACTAGGTTAATACCACACCGAAAGTTAGACGCATCGCATTGAAGAGAATTAAATAACGAGAATTTAGAATCACAAGACTAACGTTACGAACCTTGAAAGTTCGGGTTGTCACATACATGCGTACTACGGTCCATTAGACGGGTAGGTCGTGCTTTAACCTTGGTCTTAATTAGTGTCTTGAGTTACGTTAGTTTGTGTCATCAATGTTATTCCAAGTATATAATTTATTTGTCAAAATAATAAATATTTGAACTTAAATTATATTTATTACATTTTGGAATATTAGTTAAATAACATATTTTAACTTGACACACTTATGTATTGTATATGTATATCCTTCCCAAGGATGGGTGTATTTGTATTCGTATTCTTATACTTGTATATTCTTGCCATGTATTAGTGTCGTATTCCGGTGTGTATTTATACGTACGAAAATACGTATTTTCTTGTAATTGTTAAGTATTCTTATACTTAATTTCGTATTAATTTTTCCGGAATATTATCTTTAATAAAAGTTCACCAATATATATTTCCAAAATATATATTTTGAGGAATATTATTTAGAAAAATTATTCATAATTTTTCCTTGGGCAAAAATATTTGTATTTTCATATAAGTTCCAAAAATAATATATTTTCAAGTCTAACTTAGAAAATATATACAAACCCATTTTTCATTCAAAATAATATATTTCAAGTTTATTTAGGAAAATTCATTTTCTCTAAAAAATAATGTATTTCATGTTTGTTTGAGAAATATATATTTCTTCCAAAAATAATATATCTTCTAATAATTCCAAGAAATATATATTTTTACTTTCTGAAAATAATATATTTCCTTCTTGTCAAAAATATGACATGTTTTGTATTAATTGTAAAAATCATATTTTTGTTCTCTTGGTGTCCAAAATATTATTTACCAAAAATATACTTGTGAATAAATTTCCGGAATATTTTGTGAGTTATATTCCTTTGTTCGGTCTCACCAATAATTTGTGTATTATTTGTATATTCATATTCTTGGAATTTTTGGTAATATTTTGGATTGTAATTTCTTGGTATTTTGATGAGTTATATTATTTCAAAGCCTAAAATAATATAACTAATACACATAATATACAAGTAATCACACACATGGTGCCTTCTAAATATATATTTCCTAAATACATATTTAGTCACTTTTATTTGTAAAAACCAACCTCCAATATTTATAATTTTTGTAACAAATATTATGGCAAAGTTTATGTAAAAATTCATGGTTTAAAGCACACTTGTAATTATTTGTTTAGAAATATTTTTCTAAGTGTTTCATTTTCAGAAAAATTTTGCCATAGTTTCCCCTTAAAATGGAGGTTTCCATACATTGAAGGTATATCATTTTCTTTTGTAAATCAACATAACAATCCACAATCAACAATAAATAATCTACACTTACCAATTTTGCCAAAAACAAGCATAATCTACTACTTCATGAACTTGAATATTTATAAAAATTTGTAGTAACTTACTAGTGTATTTAGTAAGTCTTGTTACCCTTACAGTGTGATTGATTCTTTAAAAACATCATTTTTAAAGAATTTAGATCTTTACAACTTACAATCTTATTTTCTAAAAATGGTTCTTCATGGATTTTTCTTGTTACACATATACCTCTACACTTTATTAACCACCAAAAATAAGGTTTCATTTGTTTAAGAACCAAGATTTAGTAAAACTTGTATTTTTAACTTAGTTTCTTGAGAAATCATCAATGAAATTTTAGATCTACAAGTATTACAACTTACTTTGATCATTATTTTACAAGAAAACATTATATTCTTTCAAGTTCATGTCTTTTATGAGGATGATTCATTAAACTCTAACATGTTCATCCTCTCATCTTGCTAAATTATGTTTTTAATCATGATCTAGCAAGATCATATGATGATCTACATCATTTACATAAGAAATCATCAATCAACAAGCATAACAACTCATAAACATCAAGATTTCTTCATGATTTAAGCTTATCTTCAAGTTTCATTCTCTTGATTCTTAGTGTTCTTCAAGTTAATCATCATGTTTCATCTTTTAACCACTTAGATAAGATGTAAAATGGAGTGTATGATGTTCTTACAACTAGCTCAAGGCTAGGGATGATCAAGAGAAGAAATAGAGTGGATAAAAGCAAATGGTGAAGGTCCTTGAACTTCCGAAAGCTCCTAGCTTCTTTGTGCACCATCTAGCACTGTTGTATATGTATAGATTGTATAGAAGATGATTGATGATAGTGGGTGTATAGGGGTTGAGTTACAGCCATGAGTAAGAGGGTAAGAAGGAGAAGAAATGGTGTGTTGAATGTTTTAGGGAATGAGTGATCATGTTCTAAAGGATGTCTCCTATAACCACCATAACCACAATATCTAATGTGTATTATGTAATTAAAAGTGTAGACAAGATCTAGTAATATAACTAAATAAAATCTATGGTGGGGCCACCATGTTGGACGGTCATAGGTGGGGGGGGTCTAGGTATAGGTTTGAACTAAATAGTTAGTTAGGTAGTTAAAATTCAAGTATTAGTTAGGTGTTTAGTTACTAGATATTTATACAGTGTGTTATGATGTTCGGGGACCATAACTAGCTTGGTAATGTTAAAACAATGCTTCTAGTGAAAATTTGGTGTTTCGAGTAGTGTCCGGTTGTTCGGTTGGTTACCGGTTCGTTAAGGTGCTAAACTACGCAGTTTAGTGTGCTTTATGTAACCTTTTGTGACAGTTTTGATTCCCGACACTTAGGAAAGCATTCAGGACCATTTAACTTTATTTCTGCATGATATTAAGTTGTTTAAATGCTGAATTTTGCTGAATTCTGCAGAATTCTGCAGTTTTGTGAGCTTTAGGCACTTTCCGGCTCTTAAACTATCTCTAGGAAGACAGTTTTGTGATCCTTACTTTCCTACACACTACACTAGTGTAATACTTGGTTTCCGGCTCATTCTGTATCTCAATCACATTGTCTGTCTATGTACTGAACTCCGTCAGCATTTTCCCGGTTTGTCTAATAACTGTGCTAACTGTGTTTCGTGCATCATTTGGGTTAATTAGGTTCTCATGCAATAATGATATGACATTAAGCAATATGTGATGCACATGTATGTATACAGCAATAATCAGAAAGCAATTCAAGTTATTAATTGTAATTCAGCACAGTCATTAAGCACTAATCATTATTTAATAATTGTACGGATGCATGCAAATTTGACAGTTGTCACAGGCTGCACGTACAAACAGTTCTTGGATTGCAAACCTTTGAACTTTGATGGCACCGGTGGTGCCGTCGCGTTTGTGCGATGGACTGAGAAGACAGATTCAGTCCTAAGGATGAGCAAATGTCTGCCTGAACAAAGGGTGTTGGTGCATATGTCTGTCGACTTCGTCTTGTATCGAGTCTTGTATCTAGATAGGATAGACTGGAGCTCGGTAGTCAACGAAATAGGATTTTAGTGTTGTTTGACCAGTTCACACGAACTGGCAGAGCCAGTTCATGCGAAGTGGCCACTTCACACGAAGTGGTCATGTCAGGTTCATGGGGACTGGCCTGCCTATAAATATGAGAGCTCATGTCTTCATTTGTAACGTTGCTGATTCTGGAGCAGAGGTGCTGTCGAAGTGTCAAGTGGTCTGTAAAGCTTTCAAATCAATATACAAGACAGTTAAAGTGATTCCTAGTGTATATCAAGCTGATTCACCATCAATACGTATGTTTCCGCCTCTCGTATTGATCAAAAACTCTTCTGATCGACTCGTTTAGGTCGAATCTCGATCCTACAAGTGGTATCAGAGCTCAGGAGGAAGAGTTCTTACCGATTCAGCTTGTTTTCATCTGAGAATCTCATTTCTACTCATTTTCTTCACATTTTTTCAAAATTAAACGAGATTTCACGGTTAAAATGGACTGATTTTCACACATAACACGCGAAACATAGTCTTAATCAATCCTTGAAAGAATCAGATCTAAATTCGAACTAAAACTTGATCAATTTTGACAAAAACTCATCAGATCGTTCGGAGATATGTCAGTTCGTTTGAATTAGAGTTCCATTTCGCATGAATTGAGTATAATTGACTCAGTTCACTTGAATTGAACTTCCAATTCGCACGAAGTGGGCCCCACTTCGCACCAAGTCGTCCCAGGTCGCACCAAGTTGTTCCAATTCGTTTAAAAGTGACCCCAGTTCGTTTGAAAAGGTGTTTAGTTCGTTTGAGATATTCATCAATTCGCACGAATTGGACATTACTTAGATCCAGGTCGTTTGAATTTACTCAGGTCGCGTGAAAGGTCCAATTCGCTTGAAAATTATGATCCAGATCGTATGGATAGGTTAATGTGTCCCCGGGTCGTTTTAGTTTGCATGTGATTGAATTAATTGGATTCATTATTCGATAAATTGAGGTCCAATCAGATTGAGTTAAACATTAATGTGGTCGGCTCATTGAAACAATG
Organism: Helianthus annuus; assembly: GCF_002127325.2. Classification (NCBI taxonomy): domain Eukaryota; kingdom Viridiplantae; phylum Streptophyta; class Magnoliopsida; order Asterales; family Asteraceae; genus Helianthus; species Helianthus annuus. Next base: position 106,523,556 of record NC_035437.2, read on the forward strand.
AATTAATAATTGTTCATAAGCCCAATACATTTGCATGTGCGATGGTAAAAGTGATAGCTGCATGTCTATCCATTTAATTTAAGTATTATAAATTGAACAATTAGTGGATGTCAGACCACTAAGTCCATCGGCCCTATAAGAATTGAAGTTGAATGTTGTTTGTCGGTTAAGTACACATTTGAGGTCCAATTAAAATTTGTTTTAAAAAAAGGGTTTTCGAGGTTCATTAATTCAAGTTTTGCATGTGATCTGATTGAGTGAAGTAATAAATAGTGGCCCAATAGAATTGTAGATCAGATTAAAATTGTCGACCATTATTAAACTGCATGTGATCTGATAATGATTAAACATTGAAAATTGTTTCAATTTGAGAGGTCAAATTAGAATTTGTTCAATTAAAAAGTAGTCGATCATCCCATTTTAATACAAAACCCATGTGATCTATCCAGTTTTATATGAGGTCCAGTTAAATCAATTGTTCGGCCCATTTGTTTTCTATAATAGCTAATGTTTGAGTTCGGCCCAATTGAATCCATTTCTTTGATCGGCCCATTCATTCAGTGATTATACCCGAAATAAACTGAACGAGTCCGTAAATCTTCGACACGAGTCCTAGATCGATTCAACCGTCACACACGTTCACATATTCAGTTTGTTTAAACTGATCATTTGTTTTTGTATTCTCAGGTGATTTACGAGGTGCAAATATCAAGTCACACGGATTGAACCTGTTCTAGATTGTTTGAAAATTAATCAGTTTGTTTGATAGTGCGTACCGAAACACGGATTCTGAATTCTACAATGCGTTTGCTACTGCCCCGGGTATTCCAGTTACTGTTGCTCAGAGCGTGAACATGGAGAATGAAACGGGAACGTTGCAGAAACCCCCAAAGCTGATGAGCATTGAAGAATATTAAAGTTGGAAAGACCGTTTCAAAAATTGGGTTCAAGCAAATCATTTAAGGTCTTGGGAGTGTATTGAAACTAAGTATGTTAAACCTCGTTCAGATGTGGGAGTTATAAAGACTATTTCTGAATTGTCGGATAAAGAGAGAGACATGTACAAGGCAGAAAAAATGATGATCAGTCTACTTCAGCAAGCTGTGAAAGAAGACATCTTCATACTACTTCAACATGATGGTACTTCACGTTCAATTTGGGAAGCACTTCGCATTAAGTTTGAAGGAAGTACAGAGATGATAAAAAATAAGAAAGCATTACTAAAAAAGGAATTTGACTTGTTTACAAGTTTGCAGGGTGAAACTACAAAGAAGCTCATTGAGAGATATTGTCATTTAGTGCGTTCAATGTCTAGGTTGGATATCACCAAAGATCGCGAAGAATGGGTTGACAAATTGTCTAATGCTTTACCTCAGAATGAATAGGGCACATATCTTATGATTTTGAAAAATACCGGAGAATATGATAGATTGTCAATTACTCAGTTCATTGAAAAACTTGAAGGACAAGATCTTGAACAATAGAAGATTGCTAGAATGAACAATCCAAGTGGTCAACAAGATATCAATTTGTATTTCAAAGGTAATGTTCAAAATGTTGAAGCAAGTCCGAAGATCCAAACCGCTTTCAGCGCAGAAAACTCATCCGGATCACTCAATCAAAGCTCAATCAACAACAGTGGATTTTCTTCATATCCGAGTGTTAATCCAAATGTTCCAACTTCAAAACATCAGTTTCAAAGCTCAGACAACGGTAATGGTCATGTGCTACAATGCAACATCGCGTTGCATCTTCAGAATGGTCAGAATTTCTCTGAAGAAGTCGCTAAAGGTCATATGGCATTACTAGTGTAACACCTCGAAAAATTTCGTCCAATAATGTCTTGACACGTGTCATAAGGTTCCGGTATGTGAAAACAAACTTTAGAGGGACTAAAAGTGACAAACGGTGAAAACTATGGAACGTAAGGGTCCAAAGTGTCAACAATGGATAAATAGACTCTATGATAACCCAACATAATGTTTATAACCTTAAACGGATGGTTCATGGATCATACGACGCAGAAATTGCACAAAAGTGAGGAATTACAAACTATAGAGGCCAAAAGTGTCAACATGTTGAATTGATACCTCTGAGTGAACTTTTGGCAGACCCGAAGCTTTATAATGCTAAAATATACTCACTAGGATATGTGGTAAAAATTTCGTGAAGTTTCGTTAACGTATGAGAAAGTTATGGCCAAAACCGTACTTGAGGGGTTAAAAGCGTCAACGTCGAATTTCATGGCTTTTCGGTTGAGCGCAAAGTTATCCGAGGACATTACCATGTTGGTAAATGTCCCAAGGTTCTTAGAAACCAAGTTTGGGGGTTTACGCGTCATGATAATTAGCCGAAACATCAATTGCGAGGACAGGGACCAAAACTGCCAACAAGTGGCAAAGTTTGACAGCAGCAGAAGCCAGGCGGCCCGCCTGGACAGGCCTAAGCGGGCCGCGACCCAAGCCCAGTAACAGAATTCGCGAACTGTTGTGATTTGGGTCCGAATTTGAGTGTGTAACAGCTGTTTTCACCTCTCTAATGCTCCAATAAACATCCATGCATGCCTAGAACAACAGTAACCTATCCTCAATCTCTGATTTCCTCCATAAATCAGATCAAAAGTTCCATTCCTTGGCATTTGCATTTGTGAACAAGAGCTCTCATCTTACAAAACACTCTCAAGACTTCTGGAGCATTTCTGAACGTCAAGGCAGCCTCTAAGGGTTAACTAAGCATCAATAGGACCTTTGTAAGCTTCTATATCAGTCTCTAATTCGTTCTTGCCTTGATTATTAGTAAAAGTCAAAACCGTTGTTCTTGTAGTTTGACTTTTTGATTAAACGAGTTTTACTCAGTCATTTCTCAAATTGAAACCACATATATGTTGGTATTTATGTGGGAAACAAACCCTCAAAAGGGTATTCTCTGATTCCCACTTTATGCATGCTAATTGTCGAGTCAAACTTGTTTCTAAAAAGTCAACAGAAGTTGTTTTTGCAAAAATAAGCTTAAATAGTAATGTAGAGGACATGCAATCTGTTTGATCATCATAAATGACTTATAATATATGTAAGAATGTGTTTTATCATAATCAACTCGACAATCTATAGTATAAATACGAATCGGAACCGAAAGTCTTGTAAAACGACTTTTTCGTAGACTATCGATTCGGATCCGTACATGCATGTTTGAAATCTGTATTGGAGAGTATTTTTAACTATTTTTAATTTTGGTAAAACTCTCTGGAATTTTTATTGCTTGAGTCTATGTTTAGCCGATTCATTTGCATGTTTCCGATTTATGCTTAAAGTTGACTATTTTGCCCTTTTTGATATAAAACGTGATTTTTGGAAAAGTGAAGGAGTAGAAATCCTTATTTTTAATATATAAACTTGCACCGAAAATTTGAGGTCAGTTAGTGGTCCAAATTTTGAGTTATGGCCGATATCGTAAAACTATATCTTAAAGATACATAAACGGCGCATTTCGCGTATAACCTATTTCAGGCCACGTTTTGATACAAAACTTTTTACCCACTGATGTTATATAATATTTTGGGATTTTTGATGATTTTTATTTAATTTTTGGCTGATCGTATCTTAGATCGCTTAGTCGATTCGGTTAATGCCGGTTTTGACTATTTAAGCCATAAAATGAGTTTTACACATTCTTTTGACCCGAAACCTTTTTCCACTGATTTTATATGTTAAATAGATTATTTTGAGCCTTTTGGAAATATAAAAATCTCTGCTTTCTTTTGAAAACCCGGAAACGGCTCTAAATCGCATTTTAAGCGTTTTTAGCGCATAGTAAGCGTTATACCCGTTTTAAACATATAAGACTCATACCTACTGATGTATTTAGTATATTTTCATATAATAACAGTAAGTATAAATGTTTGAACTCAGATTTCCAGTTTTGGCAGTTTTAGCCCTTGTGAAATTACTAAAATACCCTTACGGTGCATAGTTTGATTTTAAATGGTGAGTTTGGTATATGGGTCATACCCTACTGTTATAATATGTTAAATGAAGTATATTTACTGTATAAACCAGACCCGAAACTCAGATTTCTAATTTGACTCTTTTATAATCTTTTAAATGACCAAAATGCCCTTATAAGGCATAAATTGAGTTTAAAATTATTCCGGGCAATATAGAACATAACTTACTGATGTTATATCATATTTAAAGCATATTATCTCAGGGAACTTGCAGTTGACTCTTTTGGCTACCCGTAACGCCCTTTTTGCGTTCGGTTCGGTTTACGTAACTAGTTTGCGTAAATTGACCGAAACGGGTCAAACGTTATCATTTTTATCTCAAAATCCAGAATGTATTTAGTATACCCATATGAAACAAGTATTCAAACTTGTCGGGTCTAAATCACATTCTATCCGGTCTTTCGCTTAATCGTGCGCTTGTACCGTATCGTCCTTAAAACTAACCGGTCAAAGCTTAGGCTTAAATAAAAGACCCGTTAGGAATCTAATAGGTTATTATACACCTTTGTTCCAGATTAGGAGGCCCAGTAAAAGCTACCTACACTTACCGTTTGTGATTCATACTTGCTCAGGTAAATACATTTTGACTTATTTTCCCTATACGGGCTTGGGGTACGGTATATAGTATACCGCTTGATCGAGCGCACAGATCCTGCGCCCTATGGGTGTACAGTCTTGAATATTTTGTGCGACTCGTTTAAACAGTCTTGTCTTACTTTAGGCTTTGGGGGGTTATTGACCGTGTCCCGGATATCCTTGGCATTATCTTACGAGATGGCCACGACCAGAGCACGGGGTGTAGGCGTACACCCGACGTGTATAACTCTTTAATGTGGTGTGTCATTTAACCTTTAGCCCGGACAGCAGATCCCGGGCCACCATAAGTACGGGTACATGTAAATCGTTCACAAGTTTATATTGCATAAATATCCCAAGTTAATAAAAATATTTATGCCTTGTGCATTTAAATCAATTTTCAATCATTTTTCAAAATGAGTCAGTTGATTTGTATTTACCAGTGTAAACTGACGTATTTTTCCCAAAAGGTTAAGTGCAGGTACTATACGAACTAGGCTGGCTGTTTCCTAAGAGCGTCCACTATAGTCTCGCAAGCTCGGACGACAAATAACTGTTGAACAATTTTATCATATTTTATTTGATCCGCCTGTGGATCCGTTTCAACTACTTATGATGTTTATTATGTCATTTTAATTAAAGTTGAAATGTATCTGTTCTGCTTCCGCTGTGCATTATTATGTTGTGTTGTTTGTCTATGACGACGCCAACCACGTCACGTACCCCACACCGGGCCCACCGGTGACACGTGGAGGTCGGGGTGTGACAACTAGCCACAGTGTTAGAATCACATGAGGGTTTGGTTGTGGGAAGGATCGGAAATCCTATGTTAACAAAAGAGTATTATGATCAGATTGATGCTGAGGAATTGGAGCTAATGGATATTAAGTGGTGTTTAGCGAGCATGTTGAGGAGAGCTAAGAGATTTAAGCAGATTACAGGAAGAGATGACTTACATGATGCTAATGTTTCTATTTTAGGTTTTGATAAGTCTAAAGTTGCTTGTTTTCGAAGCAGGGAAAAAGGACATTTCAAGAGGGAATGTACCAACCGAGAAGCAGGAGGAGCTCAAAATCCGTTCGGGAACAATGATTATTATCGGAAAGCAATATATCACCAGGTAGCTCAACAACCGGCGATTGAAGATGGAAAGAAGAAAGCATGTATTACTATTCCAGATCAAGATGATGAAAGATTGCCAAAGGGTTTTAGCTGGGACAAATATATTCTGGCTAATGGTGATTCAAAGTTTAGAGCATTTATTACACAGATCTTTCAAGAGCCAGAATTGATGAAGGAATGGATGGATGTGTTTGCTAATGATGAGAAAACTCAAGATGGAGAGTCTGTCTCTTCAGAAGATAGCTCAGAAAAGACACCAGTCTTTGATCAATCATCAACTGATAGCAGTGATGATGAGGAAGAAATTAAACAAATAAACATTGGAAAAACTCAATTATCTCCTGAAAGTTTTAAATTTTATTTTGCAGATAGATTGGAGAAACTAAAGGAGAAGCGAGTAGCAAAAAATCAGAAAAAGGTAAAATGCGAGAATGTTGCTCAGGAAGAGAAGTCTGAACAGAGTGAAGAAGTTAAAGTTGCTGAGAAGGTGGTTGAAATTGAAAATATTGTTTAAGTCACAAAACCTTGTCTAAAATGTTTGGAACCATGCAAACATTGTGAAGAGAAAGATGAGAAGTATAGTGAGCTAGACAAGATGAAAGAAAAATTATTGTTCGATGTCAAATATGTGAAAGAATCGTATGATGTGCTGAGTAGAACAGTCAACCAGTTGCAACAGACAAACTCAGAAAGAGGAGATGCTTTAACAATGATGAATGCAGTGATGATGTCTAAGAAGAAGGCTATCAATCACTATATTGAGGAGTGTGCAAAGTTGAAGCAGGAGTTGGAGACTGAAAAGATTGAGAATGAAAGAATAAGACGATTGATGCAAAGTTATTCAAGTTCTGATTATTTGATTGATAGAATTTATCCTAATGTTGCAGGTTTTGAAGCTTTTCAAGAAAAGAAGTTGGAAGATGAACCAATCAAAGTCGTCGGTCAAAAGGGTTTATAATAAAGAATTTCTGTTATAAAAAAATAATTTGAATGATGAACCAATCAAAGTGGCATATACTTTGAATGATTCAGACAACTTATATTCTGATGAGGAATTTCCAATAAGAAGTGTTCAAATTGAAAAAATTAAAAAGGTTTTCAAATTAACAGAAATTAATATTTCTGAAATAAAAGATGTAAATCTTACTGAAAAACCTAAAAAATACACTTCAAGAGTTCAACAAAGATTGAACAAGAAAAAGGGTTAGAGTTCTGGTTCTGGTTTTCAAAAGAAACTAAACCATAACAGTAATTTTAAAAAAAAGGTTTAGGATTTATTCCACCTGAAAATTATAAAAATGAGAAAATTTCTAAAACAAAAACAATATTTGTTTCAGGGTCAAGTTCTGAAGAAGAAGAAGAAAATAGATCATTCTGGAAACAATCGAACAAAGAATTCTTTACAGAAAAGCAAAAGTTTGAAAAGAATGGAGCTAATCAGAAAAGGGAGACAAGAACTTGTTACCGATGTCAAGAAGTTGGTCACATCGCCTGGAACTGTCCAATGGCAACCAACATAAAACAGGAAGTTGTTTCTAAACTTAAAGAGAAAATTGTTGATAAACTGAACCACCAACTGAAAAATTCAAAGTGTTTAAAAATTCTACAATTGAAATTGGTGAGAGTTCAAAAAGGTTTTATAAAAGAACAGTGAATCTTAACAACCAAACGTGGGTTGTTAAGAAATCAGATGTTAAATCTGGCGATAAATCTGACACGTCAAAGTCAGAGGAGCCACAAGTTGTTCTAAAAAGAGAAAATTCAGTTCCGCCAATGGATGACGTCAACTTTCCACCATTGCGGGCTGAAAATTTAAAATCAAAGGTTGGAAAAGTGGAGATTTCGAATCAATTCTATTCTGAAAAGAAAGAATTTGATGTTGAAAAGGCTTTTAATGTCAAAGTGAAAAATATTTTTGGAAGAATGGTCGATGGTAGGGAAAAAGGGGTAAAAGATTTTTATGAAGCAAAAAGGAATGTTCAAAGCCCAAGTGAAATTGAACAGGTTACACCCAAAGCTGGTCAGGCTTGGGTGTCTGTATTCCATGCTTAAAAATCCTGACTTGCCGGAGCTCCCAAGTTGGTAATCGTGGAGCAGGAATCGGCATCTTTCTTGAAAAATGTTTTTGTGAAATAACTTACAAGTGGTATATTTCTTGAAAAACTCAAAACTGTCATATTTCGATTTACAAGTGGTTTTTGTTGATAAGAACCTACAAGTGGTTAATCAAGGCGAGTGTTAAGGCTTCAAGGCCTACGACATTTAGATCCGTAGCTGATCTATCCCTCTCCCTCACTCAAGATGTAGTCAGACTGAGAGCTATGAAGAGCTCAGACGAAAACAAGAGGAAACGTGAGGATGACACCTCACGAAGACCTGAGAAACGACACAAGGGAAACAACGACCATAGGAAAGGGTCGGGGTTCAAGAAAGGAGATCAGTCGGGTGAAAAACCCAGATGCAAGAACTGCAAGAGACACCATTTTGGGAAATGTCGTCTGGACGCGAAATCCCAGTCTCACAAAAAGCGATGTGGAATCTGCAAGTCCACAGACCATAAAGCTCTAGATTGCAAGAAGATGAAGGATGCAACTTGTTTTGGTTGCAACGAGAAAGGGCATATCCGGCCAAATTGCCCAAAGAATGCAAAGAAAGCTGACGACGGGAAGAAGACTAATGCGAGAGTCTTCAGAATGGACGCCAAGGAAGCAGTCCTTGATGACAACGTCATTACAGGTACTTTTCTTGTAAATGATGTTTTTGCTAGAGTCTTGTTTGATTCAGGAGCTGATAAGTCGTTTGTAGATGATAAGTTTTGTAAATTGTTGAACCTTCCTGTTAAAACCTTAAGTGTGAAATATGAGGTGGAATTAGCCGATGGAACCATAGAAACCGCCTCGACTGTTCTAGATGGATGTGTTATATCCATTAGGAATCATTCTTTCCCGTTATCCTTGCTTCCCTTTAAGCTAGCTGGATTCGACATAGTGATAGGCATGGATTGGTTAGCGCAAAACCAAGCCCAGATTGTGTGCAATAGAAAGCAAGTAATAGTTAAGACTCCGTCTGGTGAGTCACTTACTATTCAAGGAGACACCCAACATGGATTGCCGGAGCAAGTGTCCATGCTCAAGGCATCCAGATGCATGCAGAAAGGATGTGTCATTTATATGGCACAAGTTACCATTGATGAGCCGAAGCCGAAGATTGAAGATATCCCTGTTATCTCGGAATATCCTGAGGTATTCCCTGAAGAACTACCCGGTTTGCCACCAGATAGGCAAGTGGAGTTTCGGATAGACATCATTCCAGGCGCTGCGCCTGTAGCAAGAGCACCATACAGATTGGCACCAACGGAGATGAAGGAGTTGAGGACGCAGTTGGATGATTTGTTAGCTAAAGGTTTTAATAGACCTAGCTCGTCTCCTTGGGGAGCGCCAATCTTGTTCGTTAAAAAGAAGGATGGATCGATGCCTCTGTGCATCGATTACCGTGAGCTGAACAAGGTCACTATCAAGAATAGGTATCCGTTACCCAGGATCGACGATCTGTTCGATCAGTTGCAAGGAGCAAGCTATTTCTCCAAGATTGACCTAAGGTCAGGTTATCATCAGTTAAAGGTCAAGGATGAAGATGTGCACAAGACAGCGTTTAGGACTCGTTATGGACATTACGAGTTCCTAGTGATGCCGTTTGGGCTCACCAACGCACCAGCCGCATTCATGGATCTCATGAATCGCGTCTGCAAGCCTTATTTGGATAAATTCGTTATCGTCTTTATTGACGACATCCTTATCTATTCGAAGAGCCAAGCTGACCATGAGAAACACCTTCGTTGTATTCTCAAACTTCTGCATCAGGAGAAGCTTTATGCCAAATTTTTGAAGTGTGAATTTTGGCTTCGAGAAGTCCAATTCCTTGGACATGTAGTAAGTGAGCGTGGTATCCAAGTAGATCCCGCTAAAGTAGAAGCAGTCATGAACTGGCAGGAGCCGAAGACTCCTACCGAGATTCGCAGTTTCCTTGGATTGGCAGGATACTATAGGCGATTTATTGAGAACTTCTCAAGAATTGCTGCGCCCCTAACTTCGCTGACTCGTAAGAAGATTAAGTTTGATTGGGGCCCTAAGCAGCAGGAATCCTTCGACATCCTAAAGAAAAAGTTGAGCAACGCGCCAGTGTTGACACTGCCCGATGGCATAGAAGATTTCATAGTGTATTGCGATGCATCGCACACTGGCATGGGCTGTGTACTCATGCAGAGAGGCAAAGTCATTGCCTACGCTTCTCTCCAGCTCAAGGTGCATGAGACGAACTACACCACCCACGATTTGGAATTGGGTGCGGTTGTGTTTGCTTTGAAGCTATGGAGACATTACTTGTACGGAACCAAGTGTATAATTTATTCGGATCACAAGAGTCTTCAACACTTGTTCAATCAGAAGGAATTGAACATGCGTCAAAGGCGATGGATGGAAACTTTAAATGATTATGACTGCGAGATAAGATACCATCCAGGCAAGGCAAATGTAGTTGCCGACGCCTTAAGCAGAAAGGAAAGGGTGAAACCGATCAGGATCAATGCCAAGCGCATTGAGATAAGAAATAATTTGAACGAAAGGGTGTTAGCTGCACAGAAGGAAGCTGTGCTGGAAGCTAACTATCCTGCAGAGAAGTTAGGAGTAACTGAGGAGCAGTTATCCTACGACAAAGATGGAATGCTACGACTAAACGGACGAATATGGGTTCCAGTTTATGGAGGACTTCGGGATGTTATCCTCCAGGAAGCCCACAGCTCTAAATATTCCGTTCATCCTGGAGCTGATAAGATGTACCAGGATTTGAAAGCAAACTACTGGTGGATTGGTTTGAAAAAGTCAGTAGCTGAGCACGTAGCTAAATGTTTGACTTGTGCGCAAGTCAAGGCTGAGCATCAGAAGCCGTCAGGTTTGCTTCAGCAACCTGAAATTCCCAAGTGGAAATGGGAAATGGTGACAATGGATTTCATCACCAAGTTGCCGAAGACGAAAAAGGGAAATGATACCATATGGGTCATAGTAGACAGACTGACTAAGTCAGCTCATTTTCTACCCATCAAGGAGACGTATAGCTCCGATATGTTAGCTCAATTATACGTCGATAAGATTGTAGCGCTACATGGTATACCTATATCTATTATCTCCGATAGAGATACTAGATATACGTCGCATTTTTGGAAGAGTTTCCAACAATCGTTGGGCACTCGTTTGAATTTTAGTACGGCTTATCATCCTCAGACTGATGGTCAGAGTGAGCGTACTATTCAAACTTTGGAAGACATGCTTCGTGCATGTGCGATCGACTTGGGTGGTAGTTGGGATAAGAACCTACCACTGATTGAATTCTCCTACAACAATAGCTACCATTCCAGCATAAAAGCTGCGCCTTTTGAGGCCTTATACGGTAGAAAGTGTAGATCGCCCATTTGTTGGGCAGAAGTTGGAGATGTCCAACTGTCAGGACCAGATATCGTTTTTGAGACGACGGACAAGATCGTGCAGATACGCGATCGTTTGAAAGCTGCCAGGGATAGGCAGAAAAGTTATGCGGATCATAAGCGCAAAGACTTTCACTTCGATGTAGGTGATAAGGTATTGCTTAAAGTATCGCCCTGGAAGGGGGTGATGCGATTTGGTAAGAAAGGCAAGCTAAGCCCAAGATACATAGGACCTTTCGAGATTATCGAACGTGTCGGGTCAGTCGCTTACAAGTTAAACTTGCCTGAAGAGCTTAGCGCTATTCATAATGTGTTCCACATCTGTAATTTGAAGAAGTGTTTCGCTGATGAATCACTGGTTATACCGCATACGGATATACACATAGATGAGAGTTTGAAGTTCGTGGAAAAACCTTTGTCGATTGAGGATCGACAGGTGAAAAAGCTTCGAAGGAAGTACATACCTATTGTAAAGGTCAAATGGGATGCCCGTAGAGGTCCCGAATACACGTGGGAAGTGGAATCCACGATGCAAGAGAAATATCCCCATTTGTTTCAATAAATCTCGAGGGCGAGATTTCTTTTAAGGGGGTGAGGATGTAACACCTCGAAAAATTTCGTCCAATAATGTCTTGACACGTGTCATAAGGTTCCGGTATGTGAAAACAAACTTTAGAGGGACTAAAAGTGACAAACGGTGAAAACTATGGAACGTAAGGGTCCAAAGTGTCAACAATGGATAAATAGACTCTATGATAACCCAACATAATGTTTATAACCTTAAACGGATGGTTCATGGATCATACGACGCAGAAATTGCACAAAAGTGAGGAATTACAAACTATAGGGGCCAAAAGTGTCAACATGTTGAATTGATACCTCTGAGTGAACTTTTGGCAGACCCGAAGCTTTATAATGCTAAAATATACTCACTAGGATATGTGGTAAAAATTTCGTGAAGTTTCGTTAACGTATGAGAAAGTTATGGCCAAAACCGTACTTGAGGGGTTAAAAGCGTCAACGTCGAATTTCATGGCTTTTCGGTTGAGCGCAAAGTTATCCGAGGACATTACCATGTTGGTAAATGTCCCAAGGTTCTTAGAAACCAAGTTTGGGGGTTTACGCGTCATGATAATTAGCCGAAACATCAATTGCGAGGACAGGGACCAAAACTGCCAACAAGTGGCAAAGTTTGACAGCAGCAGAAGCCAGGCGGCCCGCCTGGACAGGCCTAAGCGGGCCGCGACCCAAGCCCAGTAACAGAATTCGCGAACTGTTGTGATTTGGGTCCGAATTTGAGTGTGTAACAGCTGTTTTCACCTCTCTAATGCTCCAATAAACATCCATGCATGCCTAGAACAACAGTAACCTATCCCCAATCTCTGATTTCCTCCATAAATCAGATCAAAAGTTCCATTCCTTGGCATTTGCATTTGTGAACAAGAGCTCTCATCTTACAAAACACTCTCAAGACTTCTGGAGCATTTCTGAACGTCAAGGCAGCCTCTAAGGGTTAACTAAGCATCAATAGGACCTTTGTAAGCTTCTATATCAGTCTCTAATTCGTTCTTGCCTTGATTATTAGTAAAAGTCAAAACCGTTGTTCTTGTAGTTTGACTTTTTGATTAAACGAGTTTTACTCAGTCATTTCTCAAATTGAAACCACATATATGTTGGTATTTATGTGGGAAACAAACCCTCAAAAGGGTATTCTCTGATTCCCACTTTATGCATGCTAATTGTCGAGTCAAACTTGTTTCTAAAAAGTCAACAGAAGTTATTTTTGCAAAAAATAAGCTTAAATAGTAATGTAGAGGACATGAAATCTGTTTGATCATCATAAATGACTTATAATATATGTAAGAATGTGTTTTATCATAATCAACTCGACAATCTATAGTATAAATACGAATCGGAACCGAAAGTCTTGTAAAACGACTTTTTCGTAGACTATCGATTCGGATCCGTACATGCATGTTTGAAATCTGTATTGGAGATTATTTTTAACTATTTTTTATTTTGGTAAAACTCTCTGGAATTTTTATTGCTTGAGTCTATGTTTAGCCGATTCATTTGCATGTTTCCGATTTATGCTTAAAGTTGACTATTTTGCCCTTTTTGATATAAAATGTGATTTTTGGAAAAGTGAAAGAGTAGAAATCCTTATTTTTAATATATAAACTTGCACCGAAAATTTGAGGTCAGTTAGTGGTCCAGATTTTGAGTTATGGCCGATATCGTAAAACTATATCTTAAAGATACATAAACGGCGCATTTCGCGTATAACCTATTTCAGGCCACGTTTTGATACAAAACTTTTTACCCACTGATGTTATATAATATTTTGGGATTTTTGATGATTTTTATTTAATTTTTGGCTGATCGTATCTTAGATCGCTTAGTCGATTCGGTTAATGCCGGTTTTGACTATTTAAGCCATAAAATGAGTTTTACACATTCTTTTGACCCGAAACCTTTTTCCACTGATTTTATATGTTAAATAGATTATTTTGAGCCTTCTGGAAATATAAAAATCTCAGCTTTCTTTTGAAAACCCGGAAACGGCTCTAAATCGCATTTTAAGCGTTTTTAGCGCATAGTAAGCGTTATACCCGTTTTAAACATATAAGACTCATACCTACTGATGTATTTAGTATATTTTCATATAATAACAGTAAGTATAAATGTTTGAACTCAGATTTCCAGTTTTGGCAGTTTTAGCCCTTGTGAAATTACTAAAATACCCTTACGGTGCATAGTTTGATTTTAAATGGTGAGTTTGGTATATGGGTCATACCCTACTGTTATAATATGTTAAATGAAGTATATTTACTGTATAAACCAGACCCGAAACTCAGATTTCTAATTTGACTCTTTTATAATCTTTTAAATGACCAAAATGCCCTTATAAGGCATAAATTGAGTTTAAAATTATTCCGGGCAATATAGAACATAACTTACTGATGTTATATCATATTTAAAGCATATTATCTCAAGGAACTTGCAGTTGACTCTTTTGGCTACCCGTAACGCCCTTTTTGCGTTCGGTTCGGTTTACGTATCTAGTTTGCGTAAATTGACCGAAACGGGTCAAACGTTATCATTTTTATCTCAAAATCCAGAATGTATTTAGTATACCCATATGAAACAAGTATTCAAACTTGTCGGGTCTAAATCACATTCTATCCGGTCTTTCGCTTAATCGTGCGCTTGTACCGTATCGTCCTTAAAACTAACCGGTCAAAGCTTAGGCTTAAATAAAAGACCCGTTAGGAATCTAATAGGTTATTATACACCTTGGTTCCAGATTAGGAGGCCCAGTAAAAGCTACCTACACTTACCGTTTGTGATTCATACTTGCTCAGGTAAATACATTTTGACTTATTTTCCCTATACGGGCTTGGGGTACGGTATATAGTATACCGCTTGATCGAGCGCACAGATCCTGCGCCCTATGGGTGTACAGTCTTGAATATTTTGTGCGACTCGTTTAAACAGTCTTGTCTTACTTTAGGCTTTGGGGGGTTATTGACCGTGTCCCGGATATCCTTGGCATTATCTTACGAGATGGCCACGACCAGAGCACGGGGTGTAGGCGTACACCCGGCGTGTATAACTCTTTAATGTGGTGTGTCATTTAACCTTTAGCCCGGACAGCAGATCCCGGGCCACCATAAGTACGGGTACATGTAAATCGTTCACAAGTTTATATTGCATAAATATCCCAAGTTAATAAAAATATTTATGCCTTGTGCATTTAAATCAATTTTCAATCATTTTTCAAAATGAGTCAGTTGATTTGTATTTACCAGTGTAAACTGACGTATTTTTCCCAAAAGGTTAAGTGCAGGTACTATACGAACTAGGCTGGCTGTTTCCTAAGAGCGTCCACTATAGTCTCGCAAGCTCGGACGACAAATAACTGTTGAACAATTTTATCATATTTTATTTGATCCGCCTGTGGATCCGTTTCAACTACTTATGATGTTTATTATGTCATTTTAATTAAAGTTGAAATGTATCTGTTCTGCTTCCGCTGTGCATTATTATGTTGTGTTGTTTGTCTATGACGACGCCAACCACGTCACGTACCCCACACCGGGCCCACCGGTGACACGTGGAGGTCGGGGTGTGACAACTAGCCACAGTGTTAGAATCACATGAGGGTTTGGTTGTGGGAAGGATCGGAAATCCTATGTTAACAAAAGAGTATTATGATCAGATTGATGCTGAGGAATTGGAGCTAATGGATATTAAGTGGTGTTTAGCGAGCATGTTGAGGAGAGCTAAGAGATTTAAGCAGATTACAGGAAGAGATGACTTACATGATGCTAATGTTTCTATTTTAGGTTTTGATAAGTCTAAAGTTGCTTGTTTTCGATGCAGGGAAAAAGGACATTTCAAGAGGGAATGTACCAACCGAGAAGCAGGAGGAGCTCAAAATCCGTTCGGGAACAATGATTATTATCGGAAAGCAATATATCACCAGGTAGCTCAACAACCGGCGATTGAAGATGGAAAGAAGAAAGCATGTATTACTATTCCAGATCAAGATGATGAAAGATTGCCAAAGGGTTTTAGCTGGGACAAATATATTCTGGCTAATGGTGATTCAAAGTTTAGAGCATTTATTACACAGATCTTTCAAGAGCCAGAATTGATGAAGGAATGGATGGATGTGTTTGCTAATGATGAGAAAACTCAAGATGGAGAGTCTGTCTCTTCAGAAGATAGCTCAGAAAAGACACCAGTCTTTGATCAATCATCAACTGATAGCAGTGATGATGAGGAAGAAATTAAACAAATAAACATTGGAAAAACTCAATTATCTCCTGAAAGTTTTAAATTTTATTTTGCAGATAGATTGGAGAAACTAAAGGAGAAGCGAGTAGCAAAAAATCAGAAAAAGGTAAAATGCGAGAATGTTGCTCAGGAAGAGAAGTCTGAACAGAGTGAAGAAGTTAAAGTTGCTGAGAAGGTGGTTGAAATTGAAAATATTGTTGAAGTCACAAAACCTTGTCTAAAATGTTTGGAACCATGCAAACATTGTGAAGAGAAAGATGAGAAGTATAGTGAGCTAGACAAGATGAAAGAAAAATTATTGTTCGATGTCAAATATGTGAAAGAATCGTATGATGTGCTGAATAGAACAGTCAACCAGTTGCAACAGACAAACTCAGAAAGAAGAGATGCTTTAACAATGATGAATGCAGTGATGATGTCTAAGCAGAAGGCTATCAATCACTATATTGAGGAGTGTGCAAAGTTGAAGCAGGAGTTGGAGACTGAAAAGATTGAGAATGAAAGAATAAGACGATTGATGCAAAGTTATTCAAGTTCTGATTATTTGATTGATAGAATTTATCCTAATGTTGCAGGTTTTGAAGCTTTTCAAGAAAAGAAGTTGGAAGATGAACCAATCAAAGTCGTCGGTCAAAAGGGTTTATAATAAAGAATTTCTGTTATAAAAAAATAATTTGAATGATGAACCAATCAAAGTGGCATATACTTTGAATGATTCAGACAACTTATATTCTGATGAGGAATTTCCAATAAGAAGTGTTCAAATTGAAAAAATTAAAAAGGTTTTCAAATTAACAGAAATTAATATTTCTGAAATAAAAGATGTAAATCTTACTGAAAAACCTAAAAAATACACTTCAAGAGTTCAACAAAGATTGAATAAGAAAAAGGGTTAGAGTTCTGGTTCTGGTTTTCAAAAGAAACTAAACCATAACAGTAATTTTAAAAAAAAGGTTTAGGATTTATTCCACCTGAAAATTATAAAAATGAGAAAATTTCTAAAACAAAAACAATATTTGTTTCAGGGTCAAGTTCTGAAGAAGAAGAAGAAGAAAATAGATCATTCTGGAAACAATCGAACAAAGAGTTCTTTACAGAAAAGCAAAAGTTTGAAAAGAATGGAGCTAATCAGAAAAGGGAGACAAGAACTTGTTACCGATGTCAAGAAGTTGGTCACATCGCCTGGAACTGTCCAATGGCAACCAACATAAAACAGGAAGTTGTTTCTAAACTTAAAGAGAAAATTGTTGATAAACTGAACCACCAACTGAAAAATTCAAAGTGTTTAAAAATTCTACAATTGAAATTGGTGAGAGTTCAAAAAGGTTTTATAAAAGAACAGTGAATCTTAACAACCAAACGTGGGTTGTTAAGAAATCAGATGTTAAATCTGGCGATAAATCTGACACGTCAAAGTCAGAGGAGCCACAAGTTGTTCTAAAAAGAGAAAATTCAGTTCCGCCAATGGATGACGTCAACTTTCCACCATTGCGGGCTGAAAATTTAAAATCAAAGGTTGGAAAAGTGGAGATTTCGAATCAATTCTATTCTGAAAAGAAAGAATTTGATGTCGAAAAGGCTTTTAATGTCAAAGTGAAAAATATTTTTGGAAGAATGGTCGATGGTAGGGAAAAAGGGGTAAAAGATTTTTATGAAGCAAAAAGGAATGTTCAAAGCCCAAGTGAAATTGAACAGGTTACACCCAAAGCTGGTCAGGCTTGGGTGTCTGTATTCCATGCTTAAAAATCCTGACTTGCCGGAGCTCCCAAGTTGGTAATCGTGGAGCAGGAATCGGCATCTTTCTTGAAAAATGTTTTTGTGAAATAACTTACAAGTGGTATATTTCTTGAAAAACTCAAAACTGTCATATTTCGATTTACAAGTGGTTTTTGTTGATAAGAACCTACAAGTGGTTAATCAAGGTCATTAAGTTGAACTTGATTTAACTTTCATACAAGTGATAGTTTTTACAAGTGGTTGAAAGAACAATGTGATGAAACCCCGATCCTACAAATGGTGTGTGAAGTCAACAAAACTTATTTTCAGGAAGAACCATTTTGATTAAAATAAACTTAAGTGTTTTGAAATCATAATGGGAAAATGGTTTGTTGTCAGGGGGAGTTCTGATTGTTTATGCCAAGTGAATGGAGAATTGAAGCAATTCACATCGGTTTGTCAAAATTTTCTTTAAATGGTTTTGAATTTTAGGGAAAGTAAGAAATTTCAGAAAATCCAAAAACATTAGAAAATTTGAAGAAGCCAAAAACATGATAAAAATCAAAATGAGTTTTGTTGTGAAAAAGAGGAAATCATAGTACATCAGTGGACTATCACAGCATGCTAAAGAATTGGAAAGTCAAATGTGATAAACGATCTCACTGATGATATGCCAGTAGGTTTTTATACATTCAGTAGATTGTTTTCGAGATATAAACCTAAAAATCAATTACTTACTTAGCTCGTGGGGAACATCTCTCGGATATATGGGTAACCCCCTAAATCTTGTTTGAAAGGCTTTCTATTTCTGACATACTAGGTCTTTGTGCGTGATGATATCTGGGGTATTATACCAGGACTTCTGATTTTGCGGAAGCAATAGCCTAGTCCTCGTATAATACTCTGAACAGCTTTAATCATAAAGCCCACCCTCAGCATAAAAAATGATGAAACATTGAAAAATGCTAATCATGTGCTGTTGAAGAAAAGATCCCCAAACGGGACATACCTAAAGATGAGCCATCATCTCTCTGATTGAACGGAAGTTCTAACCTGAGCTCTCATGGTCTCGCATTACCCGTTTACAGATATCATTTAGTGTACATTCACTTGTAAGACTGGATATAGGAGTCTGGATACGAGAGTATATTCTGAGGTGGAACACTCAAATAACTTGAGTTCATTAAAACACTAAATATCTCGTATCTCGAAACAGTTAAACTTTGTGTGAAAATTTAAGTGGATCAGTATACTGACAATCTACGTGAATCATTTAGAACTTAAAATGTTTAAAGCTTAACGGTGTTAGTGATTTGTCTCATAAACTGATATGATCCTCTTACACAAACTCACAAAAATATTGTCTGTAAATATTTATTTACTGTTATTCATTAAAAAAACAAAAACCCAAAAAGAATGTGTTTTAGCAAAAAATTTTGAAAAATCAAAAGATTTTATTTCATCTTATTTTCGACAACTGATGTTGAAAAGCTGATTTTCAAAATTCCGAGTGCTAAACATGATGAACAACAGGTTGGGAGAGTTTGTTTGAAATGAGAAATGATTTTGAAAAGATTAAATGGTTCATTAATTTGAAACCAAATTTGAATGTTTCGATTACAAGTGGTTAAACAAAGATTAAACTTGTTAAAAACTTACTTTTGGGTAGAGATTTGTGTAGATCCCTGTGTCTAAGCCTGAGCAGAGTTTGAGTGTCACACCCCGGTTTCCACGTGTCTCACCGGTGGGCCCGGTGGAGGATTACCGTGACGTAGTTGGCAACAATATAGTCAAACCACACAATTATATGAATGCACAGCGGAAGCATAAAGATAAATATATTTCAATGTTAAATGTAATATCAAAGTATCACTATTGTTGAAATAAAATCCACAGGGGATCAATAATAATAATAAAGTATTGTTCAAGAGACTTCAGGCATCTTAAGCTTGCGAGACTTCTAATGATGCTAAGGAGAAATCCCAGCCAATTACGCATAGTACCTGCATTTAGTCTTTTTGGGAAAATACGTCAGTTTACGCTGGTAAATACATTCAACTGACACTTTTGTAAAATGTTTAATAAAATTGGTTTAAATGCACAAGGCACAAACTCGTTATAAGTTGGGATAATTTATAATTAAATCTTGTAAAGAATTACATGTTTGCTATGCGTTCGGTCGCCCGGGTCGTGCCGGGTTAAAGGTTAATAGACACGCCACAAAGCATAAAGCCGTGGCGGGAAAACCAACGGTTATACCTTTAATTAATATAGACACAATGCCAGGTGTACGCCTACACCCGGATGTCGAGGTAGTGGCCATTTCGTAAAATGATGCCAATGATATCCGGGACATGGTCATTAAGCTCCCAAAGGCGTAAGGCCAACAAAACAAGTTTTTAAACGGGTCACATTGATAATACCCAACTACTAATGAGTTAGGGTCAATTGCCCGACCAAGCGGTATTTTAAATACCGTAACCCAAGCCCGTATAACGGAAAATAAGTTAAAAGTATTTACCTTTGTAAGTATAAATCCTTAATCGAAATAAATTACAGACAGCTTTTACTGGTCTCCTATTCTGGAATGAAGGTTTAATATAACCTATTAGAATCCGAACGGGTCTTTAATCTAGCCGTAGCTTAGACCGGTCAGTTTCAAAGGATAGATACGGTTTAATCACGTGAAAGGCGAAAACCGGGAATGGAATGTGATTTTGACCCAACAAGTTTGAAGACTTGTTTTATAGGGGTATAATAATCACACTCTGTATTTTGGGGTCAAAACAATATGGTTTGACCAGTTTCGGCTAGTTTATGTAAACTAGTTACATAAGCCGAACCGTGCGCGCAAAAGGCGTAACGGGTAACCGTAAGAGTCCTACACTGGTTTCCTAAGTCAATATGCTTTAAAGAGGTTGTGGTATCAGTAGGATACCTTCTATAATGCCCGTAACGAATTTAAGTTCATATTATGCCCCGTAGGGGTATTTCGGTCTTTTTAAAGATTATAAAAGAGGTTTCTGAGTTCTACAGGAAATCTGAGTTTCCCGAACAGTTTATAAAGTCTAAAATACTTTATTTATTATTTAAAATCAGTAGCAACTGGAATCGGGTCAAAAGACCTTGTAGAACTCAAGTTATGGCCGAAAAGGGTATATTCGGTATTTACCGAACCGTTGCCATAACCGCAGGTTATGAGCAGGTTAAAAATAATTAAAAATCTTTAAAAATCCTAAAATATTATTTTACATCAGTGTGTAAAAGGTTTGGTGTCAAAATCTGGGTTTAGATAGGCGTTATGCTAATTACGCTATTAAATTACTAAAGTTTTCGTAATTTGCGCTATTTAGCATAACTCCTATTCTGGACCTCGGATTGACGTGAAATTTTAGGGACATGCTTAGAAATCAGTAACTAAGGTTATGGTTCTTTCACATGTCCGAAATTCTCGTTTTAAATTAAAAAGGGCGTTACGGTCTACTTTTAGGCATTTAACGGAAATGTGTAAAAGACTCGGACAAATAACGAACCGGTCACAGAGGGTTATACCATCATGTAACCTGGTCCTAAGAGAGTCCTAAGGCATATCTAAATCAAACTTTAACGGGTCAGAACTGATGTCAAAGCAAAAGTCAAAGCTTTTGAGACTTTCGGCTCCGAACCGGGTCAAAAGAGTAAATGGTCGGATCAAACAAGCTTAGACTAGCTAATATACTTATTATCATGTTTTATAAGTGTTTAAACAGGTTACATATCATCTACATTACCGATTATGCAAGAAATCGCAAAATAGCATTTCTGTTGACTTTTTCTAAGCACGTTTGACTCGACATTTGGACTAGTTAGAGTGGGAATCAGAGGGTGCCCTTTTAGAGGTTTAAAGCCCACATGATTACCAACATATAACTATCTTTGATTCGACAAACCACTGGACCATTTGTGATTTATCGCAAAGTCAATCGTTAATTACGACGGATTGACTTTTAAGCTAAACTATGCATAAACTAAGCCATAAAAGGGTAGACACACTTACAGAAGCTTGGTGCATGATTAGGGATGATAGAAGAATGGTTTAGAGCTCCAGAAATGGACTAGAATGCAGATTTGAGGTGTGTTTCATTTGTGCACAATGCCTTGCCTTTTATAGTGAAAAATTTGGCTTAGGAACCCTACAATGGATCATGGATGATCAGCAGGTGGCCCTGGGTGCTAGGGGTCATGTAGAGGGCGCCCATGCTTCATTAATTGCCTCAATGATCATTCACAAGCTCAAACAGCAAGTCTGTCCAAGTATTCTGCATCTGGGACTCGTGCGCGGCCCGCATTAGGATTCAGCAACTCGGACGCGGGCTGCATGAATCCTAATGTCAGAAAACGTATCTTCAACTGGCGCGCGGCCCGCATTAGCTCAACCATAACCTTAACGCGGCCCGCCTGAGGGTTAAATTCCAAGATTTTCAAATCTTTTGTAATGATTAACCTGACCTTTCGGTTTCGAAGGGGTAACTTTGTGATTTGGCCCTCGATTATTTACCACTAAGGGCCTCGTGCCTTTTTCCCGCATTGTTAAGTCCTCGGTTAGTTTAATTACTATCCGAAAAGCCTTAACTTTTATTGTTGACGCTTTTAACCCCTCTCATACGAATTTGATCATAACTTTCTCGTTTTAAAACGGAACTTCGTGAAATTTATATCGTATATTCTAGTGAGCGTATTTTACTGTTACAAAGCCTCGGGTTCGTCAAAGGGTCACTCAGAGGTGTTAATTAAACATGTTGACACAATTAACCCCTGTAGCTTGTAATCTCTCACTTTCTCCCGCGTTTCGCTCCGTACGATCCATGATTTATTCGTTTGAAGGTACGAGCATCATTTAGGGTTACTATACAGTATATTTACCCTTCGTTGACATTTATAACCCTCGAATTTACATACTTTCAAGGTTTGTCAACTTTAGTCCTTTATTTAATAGTTAATGCCACGTGTAAACTTATGACACGTGTCAACACATTATTAGACACAAAATTTCGAGGCGTTACATCCTCACCCCCTTAAAATAAATCTCGACCCGAGATTTACTGAAATAAATAAGGGTATTTCTCTTTCATCATGGATTCAACTTCCCACGTGAATTCGGGACCTCTACGGGCATCCCATTTGACCTTAACAATAGGTACATGCTTCCTTCGAAGCTTCTTTACCTGTCGATCTTCAATCAACAAAGGTTTCTCCACAAATTTCAAGGTCTCATCTATATGCACATCTGTATGGCGTATTACCAGTGATTCGTCAGCGAAGCACTTTTTCAGATTGCAGATGTGGAACACATTGTGAATTCCATTGAGCTCCTCCGGTAAGTTTAACTTATAGGCAACTGACCCGACACGTTCGATAACCTCGAAAGGTCCTATGTACCTCGGGCTTAGTTTGCCTTTCTTACCGAAACGCATCACCCCCTTCCAGGGTGATACTTTAAGTAACACTTTTTCACCTACTTCGAAGTGAAAATCTTTACGCTTTGGATCTGCGTAACTCTTCTGCCTATCTCGGGCAGTTTTGAGACGGTCTCGAATCTGGACAATCTTGTCCGTTGTCTCGAAGACTATCTCTGGTCCTGATAATTGGACATCTCCAACTTCCGCCCAACAAACATGCGATCTACACTTTCTACCGTATAATGCCTCGAAAGGCGCAGCCTTAATGCTGGTATGGTAGCTATTGTTGTAGGAGAATTCGATTAATGGTAGGTTCTTATCCCAACTACCACCCAAATCGATAGCACATG
Source organism: Helianthus annuus (assembly GCF_002127325.2). Classification (NCBI taxonomy): domain Eukaryota; kingdom Viridiplantae; phylum Streptophyta; class Magnoliopsida; order Asterales; family Asteraceae; genus Helianthus; species Helianthus annuus. Next base: position 106,547,040 of record NC_035437.2, read on the forward strand.
CACGTAGCATGTCTTCCAACGTCTGAATAGTACGCTCACTCTGACCGTCTGTCTGAGGATGGTAAGCCGTACTAAAATTCAAACATGTGCCCAAAGATTGCTGGAAGCTTTTCCAGAAATGTGACGTGTATCTAGTGTCTCTGTCGGAAATAATAGACACAGGTATGCCATGTAAGGCTACAATCTTATCAACGTATAACTGGGCTAACATGTCGGAGCTATAAGTCTCCTTGATGGGTAAGAAATGAGCTGACTTAGTCAGTCTGTCGACTATAAAATCCTTTCCTTGTGTTGGGTAACTTGGTAATAAAATCCATAGTTACACATTCCCACTTCCATTCGGGGAGTTCAGGCTGTTGTAACAAGCCTGACGGCTTTTGATGCTCAGCTTTGACTTGCGCACAAGTTAAGCATTTTGCTACATAAGCGGCTACAGACTTTTTCAAGCCTATCCACCAATAATTTGCCTTTAGATCCTGATACATCTTATCAGCTTCTGGGTGAACAGAATATTTGGAACTATGGGCTTCCTGGAGGATAACATCTCGTAGTCCTCCATAAATCGGAACCCATATTCGTCCATTTAATCGTAAAATTCTGTCCTTGCTAAGAGTTAACTGCTCCTCAGTTACTCCCAGCTTCTCTTTAGGATAGTTAGCTTCCAACACAGCTTCCCTCTGTGCAGCTAACAACCTTTCAATCAAATTATTCTTCACTTCAATGCTCTTGGCATTGATTCGGATGGATTTTACCCTTTCCTTTCTACTCAGGGCATCAGCGACTACATTCGCCTTGCCGGGATGATATCTGATTTCACAATCATAATCATTTAAAGTCTCCATCCAATGGCGTTGCCTCATGTTTAGCTCCTTCTAATTAAACAGATGTTGAAGGCTCTTATGATCATAATAGATCACAAACTTGATACCATACAGATAATGCCTCCACAGCTTTAGTGCGAACACAACGGCACCCAGCTCCAAGTCATGGGTGGTGTAATTCTTCTCGTGCACCTTTAACTGTCTCGAAGCATAGGCAATAACTTTGCCTTTCTGCATGAGCACACATCCCATGCCAGTGTGTGATGCGTCGCAGTAAACTACGAACTCTTCTGTACCTTCAGGTAATGTCAGCACAGGAGCGTTGCTCAACTTTTGCTTCAGAATATCAAAGGACTCTTACTGCTTAGGGCCCCAAACGAACTTTACTTTCTTCTTGGTCAAGGAAGTTAAAGGCGCAGCAATCCTTGAAAAGTTTTCAATGAATCGCCTGTAATATCCTGCTAACCCCAGGAAACTACGAATCTCTGTAGGCGTCTTTGGCTCTTGCCAATTCATGACAGCTTCAACTTTAGCGGGATCCACTTGGATACCACGCTCGCTGACAACATGTCCTAGAAATTGGACTTCTCGAAGCCAGAATTCGCACTTAGAGAATTTGGCATAGAGTTTCTCATGATGCAGGAGTTTGAGAATACAACGAAGGTGTTTCTCATGGTCAGCTCGGTTCTTCGAGTAGATAAGAATATCGTCGATGAAAACGATGACGAATTTGTCTAAGTACGGCTTGCAGACGCGATTCATGAGATCCATGAACGCAGCCGGTGCATTAGTGAGCCCAAAAGGCATCACTAGGAACTCATAGTGACCATAACGAGTCCTAAATGCGGTTTTATGTACGTCTTCATCTCTGACTTTCAGTTGATGGTAGCCTGACCTCAAGTCAATCTTCGAGAAATAACTTGCCCCTTGTAACTGATCGAACAAATCGTCGATCCTCGGCAAGGGATATCTATTCTTTATCGTGACATTATTAAGCTCGCGATAATCGATGCACAGACGCATCGATCCGTCCTTCTTCTTCACAAACAGGACAGGTGCTCCCCAGGGAGACGAACTAGGTTTGATGAAACCTTTAGCTAGCAGTTCATCCAGCTGGGTCCTCAACTCCTTCATTTCGGTTGGTGCTAGCCTGTAAGGTGCTCTAGCAATAGGTGCTGCTCCAGGGATGATATCAATCCTGAATTCCACTTGCCTATCCGGTGGCAAACCAGGTAGATCTTCAGGGAAAACTTCTGGATATTCCGAAATGACGGGAATGTCTTCTAACTTCGGTTTAGGCTCATCAAAAATCACCTGTGCCATGTAAATGACACAACCCTTCTTTAGACATTTTGAAGCCTTGAGCATAGCCACTTGCTCAGGCAATCCGTACTGGGTATCTCCCCGAATGGTAAGCGATTCACCAGACGGAGTCTTTATCACCATGTGCTTTCTGTTGCAGACGATTTGGGCCTGGTTGTGAGATAACCAGTCCATACCCAATACTAGGTCAAAACCGGCCAATTTAAAGGGAAGTAGAGATAGAGGAAAAAAGTGGTTCTTAATGGATATCACACATCCATATAACACAGTGGAGACGGTTTCTATGGTGCCATCTGCTAGCTCTACCTCGTAATTCACATTTAAGGTTTTGACAGGCATATTCAGCAATTTGCAAAATTTATGATCTACGAAAGACTTACCAGCGCCCGAATCAAAAAGTACTCTTGCAAAGATATCATTTACGAGAAAAGTACCTGTGATCACGTTATCATCTAGCACTGCTTCTTTCGCCTCCATCCTGAAGACTCTTGCATTGGTCTTCTTGGCTTCTTCAGGCTTCTTGGCATATTTAGGGCAGTTGCTTTTAATGTGCCCTTTCTCGTTGCAGCCGTAGCAGGTTGCATCCTTTATCTTTTTGCAATCCACGGTCTTGTGGTCCTTGGACTTGCATAACCCGCAAGCATACGACTTCGACTGAGTCTGCGAGTTTGATTCGAGTCTACACTTTCCAAAGTGATGTCTCTTGCAATTTTTACACTTGGGCTTCTCACCAGACTGTTGCCCATCCTTCCTTGACTCAGACCCTCTCTTGTTATCACCGTTTCCACGGTGCTTCTTGCCCGACCTTCGTGAAGTATCATCTTCACGCTTTCTCTTCTCAGCCTCTTTGTTCCTTAGCGATCTTTGTCGGACCGCATCAAGAGTAAGGGACAAAGATATGTCGGCTACAGATCTAAAGGTCGCTGGCCGAGAGGCCTTCACGCTTGCCTTTATTTCGGGGGCTAACCCACCGATAAAACGAGCTATTCTCTTTGGCTCCGGGGTTACCAGATACGGAACCAACCGGGACATCGTGTTGAAGCTCGTGAGGTAAGCTTGACAATCAAGGTTCGTCATAACCAACGATAGAAAGTCGGTCTCGATCTTTTCAACCTCATGTTGAGGGCAGTAATTCTCCTTGATGAGAGAAATGAATTCCTCCCATGTCATGCTGTATAGAACAGCCTTTCCCAAGGCCTGAACCAACGACCTCCACCAAGCCAGGGCCTCGCCCTTGAATGATTGTGAAACAAACTTTACCACGTCCCTTTCTGCACAGCCACTGATGTCCACCACGGTGTCCATCTCGTCTAGCCACGTCATACAATCTACCGCGCCCTTCTCCCCGGTGAAATCTCGGGGTTTACAAGATACAAAATACTTGTAGGTACAGCCCCTGGCGCGAGATGCATCAGTATACACTCTTTCTGGACGGACACTGTTTTCATTAGACGAGTGATTATCATCGTCCTTTTTGGGCTTAGACGGTGGTTTGCTGTGAGATTTTGAGTGGGTTTTCGGCTTTGAGTGTGGTTTGGATATGGTTCTGCTCCGGGATTCAGTATACTCCTCGTATTGTCGATCCAAGGTTTTCTTAACAGCATTGTCGACAAGAGCTTTCAATTCTGCGCCCGTCAAATGAACCTGGGCGTTATCGTATTCGCCTTCCTTCGAATGACTATTCTCCCCACTTGGATCAGCCATGGTAACTTGAATCTGCTACAAAAGATAACGAAAAATTTTATTTAGGAGTTTATTATGGAATTGTCTTTTATGGCAATTCATTAACCATGGTAAACAGAGACCATATCTGGTTAATTTGTTACTCACTTTTATTTAGGATTTGATCATAATTATCCTAATTACAAACAATATTGTTATTGGCATAAAAGCCTAGTCACGAGGACGTTTTTATAATATTAGCTGGGATTACAGAGAATCAAGGCCTGAAGGTTTGAACCGTAGTTCTTTTACCTTTTCCGACAGGGAGTCATAGGCTACCACTGCCTTTTGTCTTATATGACATTAATTATGGCCCGTAGGCACCGCATCACTAATGGATGTTTAATAATTTGGCCCGTAGGCACTACATCGCTAATGGATGTTATAATAAGTTTGGCCGGTAGGCACTACATCTCTAATGGATGTTTAATAAGTTTGGCCCATAGGCACTACATCGCTAATGGATGTTTAATAAATGATCATCTCTATTGATGATTTAACCCATGATTTATAAATCATTAATTTGGGCTTTGGAATCCTTAGAAGGATTCTTTATATAAGAATGACGCGTGCGATTTTAACGAATCACATCTGCCATGAACGTTAACATGATTACAGAGGTTAACAGGGAATCTGAATCTTTTAATCAGGTCTTACCATCTTGGCCGGATCTTATAAAGACACCTGGCTAGGTTTCACTCTTAAGATTCTTTATTTAGGCAGATTTAAATTTAAAAGGAATGATTTTTGATTTATTTCATATATAATAACAAAATTGAAATTCATAACATAACATTCCATAAATTTCAAATATGGTTACACGCTGCCCTAAACGGGACTTTTTAAATAAATAAATACCTACGCAGAGGTTTATAGAAAAACGAATCCACGCAGGGACCAATACAAGATAGATGTCCGCGCAGGGACTAAAAGATAAGTCCGTGTAGGGACTGAAATACGATAAATGTCCATGCAGGGACTAAATTGTAAATACAACAATACATAAGGAGACTAATGATCTCGTTTCTTCCTCCCTTTTAGTAGGTTTGCTAGGCCCTTGAGAAATCCACGATTACTCTTTCGTTCTTGTTCGAAGTCTCGTTCCACACGATTTAAACGGTGGAGTATTTCTTCTTGCTCCGGTGGTGAAAAACGTGGCTGCTGCGACGGTTGTTGAACCGGAGGTCTAGGAGGTATTGGATACCCATGAGCTGAGTAATCTGGTCTCCAGGAGGTTCCATGAAGCGCATTATAATTAGTCGCTACCACATATGGATCGGCATCATAGTTATAGTTGTAGTGCGTGTGAGTCGGCTGCTCAAACGGATTGTACGCCGTGGAAGCGCCGTACGCTGGTATCGGATTGTCATATCCAAATGGTGGCGGAGGTGGTGCAACTGGTGCAGAATTCACCTCTGCAGGGTGACCAGAAGGTTCCCCTAATTGTGGTTCTTCTTCAGGCACTGACGGAAAGTGACTCGCACTCGAGTGGCGAGGGGTGCTGAAATGGAATTCCCCTCCTCTGGTGGACATCCGCGCGCCTGATCTTCTACGCCTTGGCGGATCTGGAATTACTGGTTGAACCGGTGGCGGTGGCGTAACGGCCACAAACCGCGAATCCTCAGAAGGATCCTGTTGTTGCTGTTGGTCGTGAGGCGAGAAATGATGTGAAGGTGTAAAGTACCAATTACATTGGTCAAACCTCGCCTGGTAGCTGTCGGGACCTTGATAGGGTGTCCCATGAAAGGATGACCCATCAGAAATCTCGATTGGATGGTTGGGAGTACCCCTTGCAGGTTCGACGGGATCTGTATCCTCGTCCATGTCCACTGCATTATCTTCAGAAAAGTGATCCTCTGGTCCTAAAGGGTTATACCCTATTGGCTCTTTGACATAATCCGCCAGGTTAAACTGTCCTACGAAGAAAGGTAAAGGATCGCCATAAGAACGGTGCGAAGCAGATCGCTGAAGAGGTATAAAGGATGGTTGAGGGTTATTGGGATTGTTTTCCGAATCTGGTCCAAATGAATGACGGTATGAGGGTGTTGAGCTGTGCGAGGTAGAATGTCTCGCAGGTTCAAAGAGGTTTCTTCTTCGTCTCTGTGGTTCTTCACTCCTTGTACTGGAAGGAGCTCGCATGTTCGAAGGTCTAGCCTCGTGATCATTGTGAGTAATGATCGTCCCTTTTCCTCTTCCTCCTCTTCCTCGTCTGATTGCAGGTGGCATATTTCCTGCTTTCAAAACTTTAAATAACAATAAACAATAAAAAGACAAACTGGAATAACAATTCGAATTTGTCCTATGTTCTTGTCTAGACTCAAGTATGTGCAATTGTGTCATTGAGATTAAACACAAAAGGATAGTGTTTAATTCACTCAACGTTGGCTCTGATACCAACCTGTCACACCCCGGTTTCCACGTGTCTCACCGGTGGGCCCGGTGGGGGATTACCGTGATGTAGTTGGCAACAATATAGTCAAACCACACAATTATATGAATGCACAGCGGAAGCATAAAGATAAATATATTTCAACGTTAAATGTAATATCAAAGTATCACTATTGTTGAAATAAAATCCACAGGGGATCAATAATAATAATAAAGTATTGTTCAATAGACTTCAGGCATAGCTTGCGAGACTTCTAATGATGCTAAGGAGAAATCCCAGCCAATTATGCATAGTACCTGCATTTAGTCTTTTTGGGAAAATACGTCAGTTTACACTGGTAAATACATTCAACTGACACTTTTGTAAAATGTTTAATAAAATTGGTTTAAATGCACAAGGCACAAACTCTTTATAACTTGGGATAATTTATAATTAAATCTTGTAAAGAATTACATGTTTGCTATGCGTTCGGTCGCCCGGGTCGTGCCGGGTTAAAGGTTAATAGACACGTCACAAAGCATAAAGCCGTGGCGGGAAAACCAACGGTTATACCTTTAATTAATATAGACACAATGCCAGGTGTACGCCTACACCCGGATGTCGAGGTAGTGGCCATTTCGTAAAATGATGCCAAGGATATCCGGGACATGACCATTAAGCTCCCAAATGTGTAAAGCCAACAAAACAAGTTTTTAAACGGGTCACATTGATAATACCCAACTACTAATGAGTTGGGGTCAATTGCCCGACCAAGCGGTATTTTTAATACCGTAACCCAAGCCCGTATAACGGAAAATAAGTTAAAAGTATTTACCTTTGCAAGTATAAATCCTTAATTGAAATAAATTGCAGACAGCTTTTACTGGTCTCCTATTCTGGAACGAAGGTTTAATATAACCTATTAGAATCCTAACGGGTCTTTAATCTAGCCGTAGCTTAGACCGGTAAGTTTCAAAGGATAGATACGGTTTAATCGCGTGAAAGGCGAAAACCGGGAATGGAATGTGATTTTGACCCAACAAGTTTGAAGACTTGTTTTATAGGGGTATAATAATCACACTCTGTATTTTGGGGTCAAAACAATATGGTTTGACCAGTTTCGGCTAGTTTATGTAAATTAGTTACATAAGCCGAACCGTGCGCGCAAAAGGCGTAACGGGTAACCGTAAGAGTCCTACACTGGTTTCCTAAGTCAATATGCTTTAAAGAGGTTGTGGTATCAGTAGGATACCTTCCATAATGCCCGTAACGAGTTTAAGTTCATATTATGCCCCGTAGGGGTATTTCGGTCTTTTTAAAGATTATAAAAGAGGTTTCTGAGTTCTACAGGAAATCTGAGTTTCCCTAACAGTTTATACAGTCTAAAATACTTTATTTATTATTTAAAATCAGTAGCAACTGGAATCGGGTCAAAAGACCTTGTAGAACTCAAGTTATGGCCGAAAAGGGTATATTCGGTATTTACCGAACCGTTGCCATAACCGCAGGTTATGAGCAGGTTAAAAATAATTAAAAATCTTTAAAAATCTCAAAATATTATTTTACATCAGTGTGTAAAAGGTTTGGTGTCGAAATCTGGGTTTAGATAGGCGTTATGCTAATTGCGCTATTAAATTACTAAAGTTTCCGTAATTTGCGCTATTTAGCATAACTCCTATTCTGGACCTCGGATTGACGTGAAATTTTAGGGACATGCTTAGAAATCAGTAACTAAGGTTATGGTTCTTTCACATGTCCGAAATTCTCGTTTTAAATTAAAAAGGGCGTTACGGTCTACTTTTAGGCATTTAACGGAAATGTGTAAAAGACTCGGACAAATAACGAACCGGTCACAGAGGGTTATACCATCATGTAACCTGGTCCTAAGAGAGTCCTAAGGCATATCTAAATCGAACTTTAACGTGTCAGAACTGAAGTCAAAGCAAAAGTCAAAGCTTTTGCGACTTTCGGCTCCGAACCGGGTCAAAACAGTAAATGGTCGGATCAAACAAGCTTAGACTAGCTAATATACTTATTATCATGTTTTATAAGTGTTTAAAAAGGCTACATATCATCTACATTACCGATTATGCAAGAAATCGCAAAATAGCATTTCTGTTGACTTTTTCTAAGCACGTTTGACTCGACATTTGGACTAGTTAGAGTGGGAATCAGAGGGTGCCCTTTTAGAGGTTTAAAGCCCACATGATTACCAACATATAACTATCTTTGATTCGACAAACCACTGGACCATTTGTGATTTATCGCAAAGTCAATCGTTAATTACGACAGATTGACTTTTAAGCTAAACTATGCATAAACTAAGCCACAAAAGGGTAGACACACTTACAGAAGCTTGGTGCACGATTAGGGATGATAGAAGAATGGATTAGAGCTCCAGAGATGGACTAGAATGCAGATTTGAGGTTTGTGTCATTTGTGCACAATGCCTTGTCTTTTATAGTGAAAAATTTGGCTTAGGATCATTACAACTCACCCTACAATGGATCATGGATGATCAGCAGGTGGCCCTGGGTGCTAGGGGTCATGTAGAGGGCGCCCATGCTTCATTAATTGCCTCAATGATCGTTCACAAGCTCAAACAGCAAGTCTGTCCAAGTATTCTGCATCTGGGACTCGTACGCGGCCCGCATTAGGATTCAGCAACTCGGACGTGGGCCGCATGAATCCTAATGTCAGAAAACGTATCTTCAGCTGGCGCGCGGCCCGCATTAGCTCAACCATAACCTTAACGCGGCCCGCCTGAGGGTTAAATTCCAAGATTTTCAAATCTTTTGTAATGATTAACCTGACCTTTCGGTTTCAAAGGGGTAACTTTGCGATTTGGCCCTCGATTATTTACCACTAAGGGCCTCGTGCCTTTTTCCCGCATTGTTAAGTCCCCGGTTAGTTTAATTACTATCCGAAAAGCCTTAACTTTTATTGTTGACGCTTTTAACCCCTCTCATACGAATTTGATCATAACTTTCTCGTTTTAAAACGGAACTTCGCGAAATTTATATCGTATATTCTAGTGAGCGTATTTTACTGTTACAAAGCCTTGGGTTCGTCAAAGGGTCACTCAGAAGTGTAAATTAAACATGTTGACACAATTAACCCTTGTAGCTTGTAATCTCTCACTTTCTCCCGCGTTTCACTCCGTACGATCCATGATTTATTCGTTTGAAGGTACGAGCATCATTTAGGGTTACTATACAGTATATTTACCCTTCGTTGACATTTATAACCCTTGAATTTACATACTTTCAAGGTTTGTCAACTTTAGTCCTTTATTTAATAGTTAATGCCACGTGTAAACTTATGACACGTGTCAACACATTGTTGGACACAAAATTTCGAGGTGTTACATTGAGCCAGGATTCGATCTTAGAACGAGAGCTATGTCAGATTACGATCCCGGAACAACTTAAGGGGGAGTCTGCTAGCAAAGGGGAGTCTGAAGATAGGAGAGCCAGTTTCAAATCCTGCCGTACACACCAGCTGCTAATGCTGAGGAGAGTAAGAGAGATAGAAGAGAAGATAAAGATTGAAGGATGCTTACAGTGTCAGATACTTTGGAGAGAGTGAGAAGACTGATCAAGATTGAAGACTCGTCATACTGAAGACTCGACACCGAAGACTTCGTCAACATCCATGGGGGAGTCTGTTGGTGCATATGTCTGTCGACTTCGTCTTGTATCGAGTCTTGTATCTAGATAGGATAGACTGGAGCTCGGTAGTCAAAGAAATAGGATTTTAGTGTTGCTTGACCAATTCACATGAACTGGCGGAGCCAGTTCATGCGAAGTGGCCACTTCGCACGAAGCGGTCATGTCAAGTTCATGGGGACTAGCTTGCCTATAAACATGAGAGCTCATGTCTTCATTTGTAACGTTGCTGATTCCGGAGCAGAGGTGCTGCCGAAGTGTCAAGTGGTCTGTAAAGCTTTCAAATCAATATACAAGACAGTTAAAGTGATTCCTAGTGTATCAAGCTGATTCACCATCAATACGTCTGTTTCCGCCTCTCGTATTGATCAAAAACTCTTCTGATAGACTCGTTTAGGTCGAATCTCGATCCTACAAAGGGTTACCTACATTTCTGGGTTGTTCTTGGACAGTGAACTTTCTTGGTAGAACCTACAGGTTCAGACGAAAGAAGAAACTACTGCATATGCTACGAGCTGGGACGAGCTCAAAGAACTTATGAGGAAGAAGTACTGCTCAAGGGCTGAGATTCAGAAACTTGAGACTGAATTTTGGAACTTAAAGATGAATGTGCCTGATGTTGCTAGATACATCCAACGTTTCCATGATTTGTCAAGGGTTGTTCCCTACTTGGTGGAGCTCGAGTTTAAGAGGATTGAGAAGTTTATCTGGGGACTTGCTCCAGAAATTCTGAGCATGGTTACTGCTTCCAAGCCTCCTACTATCAGTGAGGCTATTGAATTGGTTGTTGCCCTCACTAAGGAGGCGGTGCGTTTAGGGAAATTCTCAAAGTCAGGTACTAACAAAAAGGAGACTCGTGTGGAGTCTTCAAGTGATAACAAGAGGAAGTTTTTGAACTTGAAGAAAGGCACCCGAGCAAACAACGACAACTCGAACTCTAACAGCGAAGGGAAGTGAACTCACATGGTGGTACTAAAGCTTAAGGAGCAACCAACGGAGCAAGTGGTAAAGGTTATTTGGGTTCCAATCCCAAGTGCGATAGGTGCAAATTTCATCATGAAGGTCGATGCACGAGGGTTAAGTGTGAAAAATGTGGTAAGGAGGGGCACAACAAAGAAACATCTGGGGTAGGAACGGGAGGAAGAAACGCAAACCATGGAGGTAATGGTAACAACAACCACGGTGGTAATGGAAATCAAGGCGGAAACAATAACAACAATCAAGGTGGAAATGGTAATGGCAGAGGCCAAGGTCGTTATGGTTGTGGAGATATGAGGCATTTTTAAGAAGGATTTCCCTAAGGAAAATCAAGCCCGTGGAAAGAGTTTTCACGATAGGAGCACGTGAGGCATACCAGGACCCGAACGTTGTTACGGGTACGTTCTCTATAAACCAACACTTTGCATCCTTTCTATTTGATACTGGCGCCGACTTTAGCTTTATATCTATAGAATTTAAGGATATACTTGGCCTAGAAACGAGTAAACTAGACGTCCCGTATTCTATAGAATTGGCGAACGGAAAATTAGTCGAAGTGGATGAGATTATTAAGGGTTGTACACTCGAGCTTGGGGAGCAAAAAATTTCTATCGACCTTTTACCAGTTGGTTTGGGTAGTTTTGATGTAGTTGTCGGAATAGATTGGTTGTCCGACAACTGGGCGGAAGTGGTTTGTCACGAGAAAACCATTCGCATCCCGCTGTCAAACGAAGAAACGCTCGTGATTCATGGGGAGAAGCGCGAGACACCCCTACGAAGCATTAATTGCATGAAGGCGCAGAAGTTTCTCCAAAAAGGCTACATAGCCTTCCTCGCCCTTGTAATCGATAAGGAAACCAAGGAGCCAAAGTTAGAAGACATCCCCGTTGTGAAAGAATTTCTAGAAGTCTTTCCCGAAGACTTGCCTGGGTTACCTCCACAACGACAAGTGGAGTTTTGAATTGATTTGGTGCCAGGAGCGGCACCAGTGGCGAAAGCACCATATTGATTAGCTCCGTCAGAAATGCAGGAGCTATCAACTCAGCTGCCAGAGTTGCTAGACAAGGGATTTATTAGGCCGAGCTTCTCACCTTGGGGAGCTCCGGTGTTGTTTGTTAATAAGAAAGACGGCAGTTTTCGCATGTGCATTGACTATAAGGAGTTAAACAAACTGACCATCAAGAACCGATACCCCTTACCGAGAATTGACGACTTGTTCGATCAACTACAAGGTTCAAGTTATTACTCCAAGATTGATTTGAGGTTGGGTTACCATCAGTTGAGAATACAAGAGAAAGTATCTCCAAAACGACCTTTAGAACTCGCTACGGACATTGCGAGTTTCTTGTTATGCCGTTCGGCTTAACCAATGCACCGGCGGTCTTCATGGACCTCATGAACCGCGTGTGTAAGCTGTATTTGGATAAGTTTGTGATTGTGTTTATTGATGATATCCTAATATACTCGCAAACCAAAGAGGAGCATGAGTAACATTTGCGAGCTATTTTGGAAGTCTTGAAAAAGGAACAACTTTATGCGAAACTTTCGAAGAGCGAATTTTGGATTCGCGAGGTGCAATTCTTAGGCCATGTGGTAAATGAGAAGGGAATTCATGTCGACCCAGCCAAGATTGAGGCGATCAAAAATTGGGAGGCACCTAAGACCCCAACTGAGATACGACAATTTCTGGGGTTAGTGGGCTACTACAGACGATTCATGGAGAACTTTTCGAAGATTGCTCAACCACTAACGTCCCTAACCTAGAAGGATAAGAGATTTGATTGGGGCAAAGAACAAGAGACGACTTTTCAACAATTAAAAGATAAACTTTGTGACGCACTTGTTTGAAGCAATTGAAATTCAGAATGAAAACAGTCCCTCTCATCCACACATTACTGAGAGTATAACCCAACAAATGAGTGTGTCTGAACCAATTCAATCTGCTATCCTACAAACAGTTGAGGAGGTTATGCTCGTTGAGTTTTATGAAACTCTTGGTGGTAGTTCAAGTGGAGCAGCCACTACAACTGTTGAACCCATTGGTTATCAGTTGGACAGTGGTTACATCATTAAGACTCCCTTGAAGACAACCGCTATTGAGGTTACAACTGTAATCTCTGCTTCAGTGGGAAGTCCCCAAAACCAAGAAAAAGGGGCATTTGTTTCTGATGATATGGAGTCTTCTCCTATTATCAAAACAAATATAACCACTTAGGTGGGAATTCAGATGATCCTATTAAAGTAGGTGATGAATTAAGATATAAGGATTTGACGGTTAGAATGTCTACCATTGAAACATCTGTTGCTGAAATGAAAGAAAAGATGAAGCAGATGATGGAGCTTTCTAAAAGTCAGCCTAGCACTCAGCAAATTGCCAATGAGCTTTGGAATTCTGTGCAACCCATCCTTCAAGCTCAGAGGAATTTGGCTGAAAGGAACCACAATTCGCATTTGGAATTTATCAGAAATATGGTTGATGTTAGGTATAAAGACACACAAGCAGACGTTCGGAACATTAAGGAACATCTGTTCAAACTTACTGGCTCTACCCCTACATCAATCTTTGAGAAAGACGATGATGATGATGATGATGATGCTAAAAAAGGGGAGAAAGATTCACTGAGAAATTTGCCACCTGATTCAAAAGCTAAACCAAAACCAAAGGTGCAACAACAGCCAGAGTCAGCTGAACAAAAATCTTCTACAAAAGCTTCAGAAGCTGGAAAGGAAAAAGGGATTGATGAGATCCTAAACAAGAAAGGTGAAGAGATAGCTTTGGAAAAGCAGAAGAAGCAAGATACAAAGGAAAACTACTACTCCTACAGAAATTGTATCCTCTGCTAAACCTAAACCCAAACCTTCTCCAGAAAAACCACCACAAAAGAAGGAGAAAATAGCTTCAACACCATCATCACCAATTCAGCCAATAGATGCTGATACAACAAAAGTATCAGCAGATGTTAGCCAAACAGCTGCTGAGACACCAGTTGTTTCAGCAGAAGTTTGTCAAACATTTGCCATGATCATTGTCACTACACCAACAACATTCCAACCACCTCCAACATCACAAAGATTTCCCACACATTCACCTTCACCACCAAAATGTGCTCCTTCACCAGAAAAACCTAAACCCAAATCTTCTCTAGAAAAATCACCACAAAAGAAGGAGAAAATAGCTTCAACACCATCATCACCAATTCACCCAATAGATGCTGATGCAACAAAAGTATCAGCAGATGTTAGCCAAACAGCTAATGAGACACCAGTTGTTTCAGCAGAAGTTTGTCAAACATCTGCCATGATCATTTTCACTACACCAACAACAATCCAACCACCTCTAACATCAGAAAGATTTCCCATACATTCATATTCACCATCAAAACGTTCTCCTTCACCAGAAATTATGTCCACACGTAAGAGAAAAATTCATGTTGCGTTAGAAGATGATGAGGAGATTAATCACCAATCCACGTATCATCTGCCCCCATTCAAAACAGTCTATCCTCATCATTTCCACCCAACCCACTTCATCCCTTCCAATTGCTGTACTACCATCAGTCATTCCCCTGGAAGCTCAATATCCTCTGGAGTTAGTCATTGCTAAAGGTGAAACTGAATCATTCTTCACAATAGAGGATCCATCTAAAAGATCCTTCCCATCTCTTTATGGCTATAAGAAGCCTCAAAACTTAGATGAGTATCTAAAATTAAAAGTAACACAGGCTGAGGTTATAGCAAGAGAGAATAGCATAGGGATGGATGACAGGGAATACCAGAGGTTCTTATCATTTCAGCTTAGCAAAGTTAGAAAACTTGAAGACTTTGCTAAAGACCTGAGTAAATCCATGTCTGAGAGGCCAATAATTCTTGAGCATCAGATGCAACTGAGGGATGATTACGTTGAAACTTAAGTTGTATTCAAATTCTATTAAGTTTGTTAGACATCTTTTATATGTACTTATATCTATAAACAGTTTACATTATCAATGGGTGGATACTCCCTTTTTTGGATAGGAGTAACTGATATATTAACCGATGATCTATGTTTATAGTTGTCTATTAGCTATAATAGATAACATGTTTTGGTACAATATCTATATACCTATTTATACTTTCTATTAAAATGTGTTATGTATGGTTTTTTTAAAACCACCCGTGTTTGCACACGGGTCTTACTACTAGTTTACATTATCTACTCCAGTTTAGGATATAGTTCAGGTTTTTTTTTTTCAGTGGTTGTTCGATTTTTTCCGTCGTGGAGGTGATTTGGGGGTGGTGGCGGTGATGGTGGTTATGATAGTGATGGTGGTGTGGAGGTGTTACGGTGATGGTGGGTTTGTGGGTGGGATTATTTTATTAGGAAGTGGGCTCCACAAGTGCTCCATGTGGTTTTGTAAAATATATCTATTTTAGTGTTTTAATTTAATACTAAGGGGCATGTTGGTTATTTTACATAGATTTAATGGAGAAAACTAACGAACATCCACTTCAGAGACTATCCAAGTAACAAACTCTCAAACTACATAGAACACCGACATAATTTTAAAAAAATTAGAGATTATAGGTGTTAGGCCACAGGGGGCACTCCGTTATTTTTCACCGTGATGGCATATATAACGCGTGATGGCACAATTCTTCCACCGCCACTGTAACATTAACGCGTGATAGAATAACGAAAACACGATTTCGTTATTTTTTCAACGCCGTGATGATATTATTTTGTGAGGGTAGTTGTTGGTTGGGGGAAACTGTTGGGTGTGGTGGTGAGTGATGACCACCCCCACTAAAAAAGTTGTGAGTGATGAAAAAATGATTGCTAATATGGCGAAACATGATTGAATATTATGAGTGATGAAATTTTATTAGAAACCCCTCTTATTTTATAAAAACATATGTAATATCCATGCATTTTACTCTTGATAAAAGAAACCGGAAAAAAAAAAGAGTTGTGTTAAACGAGTCTTAAAATTCCCCTCGCTGTCTTTCTGTTTTCCCCAAAAAATGGAAACCGAGAAGAACAATCGAAGATGACTGATGGTCAATTATGCTCAACCGTCATCATCACCCAAAAAATGGAAACCGTACTAGATGAAGAAGAAATTTCATGCTCAACCGTCGTCATCACCCAAAAAATGGAAACCCTACTAGGTGAAGAAGAGGAACAATCGCAGACGACTGATGCTCAATCGGATCTGATACCAAACTTTTCATGCTCAAATGTCATCATCGAAGAGATCTTCTCCAGACTCCCAGTCCAATCCATCCTTCGATCCAGATCCGTGTGTAAGCCATGGCATTCCTTCATCTCCGATCCATCATTCACCAACTTCTACTTCTCTCGTGCCACTCTTCGCTTATTCCTCTCTGCTTACAATAATTCCACTCGCAAACGATACTTTCTCTCCGCTGCTCATGACGGTGGATCCGTCACTCGTCTCATCACACTGGACAACACTCTTTCGATCAACGATGCAGCAGAAGCCGAGCATTTGAACGGGTTAGTATGCTTTACTTCCGCGAATGGCCGCTTAACTCCCAACGACGCCTTTGTTCTTAACCCTAGCACGCGTAACATTTTTAAACTCCCTGTTACTTATGGTAGTAGTAGTAGTGAGGTGTATACCTGTTACTTATTTGGGTTCGATGAGTCTAGAAATGAACATAAGGTTTTGAACATCAGGATAAGTGGCGATAAGCGTTTTGAACCGTCTGCGGTTGAGATTTTGATTTTCTCTATGTCAAGTTATTCATGGAGAAAAGTAAACGTGGAGCAGACGTTTTAGATCAGTTCAAGTCACTCTCAAGCATCCGTTATGCTCAGAGCGTGTGGAGTTTGATCAAATCAAGTGTTATGTTGAAAGCATCGTGCCTTTGCAGAGGAACATAACAAGGACTTGATGACCCAGTAGAAGAAGTTATGTTTGAAGAAGTTTCTTCACGTCGTCTTACATTGCAATCTTGTGTTCTTGAATAAGTTTTCGCGTTGGTTAACTGCTTAAAATCTGCTTTACAAAATGGACAATTGTGGTATGTTTTCGAATGATGCAATTTTATGATAGTTAATAGCGTATGATTGTTACTTTGATCATCATGCCAGGATATAAATATATATAATTGTCAAGTAATACATGTGTTTCTGGAATATTATAAATCTAGGAACTTTTCTATCAGAGAATAACAGTTGAAACCCAACTACACCAATACATGTATTATGCATTTCTATAGTCAAATGCACATAACTCATGTTGCAGATCACACTCAACCAGTGAGTAATGCATTTATATTTTCACTCTAGAGTTCAGACTTTCACCACTCAGCAACACCATGTCTTCTTCCATTGCCACCACCTCAATGGAAGCCCTGCTTCTTCTGTTGATCATCACAAACCTTCCCTCCCTGACCATGACCCAACCCAACTTGCCAGTGACACCCACCTTTGTTCAATGTGGGCCACGTATCCTTCCGCTAGCCGTGTGTGCACCATTCGTCCAAGGTAGATCCACTGACCCGTCTCAGTCATGTTGTGATAACTTGAGGCATGTGAACGACCAGCAGCCCCGGTGTTTGTGCCTCTTGCTCAATAACTCAGCTTTGAGCTCTGCTTTCCCCATCAACACGACACTTGCTATGCAACTTCCGCTTATATGTAGTGTCCAATTTGACATTGTCTCGTGTACAGGTTGGGTTTGTGTTTTTATTTTTAATATTCATGTCTAGAGGTGTTCATAGGTTTAAAATCAAATTGGGTTTGGGACCTAAAATGAAATATTATGATTATAACATTTTACTAATTTAAGCTGGTTTGGCATGATTTTGTTCGGTCCTGAACTCGATCATGAATCGAATAAACAATTGGGATGGTGTTGTGTTAATAGTTTAAAATAACATAAAGATATTAATGTAGAAGTAAATATAGAATCCGTTTTAGCCCGAAACTAAGGAGTGTTAATAAGCGCTATTAAATTGGCTGTATCGTCTAAACTGAATCAAGCAAGTCTGAGATTTATACGAGTTTTTGTGGTTAAATAGTCCGTCTAACAGTTGGCCGTCTAACAAGTTGGAACTTGTGTTGGTTGTTCAACCGTTTTTTAATTTATTTTTATTTTTTGTTATATACAGGTTATGTAATACAGACGCACAATTAAAAGATGATTTGCCTGTCAAAATGCCAAAACCGGCATTACCTACCCACCCAAACAACTCATGTTGTTTGATGTGTCGTTGGAAACCGTTGTTCGAGGTTTTATGTTTATCTAAACTGACTGAGCCGGACCATAAACACCCTACTTAGAATCAATTTTTGAAAATATCTTGAACCATAAACCAATCAGTTTTTTAAAATCTCGAAACAAGAGGCAAATAAACATTGCAGGTTTTCGTCTGGTTTTATAGTTTTGTTTGTCTGGCCATAGGATTGAACACTCCTAGTTGATGATTATATGTGTTGACTTGCTCCCATTTTTGGTTTCTTGAAGGGGCACCTTTGCCATCCATATCGCCTACGCCACAAGTTTCTTTAGGATCAACTACCAATTCTACTATTGTTTGCAAGTAACTTTAGAAAACCTTTTTGTGCCCATTTATTTTAAAAGAGACTTAAATTCATAACTTAAAGATGCAACTATGAGATGATGTTAGCTTTTGAATGGTTATGGCAGCTTCCCCTATGGCGAGTGCAATTCCAAAATCCGGGTTTATGGGATTAGGATTTTACCATAACTACGCCATGAAGTTTAAGGGATCGCCGCGATTGAAGATGTTGGGCATAGTGATTTGCATGTCGACTAGCATGTTGTATTGAACACTTTGTAGCTTTAATATGTTAGTTATATCGATCGTTTATAAGTACTTCTATTATTAAGTTGTTCGTCATATGAAAACTGATAACCTTTGGACTTTAATAACATTTATCGATTCCACTAATCCCTTTCATGGTTTTATGACTACTTGACTTGGATGTGGTAGCTTTTACTGGACCCAAACCATTAACTACAAACTATTGGTTTCGCAATAAGTCCAGGTTTTCTCTGGAAGCTTATTGTTTCTAAGAAATCAATAAAGATGTTAAGTAGATTTTTATTTTTATTTTCTAAGAAATCAACAAAGATGTTAAGTAGATTTTTTTATTATTGTATTATTATCAAATTTAGAGTTGTGTAGTTATATAATATGCACGTTTTACATGAAAAATAATACTTAGAATGATGATAATTTCATGTGCAAGTCCATATGTCATAACTTAATGGTACGGAAAGTGACGGACCTAGGATTTTTTTTCTGAGGTGCAGAATATTTTTAAAGATTTTAGACCCCTAGCTATATAAAAAAATCGGTTCATAGCGGGTCGGATCGGGTCGGGTCCTATAAAACAAGTAAACACAAACAAACAAAGGTTCATAGCGGGTCGAATCAGATCGGGTCGGGTCAATTTCAATTTTCAAACAATCAAACCCTAGTTCCTAACTTCTTATCACATTAAGAAACAAAAAAGCATCAAAGTTCAAACCATCCCTACTTCTATTTCTCTTAATCATTAAATAAAAGAACAAAAAAACTTATCTAAAACATACATTGGTCTTAAATTAGAAGTAGTGGCGGAACCAATGTATAAGGAGGGGTAGCACGGGCTACCCCTCAACTCCCTTTTCGTAGTGTAAAAATATCCTTCAATTTCGTCTACGTATTGTAAGATTTTTATCTTTTTATACAAATGATACCTCTAATCCAAAAAAAAAAAAAAGGGATACCCCTGATTTTTTGGCTAGCTCCGCCACTGATTAGAAGAATCCGGCGAAAAAAAGTGGTTCAACCCCTTTCCTCTTGAGAAATTGCGGCATAATTTCCCTACTCATTGTTCCTTCCTAATCCTACCACATACAAAATAAACAAGGATCTTCAAGTGTTCAAGCATAGCCCATATTCCTTAATTTTCAATTTAAAATTTTGAATTTCAAGCCCTAGTAATTGTTATTTACCAACCAACAATCATATAATCAACAAAACCACCCAACTAAAGACTAGAACAACCCAAAAATACATAAAAACATATAATATTTTAAACCTTTTTAACAAATATATATATATATATATATATATATATATATATATATATATATATATATGTGTGTGTGTGTGTGTTTCTAGAATCATATAGTCAATAAGAGATTAAAAAACAACAAACTCATCCTATAAAGACTAGAACAACCCTAAATTACCTCAAAACACATAAAAGTTTAAACTTTTTTAACCAATCCTAAAATCCTATTATCTCTTGACTCTTGAATAAAATCGCATAAACATCAAAATAACAAAAAAAAAAAAAAAAACAAAAAAACAAAACAAAACATGTACCTGTCTGGGGCGGCCTGAATTAACCATTTTGCAGTCCACGGCCGTAATTATGTTGTTGTTGGGCGCTGAAGTGAAGCAGAGGGATGGCGGGAGTCGCTGGCAAGTGGCAGCGATTTGGTATTTTTTTTTATTATTATGTGACTGATTTTGTTTAACAAAACTTGTAGTTGGGTTGGGCTTGACTGGGTATTAAGTTATTGGGCTTGATTGATTAATTTAAGTTTTATTAAAGGGTTAGTGGACTAACTTGTTTACATAATTTGATCGGGTTTCAATCCGTGTTCACAATTTTTTTTATATAAATTCCTAACTTTTTTTTCTAAGTGGTGCGGACTAAAATTTTCAAGGGGTGCGGTCGGAATTTTCCAAGGGGTGCGGTCAGAATTTTTCAAGGGGTGCGGACGAAAATTTCCAAGGGGGGCGGTCGGGATTTTTTGCGAAAAATACCACTAATTTTTTTTCAAGGGGTGCGGCCGTCTACCCACCCCATAAGGTGGGTCCGCCCCTACGGACAATTCTAATCGTGTCTTATACAAGTTATCTATTGCCACTCCTAGACATGAATCATACCTGTTATGGTTTGACAAATATTAGAAACCAAATCCTTAAATCCATAATTCCTGAAAAAATGACCATGCATGCTACGTTGAAAGAATGGTTAAAATCATGAGTGTTGATATAGAAGTTGTATATTTTTGCGAATATTTATACACATCTGAAACTTTTCAAAAATTATTATACAACAAAAATTAATGCAAATTATATAATAACTAAAATAATAATCAAACCAGTGACAAAACCATAAATCTTAGCCGGAGGGTCCATACATACATACCTATATTCGTTGATGTATAATAATATTAGAGAAACACAAAATTAAAAATCTGAATAATCTTGATACTAAATTAAATTAACTCACAGATAAAAAGGAATAAAAACTAAGAAAGCCAGTATAAAAAAGAATTACTTGAATTTATTGTATTTATTTAAAAAAGTGTGCATCACATTGGTTAGCTATTGCTTTGTACTTTCTTATGACCAGCTACAAGTATTTACTATTTACCCACATCTTCCTCGTAAACAAAATCTGATGAACCATTTTAAGTTTAGCGTGACTTCACATAAATCAGAGTTCAAGTTTATATGCTCTATATTAGACGATTTAGCGCGACTTCACATAAATCAGAGTTCAAGGGGTGCGATTGAAAAAATTCATGAGGAGCGCTCGGGATTTTCACGTATCCGTAACAATAAAAGAAAAAAACTTGGCCATGTATCCGTCCCCGATCAATGGTTTAGCTTATGTCAATGTGGGGCTAGCTTAGACAAAAGAAGTAGTTTACAATATTTGATGTAAAGTGAATACGAGTAACATTTGCCATAAAAAAACTTAGCTTATGGTTTAACACCACCTCTATTTTCACAGAACATGTGTTTGATCGGTCCACAAAATTACCTTCAGCAACATCCACTAAGTGATATTGAACATCTGTTTCCACACAAGGTAACTGCTCTTTGTTATCCGTTACCCTGTTTTGGTGATAGGAGAAATGAAGTAGATGTTTCTTACCTCGCTTTTCCATTCTCACTGCTGCTAGCTGCTGGAATCATAACACAAAACAAAGAATTGTATTTATAAAAGCAAATTCAAAATGTTATTGTTTCATAAATATTACTAGTCGTTGGGAAACATAGATAGTTACAGTGCAAGTCAGAGTAACAGTAAAAAGCACATACATCACTAAATCAGTATACATATCACAAAGAACAACCATGAAAAACATAACAGAAACTTAAGTCTTTGAACTTCAACCCCTTTCTTAGCAACTTCCTTTGCCTTCAATAGCTTTAATTCTGCATTCTCCATATTTGTGCTCAACAGGGATGGAACAAGCCTCTCACATCTGGGACATGAAATTGGAGGATCAATCCATTGAAACAACCCACACCCATCGGTTTGCAAATGTTAAAACTCAACATCATACACTGTTTATTTATGAATCAGGTAGAAAACAATGATGAACAAACTAACAAACACTTACACAACAAAGAATTCTTCTCCCTGAATTACCTTCGACACAAGATGTTCTAATGCAAGTAGCAGCACCACATGAGCATACTGCATTGGACTGACCACTGGTATTGCTAGTCCACGAGGTAGCGGCTGCCATTGAAGAGGATCTTGAAGATGATGGTGGCTTCTCTCAAGTTGCAGGGTTTATAAAAGAAGACCCTCTTTTTCGAGTTGCACTTTCAATCCCTAAGGATCATAAAGGTCATTTAACATAACTGACGTTACACTAACGTCAGTTTGCACCAGGGGCTTGATTGAATCAAATTGACAACGACAAGGACCAGACTGTTTAATTTTTTTCAAATGAGGACTGAACCTGCGTTTGGGTGTAAACCCCAGGGACTGAAACTGTACTTCACTCAAACTTTAAACCTTGTGAGAAAAACAAAGTTTTGGTAAAAAATGTATATCTTTCTAACTACAAGGGTGCCGAGTGTTAATCCTGAAATCCTTGTCATATATACTCCACCAACACCCCCATTTGGTCATTCAAATTTCAAATTCAAACTCGAAATAGGGTTTCGAAAATCAAAATCACTCAAATCGAGATGGCTTCATCGGCGGACATGAAGGGATTCTACAAGCAGAAGAAGAAAAATGCAGGAATCAGTAAACCTTCGTCTACCAAATCCAAATCGAAGTCCAAAAACGCTGCGAGTTTTGGAGCGAGTGTCGCTCAACCTCCTGCTCTTGTAGCCCATGGTTCTCTTGATCTTCAAGGTGAGTAAACTATTATTGTTGGAAGAACAATTGTTGTTTAGAATTGGATCATGTTTATGTAGCTAGGGTTTCAATTTTTGCATTTAGGTTGTCGACGAATTGAATGTTATATTTACGTTACAAATGTTAATTTTATTTTAAATTTTCGTAGACTCTTGGTGTATTCATTAATTTTGTTCACTTGAAACTGATTTATAACTGTTTAATTGCATCGATTAGTTCATCAACTATATTTGTTTGATAACTTCATTTTACAGAAAATGAGAGTTTACAGCAACTACTGTAGAGTTGAAATTTTTCATAACACGAAAATTTTTATTAAAAAAGATGGATTTAACATTGTTTTTGGTTCCAAACCATTGGTTACCAGAAGCTAGAACTGGACACGTTTTTAAAGTTGAAAATAATTTTTTTTTTTGATATTTCAACAAATGTGTTTTTTTGGTGTTCCAGACTTTTACATGAATAGTCTTATGTGTCACCTTTTAAAGTCTTTAATTTGAGTATAACCTGTTTTTTAAGATTACAATTTCAAAATGTTGCTTTTTCTGATGTGAAACATTATTGAACTACCAGAGAATCGCGATGCAAATGAAGAGGTATTAAGGCAATTTGACATGAACATGATGTACGGGCCATGTGTTGGGATGAAGAGAATTGACCGCTGGAACAGGGCTTCTTCACTGGGGTTGAGCCCGCCTGATGATGTTTATCGTCTCTTGACGTCTGCTGCAAGTGAGGTTTGTGCCGACTCCTTGTGGGATGCTCGTGTTTGACCGTTGTAACAAGTCAACAAAATACACACAATGTGTGCTATTAGGCTTTGTTGTCGTAGTCCAAAAAACCTTTCTGTTTGTTGCCCTGTACAGTCTCTAGCTGTCTAGGGTGGTTTGTCGTGCTATGTTGATCTTGTTATGGTTAATCTTTATGTTTTAAGCTAAGTATCAATGCTTTTGATTTATCTTCTTTTTTTTTTTATGCTTAGTTTTGTTTTATAACAATTGGGTTTCTGTTATATGGGCATGGATTTAAAAGTAGGCTAGCATGGCGTTTTCATATCCCTTTTGATGGCGCGCAAAATTATGGGTTTTGTGATCAATTTGAAGCTCGTGTTTGCATACATGTTTTAAAAAGATTGATGAGACTCTGGTGTGGGAGTGAATTCACAGTTCACACGCTCTTGTTCCAAGGAAAATTAGCATGAGATGTTTTCAAGAAGACAACGTTTGATGTGTGTGATCGACGACATGAATTGGTTCTTTGTTCCAGATAGTAAAACCACATTAATATAATATTTTATATTTTCTAACTTACGATTTACAAACCACAAATTGTTTTTGTATCAAATGGTTAGTTCATACTTTTTTTTAGCATCAGCCTTCAACATATCTCAGTGAAAATGTTACATGTACAAGGAACTAATGGACTATTATTAAGGATCAAACCTTCATACATGCTCAACTAGTTTTACAAGTCTTCTACTTCACGTCTCCTTTTTGGGTTCAAGTTTTAGGCCCTTGGGGATACAGGATGATCGTAAAGAGTCAAAATTGTACAAACCGCTTGTATTACAAGCCCTCGAACCAGTAAAATGACTTTAAACACTAATCGTGCACACTGCTTGTCTTACAAACCCTTTAAACCGGTAAAATTGTTATATGTGACTTCAAACATGTGATGCGAGTGCAACACTTAAGTATCCACTTACAATAAACGCCAATACGACAGTGGACATCATAAATGCTATCAAAGATCCTTCACAAGCCTGGTACCTGTGGGCATGGTTTTGCTGTTAGAACACTAAAAGGACCAAATGGTCGAATCTTGAACATATAAAAGATCCTTCACAACCCTGTGGGCATGGTTTTGCCATTGGAACACTAAAAGGTAGAATCCATTAACGAATAGTGCATCAAAACTGCCACCGTTGTTTGAATCAATGAAATTAGTTTTTGCAGTGGGATATATTCTAAAAGTACCGATTATACACAATGCCCCAAACCAACTTTAGCATTCACATCCCTTTCATCTTGTTTACCCTATAATTTCATTAAAAATAAGAGTTAATTGCCAAAATCACCCTTGAGGTTTGGGCACATTTGCCATTTTCGTCCAAAATGACACTTTTGTACCATTTTGCCCCCCACGTTTGTAACATTTTGCCATTTTCATCCAAACCACTAACTTAGTTTATTTTTTCTGTTAAGTTAAAGGATATTTGGATGAAAATGACAAATATAAACCACAGGGACGAAAATGGCAATTATGCTCAAACTCTTTTTAATTTCTTTTATTTAGTTAATTTTGTCACATATATAATAAAAAAGAATATACATGCAATTTTTATACGAAAAAATAATAGTTTTGTCACATATTTTTTTTTTATAAATTTTCATCCATCCACTAAGTTAATTTTTTTCTATTAAGGCGAAAGATGTTTTAAATTTTATAAATTAATTTTTTGTATCAAGGTTATTATATGTTGTCTTTTGTTCAATAGAACTTTGTTTTCTTTCTCTAAGTAACATTAATATTTCGATTCTGTTTTTGAGAGTTTAACAAGAAAATAGCTCGTTGTGAAAAGTGTTTATCACAAAATATTAGATGGCATTATACTTACTATTTGGTGGGTAATTTTAAGGTTTGGTAACGGTACGTTGTTTGATGGGGGCACTAGCTTTTGTTTTTCGTTAGGGGCGAATTTAAAAAAGTAGAAGATGAATTAAAAACTTGGTATATATGATAATATTTGTTTATTTGACATTTTTCTATAAGGTCACAAGCATTTTAGTTTTATAAAAATTAGAGGTTTAAGTAGATTTATTTTTATAAAATTGATCTATATAAACAATTGGAAATTAATTTCTGTATTAATTTATAAAACTTAAAACACCCTTCGCCTTAATAGAAAAAAATTAACTTAGTTAGTGGTTGGATGAAAATTTAAAAAAAAAAAGATGTGAGAAAACTATTATTTTTTTTCATATAAAAATTGCATGTATATTCTTTTTTATTATATATGTGACAAAATTAACTAAATAAAAGAAATTAAAAAGAGTTTGAGCACATTTGCCATTTTCGTCCCTGTGGTTTATAGTTGCTATTTTCATCCAAATATCATTCAACTTAACAGAAAAAATAAACTAAGTTAGTTGTTTGGATGAAAATGGCAAAAAGTTACAAACGTGGGGGGCAAAATGGTACAAAAGTGTCATTTTGGACGAAAATGGCAAATGTGCTCAAACCTCAGGGGCGATTTTGGCAATTAACTCTAAAAATAATTACATTTTCTCTCCCCTTTCAATTAAATAGTATTTTTTATATTTTTATCATTACATTTTCTCTCTCCTCCGCTTACAATCACTTTCAATATATATTAAAAATTTATAGAGGGTGAACGGTATCCTCTCAAATTTATAGATGAAGAGTAACATTTTCTCTCTCATTTACTCACAACCACCTACAGTCACTCTTCATAATATAAAAAGCTCTCTCACAGAATTTGAGGGACGGATTATGAATGCTCTTTTCTTACTAGTGAAATTAGTTTTTGCAGTGGGATATATTCAAAGTACCGCTTATACACAACGCCCCACAACAACGTTGTTATCTTGCTAAAAACCATTGAAACACCGGGAATCGGGGATTCCATGTTTAGATGTTGTGTTTGGTAGTAAAACATGGTTCGTATCAACTCGGGAATTGTTGGGTTCTTTTTTAACCATAAAAAAGCCCAACCCAAGTTATTATTTTCATGGCCGGCCTTGGGGTGGGCGGGGAGGACCACCGGCTAGGGCCCGGTATTTCGAGGGGCACGTTTTTTTCTGAAAAAAACCCTATATGTATATGTAAAATATTTTTTTTAATAGGGTACACCAATACAAACACCAACATAGACCCTCTTACAAAACTATTCTTATGGTTTACATTATTTCTTAACCCCTTTGTCATTAAGTTTAGACCTTTAGTGAGCACAATACCCAATTTCGTTAAGGCCTAATGACACATTTTTCAAGCTCGAACAGGGTACACGAATTGTTAGGGCTGGCCCTGACTATTTTGTTTTAGCATGTTAAATGAAAAAGAAAACTTCATGTCCAAATTATATATTATATATTATATATATTATATATTATATATATTATTGACAAGGTTTATGAATAGTAACTTTATTTTCATAATAATATATAGTTTTTTATTATTCTATTATTTAATATTATAATAGTATATTTACTTTTAGTTTAACATATTTTTATATTATTATTTTACTTTTACAAAACCATATTTTCTTTTTCATTTATTATTTATTATTTTAATTTATTTGTTCATAAATAGTAACTTTATTTTTATAATACTATATAACTTTTTAAAATTCAATTATTTGAATATTATAATAATATATTCACTTTTAAGTTTAACATATTTTATATTATTATTTTACTTTTGTAAAACCATATTTTCTTTTTCATTTATTATTTATTTTTTTAATTTATTTTTCTCCTTAAATCATATTTTCGTTTTCGATTAGTTTGATATTTCTTTAATAATTAATTTTTTCTATGACCATAAACAATGATTTCATTTTTATAATAATATATAATTTTTTAATATTTTATTATTTAATATTATAATACTTTATTATTATATTTACTTTTAAGTTTTAACATACCTTTTGTTTTATTTTACTTTTTTTTAAACTATATTTCTTTTATCATTTATTTTTTTTCTTTTAGGAATTTATTTTCTTTTTTTAATCATATTTCCATTATCAATTAATTTCAGATTTCTCTAATAATTTACGTTTGTTAATTTTTTTCTAAAAACTTAGGTACGAATTGTGTTTAATTATTTCTCTCTACATTCCGGTATAAGTTTTATTAAAATGAAATCGTATTCAAAATAGAGTATTTATTTGGTGTCTTAAAACTGTATGATGATAAGCTAAACCGATTCTGACGGTTTGCCTTTCTAAACAACATGCTTCAATTTAAAATGGGAAATTGGTCTGTAATAATCTCACCTAGACCTTATTGGCCATTAATAATCCCACCTCAGAATATTCCCCCCACCAGTCCCACCTTTCACCTATTTTTCCTACAATGGTCCCCTGTTAAAAAAACTTAACGGAGTTAAGCTTTTTTCCAAATTACAAATAGATTTTTTAGGGTTTTTGATTAGAACGACGATACGAGTCCATTGATGTAAAACTTGCCTCGAAACGGTGCTCGAAACGGTGAAAATGGCGCTTCAATTTGGGTGATTTCCAATTAACCAAAATCAAGTCAGTTGGAGCACCATTTCGAAGTAAGTTTTACATCAATGGACTCATATCATCGTTCAGATCAAAAGCCCTAAAAATCTGTTTGCAATTTGGAAAAATGCTTAACTCCGTTAAGTTTTTTTTAACGGGGGGCCATTGTAGTAAAAATAGGTGAAAGGTGGGACTATTGGGAGGAATATTTTGAGGTGGGATTATTAATGGCCAATAAGATATAGATGGGATTATTACAGGCCAATTCCCCATTTAAAATAGCGTTTGTTTTACATTGTCATTCCTTTCGCTGCAACGCACGACATCAACGAACCTAGTCACAATTAAAGAAAGAAAAGTGTTGAACCATATAATGTGGGCTTGACTTCCCACACAAGACCCAACAAATAAAAAGGGTTTTATTTGAGTGGGATTTAGAGGACGCAGGAAACAAAACAACAAAAATAGGGTTTTGATTTTGAGGTTTCTCTTGGTTTTCAACCTTCTGTCATCGCAATTGACGAAGAGAAGAAAAGTAGAGCTTCATTCTATTGGTTGTTTTACAAAGACAAGAGACGTTCCAAAGATCGAACAATAATATCCTTTGGTAATATGACTTACTTGTTTATATGTTTTCTTTATATTAAGTGATATGTGCGAAGTATATGATGATTATTATATGCCTCTAGTTTATCTAGAGAATACTTTGTATTCCTTGAATATTGGTACTTATGGATTTTTAGTGGCTCTAGCAGTTCCGTGGTTTTACTCACGTTTTGAGAGGTTTTTTTACGCTAAAATTCGGTGTCTTTTTATTCTTAACTAGTATTAAACCCCCCGGTTGCAGTGTAGGCGTAAACCATGATAAATAGCACCAATACCACACCATCGTCAACAACAACCAAAACTGCAGTTGCGGCGTATTAATGCGAAGAAATTAGACCGGAACGTGAAACATAGAAAGTAATAACTAAGACGATTTAAGACCCGCACGTCCCGACGAACCTATCAAACAGGAAAAAAAAATTAGATGACATAAAAACGTTGAACCACACATGCACGTTGCGCCATGTTTACTTGCAAAATTTAGAACGAAGCGTAAAACGAAACGGAAAAATGTTGAACCACACATGCACGTTGCGCTGTGTTAATTCGCAAAATTTAGAACGAAACGTAAAATGAAAAAAATTGCGAAATATGAAAAGTATAGGGGATCAAAGTTGAAAGTAAAAAATTTGTGAGGTTAAATTGGAAAATATGAAAACTTTTGGATTAAAAGTAAACAATAAAATAGTTTGGGGCTAAAAGTGTAATATGATTTTTTTGAAACCCCCCAAGCATGGGTTACAACACCTCAATGCATCAAAATGTTGCTTACTTATAGTATTTAAATTAAATGTTATACCCTATTTGTTTGCATCTTCACAGGTTGATTCGAGTTGAGAAAAATTTTGTTTTGACGAAGATTGCTTTCACGTTTTTGTTTACCGTTTGTGATCGGGTTTAATGTTTGTCCCATAAGAGTGGTATCAGAGCTATTGGTTCTTGTTATTGGGTTAAGACTTGTTTGTGAAGGATTATTGTTTGCATGTTTTTACTACTGACCTGACATGAAGGTTTGTGGTTACATTCACCAATGGGTTGACGATACTGTTTTGAACCACATTAGCGGTGCGACTCATGCTCCTACTTTGTGGAACAAGCTCGAGGAGTTGTATGCTCAAAAGACTGGGAAAAATAAATTGTTCTTGATTAAACAGTTGATAAACTTGAAGTAGAATGATGGAACTCATGCTACTGGCCATTTGAATGTTTTTCGGGCTATTATTAATCAGCTTGCGGAAATGGGTATTAAGTTTGAAGATAATATACAAGGTTTATGGCTCCTCCGGATTCTTGGGAAACTTTTAGGACATCATTGTCCAGCTTTGCAGCAAATGGTATTATTACTATGGAAATGGTTAAATACGGGATTTTAATGAAGTGATGAGAGAAAATCGCAAGGTTCCTCTTCACACTCAGATGTCTTAATCACAAAATGTATGGGGAGAAGTTAGAGTAAAGGTTCGAGTAACAAGGAGAAGCATCGTAGTAAGTCCAAAGGTAAGTTTGTTGATTATAAGTGTCGTCATTGTGGTAGGAGTAGGACATGACACACCATTAAATTTTGCAGACAATTTAAGAAGGAGAACAAGAAGGCTAAATACAACAATCAAAAGAACAAACATAAGAAGGATGATGGTAGCAACGACACAATTGAAGTTAATACTGTAACACCTCGTAAAATCATGTCCAATAATGTATTGACATGTGTCCCTATTCCTAGTTATGCCTAATGTTGGCTAGGAAGGACTATTTTTGTCAAATGATGAAAGTATGAATGTGGAGGGACAAAAAGTGTCAACATGCTGAAACTATGCTTCTGAGTGACCTTATATGGTGTCCATATTCTCAATTGAGCCACTTGTTGGACGAGAGGAACCGTTTGTGAAGTTATTTGAAAGATTGTTAGTTGAAGGGTTAAAGGCGTCAACATGTTAAATTATACCTCTGAGTGACCCGTTAACGAACCTGGAGCTTAACGATGTTCGGTTATACTCTCGGGTGTGCCAACTATTAGCCATGAATGTCACACCCCCAAAATCCACCTGCGGAGTATCACCGCTTGGGAGCGTGACTGACCAGGATCAAGCCACCAATCATACCGAACATGTAATTTATATCAAATATAATAAATGTAAACCAACCATTCAATACGATAGGTGTTCAAAACATAATCATAGTTTATAAGCATAGCGGAAGCATAAGTACGAAAACCCAAATGTGTAACATAAGTTCAATAAGTTTCATAACATAATCCATGCTCCACAACGACCATGCTCCTCCATGTGCAAGCTCCATGTATCTAACGACCTGCAAGGCATGTAACAGAGGATCAACAACTAGTTGAGCGAGTTCACAGTTAACAGTTCAGTAATAGTGCAGTGTGAGTAGTAGTATGTTCGTTCGTTATGTCATGTATCGTATTAGTTTCCATCGCGGCCTCCCAGGCAGGTATGCGAAGATATTAGGGGGATGTTCATCCCGTGTATCCTAGACTAGGTTTACCTGTATCGCGGCCTACCAGGCAGGTGTGCGAAGCTTAGTAAATTCAGTTCGCGGCCTTCCAAAGGTAGGTGTGCGAAGTCAGTCATAATATCGCGGCCAACCCTTGGCAGGTGTGCGAAGATCAGTTCAATAAGTGTTACTAGTCTAGTCGTGTCCATATCGTTAGATTCTATCAACTGAGTATGTACAATAAAGTAATCCAATCCCATTCCCACCCTGGGAACCCCATGCCTTGGCTGTGTGAACTCACCTTGGTTTGCTCGGTATGTTATTGCTTCTAGGGTTTATCAAATGTCTAAGTCCGTTACACACGACCTAGGATATATTGCACATGATACGATGTAAGTGTTTGCATCACATTAGGGTTTGCAAGTCATTGATATTCAAGCAACTGTGTTTTGTGTGTTTATTGTGTACATAATGATATCACATAGAATGTTCACGCATGCAGAATCATACAGTTGCATTCAGTATCATACGATTATACGCATATAGAATCATACATTATTAAATCAGTTCATCGTATTCACATGCCATCTATGTCGCAAAGTGTGTTTAAGCAATCATCGTCATGTAACGCATAACCATTATTTCACGTTCATCCAATCATGCATCATATGATAGAGTTCTTGGTCAATTCTAACCTAGTTACTCAATAACACCCTTTAAGGGTCATCAGGCTAAACAGATCCACATACTTAACAAGGTTAACAAGCTTAGCATGGTTATCTTTCTTAACAGGGAATAATAATTAATCATGTGAATCGATTAACAGAGCTAGCAAGCCATCAGTGTCACATATTAAACAGGGTTACACACCTTAACTGAGATAATAGAGTTAACAGGGTTAATTGACAAACATAATTCATCAACTCAACTTAACTGAGTTAATAGCTAGTAATGTTATCCACTTAACAAAGTTAACCAGGTTAATATCTTAACCTATAGACCATGCTCTTTATGTTAAAAGCTCGGACACACAATATATTCAAAAACTCGGACTTATTGACATCTATTAAAGGAGTTCGGACTTAATACAACCTATATGAAACTCGGACCACCTTAGTTACATGAAACTCGGACCACCTTATGGCTTACAAGGTCGGACAAGAAACAATATGACAAACTCGGACATGGGGGGTTTCCTCATGAAACTCGGACCTATGTGAATTATATAATAACTCTTGTTTCTCTAGCACCATTGGGCCGAAGCCACAGCCAATGGTCCCCTTCTTGCCGCCCAACTCTTCCAATCAAATTATCCCACACACAAGACCCCTCCCATGCAACCTACTGAATTTGAACTTGAACCCTACCCCACTAGACATGTACCAGCCGACACTTCAACCATTCTATAAATCACATGAAATTCAATATGACCCCCACATGGCCGACCACTTAGAAATCATCACTTTGTGTCATTGGACCAACTCTCTAACATATATTCATTCCATAGACCAAGATAATGGATCTGACAATTGTTTTTGAATCAATTGATACAAGAATCATATGATGTCATAGTTGACTATTCTTTTGATGGCCGACAACTAAATTAATTGACACACATCCATTTGATTTCAACAATAGAATATATGTATTACGGCCGATCTATATACATGTGCATCCATCCATTCAGTTTTACAAATCGACACATATACAAACAATTAACAAGTGAATCTTGACTAACATATCCTGACAACACACACATGGGAGATCTCATGTTACTGACAATTACACATGCAAATACAAATCAAAGTAAACATAATTCACATGGGTGCACTATCTAGACATAATAACACAATCGAGACATTACTAACCGAACACAAAGAGAACTGATGAAATTCTCGAGAGGGGTGGAGGGGGTGGGGCCTGCCGTCGCCGATAGGAGGAGAGTAGGGTTTCTTGTTTTAATTTTTTTTTTATGAAACAATAGGCATAACATGATATATATATATATATATTTTAGATGACGGTTTAGTGGCCGAACTGGGCCTGAGCCAATATAAATTGGGTTGTCGCAACACTTGGACAAGGCAGCTATGATTATGTGTAAAAGTGGCGATTTAGGTTTAATATACATGGGCCGAAATTATTGTGAGAGAGGTGCGACCTTAGGCCCAAGTGTGAGGCTCGGGTTTGAGGTGCGGCCCACTTAACATCTACCAATATCGATTCCTAAACTTTCACATTAATCACCATACCCATACATCATATCATTCATATGTCGCACACCATATATAACATATCAATCACATTACGATTTAACGTATTACGAACGTGTACAGTTGCGAAACAAACAAATCGTGTAAACAAACAACTAAACAATTAATCGTGCAATTAATGCGAAGATGGAACCTTGGAAACTCGAGTTGTCACAATGAAGGGCTATTTATGCCATTTTTAATATTGCAAATAAGTATGAAGGTTGAGCAACCATAAGTGTTAAAGCTGGAAAGTTGTTTTGTGGGCCAGACCTTTTTACGAACCGCAAAGGGTCCACGTCTACGGTCCGTAGACCACGCCCAGCTTCGAAAGATGCCTTAGAGGCCACGCAAACAACCAAAACTCGTTCCATTCGATACCATGGGCTATGTCCTGGTTTGGGACATGTATGGGGACACTTGTAGGCACCTCAAGACCCCCCATTACACCTGGTATCACCTCCATGATCATTCCTCAACTATAAATAGGTGCATTTGTGCTTCAAATCGACTTGCACCTTCTTATTTTTCACATCTTCTCATCTCCTGGAGATTCCCAGCTAGAGGGACCTTCCTTTTGAGTTCTTTTTCGTGCAAGGATCACTGGTAAGTGATCTCCTTCCTTGCATTTTCGTTTATAGGCTTTTTAAAAGCCAAAAGTGAAACGTTTTCGATAAATGCTTTAACTTTCAGTTTAGACCTTAATGGTCTAGCCATTGTTCGAGACGAACATGGCTACGTGATCGTAATTAGGTAGGTGTTAATCCCTCAAAAGGGCACCTCCTAAAAATCACATTTGCTTGGTCAATTGACGGGTCAAAGTTTAATGTTTTAAAAAGTCAAACTGGACAGATTTTGAAATTATTAGAATCTGAGTTTATAGGTGTTCTAAAATATGTTTTAACACTTAAACAACTTGGTAATAATTATTAGAACATGTGCAAACATGTTCGGCTCGTCAATTCCAGTCTTAAGGTCGGTTCACAACCGAAAGTCGCAAAGTTTGACTTCTGCTTTGACTTTTGATTCTGAACCGAATTAGATTAGTTTGCTACTGATTTAAGGTTCCATTATAATCGTAATTTAATGTAGCATAACCCTCTAAGGTTGTATTACATGAACATAATAGTAATCTGATTTTTTGCACATGATTCTTTAATATGCCATACTTTGACTAAAATGCCCTTTTTATCACAAAATAAGGTTTTAATGGATAACGAACTTACAAATGATATATATACTGACATGTTAAAGTAATTAGCATATTTTGATGTTATTAAACTGGTCATAAACTGAGTTTTCATATAATGTCGTAAATTATGTTTTAAAGTGACCAAAATGCCCTTTCTGCACATAGAACGGGTTTAAACATAATTTCTCATATAAAACTCATTACCTACTGATGTAATATCATAATTAGAATAATTTGGGATATCCAGTCAGTTTATAATCTAAGTTTATATACAAGTTCTTGTATTATATCCTTAAATGATGAAAATGCCCTTTTGGCACTTAAAATGGTTTTTAATCATAAATGTGAGACAAAACCAATTACCTACTGTTATGATATTATAAATAAAATATTTTGACACCAAGAATCTATTCATAACACCAGTTTTGATAAAAGATCACAAACATCGTCATTTAACGACTTAAACGCCCTTTTGGCGCATAGTATGGTCTTAAACCATATTTATCAATCAAGACTTGTTACCTACTGTAACTTTATTAAAATTCTTTTACAGTAGGTACATGTTTATAAATCAGATTCCCAAATAAGTTCTCAAACTATGTGTGAAATGACCAAAATGCCCCTACGGTGCATAGTTTAGTCTTAAACTATAAAACACACATACTTTTGATATC
Source organism: Helianthus annuus (assembly GCF_002127325.2). Classification (NCBI taxonomy): domain Eukaryota; kingdom Viridiplantae; phylum Streptophyta; class Magnoliopsida; order Asterales; family Asteraceae; genus Helianthus; species Helianthus annuus. The sequence continues at coordinate 106,582,491 of NC_035437.2, forward strand.
CTACTGATATTATATCACAAATAAAGTATTTTTCCAGAATGATTATGTTTATAACATCAGTTTATACGCAAGTTCCTTTTATACGTCGCTAAATGACCAAAACGCCCTTATGAGGCATAGTTTGATTGTAAAACCTTAACGGGCATACAAGTTGATATCCTACTGATATTCTAACTTGTTTAAAGTATATTGGAATATAGAACTTGTTCATGACTCATCTGGTTACCCGTTATCTCTTATATGCGTACAGTTAGGCTTATGTAACTAGTTTACATATGTTTACCAAAACGGGTTTAACCTTATCATTTTTATCTCAATTTCTAGAATGTTAATTGTTTACCCATATTATACAAGTCTTAGTACTTGTTGGGTTTAAACTACATTCTATTCCGGTCATCGCTTAATCTAGCGTATCGTACAGTTTTTGATACTTTAAGCTAGTCGGTCTAAGTCTAAGACTTGAATAAGACCCGTTAGCATTCTAATTGGTTATTTATACCATCATTCCAGACTAGAGCCTTTCAGTAAATTGCTACCTACACTTGTCAATTGATTAAACGGCTGAGTTATTTATAAACCTTGCATTTATAAGACAAGTATTAGCTCAGGTAAATACTCTTAACCTATTTTCCGTATACGGGTTTGGGATACGGCAAATTATTACGCTTTGGCGGGTATGGGATCATATGCCGGAATGTGGCTACAAAATCATCATAACGTGTTTTTGTTAGTGCATATTTCGTACGTTTGCCACTGTGCGAATAGTTAGATAGAGCGTGTGTTGAATATTGTATAGCATAGGATTAGTTGGACAAGTTTTGTAAATGTCAAGGTCAATCCGATCGGATGGACCCATAGTGTGAGTTGTCTATAAATAGGGGCATAGGGTTCCCATTTGGACAAGCTTTTGGTTCCCAGAGGGGACATGCTGTCCAACTGGTCTCGTGGTGCTGTAAACGTTGAATAATCAATAGATACCAGATTGAAATTGACTGCTCGGTGTCGTATTCTGTTTCTACTCCTTTCTTAGTCGTAATAAACGCACCAAACACGTCATTTCGGGACCGAAGCTCCATCAAACTCGCCGGATCCTGGAATCAGCAGTGGTATCAGAGCTACGATACCGATTTAATCGATCTAACAGTCGGTTAAATCACCCAAAGCTCATCAATTTTGGGTTAAACGGGTGTTTTGACGTTAAACGGAGAAAATCATCAAAATAAAGGTCAATTCATGGATGGATTTTGGAATTGAAGACATCATTCTGTTCGGAATTGATTCGCGCACAATCCTGTGAAGTTTCATCATGAAATGCACACAAATAAAGATTCTGGATCGAAAAAAAAGTGATTTGGAGTGTTCTTGAGCTGTTAGAACATTTCTAATCGGATGGCAATCCGATCGGATGACCATCCGATCCATGTCACTATGGGGTGTTGTCACACCCCAACTAATGGCGGAAACATCGGGGCGTGGCACTGAGCAAAACAGATTGTCCAGAAGTTTCCATAACAACTATAATTACCAATTATTTAAAGCATCATGTCCCATACCACGACATAAAAAGTAATACAATTATTACAGACAAAATCCAGTCAAATTGTTCTGTTCCGACAACTCAGATTTCAAATACAGACAATTTGTTTATTCGTTTCTAGACCTTTCCTAGCCTCGATTTCACAGCAAGCCAAGCATTTAAACATCTTAAGCACTTGCCACATACGTTAAAGTAAAAGTCAATACACATAGTGTAAAGGTGAGCATACAAGTTTAATACATATAATAGAGTTCGAAATCGATTACGCATAACCAGCACGTACATAGTGTGAAATGAAGCACGTTAGTTATCGACATGAACCTATCGATACCAATGACTGCGGGTTGACTGCCCAAGGCAGTACGTAATACACACTCACCACTGTGAGCCATGTAATTAATTGTCCTTAACAACCCCTGAGTGAACAAGTGCTGATTCCAAACTATAGTACTATCGTTGCTAAGGCAGGTAGACAACATTCCATGTGTAAACATAACAAACAAGCATTCCCTAAGTCACGTATAACATGCGGTAATGGTTAGCGTTAAAGTATTGAGTAGTATGTTCGATGTGATTTAGAATAAGTAACGTATGTAACACTTAAAGGTACGTAAAGCAAAAAGGGATCGAGTATACTCACAGCGATGATGGATTGAAGGGAGCGCTAGAGTAAGTTTAGCCTGATCAGAACGGTAGCACAAACGATAAGCGGCGCGTAAAATGGTGTGAAGTGTAAGTGGATCGGACTGTAATCCGATCGGGTGGCCGGTCGATCGGGTGACAATCCGTTCGGATGGTCATCCGATCGGGTGACCATTCGATTGGATTGTTACCTCATTTGGATGTGTTGTTTATGATGGCTTGTCTTTTGAAGTTTTCGTTGTAGCATTTTGAAAACAGAGAAGTATCTTCTACCTTTCAGGTCGGTCGATCGAACGTCTGTTCGATCGGACAACAATCCGATTGGCGAAGCTTCTCAGGTTGAGAACAAGTACACCGCAAGATGGTCACTCAATCGGATTGCAATCCGATCGGGTGCTAATCCGTATGCATTGAACATGTTGAAAATTGTTTAAGTGTTGAAGTCAAAACATCACATGGTCGGGTGGTAATCCGATCGGATGGCAATCCGATCGGACGGCAATCCGTTCGATGTTCAAACCTCAAAATTTGAAATAAAAGTTAAGTGTGGGACCCAAGGTGAAGGTCGATCGGTTGGCTGTCCGATTGGGTGGCAATCCGATCGGACGACAATCCGATCGGACGGCAATCCGTCCCAGACGACCTGATCGTCTTCCCCACTTGGTTGGTTGCTAGTTTGTAGTTTTCTTGAGACGATTTGATAACGTGCTATACAACAGAAATCCCATCAGAACTTAGTGACCCGATCAGACAGGAATCACCCTAGTCCGACCAGTTAACTGTTCGAGACGGTGTTTCATGTTTAACCAGAAATCAGTAATCTCTTGGATAGAATCCAGATCTTGAACCAACACAACACTAAGAAAGAGTAGAAGGCCAGAATGAGCTCCAATTCTATCGGTTTTGAGTGCATTGAGTGTAAAAGAGTTGAAAGAAAGTTAGAAACCATCTTTCAATCCTTTTTCACCATGAATATGTTCAGATCTATGCAAGATCTTTGTTTATTAGTATGGAAATCGTTCAGATCTAAGTTGTTCTTGGTGGATTAAAGCCAAAACATGAAGTTCTCAAGAACACCATGATGATATCATCCTAGAACACCGTGAATCTTAGTGATTTAACGGTTAAAAGTTAAGATTCAAGAGAGAGAAAGGTGTAGGAGTGCGTGTAGATCAAGAAAGTACAAGATTTAGGTTGAAAACTTACAAGAATCGCGAGAAATCTGAAGAAATAGCGGCTGGAGCGAGTTGAGAGAGAGAGAGAGAGAGCTGTCAACATCAAATGATGTTGACATATGGGGGTATTTATAGGGTTTCCATAAATGGAAAAGGGAAAGGTGGCTGGTCGATCGGGTGGCAGCTCGATCGGCTGGCCTATCGATTCGAGTGTTCGGTGCGACGAGTTTTGTAGTTTCGATTCGCGTGTTGAGTGTTGCGATGCGATAGAGTTTCCCATTCAAATTACTTTTAATCCTAACTACTATATCTAATATACAATCATCCTAAATTACTTGCGTTTAGCGTTTGCGATTCGGTTGCGATAGCGTTGCGATTGCGTTTCGATTAAACACCACAACATACACGTAAATACACATGCACAAGTAACACATAAAGGCACACACACACACGTAAAACAAAATCCATAACGCGTAATTCGTGTTGCGATTGCGATAAGCGATAAGCGATAAAACACGCGATAAACAGCGATTAAACCTCGATTATTAATAAATACTCCACATAATACAACTAACGTAAAAGCACAAAAAGGTTATCTATAAGTCAAAGAAGTCAAAACAGGAATTGAGCAAGGAGTGACAGATCGCAATTAGCAATCTTGTCTCTCTTTGACTTTAATCTTGACTTTGACTTTGACTTTCGAAACATGGGGTGTTACAGCCTCCCCCTCTTAAGGGAATTTCGTCCCGAAATTAGGCCGAAGCCGTAACAAACAGTTGCGGGTACTTCGCCCTCATGTCGCTTTCAAGTTCCCAAGTGAACTTTGCGCCTCGTTTGCCTTCCCATCGAACCTTCACAATGGGAATTCGCGAGCGTCTGAGCTGCTTGGTTTGGCGATCCATGATCTCGACAGGCTTCTCCACGAAGTGTAGTGTTTCGTTTACTTGAAGATCATCAAGCGGTACGTACAAATCATTCACATCCAGGCACTTTCTGAGATTTGAAACATGGAAAGTCGGGTGAACGTTGCTAAGTTCCTCCGGTAGTTCGAGTCTGTAGGCCACTTTTCCGATCCTTTCCAGAATCTTAAAGGGTCCAACATATCGAGGCGCGAGCTTTCCTTTCTTGCCGAATCTGACCACACCCTTCCAAGGTGATACCTTTAGGAGTACATGGTCGCCAACGTCAAATTCAAGGGGCTTGCGTCGTCTATCGGCGTAACTTTCTGAGAACTCCGAGCTTTCAACAGATTGTCTCGAATTTGGAGGATTTCGTCAGTCGTTTCTTGTAGTAGCTCAGGACCGGTTAATTGCGAGTGCCCGATCTCGTGCCATACAATAGGCGATCGACATTTTCTTCCGTATAAAGCCTCAAACGGTGCCATTTGAATGCTGGAATGATAACTGTTATTATACGAGAATTCGACTAACGGCAGGTAAGCGTCCCAATTACCACTGAAATCTATGACACACGAACGGAGCATGTCTTCAAGGGTACGAATCGTTCTTTCAGTCTGACCGTCGGTTTGGGGATGAAAAGCGGTATTTAGATTAAGCGTAGTACTGCAAGCCGTTTGAAACGTTTCACATAGACGCGAGGTAAACCGAGCATCACGGTCAGAAATGATGTCGCGAGGCGTCCCATGTGGACAAATGATCTCATCGGTGTAGATTCGGGCTAATCTTTCTACCTTGTAGTCTTCTCGTATCGGCGGAAAATGAGCAGATTTGGTCAAATGGTCAACGACAACCCAGATGCTGTCGTGACCTGATGACGTGCGTGGGAGTTTCGTTATGAAGTCCATAGCTATGCTTTCCCACTTCCACATAGGGATCGGGGGTTGTTCAAGCAAGCCAGAGGATCTTTGATGCTCAGCCTTGACTTTCGAGCAAGTCAGGCACTTTCCAACATAGAGAGCGATATCCCTCTTCATGCCCGGCCACCAGTTCTTGTAGCGAAGGTCCTGGTACATTTTGTCGGCACCGGGATGAATAGAATATCGAGATTTGTGGGCTTCGTCCATCAGAATCTGTCGTAAATCGGTCCGCTTAGGGATCCAAATTCGGTCCAGATAATGGAATATCCCAATCGACTTATTCTCTAGATGGGCTCCATCGTGGTAGATCCTTTCCTTCTTCAGAGTACGTTCGGTAAAACAAGCATGTTGGGCTTCGCGGATGAGAGTTTCGAGATGATGCTGGGCGGGAATATTAGGAACGCTATGCAGATAGCTTCGTCTGCTGCGAGCGTCGGCAACGACATTTGCTTTGCCTGGGTGGTAACGGATCTCACAGTCGTAATCGTTGAGAAGTTCTACCCATCGGCGTTGACGCATATTAAGTTCTTTCTGGTTGAATATGTGTTGTAGGCTCCTATGGTCGGTGAAGACCGTACACTTTGTACCTTAAAGATAGTGTCGCCAAATCTTCAACGCAAAAACAACTGCGCCTAGCTCGAGGTCATGGGTTGTATAGTTCTTCTCGTGGATCTTGAGCTGACGAGACGCGTAGGCGATAACCTTGTCCCGTTGCATGAGAACACAACCAAGGCCAAGGTTTGAGGCATCGCAGTAGACGATAAAGTCTTCGTTTCCGTCGGGTAAGGCAAGGACGGGAGCATTGCAAAGCATATGCTTGAGGGTTTAGAAGGCAGATTCTTGTTCAGTCCCCCAAACAAAGGATCTGTCTTTATGCGTGAGAGCGGTAAGCGGCACAACGATTTTAGAGAACCCTTCGATAAATCGACGATAATAGCCCGCTAGTCCGAGAAAAGAACGGACTTAAGACGGGTTCTTCGGTGTAACCCAACTCTTAACAGCTTCAATCTTCGCGGGATCGGCATGAATACCTTGACTATTGACAATCTGACCGAGGAATTGAACCTCCTCCAGCCAGAATTCACACTTGGAGAACTTGGCATAGAGTAGATTCCCCTGGAGTAGCTTGAGAACCAAACGTAGATGTTGCGCGTGTTCTGTCACACCCCCAAAATCCACCTGCGGAGTATCACCGCTTGGGAGCGTGACTGACCAGGATCAAGCCACCAATCATATAGAACAATATATATAGTAACAATAATTGCCATTAAACCAAACCAAATCCATATGAAAGGTGTTCCAAAACATAAGTAAGTTATCGTTGTTTAGCGGAAGCGTATAATTAAAACCCATCACAATAAAGTATCAAATGTCGTAAGTGTTTAACAAGACAATCACGGTCCAAGCCCACAACGACCAGCTCCTCCCTGTGCAAGCTCCATGTATCTAACGACCTGCAAGGCATGTAACAGAGGATCAACAACTAGTTGAGCGAGTTCACAGAAAGTAAATGCGTAATAGTAAGTTCGTTTGTAACATGTGGCTCTACTGGGCCGATAGTACGTTCTATTGGTGGGGGCTTCCCATGTTGTATAACCACTAGACTATTCGTAACCATAAGTGTTCTTCACAACCGAGAACAGTAGTTCGTACAAGCTTTACGTTGATTTACGTAAGTATCCTTCACAACCGAGGATAGTAGTAAGTATAAATACACGTAGGTTTTACGTGAGTATCCTTCACAACCGAGGATAGTAGTAAGTATAAGTATACGTAGATTTTACGTAGGGGTCCTGCACAACCGAGGACAGTAAGAAGCATATGCATATGTGAGCTTTACGCATGTGTCCTGCACAACCGAGGACAGTAAGTAGTATAAGCATACGTAGGTTTACGTATGTGTCCTGCACAACCGAGGACAGTAAGTAGTATAAGCATACGTAGGTTTACGTATGTGTCCTGCACAACCGAGGACGCTAGTATGGTAGTCTAGTGGTAGTGTCAGTATGAATCTATTCAACCTTATTCCTTCAATCCCATTCCCAACCCTGGGAATCCCATGCCTTAGTAAGGGTGTGAACTCACCTTGGTTTGCTCGGTATGCTTAATTATGTGCTAGCAATTATTCAATCAAATCCTATAGTAAGCACGTATACTTGATCAGTTCATGTTCGTAATGTTTCATATGCAATTAATACCACAGAGTATGTTCGACAATCGATATCATGCATCATACATCAGTTAATCACATTAGTACGATCCCTGTTTCTCATCAAGGCTTTCTCAAACTAATCTAACAATAACATCCGCGCATAGCTGGATTAATACACTTTGCATAGTTCACATGCGCATCAGAGTTAATCAGGACCGTGTTATAGTTAATTCACGCAACGTGGTTATCATACGGAGTCAATCACATTTAACATATCATATTTAACAGTGTTCGTGGCTTAGCAAAGTAACCTTCACATCTTAACAGATTCAACATATTATAGCATACATTCATAGTTTCAATTTATCATCACACAAAGCCTTGCCCTATCTAAAACTCAGACAAGAAGTGAGGGGGGGGGGGGGTTTCCCCTGTTCAAAACTCGGACAGTTCATGTGGGGGGTTTAAAGGTCGGACCATGGGGGTGTGGCCAAGAAACTCGGACCCCTTATGTAGTTTAAAGGTCGGACAAGGTAGTGGGGTCACAAACTCGGACCCCTTCATGTGATAAAGGTCGGACAGAAGGCAAAACTCGGTCACATGCTTGTGTTAAAGCCAAAAGTCGGACATTAGGGTTTTGGGCCAAGAACTCGGAGTACATCACAAAAACTCGGACAAGCTATGTGCTTGAAAGGTCGGACTCCATATCCTTTGTATATAATTCGGACCATCACTTATATGAAGTAAACTTCGGACATTCATAAGCTAAAGAACTCGGACACATTATGTAAATAAAATTCGGACCCTTTTGATGTGTTAAAGGTCGGACTAGATCAATAGGTCATAAAAGTTGGACCTATATCATATTGAAGCTCGGACTTGTCTTGTATTAGAAAAAAAAGTCGGACTAGGGCCCTGTACATATAATTCGGACTCCATTTCACACATATAGTTCGGACCTAGTATGTTTCTATTAAAACTCAGACAAGTGTTTAGGGTTACAAAAACTCTGACATTCAATCAGACATACGTAAGTTCCAAAGATTATGCCACAGAATCAATAACAATCGAACAGTTACAATTCATGCCTTCATACGATCAAGAAACCCAAAGTTCATACGTTTGTATTACACTGATCAAAACAACAATCGTTATGTCTACATATCACGCATCAAAAATCATCAGGCCATTGATTATATGACTAATCATCTTCATATCACAATAATCAACATCAATCAAAAAACACAGAAGCATCATATGGAGACTAGGGTTTACAAGAATTACAAGAATTAAGCATTGCTAACAATCAAACAATCAATAAACAATGATTACACAATTACCTTGAATGATTCTAGAGAAGGAGAGGAATCAAGAGTGATGAATATCTTGGTGATGATGATTGCCAGAGAAAGTAAATGTACGTGCTTTGGTTTTTGTCAAAATGATTAGTGAACAAGGGATTAGGGTTAAGTATGATTTAAGTTTCACTAATAACTCTTTACACCCTTTATTATCATATTTTACAATAGTGCACTATCTCAAACAATTTCACAGTTTCACCACCAAGTTTATGCATTTGACAAGTCTTTCACAATTAACAAACAACCATGCATAATCACACAATACGATTCATTGTATTAAAACGTATGCAATTCCATAGCACTAATTGTGCAAATAATTAACTACACAAACAATGAACGTGCAATAAATGCGAAATAGGAAACTTGGAAATTCGAGTTGTCACATTATCCCCATCTTGAAAGAAATTTCGTCCCGAAATTTGGTACGCACTCACTGAGGAAGCTAGGGTAAGCTGTATTGTTCACTGGTTTTCCTGGGGTGTCACATCATCCCCCCGTTGATTTGGAATTTCGTCCCGAAATTCCGCAGTAGTAGCTTCAGTCTCAGTAGTGGTTGCATTGGTTCCGAATAACTGGGGGTACTTTTCTGTCATCTGGTCTTCGCGTTCCCAGGTGTACTCTGGGCCACGTTTGGAGTTCCAACGAACTCGAACAAGAGGGATTCTCTTGTGTTTGACGACCTTAACATCCCGGTCCGTGATTTCAACTGGTTCCTCGACGAACTGCAACCGCTCGTCGATAGTGAGTTCCTTAAAAGGAACTATGAGGGTCTCATCTGATAGGCACTTCTTCAGATTCGACACATGGAAAACATTGTGAACTGCACCGAGTTCAGCTGGTAGGTTTAGCTTGTAGGCCACTTTGTCTATTTTCTCAATGATCTCGAACGGTCCGACATACCGCGGATTTAGTTTGCCCCGTTTGCCAAAACGAACCACACCCTTCCAGGGTGAGACTTTAAGTAAAATCCGGTCCCCGCCCTGAAATTCCAAAGGCTTCCTACGCTTATCCGCGTATGCTTTCTGACGGTCGCGTGCTGCCGCCATGCGTTGTCGTATTTGTGCAATCTTTTCTGTGGCGTCCACTACAATCTCCGGACCCGTGATCTGACTATCCCCCACCTCTGCCCAACAGAGAGGTGACCGGCATTTACGTCCGTACAATGCCTCGAATGGAGCGGCTTGTATGCTGGTGTGATAACTGTTATTATACGAAAACTCCACCAAAGGGAGATGCTTTTCCCAGCCGTTGCCGAAATCAATAACACATGCCCGAAGCATGTCTTCAAGAGTCTGGATCATTCGCTCAGACTGCCCATCCGTCTGAGGATGGTATGCTGTGCTCATGTCTAATCGTGAGCCAAAAGATTTGTGCATCGCTTGCCATAGCTCTGACGTGAATCGTGTATCCCGATCCGAAATGATGGAGGTGGGCACCCCGTGCCTCGAAACAACTTCTTTGAGATAAACGTCTGCGAGAGTGGAGAACTTATCCGTTTCCTTTCTAGCCAGGAAGTGTGCAGACTTGGTGAGTCGATCCACGATCACCCATATAGTGTCATTCCCACGCTGGGATCTGGGTAGGCCTGTAACGAAATCCATGGAAATTTCTTCCCATTTCCATTGCGGTATCTTGGTTTGCTGAAGTAGGCCCGCTGGTTTCTGATACTCCGCTTTGACTTTTGCACACGTTAAACATTTGCCGACGTAAGTAGCGATGTGGGCTTTCATGCTAGGCCACCAATATGTTGTTTTGAGATCGTGGTACATTTTATCCGAACCTGGATGTACCGAGTAGCGAGATTTGTGAGCTTCATCCATTACAAGTTCTCGTAAACCGCCATACAGTGGGACCCAAATACGCCCCATTACATAATAGGCACCGTCTTCCTTTTGTTCCAATCGTTCCCTTGAACCGCGTAAGGCTTTAGCCTTGACATTTTCTGGCTTCAATGCTTCTACCTGAGCATCACGTATCTGTGCAGGAAGACTAGATTGAATAGTAAGCTGCAAGGCTCGTACACGCCTAGGTAAGGTGTCTTTCCGACTGAGGGCGTCAGCCACAACATTAGCTTTGCCTGGATGGTACTTGATAGCGCATTCGTAATCATTAAGTAGCTCGACCCATCGACGTTGACGCATGTTCAATTCCTTCTGCTTGAAGATATGCTCGAGACTCCTGTGATCGGTGTAAATAGTGCACTTGGTACCGTACAGGTAGTGTCGCCATATCTTAAGCGCGAAAACAACAGCTCCCAGCTCTAAATCGTGCGTCGTGTAGTTTCGTTCATGAACCTTGAGTTGACGAGAAGCGTAAGCAATAACCTTATCCCGTTGCATCAACACGCAACCAAGACCCTGTATCGATGCGTCACAATAAACCACGAAGTCATCCGTGCCCTCTGGCAATGAGAGAATAGGTGCGCTGCAAAGCCTATCCTTTAGGTACTGGAAAGCCGTTTCTTGTGTATTACCCCAACGATAGGTAACACCTTTCTGTGTTAACATTGTAAGCGGCTGCGCGATCTTGGAGAAGTCTTTAATAAATCGTCTGTAATACCCCGCCAAACCCAAGAATTGGCGTATTTCCGTTGGTGTACGCGGTGCAGGCCAGTTCCTGATCGAATGTACCTTGGATGGATCGACATGAATCCCATCCCTGTTCACCACATGGCCTAAGAAGTGGACTTCACGAAGCCAGAAGTCGCATTTTGAAAACTTGGCGTACAGTTGTTCCTTTCGAAGAAGTTCCAAGATAAGACGTAAGTGCTGCTCGTGTTCCTCCTGACTCTTGGAGTAGATCAGAATGTCGTTGATGAAAACAATGACGAACTTGTCAAGATAGGGTTTGCACACCCTGTTCATTAGGTCCATAAATACGGCAGGCGCGTTCGTTAACCCAAATGGCATGACAAGAAACTCGTAGTGACCGTAGCGAGTTCTGAATGCTGTCTTGGAGACGTCCTCATCCCGGACTCTCAGCTGATGATACCCTGACCTTAGATCAATCTTGGAGTAGTAACTCGACCCTTGTAACTGGTCGAATAAGTCGTCAATACGAGGAAGAGGATAACGGTTCTTCACTGTGACCTTGTTCAGTTCGCGGTAGTCTATGCACATCCTGAAAGTGCCATCCTTCTTTTTCACGAATAATACTGGAGCTCCCCAAGGCGAAGAGCTTGGACGAATGAAGCCCTTATCCAAGAGCTCTTGTAGTTGCTTTGACAGTTCTTCCAGTTCGGTTGGAGCTAAACGATACGATGCGCGAGCTATAGGTGCTGCTCCTGGGGCTAGCTCGACTTGAAACTCGACCTGGCGATGAGGCGGTAGACCAGGTAAATCTTCAGGAAACACTTGAGGGAAGTCGCGTACCACTGGGATGTCCTCAATTCTTTTCTCTTTCGTCGATGCATCAGTAACTAGTGCCAAAATGGCAGTATGACCCTTTCGTAAGCATTTCTGAGCCTTCAAGAAAGAGATGATGCCAACCACAGCACCACTCTTGTCGCCTTGAACTTCGAGAGGTTCTTGACCAGAACGGGGAATACAAACAATCTTGCTCTTTGCATAGGATCTCCGTTTGCTGTTGGGATAACCAATCCATCCCAATGACGATGTCGAAACTACCCAAGACTAGGGAATGAGGTTGATGGAGAATGTCTGACCAACTAAGACGAGGTTACAACCCTTGACTACCAGAAGATTGCTGATCAGTGCTCTGATAGTCATCAATCTTTCGCTGCCGTGCCTGAGACTAAACTGAAGTTGAACCCTTGCTGAAGGTTCCATCCCACCTTCTCTCGTTGTCACTGGGAATAGCAGAAATAGTAGTAGTAGCACCAATGCGTCTAGGCAGCTTGTTCCGTTCCACTGCCTGATCTGTGAGGCGATGAGCAAGATGAGTAACATCCTGGATAGTAGCAAGGTTGGCCGATGTCACATAACTTTGAATCTCCGAGGCTAGACCCTTGAGGTACAATTCGATACGCTTGATCGGAGGGTCCACCATGGTTGGACACAAGATGGCCAGTTCGTTCGACCGTTTCGTATAAGCTTCAATCTCTGACCCCGTCATCTTCAAATGATAAAGCTCCACTTCCAACTTGTGGATGTCATCGCGTGTGCAGTATTCTCGTTTGATCAGTTCCTTGAAATCTTCCCAAGGTGTGGCGTTAGCAGCTGCCAACCCTAGGATCTGTACTTGCGCGTCCCACCAAGTTAGCGCTATTCCTTCGAGAGTGTCAGTGGCGTACTTCACCCGGCGAGCCTCAGGGCATTCACACATTTCGAATACTAACTCGAGCTTCTCAAACCAATGGAGTAGTCCCACTGCTCCTTCCGTGCCACTGATCGTGCTTGGTCGACAGTCATGAAGTTCTTGAATGTGCAGACAGGTTGCCGTGCGTTCTGACCCGTTGCGCGAGAAAGATAGGTCAAGGTTAAGCGCGAAAGTTGGGTCACGAGAGTAGGATCTAACATCCTAGGATAGGTCTGGAATAGCAGATTATACCTCCTGCTTGTGCGGCTGCAAACGCCGCAGCAACTTGTTCGTTAATGAGAGCCGTCAACTGGGCTTGAGTCATGTTAACACGACCAGACGTGATCGAGCAGTAAAGGTAGCATAAGTATGAATGGTTCGCGAGTAGTGCGATGACAGAAAAGTGTAAGCAAGTAGGTGTTCTCAAGCAATAACAAGTAATGAGCAGTGTAATCTAAGCATACTACGAGCAAAATTCTATGCAATTCTAGCATGTAGGCAATAACCATAAACCTTATTACCTAGGATGTTGAGTCTTGCACGTGGAGCGAAGCGTCGTTGTGGATCGTTGAGAGCACTGTTCTGGTTATAGTCCGGTTTTAATAAAAACGTTTTCCCATATTAAAACCAAGTTCTCTATAACCAATGGCTCTGATACCAATCTGTCACACCCCCAAAATCCACCTGCGGAGTATCACCGCTTGGGAGCGTGACTGACCAGGATCAAGCCACCAATCATATAGAACAATATATATAGTAACAGTAATTGCCATTAAACCAAACCAAATCCATATGAAAGGTGTTCCAAAACATAAGTAAGTTATCGTTGTTTAGCGGAAGCGTATAATTAAAACCCATCACAATAAAGTATCAAATGTCGTAAGTGTTTAACAAGACAATCACGGTCCAAGCCCACAACGACCAGCTCCTCCCTGTGCAAGCTCCATGTATCTAACGACCTGCAAGGCATGTAACAGAGGATCAACAACTAGTTGAGCGAGTTCACAGAAAGTAAATGCGTAATAGTAAGTTCGTTTGTAACATGTGGCTCTACTGGGCCGATAGTACGTTCTATTGGTGGGGGCTTCCCATGTTGTATAACCACTAGACTATTCGTAACCATAAGTGTTCTTCACAACCGAGAACAGTAGTTCGTACAAGCTTTATGTTGATTTACGTAAGTATCCTTCACAACCGAGGATAGTAGTAAGTATAAGTATACGTAGATTTTACGTAGGGGTCCTGCACAACCGAGGACAGTAAGAAGCATATGCATATGTGAGCTTTACGCATGTGTCCTGCACAACCGAGGACAGTAAGTAGTATAAGCATACGTAGGTTTACGTATGTGTCCTGCACAACCGAGGACGCTGGTATGGTAGTCTAGTGGTAGTGTCAGTATGAATCTATTCAACCTTATTCCTTCAATCCCATTCCCAACCCTGGGAATCCCATGCCTTAGTAAGGGTGTGAACTCACCTTGGTTTGCTCGGTATGCTTAATTATGTGCTAGCAATTATTCAATCAAATCCTATAGTAAGCACGTATACTTGATCAGTTCATGTTCGTAATGTTTCATATGCAATTAATACCACAGAGTATGTTCGACAATCGATATCATGCATCATACATCAGTTAATCACATTAGTACGATCCCAGTTTCTCATCAAGGCTTTCTCAAATTAATCTAACAATAACATCCGCGCATAGCTGGATTAATACACTTTGCATAGTTCACATGCGCATCAGAGTTAATCAGGACCGTGTTACAGTTAATTCACGCAACGTGGTTATTATACGGAGTCAATCACATTTAACATATCATATTTAACAGTGTTCGTGGCTTAGCAAAGTAACCTTCACATCTTAACAGATTCAACATGTTATAGCATACATTCATAGTTTCAATTTATCATCACACAAAGCCTTGCCCTATCTAAAACTCAGACAAGAAGTGAGGGGGGGGGTTTCCCCTGTTTAAAACTCGGACAGGACATGTGGGGGGTTTAAAGGTCGGACCATGGGGGTGTGGCCAAGAAACTCGGACCCCTTATGTAGTTTAAAGGTCGGACAAGGTAGTGGGGTCACAAACTCGGACCCCTTCATGTGATAAAGGTCGGACAGAAGGCAAAACTCGGTCACATGCTTGTGTTAAAGCCAAAAGTCGGACATTAGGGTTTTGGGCCAAGAACTCGGAGTACATCACAAAAACTCGGACAAGCTATGTGCTTGAAAGGTCGGACTCCATATCCTTTGTATATAATTCGGACCATCACTTATATGAAGTAAACTTCGGACATTCATAAGCTAAAGAACTCGGACACATTATGTAAATAAAATTCGGACCCTTTTGATGTGTTAAAGGTCGGACTAGATCAATAGGTCATAAAAGTCGGACCTATATCATATTGAAGCTCGGACTTGTCTTGTGTTAGAAAAAAAGTCGGACTAGGGCCCTTTACATATAATTCGGACTCCATTTCACACATAAAGTTCGGACCTAGTATGTTTCTATTAAAACTCAGACAAGTGTTTAGGGTTACAAAAACTCTGACATTCAATCAGACATACGTAAGTTCCAAAGATTATGCCACAGAATCAATAACAATCGAACAGTTACAATTCATGCCTTCATACGATCAAGAAACCCTAAGTTCATACGTTTGTATTACACTGATCAAAACAACAATCGTTATGTCTACATATCACGCATCAAAAATCATCAGGCAATTGATTGTATGACTAATCATCTTCATATCACAATAATCAACATCAATCAAAAAACACAGAAGCATCATATGGAGACTAGGGTTTACAAGAATTACAAGAATTAAGCATTGCTAACAATCAAACAATCAATAAACAATGATTACACAATTACCTTGAATGATTCTAGAGAAGGAGAGGAATCAAGAGTGATGAATATCTTGGTGATGATGATTGCCAGAGAAAGTAAATGTACGTGCTTTGGTTTTTGTCAAAATGATTAGTGAACAAGGGATTAGGGTTAAGTATGATTTAAGTTTCACTAATAACTCTTTACACCCTTTATTATCATATTTTACAATAGTGCACTATCTCAAACAATTTCACAGTTTCACCACCAAGTTTATGCATTTGACAAGTCTTTCACAATTAACAAACAACCATGCATAATCACACAATACGATTCATTGTATTAAAACGTATGCAATTCCATAGCACTAATTGTGCAAATAATTAACTACACAAACAATGAACGTGCAATAAATGCGAAATAGAAAACTTGGAAATTTGAGTTGTCACATTATCCCCAACTTGAAAGAAATTTCGTCCCGAAATTTGGTACGCACTCACTGAGGAAGCTAGGGTAAGCTGTATTGTTCACTGGTTTTCCTGGGGTGTCACATGTTCGGCTTTCGACTTGGAATAGATCAGGATATCATCGATGAACACGATGACGAAGTGGTCCAGAAATGGTTTACACACGCGATTCATCAGATCCATGAAAACCGCGGGTGCTTTGGTTAAACCAAAAGGCATAACAACGAACTCATAGTGGCCGTATCGAGTGCGAAAAGCGGTTTTGGGTATATCCTCTTCTTGAATGCGTAACTGGTGATAGCCTGAGCATAGATCGATCTTCGAGAAACATGTAGCACCTTGTAGCTAATCAAACAAATCATCAATTCGAGGCAGGGGATAGCGGTTCTTGATGGTTAGCTTATTCAGTTCGCTGTAGTCGATGCACATCCGGAACGACCCTTCCTTCTTTTTGACGAAAAGGACTGGCGCACCCCAAGGAGAGGTGCTCGGGAAAATGAAGCCTTTATCAAGTAATTCTTGGAGCTGACTCGAGAGTTCACGCATTTCGGACGGAGCGAGTCGATAAGGAGCTTTAGCAACAGGGTTGGCTCCAGGAATGAGGTCGATACGAAAGTCGATATCACGACTTGGTGGGAGTCCTGGAAGATCATCGGGGAATACTTTCGGAAATTCACGAACAACAGGAACATCTTTCACTTCTGTCTTCCCTTTCTTTTCCTTCTCCGCTACTACAATATTTGCCAAGAAAGCATTGTATTCCTTGCGGAGATTCTTGCTAGCTTGGATACATGACATAAGTTTGAGACCTTTCGAGGGAGTTTCACCATAAACATACAATAAATCACCATTAGCGAGCGTGAATTGAATCATCTTATCAAAGCATACAACTTCAGCATGGTTTTCGCGAAGAAAGTCCATGCCTACTATGATGTCAAAACTTCCGAGTTGCATCGGAATAAGATCGATCTGAAAGATGTGATTGTTGAGCTCAAGAATACAACCACGAAGAACAGAATTGACAGCGACGGTTCTTCCGGTGGCGACTTCAACATCGAACGTCGAGGGGAGATGGGAGCACTTACGATTAAGGAGCTTTTCGAACTCAAACGATACAAAATAGTTATCCGCTCCAGTATCAAACAAACACGAAGCATAAATACCATTAACGAGAAACGTACCATTAACCACATTGTTGTCGGCCTGGGCTTGGCGCACATTGATGTTGAAAGTTCGGGTGCGTGCTGCTTGTTGCTGTTGCTGCTGAGGCTGTTGCTGCTGTTGTTGCTGAGGCTGCTGCTGCTGGGGCTCTTGTTTCACAACCCGGTTCGGGCACATGTTCGTGAAATGGTTGGGATCACCACACGCGAAGCAGACTTTGACGTTGACTGCGGGTGCCTGAGCCGCTTGTTGGCCTTGAGGGGCGGGAAGTAGAGCTTGATGAGCAGTAGCTTGAGCGGTTGCTTGTCGAGGACCTGTACGGCAGTTGGCGGTGATGTGGCCGTACATGTTGCAATGCACACAGAATCGACAGGCGATACCCACCGGATGATGATAAGTACATGTCGGGCAAGCAGGGTGAGGGACAGTGTATGCACGCTTTGCAGGCGGTGCATAGGTAACTGGTGCTGGAGCTGATAGGTGTTGTTGTTGCTGAGCTGGTACCGCTTGGAGTGGAGCAGCGGTAGTGACATCACAGTTCTTGTTGCTGGAGTTGTTGTTGTTGTTCTTCCTCTTGCGACGTGAGGACTTTGAAGATTGAGGAGCGGCGGCGGTGGTTTCTGTAACAACTCCTATCAAAAAGTCTTAATTATTATTTTAATTATCCAATAGGAAACCCTAATTAAGACACCCAAGTGATTCTGCACAAACCCTAAAAATTTCAGAACAATCAGAATCAGGATCAGGGCCCCTAAAACTCGGGGGGGGGGGGGGTAAACCCTAGTTACGATTATCTAAATTATGTGCTGTCAAATTTGAATTTTTCAATTTCATCAACTCAGCAGGCCTAGTCCCACACGTGGCAACCCTATGACCATTAGGTATCCCTTACGGACCGTAAGGGATAAAAGTCTTACGGTCCGTAAGCAATGTCAAATTTTGGCTATAAATAGCAGACATTGGCACTTGATATTCTGCGTACGTTCGACGAAGAAATTCGTTTTAGGCACGGAGTTACGTTCTGTTTACCACAATTAACACACATGGACCACTAATCGACGCTGCAATACAGGGTAATAACTCGATCGCTATTACGATTCAACGTCCGATCGATTGAAACTATCCAACGTATGATTAAGTGCTGCTCAAATTGAGTTTATACTTTGTCATTCGTCGTGATTTCGACTTGAATGTTTGAGTGCTGTCTGAACTCGGGCTATACTCTGTCATTCGTTGTGAATCCGCTGGATGTTTAAGTATCGCACTTTGTCAATCGTTGTGAGGATTTAATCTCGTGAATGGCCGTAACTGCTGTATTAGTTACTAACCCAGTTTGTGTGCATTGTTATTAAAATTAGGTTAAACAAGGCTAAATCAGTAGGCTTATACACTGCTCGTTAAATCTGCAATGTGAGTCATTCTCTTTTTATCAACTGTTTTACGATACTCCAAATTATTTTCAAAATTTATAATTACAGGGACTAAGTCGTGGATATCTTGAATCACTGGCTAGTGGGGTATTGTGCACATTACTAATTTTCTCCCAGTTAGGTTCATTGACGTACTAGGGATAATCATCACTATTTGGTTCATTGACCTAATAGTGGTATGACCATCGTCACCATTGTGACATGTCACCATTGTGACACAGCGCCAGATAAAAATAAGATATAAGCCATTATAATCGCTCTTATGCTGTAATTAATAACTATGCATCATTTTATGTAAATAGAACGATTCACTCAGTATTTCCCGCTGACAAAACCTTTTTCAAACATGTTTCAGGTGATCTGTTATGATCCAGGAAAAGTGCCGTGAAGCACTACAAGCTTAAGAAAGTGGTTCAGGATAAAATAAAGAAACATGTTTTGTAAAATAAAAGATTTCCTCGTGAAATCAAATGATTGTAAATTACCGGGGTTTTATCCCGAGTTGTGAAATAAAATAATCGGGAAGTATTTCAGTTTTAAAAAGATCCTGATAATAAACTTCCGCTGTTAAACTCAATTAGTTAAATACCACGGGATTTCTGTCCCGCGGCTCCTGAAACGGGTCAAACCGGGTCGGGGGCCGTGACAGAAAAAGGTGGTATCAGAGCCACTGATCGAGCCACTAATTTAAGCCAATTAAGTATTTAGAAAATACTTAATTTTTATTAATTGCTATTCTGTGATTATGTGTTTTATTATCTGACTAATTGTGTACATTATGGGTTGATCTTTATATGCTAGCCAATGTAGCGATTAATGCAAATCCTTAAATAATTTGACCCAAGTTTTAGCACCTTTATTATCTACCGTCTAGAAACCTTATTCAGTAAATAAATAAATTTACAAATAAAACCTAGTGTGTTTTAAATTTCAGTTGTTTTGGTAGTTACCCAGTATGAAATAATATTTAAAAGTTTTTCTATAAAATTTTGTTATAAATTTTAACTTAGTAATTGTGTGTATTTTGCTAAACAGCATGAGTGACTTGTCTGACGCCCTTCAGAATTTAAATCTCTATCCAGTAAGAATAGAGGTTTCCAGAGATTTCAATAGGTATATACCAGACATAGAAGAACCTATAGAATTCAACGCTTTACCTCTTGAGAAACCCAAGCCTAAGAAAATGGAAATTGGGAAAAGTTCTAGGCAAATTGAAAGGTTACCATCTCAGGAAGAGCTAGATTTTATATTGGCAAGCTATAATACTATTAAGCCTGTTAATGAAAATGTTTTTATTCACTTTCTTGAAACACAACTACCAATGAACTTAGAACCAGCTATTCCAAATCCTTCAATCCACTCGCAAATAGACGAATGGTTAACTAATGAAATACAGTTCCAAAACAATCCCAATAAGCTTTTTCCTCGGTTCAATCCAGAACCTTTACCAAATCCACCAATGAGTAACGAGAATATGGCTGAACTCCGCCACTTTGGCAAAGAACTAATGGATACTGGGAATAGGATCCAAGAGATTGGGGGACAGATCTCCTGGAAATACGATGAGAGGGAACGCCATTACTAGAATATCATCTGACAAAGGATAGGGGATTTATGGAACTGTGGTTGTGTAATAGTAATAGTAAAAAAATCAGTCTGTAAAATAACTTAAAATAAAACTTTGTAAGATAATTGTCACACCCCCAAAATCCACACGCGGAGTACCACCGCCTGGAGGCGTGACATGACCAAGATCAAGCCACCAATCATATTGAACATGTAATTATTATATAAAAGTAAATGCCATTCAACCACATTATGAAAGGTGTTCAAAACATAAGTATGTTATCACTGTTTAGCGGAAGCGTATAAATAAAACCCAACATTATAAAGTATGAAATGTCATAAAGTGTTTAACGAAACAATCACGATCCATGCTCCACAACGACCTGCTCCTCCCTGTGCAAGCTCCATGTATCTAACGACCTGCAAGGCATGTAACAGAGGATCAACAACTAGTTGAGCGAGTTCACAGTTTATAGTTCAGTAATTGTAATAGTATAGTAAGCCTTGTATTCGTTCATTAAGTCATGTATCGTAATAGTTCATATCGCGGCCCTCTAGGCATGTATGCGAAGATTAAGGAAAGTTCTCAAGTATTCTAGACTAGGTATATTTGTATCGCGGCCACCCGACACCTGTGCGAAGTTTTGTGTATAGTTCGCAGCCTTCCTAGGCATGTGTGCGAAGATTAGTCATATTATCGCAGCCAACCCCGGCGTGTATGCGAAGATCAGTTCTATTAGTATCACTAGTCTAGTAGTATCTTATCAATAGCCTTCCTCACCCGAGGATCATATCACTAATTTCCATTATCCAGGTAAGTACAAGTAAATAATCAAATCCCATTCCCACCCTGGGAACCCCATGCCTTGGCTGTGTGAACTCACCTTGATTTGCTCGGTATGTTATTGCTTCTAGGGTTAATTAGTGTTTAAGTCCGTTACACACGACCTAAGTACATTGCACATGATTTGACGTAAGTGTTTGCATCCAATTAGGGTTTGTAAGTCTCTGATATTCAAGCAACTGTGTTTTGTGTGTTTATTGTGTACATGATGATATCACATAGGATGTTCACACATGCAGGATCATACAGTTGCATGCAGTAGTATACAATCATATACAGAATCATACCGTTATATACAGAATGGACAGTAGCATGCAATTATATACAGAAGCATACATAAAGCTTTATTACTGGTGTTTGCCATAACACAGAGCACTTATTCACTTATTCACGCATATAAAATCCACAAACTTGGACAACACAACCCACTTAGTAAACTTTGGACTCCTTTGCATCATTAAAAGGTCGGACAGGAGCTTGGGGATTAAAACTCGGACCTCTTACACCCCTTATAAAGCTCGGATAAGGGTTACCCCTTACCAAAAAGTCGGACATCCCTTGTTATAACAAAACTCGGACAAGTGGGGGGGTTCCCCTACAAAATTCAGACCAAGGCAACACCCCCCCCCCCAAACTCGGACAGGGGTGTCCCTTCACAAAGTCGGACAAGGGAGGGTGGGGGTTAAAACTCAGACTTTTCTTCCCTATGTTAAAAGTCGGACTAGGGGTCTTCCCCCCTTAAAAGTTCGGACAAGATCTATTTCATAGAAGTCGGATCTCTCTTATGTAAAACTCGGACAATATTTATTGTTACAAAAACTCGGACATGATATACTATATCATAAAGGTCGGACATGTATGTTATAAGTAAAAGTCGGACATCACAACTTAACAAAAGTCGGACTATGATTCATCTTTTAAAAGCTCGGACAAACATAAAACATGAAATATCCAATTTCCATTGTAACAATTGTAACAGTTACGTTTCCTTCAATCACCAGTTACGTTCATCGTTCCAAAACCCTAACTTCATACATTTTCATAGCGTAATTATCAAGTTAACAATCAACAGTATTAATACATCATGCATCTTAATCATCGGCAATCGATTATACGACTAATCAACATCATTATCACAATAATCAGAATCCAATCAATAATCACAGAACTAGCATGTGAAGAACTAGGGTTTATAAGGATTACAAAAATCAAGAGTTGATAATAATCAAACAATCAACAAACAATTACCTTGTATTGATTCTAGAGAAAGTGTGGAATCAAGAGTGATGAAGAACTTGTGCCAATGATGAGGATGATTGCCAGAGAAGATCAGAGCATAAGCAAGTACGTGTTTTGGTTTTTGTGTGATGATTAGTGAGTGATTAGGGTTAAAATGATTAGAGTTTCACTAATTACTTTATACATCCCTAAGTATCATTCTTTACATATGTACACCATCTCAAAATAATTCACAGTTTCACCACCAAGTTCATACATTTGACAAATCTTTCATAAATAACACATAACCATGCACAATCACACAATACACTTCATTGTATCAAGACGTATACAATTCCATAGCAACTAATTATGCAAATAAACAACCAAACAACCAATGAACGTGCAATAAATGCGAAATAGGAATCTTGGAAACTCGAGTTGTCACATTATCCCCAACTTGAAAGAAATTTCGTCCCGAAATTTAGCATGCGGTTACTGAGGAAGCTAGGTAAGTTGTATCGTTTACTGGTTTTCCTGGGGTGTCACATCATCCCCCCGTTGATTTGGAATTTCGTTTCGAAATTCTGTAGTAGTAGCTTCAGCCTCAGCAGTGGTTGCACGGTTCTCGAATAACTGGGGATACTTGAGTTCCATTTGATCTTCTCGTTCCCAGGTGTACTCTGGGCCGCGATGGGAGTTCCAACGAACTCGTACAAGAGGGATTCTCGTGTTCTTGAGGACCTTAACATCCAGGTCCGTGATTTCAACTGGTTCCTCGACGAACTGCAACCGCTCGTCGATAGTGAGTTCCTTAAAAGGAACTATGAGGGTCTCGTCTGACAGACACTTCTTCAGATTCGACACGTGGAATACGTTATGAACTGCATCGAGTTCAGCTGGTAGGTTTAGCCTGTAAGCCACTTTGCCTATTCTTTCAGTGATTTCGAACGGTCCAACATACCGTGGATTGAGCTTGCCCCGTTTACCAAAACGAACCACACCCTTCCAGGGTGAGACTTTGAGTAGTACTCGATCCCCAACTTGGACTTCGAGCGGTTTTCTGCGTTTATCAGCGTAACTTTTCTGACGGTCGCGTGCTGCCGCCATGCGTTGTCGTATCTGTGCAATCTTTTCTGTGGTGTCCACTATAAGTTCTGGACCCGTGATCTGACTATCCCCCACCTCTGCCCAACAGAGAGGTGACCGGCATTTACGTCCGTACAATGCCTCGAATGGAGCGGCTTGTATGCTGGTGTGGTAACTGTTATTGTACGAGAACTCCACTAAAGGGAGATGTTTTTCCCAGCTGTTGCCGAAATCGATAACACATGCCCGAAGCATGTCTTCTAGGGTTTGAATTGTGCGCTCAGACTGCCCATCCGTCTGAGGGTGATAAGCTGTGCTCATGTCTAATCGAGAGCCAAAAGCCTTGTGCATTGCTTGCCTTAATTCTGACGTGAATCGTGCATCGCGATCCGAAATGATAGAGGTGGGCACCCCGTGCCTCGAGACCACTTCTTTCAAGTAGATGTCTGCTAATGTGGAAAACTTGTCTGTTTCTTTGATTGCCAAGAAATGAGCAGACTTGGTGAGTCGATCCACGATCACCCAAATAGTATCGTTCCCACGCTGGGATCTAGGTAGGCTAGTAACGAAATCCATGGAAATTTCCTCCCATTTCCACTAAGGTATCTTTGGTTGCTGAAGTAAGCCCGCTGGTTTCTGATACTCTGCCTTGACTCTTGCACAAGTCAAACATTTGCTGACGTAAGTTGCTATGTGGGCTTTCATGCTAGGCCACCAATATGTTGTTTTGAGATCATGGTACATTTTATCCGACCCTGGATGTACCGAGTAGCGCGATTTGTGAGCTTCATCCATCACTAGCTCACGCAAGTCGCCATAAAGTGGGACCCAAATACGTCCTGTTACATAGTAGGCACCGTCTTCCTTCTGTTCTAATCGTTGCCTTGATCCGCGTAAGGCTTCAGCCTTGACGTTTTCTGGTTTCAATGATTCTACCTGAGCATTTCGTATATGTGCAGGAAGATCAGACTGAATCGTGAGCTGCAAGGCTCGTACGTGCCTAGGTAGGGTGTCTTTTCGACTGAGAGCGTCAGCCACAACATTGGCTTTGCCTGGATGGTACTTGATGGCGCATTCGTAATCATTAAGCAGCTCGACCCATCATCGTTGATGCATGTTCAATTCCTTCTGCTTGAAGATATGCTCGAGACTCCTGTGATCGGTGTAGATAGTGCACTTGGTACCATACAGGTAGTGTCGCCATATCTTGAGCGCGAAAACAACAGCTCCCAGCTCTAGATCGTGTGTCGTGTAATTCCGTTCATGAACTTTGAGTTGCCGCGAAGCGTAGGCAATAACTTTATCCCGCTGCATCAATACACAACCAAGCCCCTGTATCGATGCGTCACAATAGACCACAAAATCATCTGTGCCCTCTGGCAATGAGAGAATAGGTGCGCTGCATAGCCTATCCTTTAAGTACTGGAAAGCGGTTTCCTGTGTATTACCCCAACGGTAGGTAACACCTTTCTGTGTCAACATAGTAAGCGGCTGTGCGATCTTCGAGAAGTCTTTAATGAATCGTCTGTAATACCCCGCCAAACCCAAGAATTGGCGTATTTCCGTTGGTGTACGCGGTGCAGGCCAGTTCCTGATCGAATCTACCTTGGATGGATCGACATGAATCCCATCCCTGTTCACCACATGGCCTAAGAAGTGGACTTCACGAAGCAAGAAGTCGCATTTGAAAACTTAGCGTACAGTTGTTCCTTTCGAAGAAGTTCCAAGATAAGACGTAAGTGCTGCTCGTGCTCCTCCTGACTCTTGGAGTAGATTAGGATGTCGTCGATGAAAATGATGACGAACTTGTCTAGATAGGGTTTGCACACCCTGTTCATAAGATCCATGAAAACGGCAGGCGCGTTCGTTAGCCCGAATGGCATGACTAGAAACTCGTAGTGACCGTAACGAATTCTGAATGCTGTCTTGGAGATGTCCTCCTCGCGGACTCTCAGCTGATGATAACCTGACCTTAGATCAATCTTGGAATAGTAGCTCGACCCTTGCAACTGGTCGAATAAGTCGTCGATACGAGGAAGAGGATAGCGGTTCTTCACTGTGACCTTGTTCAGTTCGCGGTAATCAATGCACATCCTGAAAGTGCCATCCTTCTTTTTCACGAATAGTACTGGAGCTCCCCAAGGCGAAGAGCTTGGACGAATGAAGCCCTTATCCAAGAGCTCTTGTAGTTGCTTGGACAGTTCTTCCAGTTCAGTTGGAGCTAAACGATACGGTGCGCGAGCTATAGGTGCTGCTCCTGGAGCTAGTTCAACTTGAAACTCGACCTGGCGATGAGGCGGTAGACCAGGTAAATCTTCAGGAAACACTTGAGGAAAATCACGTACAACTGGGATATCCTCTATCCTTTTCTCTTTCGTCGATGCATCAGTAACTAGTGCCAAAATGGCAGTGTGACCTTTTCGTAAACATTTCTGAGCCTTCAAGAAAGAGATGATGCCAACCACTGCACCACTCTTGTCGCCTTGAACTTTGAGAGGTTCCTTACCAGAACGAGGAATACGAATGATCTTCTCCTTACATAAGATCTATGCTTGCTGTTTGGATAACCAATCCATGCCGATGACGATGTCAAAACTACCCAGAACTATAGGAATGAGGTCGATAGAGAAAGCTTGACCAGCGAGGATAAGATTACAACCCTGAACTATATGTGTGGCCTCTAGACTTTTACCATTAGCTAACTCTACGACATGTTTGGTGTTTAGGGGAGTTGGTGCACGTTTTTACATTTGGCTAACTTTCAAAGACACGTAACTTGTATCCGCACCCGAATCAAATAATACTGTAACATAAAAGTCATCAAGAAGAAACTTACCCATGACTACGTTGGGATCATTTCTGGCATCACCCTGCCCCAACACGAATGCACGACCCCTTTCTTCATTGCCGTTGTTGTTCCCACCATTGTTGTTGTTGTTGCCATTTCCTGATTGTTGTTGTTGTTGCGATTCTGGTTCTGGTTTAACTGGGGGCAATCACGCTTGAAATGACCTTCAGCCCCACACTGAAAACATCCCCTGTTGCCCCGCTATTCCTGCTGCTGATGCTGGTTCTGTGGAGCTGGTGGTGGGTGTTGCTGATTCTGATTTGCAGGTCGCGAACTCCTGCAGTCTTTAGCTTCATACCCTATCTTGAGGCATCTCTGACAACGCTCCTTACGACACCGTCCACTGTGGTGTGTGTTGCACCTGTTACATAGTGGGTGAATTCCCCGATATCCACCCTGCCCCTGATTGCCTGAAGAGTGCTGACTGGGACTCTGATAACTGTCAGTCTTTCGCTGCTGAACCTGTGACTGAACTGAAGCTGAACCTTTACTGGAATCCCCATCCCACTTTCTTTTGTTGTCACTGGGAGTAGCAGAAGTAGTAACAGCAGTAGTGGTAGCACTGATGCGTTTTGGTAGCTTGTTCTGTTCCACTGCCTGATCCGTAATACGATGAGCAAGGCGCTGAATAGCTTGGATATTATCAAGATTAGCCGATGTCACATGGCTCTGAATTTCTGGCGCTAACCCTTTGAGATACAACTCAATGCGCTTGATTGGAGGGTCCACCATAGTTGGACACAACACGGCCAGTTCGTTTGACCTTTTAGTATAAGCTTCAATTTCTGACCCAGTCATTTTCAAATGGTAGAACTCATCTTCCAACTTGTGAATATCTTCCTGTGTGCAGTATTCCCTTTTGATCAGTTCCTTGAAATCATTCCAAGGGGTGGCGTTAGCAGCTGCCAACCCTAGGATCTGTACTTGTGCGTTCCACCAAGTTAACGCGATTCCTTCCAAAGTACCAGTAGCGTACTTGACCCTGCGAGCCTCAGGGCATTCACACATTTCAAATACTGACTCTAGCTTCTCAAACCATTGGAGGAGTCCCACTGCCCCCTCGGTGCCACTGAATGTGCTTGGACGACAGTCCATGAAGTTCTTGAAAGTACATACAGGCTGCTGAACGTGTTGACCTAATGTGTAAGAACAGAATGAGGTTAAACATAAGAGTTGGTTTAGGAACGTAGGATCTAAAGATCCTAGGATGAGTTACGACTGCAGGGTATACCTCCTGCGTTTGCAGCTGCAAGTGCCGCAGCAACTTGTTCATTGATAAGAGCCGTCAACTGGGCTTGAGTCATGTTAATGCGTCCAGCCATTGTTCTTCATAGTAAAAGTAGTGTAAGTGAGAATGGTTCGCAAGTAGTGCGATGACAGAAGAGTGTAAGCACACGAGTGTTCTCAAGCAATAACAAATAGTGAGCAAGGTAATTTAAGCATACTACGAGCAAAATTCTATGCAATTCTAGCATGTAGGCAATAAACATAAACCTTATTACCTAGGAGGTTGAGTCTTGCACGTGGAGCGAAGCGTCGTTGTGGATCGTTGAGCACTGTACTAGTTATAGTCTGGTTTTAATAAAAACGTTTTCGCCATATTAAAACCAAGTTCTCTATAACCAATGGCTCTGATACCAATCTGTCACACCCCCAAAATCCACACGCGGAGTACCACCGCCTGGAGGCATGACATGACCAAGATCAAGCCACCAATCATATTGAACATGTAATTATTATATAAAAGTAAATGCCATTCAACCACCATTATGAAAGGTGTTCAAAACATAAGTATGTTATCACTGTTTAGCGGAAGCGTATAAATAAAACCCAACATTATAAAATATGAAATGTCATAAAGTGTTTAACAAAACAATCACGATCCATGCTCCACAACGACCTGCTCCTCCCTGTGCAAGCTCCATGTATCTAACGACCTGCAAGGCATGTAACAGAGGATCAACAACTAGTTGAGCGAGTTCACAGTTTATAGTTCAGTAATTGTAATAGTATAGTAAGCCTTGTATTCGTTCATTAAGTCATGTATCGTAATAGTTCATATCGCGGCCCTCTAGGCATGTATGCGAAGATTAAGGAAAGTTCTCAAGTATTCTAGACTAGGTATATTTGTATCGCGGCCACCCGACACCTGTGCGAAGTTTTGTGTATAGTTCGCAGCCTTCCTAGGCATGTGTGCGAAGATTAGTCATATTATCGCAGCCAACCCCGGCGTGTATGCGAAGATCAGTTCTATTAGTATCACTAGTCTAGTAGTATCTTATCAATAGCCTTCCTCACCCGAGGATCATATCACTAATTTCCATTATCCAGGTAAGTACAAGTAAATAATCAAATCCCATTCCCACCCTGGGAACCCCATGCCTTGGCTGTGTGAACTCACCTTGATTTGCTCGGTATGTTATTGCTTCTAGGGTTAATTAGTGTTTAAGTCCGTTACACACGACCTAAGTACATTGCACATGATTTGACGTAAGTGTTTGCATCCAATTAGGGTTTGTAAGTCTCTGATATTCAAGCAACTGTGTTTTGTGTGTTTATTGTGTACATGATGATATCACATAGGATGTTCACACATGCAGGATCATACAGTTGCATGCAGTAGTATACAATCATATACAGAATCATACCGTTATATACAGAATGGACAGTAGCATGCAATTATATACAGAAGCATACATAAAGCTTTATTACTGGTGTTTGCCATAACACAGAGCACTTATTCACTTATTCACGCATATAAAATCCACAAACTTGGACAACACAACCCACTTAGTAAACTTTGGACTCCTTTGCATCATTAAAAGGTCGGACAAGAGCTTGGGGATTAAAACTCGGACCTCTTACACCCCTTATAAAGCTCGGATAAGGGTTACCCCTTACCAAAAAGTCGGACATCCCTTGTTATAACAAAACTCGGACAAGTGGGGGGGGGGGTTCCCCTACAAAATTCGGACCAAGGCAACACCCCCCCCCCCAAAACTCGGACAGGGGTGTCCCTTCACAAAGTCGGACAAGGGAGGGTGGGGGTTAAAACTCAGACTTTTCTTCCCTATGTTAAAAGTCGGACTAGGGGTCTTCCCCCCTTAAAAGTTCGGACAAGATCTATTTCATAGAAGTCGGATCTCTCTTATGTAAAACTCGGACAATATCTATTGTTACAAAAACTCGGACATGATATATTATATCATAAAGGTCGGACATGTATGTTATAAGTAAAAGTCGGACATCACAACTTAACAAAAGTCGGACTATGATTCATCTTTTAAAAGCTCGGACAAACATAAAACATGAAATATCCAATTTCCATTGTAACAATTGTAACAGTTACGTTTCCTTCAATCACCAGTTACGTTCATCGTTCCAAAACCCTAACTTCATACATTTTCATAGCGTAATTATCAAGTTAACAATCAACAGTATTAATACATCATGCATCTTAATCATCGGCAATCGATTATACGACTAATCAACATCATTATCACAATAATCAGAATTCAATCAATAATCACAGAACTAGCATGTGAAGAACTAGGGTTTATAAGGATTACAAAAATCAAGAGTTGATAATAATCAAACAATCAACAAACAATTACCTTGTATTGATTCTAGAGAAAGTGTGGAATCAAGAGTGATGAAGAACTTGTGCCAATGATGAGGATGATTGCCAGAGAAGATCAGAGCATAAGCAAGTACGTGTTTTGGTTTTTGTGTGATGATTAGTGAGTGATTAGGGTTAAAATGATTAGAGTTTCACTAATTACTCTATACATCCCTAAGTATCATTCTTTACATATGTACACCATCTCAAAATAATTCACAGTTTCACCACCAAGTTCATACATTTGAAAAATCTTTCATAAATAACACATAACCATGCACAATCACACAATACACTTCATTGTATCAAGACGTATACAATTCCATAGCAACTAATTGTGCAAATAAACAACCAAATAACCAATGAACGTGCAATAAATGCGAAATAGGAATCTTGGAAACTCGAGTTGTCACAATAATGGTGTGTATTGATGCATACTATTAAATATAAATGGAAATCAAGAAATCAATAAGTTTGGCTATATGCGTATTGTGAAATAAATATAATTATTTTATGTATAATTGTTATTATTAATACTAATAAATATATTATCAGATGGAAAATGCTAATAATGAACCAGTTAATGAGGTTAATCAATCTGAGCAACAACTGGGGGATCAATATACGACTAGGCAGGATATAGAAAATATCGTTGCTCAAGGGATAGCCAACGCTATTCCAGCAATAGTTGCTTAAGGGATAGCCAACGCTATTCCAGCAATCGTTGCTGCTGTTAAAAATCCAATAGAACCACAACAAATCGTTCCTAGCAAACGTATTTCTGAAGATAACTTCAGTAATAGCGTAAACGGAGGCAATTATCATACTAATCATGAGAATGAACCACGGCAAGCTCCTCCCCCTAAGAAAATGAAAGCTGCAACGCCTGGTTGCACTTACAAAGAATTTCTTGCTTGTAAACCCACTGAGTTTGCAGGCAATGAAGGAGCGACTGCGGCACTGCGTTGGTTAGAGAAAACCGAGGCAGTAATTGCCATAAGTAAATGTGCTCAGGATGATCAGGTCATGTACGCGTCAAACCTTTTCAAAGAAGGGGCGCTAGAATGGTGGAATACGGTGTTACAAGCAAAAGGAAGAAGGATGGCGTATGCTATGAACTGGGAAGAATTTAAGAGCTTTGTAGAAAGAAAATTCTGTCCCGAATATGAAAAGGAACAAATGACAAATAAGTTTTTAACCCACCGGATGGTGGATGTAGATTGTCGAAGGTATACTTCGACATTCTTCGAGTATGCTCGAGTAGTACCAACCCTGGCTTCGCCAGAGCCGGTACTTATTTCTCGTTATATTTGGGGATTGATTGCTGAAATCCGTAATATCGTCAAGGCTGCGAAACCTCGCACGATTGATGATGCGGTGGATTTAGCCAATACTCTGACTGACGAACTAGTACGGACAAGAGAAGAAAATAGAAGGAAGGAAGTAGCCCAAAAGATCACCCAAGGATTCCGTCCGGGTAAACATAACAATTTCAAGAAAGGAGGGAATGGGCAATCTTCCACTAGCCCATTTTGCAATTCTTGCAAAAGAAAGCATTTTGGAAGATGCAAAGGATATTGCAATTTTTGCAAAATTCCGGGGCATCAAGAAGAAGACTACAGGAGTAAGAGATTTTCAGTCTGCTACAACTGTGGAGAAGCTGGACATCTTAGGCCAGATTGTCCAAAACTGATCAAACTATCTAACAATAAAGCCAAACCTGTAGAAGAAGCAAAAAAGGAATGTAAGAGCCTTCCAACTGACTGCTCAGGAAGCAGAGCTCATTCCAGATGTGATAGCTGGTACGCTCTTAGTTTACAACGTCTACACAAAAGTATTATTTGACTCTGGTGCAAACCAAAGTTTTATAAATATTTCATCTGCCAAACTCTTAACTTACCTTTAACCAGTATTAGGCAAATTTCTATAGTAGAAACGGCAGATGGGAATGCAGTTAAAATAAATAAGGTTCTGCAAAACGTAGAAATAGAACTTTTAAGTCATAAATTTCTGCAACCCCATTATCTATGAAATTAGTTGGATTTGATGATGTGTTAGGAATGGATTGGTTAGTAAACAACCATGCTTAAATTATCTGTGATAAGAATTCCATAGAAATTTGTGCACCCACTGGAGAAGTAATAATGATTACAGGAGATAAGCCATGTAAACCCATAAAGTTTATATCAGTAATGAAAGTTGCTAATTATGAACAAAAGCAAGGAATAGCATAAATGATTTCAGTAATCATTAATACCAAAGATAAAGAACTTAAGGAAATTTCTGTAGTTTCAGAATACTCAGATGTATTCCCAGAAGAATTACCAGGGTTACCACCAGATAGGGAGGTAGAATTTAGGATTCATCTAATTCCAGAAACTATACCGATAGCTAAGGCACCAGTGTTGTTTATTAAGAAAAAGGATGGTCCGATGAGAATGTGTATTGATTATAGAGAATTGAATAAGGCTACAATTAAGAATCGATACCCATTACCTAGGATTGATGATCTTTTCGATCAACTTCAAGGAGCTAGATATTTTTCTAAAATATACCTACGTTCCGGATATCATCAATTGAAAGTACAAGAGGAAGACATACCTAAAACTGCTTTCAGAACTAGGTATGGTCATTACAAGTTTACAGTCATGCCCTTCGGATTAACAAATGCACTTGCAACATTCATGGACAAAATGAATAGGATCTGTAAACCATATTTGGATAAATTTGTAATTATCTTCATCGACGGTATACTTATTTATGCCAAAAGTCAGGAAAAACATTATCAGCACTTGCATGCACTGTTAACTTTGTTAAGAAAAGAGAAACTTTTCGCCAAATTCTCGAAGAGTGAATTTTGGCTGCCAGAAGTACAATTTCTAGGTCATATGGTGAATCATGAAGGTATTCACGTAGATCCTGATAAGATAGCAGCAATTACCAAATGGAAGGTTCCGCAATCCGCAATGGAAATTAGGAGTTTTGTAGGTTTAGCCGGATACTATAGACGGTTTATTAAGGATTTTTCCAAGATAGCTATATCATTAACTAAGCTAACCTATAAAACAGTTAAGTTTGAATGAGGACCTAAACAAGAAAAAGCTTTAGGATCTTAAAGCATAAATTAACAAATGCCCCAATCCTAGCCTTACCAGAAGGAACAGAAGATTTTAAAGTATATGGTGATGCTTCAAAGCTAGGATTTGGATGTGTGTTAATGCAACGCAAAAAGGCAATTGTGTATGCATCAAGGCAATTGAAAAAGCACAAAGAAAGCTATACCACTCATGACTTAGAATTAGGAGCCATAATTTTGCCCTTAAGATTTGGAGACATTATCTGTATGGAAGTAAGTTTACTGTCTATACGGGTCATAAGAATTTAAGATATATATTTGAGCTAAAAGAATTAAACATAAGGCAAAGGAGATGGATGAAAATCCTAAGTGACTACGACTGTGATATTCAGTATCACGAAGGAAAGGCTGAAGACGGCTAGAGATCGCCAGAAGAGTTATACAGATAATAGACGAAAGCCGTTGGAGTTTCAAGTTGGAGACAAAATGCTATTGAAAGTATCTCCTTGGAAAGGAGTTGTTAGATTCAGTAAAAAAAAAAAGGAAAGCTAAGTCCAAGGTACGTAGGACCATTTCCAGTGATCCAACGTATAGGACCAGTTGCTTATCGTTTACAACTACCAGGAGAGTTAGCTGGAGTACATGATGTATTTCATGTATCCAATCTCAAGAAATATCTATCAGACGAATCTTTGGTAGTACCTCTCCAAGATATAAAGGTAAACGAAAAATTAAAATTTGTAGATAAACCTCTTCAGATAGAAGATAGAAAGATCAAATTTCTCAAAACACAAACGATTAGTGTTAGTTCAAGTAAAGTGGGATTCAAAGATAGGACCCTAATACACTTGGGAATGGGAATCAGAAAAGAAGCGAAAGTATCCTCAATTATTCCAGTAAATCTCGAGGACGAGATTTTTATTAAGGTGGGGAGAATGTAACAACTCCTATCAAAAAGTCTTAATTATTATTTTAATTATCCAATAGGAAACCCTAATTAAGACACCCAAGTGATTCTGCATAAACCCTAAAAATTTCAGAACAATCAGAATCAGGATCAGGGCCCCTAAAACTCGGGGGGGGGGGGGGTAAACCCTAGTTACGATTATCTAAATTATGTGCTGTCAAATTTGAATTTTTCAATTTCATCAACTCAGCAGGCCTAGTCCCACACGTGGCAACCCTATGACCATTAGGTGTCCCTTACGGACCGTAAGGGATAAAAGTCTTACGATCCGTAAGCAATTTCAAATTTTGGCTATAAATAGCAGACATTGGCACTTGATATTCTGCGTACGTTCGACGAAGAAATTCGTTTTAGGCACGGAGTTACGTTCTGTTTACCACAATTAACACACACGGATCACTAATCAACGCCGCAATACAGGGTAATAACTCGATCGCTATTACGATTCAACGTCCGATCGATTGAAACTATCCAACGTATGATTAACTGCTGCTCAAATTGAGTTTATACTTTGTCATTCGTCGTGATTTCGACTTGAATGTTTGAGTGCTGTCCGAACTCGGGCTATACTCTGTCATTCGTTGTGAATCCGCTGGATGTTTAAGTATCGCACTTTGTCAATCGTTGTGAGGATTTAATCTCGTGAATTGTCATAACTGCTGTATTAGTTACTAACCCAGTTTGTGTGCATTGTTATTAAAATTAGGTTAAACAAGGCTAAATCAGTAGGCTTATACACTGCTCGTTAAATCTGCAATGTGAGTCATTCTCTTTTTTATCAACTGTTTTACGATACTCCAAATTATTTTCAAAAGTTATAATTACAGGGACTATGTCATGGATATCTTGAATCACTGGCTAGTGGGGTATTGTGCACATTACTAATTTTCCCCCAGTTAGGTTCATTGACCTACTAGGGATAATCATCACTATTTGGGTTCATTGACCTAATAGTGGTATGACCATCGTCATCATTGTGACATGGCACCATTGTGACACGGCGCCAGATAAAAATAAGATATAAGCCATTGTAATCGCTCTTATGCTGTAATTAATAACTATGCATCATTTTATGTAAATAGATTGATTCACTCAGTATTTCCCGCTGACAAAACCTTTTTCAAACATGTTTCAGGTGATCTGTTATGATCCAGGAAAAGTGCCGTGAAGCACTACAAGCTTAAGAAAGTGGCTCAGGATAAAATAAAGAAACATGTTTTGTAAAATAAAAGATTTCCTCATGAAATCAAATGATTGTAAATTACCGGGGTTTTATCCCGAGTTGTGAAATAAAATAATCGGGAAATATTTCAGTTTTAAAAAGATCCTGATAATAAACTTCCGCTGTTAAACTCAATTAATTAAATACCACGGGATTTCTCTCCCGCGGCTCCTGAAACGGGTCAAACCGGGTCGGGGGCCGTGACAGTTTCAGCGGTTGGTGCGGCGGTGGTAGCTTGGTGCAAGTTCTTCGAAGTTTTATCCCAAAAACCAACTTTTACTCGCTTGTCATTGATTTCAGCGGCAAGCAGGTAAGTTTCTTCGATTGTTGTTGGCTTTGAAGCATGCACAAAATCTGCAACACAGTCTGGCAGAGCTCGAATGTACTTCTTGATTGTCATATCAGCAGTCCTGATTTGATCAGGACAGATAATACTGAGCTACTTGAAGCGAGCAGTTAGAGCAGCGTTGTCACCATCTTTCTGCTTAATGTGCTAGAATTCGTCCTCCAACTATTGGCACTCATGGGGAGGGCAGAACTCTTTGAGCATGACGTTCTTCAACTCATCCCATGACGGACCGTAAGCTGCGTTATTTCCGCGTTTGTTCCTCTCGGCCGTCCACCAGTCTAAAGCGCGGGACTGGAAGACTCCGGTAGCATTCAGAGTGCGGAGATTGTCAGGACATCCACTCTGACGCAGGGTGACCTCAATCGAATCTAACCATTGAAATAAATCCGTAGGGCCATCTTTGCCAGTAAATTCTTTCGGTCCGCAAGCTTTAAACTGTTTGAAACTGAAAGCAACTTTGGGGGTTTCAGTCCTGGACTCTTCAGACGATTTGCTCACATTCTTGTATAGTTCACTCACGATCTGAGGAACCACTTTTGCCACTTGCTTGGCGATGAGAGCAGCAAGGCGTTTTTCTTTCTGGCTTCGGCGGGCAGTGCGCGAATGACGGGATCCAGATGACGACATTGTCTGCAACAGACATCGCCATAGGACTCAGACACAATATAATCGAATCTCACCTCACACGCCTAATACTACTAAAGCTCATGAACACGTTTAATCACGTAACCACATGAACGCATAGGCACATAAGCACAGATTCACATTAGCACAGAAGCACATAAGCAACACAGAACACAGAAGGCACATAGGGCACATAGAGGCAGCCAGAATACAGAAACCTATCATTCAAAGTCCGCGAGCGTTCAGGAATAGCGATTGCAATTAACGAATACATAGCAAGCATCATAGCGTAAAGTCATTCCTCATGTAGTAGCGATTTGTTAGCGTATTGAGATAGATGTGCAGTGCGAGATGTGTGTGTCGATTAAAGAGAAAAGCGAAAAGCGCATAAATCACAAAAAAATCATAACACTTAAACAGATAAAATCACGTAAAACACATAAAATCCACATAAAACGGCAAATATCAGAGTCGGTAGTTGCGAGCTCAGAATCAAAACACATAAAAATCGAGTAGTAGATTGTCTGCGGCTTGGTAGACGTCGACTATCCAAAGTGGTTCGACTATTCACAAAGACTTTTAGTACACACTTTAGCCTTTGGGATTGTGCTCTCACCTCGAATCTAGGCGAATGGCACTCATCCTTCCAGTTATAGTGCGACTTCAAGTCGTTGGAGTCCGTCGAGACTTTGGTGAGAGTTTTGTAAAACCAAAATAGAGAGCGGAACAAGTCGTCAAGGTTCGGGTTTCACCCCTGACTTAACAACTCTGTTCCTGTTTTGATAAAATAAGGAGGAATTATGCGTTAAATTATGGATTTCACTCCTGATTCAATGCACATTTTCCTGTTTATGGATAAAAATGCGGGTCGAACAAGCAATTTAGTCGAGAGTTTGCGGTTTTTAGACCTAATCTCGACCTAATCGCTTGTTTATTTTTGAAAATTAGAGTGCAGTGATAGTGTAGCGTGGGCGAGAAATAGCAAGTAAGCTCGTACATAACCCTTACAGGGTATGCACATGTCGGTCTGTTGGTACCTACTAGACTAGGTCGTTTCTAAGACATCGACCCGGACTAGGTCGAGTCTTACCTAATCCCCTATAGTTATGGCTCTGATACCAATCTGTCACACCCCAACCAATGGCGGAAACATCGGGGCGTGGCACTGAGCGAAACAAATTGTCCAGAAGTTTCCATAACAACTATAATTACCAATTATTTAAAGCATCATGTCCCATACCATGACATAAAAAGTAATACAATTATTACAGACAAAATCCAGTCAAATTGTTCTATTCCGACAACTCAGATTTCAAATACAGACAATTCGTTTATTCGTTTCTAGACCTTTCCTAGCCTCGATTTCACAGCAAGCCAAGCATTTAAACATCTTAAGCACCTGCCACATACGTTAAAGTAAAAGTCAATACATATAGTGTAAAGATGAGCATACAAGTTTAATAGATATAATAGAGTTCGAAATCGATTACACATAACCAGCATGTACACAGTGTGAAATGAAGCACGTTAGTTATCGACATGAACCTATCGATACCAATGACTGCGGGTTGACTGCCCAAGGCAGTTCGTAATACACACTCACCACTGTGAGCCATGTAATTAATTGTCCTTAACAACCCCTGAGTGAACAGGTGCTAAGTCCAAACTATAGTACTATCGTTGCTAAGGCAGGGAGATAGCATTCCATGTGTAAACATAACAAAAAAGCATTCATTAAGTCACGTATAACATGCGGTAATGGTTAGCGTTAAAGTATTGAGTAGTGTGTTCGATGTGATTTAGAATAAGTAACGTATGTAACACCCAAAGGTGCGTAAAGCAAAAAGGGATCGAGTATACTCACAGCGATGATGAATTGAAGGGAGCGCTAGAGTAAGTTTAGCCTGATCAGAATGATAGCACAAACGATAAGCGGCGCGTAAAACGGTGTGAAGTGTCAGTGGATCAGCCGGTAATCCGATCGGGTGGCAATCCGATCGGGTGGCCGGTTGATCGGGTGACAATCCGTTCGGATGGTCATCCGATCGGGTGACCATTCGATTGGATTGTTACCTCGTGTGGATGTGTTTGTGTTTGATGGCTTGTCTTTAGAAGTTTTCGTTGTAGCATTTTGAAAACAGAGAAGTATCTTCTACCTTTCAGGTCGGTCGATCGAATGGCTGTTCGATCGGACAACAATCCGATTGGTGAAGCTTCTCAGGTTGAGAACAAGTTCACCGCAGGATGGTCACTCGATCGGATTGCAATCCGATCGGGTGGTAATCCGTATGCATTGAACATGTTGAAAATTGTTTAAGTGTTGAAGTCATGGTCGGGTGGTAATCCGATCGGACGACAATCCGTTCGATGTTCAAACCTCAAAAGTTGAAATAAAAGTTAAGTGTGGGA
The DNA here is from genome assembly GCF_002127325.2 of Helianthus annuus. Taxonomy (NCBI): domain Eukaryota; kingdom Viridiplantae; phylum Streptophyta; class Magnoliopsida; order Asterales; family Asteraceae; genus Helianthus; species Helianthus annuus. The sequence goes on from NC_035437.2 coordinate 106,621,156, forward strand.
CCCAAGGTGCAGGTCGATCGGGTGGCTGTCCGGTCGGGTGGCAATCTGATCGGACGGCATCCGTCCCAGACGACCTGATCGTCTTCCCCACTTGGTTGGTTGCTAGTTTGTAGTTTTCTCTAGACGATTTGATAACGTGCTTTACAACAGAAACCCCATCAAAACTTAGTGACCCGATCGGACAGGAATCACCCTAGTCTGACCAGTTAACTGTTCGAGACGGTGTTTCATGTTTAACCCAAAATCAGTAATCTCGTGGATAGAATCCAGATCTTGAACCAACACAACACTAAGAAAGAGTAGAAGGCCAGAATGAGCTCCGATTCTATCGGTTTTGAGTGCATTGAGTGTAAAAGAGTTGAAAGAAAGTTAGAAACCATCTTTCAATCCTTTTTCACAATGAATATGTTCAGATCTATGCAAGATCTTTGCTTATTAGTGTGGAAATCGTTCAGATCTAAGTTGTTCTTGGTGGATTGAAGCCAAAACTTGAAGTTCTCAAGAACACCATGATGACATCATCCTAGAACACCTTGAATCTTAGTCATTTCACGGTTAAAAGTTAAGATTCAAGAGATAGAAAGGTGTAGGAGTGCGTGTAGATCAAGAAAGTACAAGATTTAGGTTGAAAACTTACAAGAACCGCGAGAAATCTGAAGAAATAGCGGCTAGACCGAGTTGAGAGAGAGCTGTCAACATCAAATGATGTTGACATATGGGGGTATTTGTAGGGTTTCCATAAATGGAAAGGGGGAAAGGTGGCTGGTCGATCGGGTGGCAACCCAATCGGGTGGCAGCTCGATCGAGCGATCGAGTGGCAACTCGATCGGGTGGTAGCTCGATCGGCTGGCCACTCGATTCGAGTGTTCGGCGCGACGAGTTTTGTAGTTTTGATTCGCGTGTTGAGCGTTGCGATGCGATAGAGTTTCCCATTCAAATTACTTTTAATCCCGACTACTATATCTAACATACAATCATCGTAAATTACTTGCGTTTAGCGTTTGCGATTCGGTTGCGATAGCGTTGCGATACATGCACATAAATACACATGCACAAGTAACACATAAAGGCACACACACACATAAAACAATGTCCATAACGCGTAATTCGTGTTGGGATTGCGATAAGCGATAAACGATAAAACACGCGATAAACAACGATTAAACCTCGATTATTAATAAATACTCCACATAATACAACTAACGTAAAGGCACAAAAAGGTTATCTATAAGTCAAAGAAGTCAAAACAGGAAGTGAGCAAGGAGTGATAGATCGCAATTAGCAATCTTGTCTCCCTTTGACTTCAATCTTGACTTTGACTTTGACTTTCGAAACACGGGGTGTTACAGGTGTTTGGAAGATCAGTTGCTATCAACGAACGACAATCCGATCGGATGGCAATCCGATCGGATGACCATCCGATCCACAAACACTTATTGGTTTCTTTTGTAATCCGATCAGATGGCAATCTCATCGGATGACCATCCGATCTATCATGCCATCTTCCTTTAATCGAATGACAATCCGATCGGATGGCAATCCGATCGGATGACCATCCGACACTTGACATTCGACCAGATGATCAAATGCCAAAAAAGGCATTTTTTGATCGCAACGACGAGGAGAGTCTCCAGAAAAGAATTGGTGATTGTCAATTTTTTTCGGGTTTTTAACAACCAAGCTGGGTTGTTCGGAGACACCGTCTGGGGCTTCAGTGTACAAATTTTATGATGCGATCACGGATTGTGAAAGTTAGTGGGGTAGTCATGATACTGGTGCAGAAAGTTTATCTTTCAGGGTATCTGACTATTTATGGGCCAAATTGTAAAATCTGCAAAGACGAAAAACTGACAATTATGGCGAATATTGTGATATTCTAGTATTGGTCAAGTTTTTCGGAGAAAAGAATTAGAAACTTAATTCAGTTTGAGGGGGAATTCAGTATTAGAGAAGTCAGAATTTGCAAAAAAAAAATGAGGGGGAATAAAAATTTCACTGTCATATGTTGAAATTCTGGCATTTTTGAAATTCTGGCATTTTTGAAATTCGTGACACTGCAACAGTGTTCGGGTAGTTTTCGACTTCAGATTGTCAGGGGGAATGTGAATCTGATCGTGAGTGTAAGCTTCCGAGATCAAGATGATCCGAGGTGTTGATATCTGATCGAGCATCAGAGATCTGAGAGTGATCGTGGATGATAGCTTCTGAGATCTAGATTATCCAAGGAGATGAATCTGATTGTGGACGAATGCTTCAGAGATCGAATTACATTACCAGATGATTTGTTTTCCGATGAAGATTTGCTGATTGTGGAGAATACCGTTTACACGGATCTGTCATTCTTAGGGTGCGTTATCGTTGATCACGGTAAACGGGATATCAGATTTTCAGGGGGAATCACGGATCTGAAGTTAACCAGTGGGGAATTTGAAGTTTCTATCATTTGCCGGTTGAGTTGTTGTACGTTCTTAGATCGAGCAGACAGAATGCGAAGATCGTGGTGCTTACCTGTGATATCAAAAACTGAGTTTGGATGCGGTTAAAGTTGAAACAGAGGATGCTGCATTGATTAGTTTCAAGTTGGTGATTGTTCATGAAGGTTGCAGTTTAGCAAAATTAGAGGAGAGTCGTAAAGTGTGCAAAAGACCTGAAGATTCATTTCAGGGGGAATTTGTGCTTTACTTTGGCAAAAGCAAACCCGAATCATCAATCGAGGGGGAATTTGGATAGTCAGATTTCAAGATACCTGATTGAAGTTGCAGAAAAGTTGAAGATTACAGAATATTCAAACACGGATCAAGGTTCTCAAAGTTGTAAAGACGATTCGACAGTGACATCCGAGGGGAAATCTGTTAGTGCATATTTTGTACGTCTGCCACTGTGCGAATAGTTAGATAGAGCGTGTGTTGAATATTGTATAGAATAGGATTAGTTGGACATGTTTTGTAAATCTCATGGTCAATCCGATCGGATGGCAATCCGATCGGATTGACCCATAGTGTGAGTTGTCTATAAATAGGGGCATAGGGTTCCCATTTGGACAAGCTTTTGGTTCCCAGAGGGGACATGCTGTCCAACTGGTCTCGTGGTGCTGTAAACGTTTAATAATCAATAGTGACCATATTGAAATTGACTGTTCGGTGTCGTATTCTGTTTCTACTCCTTTCTTAGTCGTAATAAACCCACCGAACACGTCGTTTCGGACCGAAGCTCCGTCAAACTCGCCAGATCCTCGAATCAGCAGTTTAGTCCGTTTTGTCTGATAACTTAAACATTGGGGGTTAACGCGACCGTGTCCTGGATATCCATGGCTCATTAATTAATAATGGCCACGACTGAGCACGGGGTGTTGGCATACACCCGTCAGATGCTAATGCTTTATACAAAATGTTTTCTTACCCGTTGATCAGGGGATACCCCTTTGTGGTTTTAAGTGGTGTGTCGGTTAATCATGTCTCGGAGTTTAGTCCTGGGCCCCATATGTATTGACAGGCATGTAAAACTGTATACAAGATCATTTTGAATTATCCAAGTTATTTATTAAAATATGTGCCTTGTGCACTTAAATCAATTTTGATAATGTTTTCAAAATGTGTCGGTTGATTGTATTTACCAATGAAAACTGACGTATTTTCAAAAGACTAAGTTACAGGTACAAATACGTAAATAGGCTGGAAGTTGCTCGGTAATGCTAAAAGAGGAATTTGCAACTCCTTTGCATAAGCCTATTAGTCTGTTGAACTCACTTTTGTACATTTTATGATCCGCATGTGGATCTTTATTATTATGAGTCGTCTTTATATTATTTGAACTTTTGAACATTTGGTTTGCAATAATAATTTAACTCCAAGACTTCCGCTGTGCTTTCTGTGAACATTTGACTATGGCGATACCAATCTTACGTCATGATACTCCCCACCAGAGCCCATCGGGATTTGTATGGAATTCGGGGTGTGACAGGTTGGTATCAGAGCCAACGTTTGAGTGAATTAAATACTAGCATTTTGTGTTTAATCTTAAATGACACAGTAGCATATTCCTTAGACTTTCTGAGTCTAGACTTGACATAGGAATGCTCTCATCCCTATTAAGCATACATTGTTTTCGATTTTATGAATTTCAGGAAAATGTGGCCAAGCAAAGAAGCCGTTAAGGGAGATGCTCCTCGTCTAAAGCCAAGGAATGCAAAGCTTCGTACCATGGCTAGGATAAGTGTGCGACCGTGTTAGAGGAAAGACCTTTATGGACCTTATCCCAAAACCAAACCTAAGGAAACCATTAACCAGACTTCGGAGTCCATACCAGAGGTCCTCGAGGCTCCAATTTTGAAGTAGACACTGGTGGATGCTAATGATCCCTGTTTCTTACCTCCAAGTTTTGGAATTCTAAACTTGGACTATACTAGTCAGACCCCAATCCGTTATCCATATCATTCTTTAACCATTGAATCTTTGGATTCTACTTCTACAACGGATCCCGATTTGGAAGACTTACATTATCCACTGAAACCTTCAGTGTTAGTGCCGTAAGCGGTGAACCAAGAAGAGAAACAACATGAATGAAGTAAAGGAGGCATTGGAGAATCCTTCTTTCATTTGTGTTTCATTTTCCTTTAAGTCCCTGCGTGGACATGTCTCTTCTGTTTAGTCCCTATGTGGACATTTATTTCTTATAGTTCTTATGTGGACATATCCTTTAGTCCCTGTGTGGACTTGTTTTTCCTTTTTATTCCCTGCGTGGACAAATTAGCTTAAGTGTATTTCAAAGTCCTGTTTAAGGCACTATTCTAATTTCCTAATGTTTAATGGAAAGAATTTTGGAATTGTTATTATTATATAAGTATTCATTACATCCTTTGTTCAAGAAATCATCTCGATTTTAATTCGAACTTTATCGATCTGCTAAATAATTCCAAAAGATCTTCTTAATGGCTTACCCCTGCCAAATGGCAAGTCCACATTAATTGGTAGTTAAGGATGACTAGCCCTTCTATCATGATAGTTAAGGAAGATTATCCCTTCTATCCAAGAGGTGGTGAACTATGTCAAGCCTCCAAACCTTTATGGTCAATGTGACCATGGCTTTATTGTTTAACCATTAAGACAATTATTCTATGTTAACATTCAAGTAATGTTAACACTCCTGGTAGTGTGACTTGAGGAACCACACTAGCTGTCAAGGTATTTGGATGACGTCCAAGCCTTATAGCATATATGATCGAGTTAGATCATGGCTAGTATCATCCATACGATGATCATATTAATAACATCCTTAGTGATGAAGTGCCTACGGGCTATACTTTATTGTCTATTTGAGACATTGATAGTTGTAATCTTTACGATTCCCTGTCAAAGGTGGTGGGCTACGCCCAAGCCTCATAGTCTATATGATCAATGTGATCATGACTAATATCATCAGTGCAATGATTATTATTTTAACATCCTTTTGTGATGTCAATTGACTTGCCTATGGACCATATTATATCGTCAATTTTGACAATGACAGTTGTGGTCTACGACTCCCTGTCCAGAGGTGGTGAACTATGTTCAAGCCTTAAAGTCCCTGATCGAATCAGATCGCGGCTTATATGTATTTTAAATGTCCTTATGACAAGGCCTTTTGTGCCGTATCTATATGTCCTTCTTGACAGGCCTATAGGACATATTTTTAATGTCCTTTGAGACGAGCCTTTAAGCTATTTAATATTGTCAGTGCGACAATGACAGTTGTGACTTTATGATCCCCTGTCTAATAAGTAATGGACTACGTCCTATTTTTAATGCCATTGATGGTTCTTTTGTGACCTAGGCTAAATATATTGAATTATTTTCAGACAACATTCATCAGAATTGTTAAAACTTAATAGCCTATGTTGTTTAATGATAGCATGGCTTGTTAAGTCATCAAATGTGATGACTAATTGTTATATTGCAACTAAGCAATTGATTATTTTGGTGTTTAGTACCAAAGCTTCTGAAATGGCAAATTCAGATGAAGCGAACAATAGTCACAATACTAATGATGATGCAAATGTAAATGATGTTGCAAATATAAATGTCAATGGAGATGATCTCTAGGCTCGAATTGATGTAGCAGTCGGTAAAGCCATGAATACTATCATGGAAAAATTTAGAGAGTCGAGTGCTACTCACTCAAAGTCCTTATCCAAACCACATTCATCAGCTCGCAAGGAGAGCTCGGTTCACTCGTCAACTGCAAAGAGTGAACCAAAGAAGCTTGTGCTTCAAGAAAAGTCCCGTTCTTCCACGAACGGTTGTACGTATAAATACTTAGACTCTTGCAAGCCCAGAGATTTTAATGGTGAAAAGGGGGCGATCGATGCCATGAGATGGCTCGATGAAATAGAGACAATAGTTGATATCAGCGGCTGTGCTGATCATGATGTTGTGAAGTTTGTGTCACAATCTTTCAAGGGCGATGCCCTTACGTGGTGAAGAGCAATGATACAATCCACGGGGAAGATACCCTTATACAACCTTGAATGGTCCAAGTTTGTGGACCTAATAAAGGAGACCTACTGTCCTCAGCACGAGGTAGAAAAGGAGGAGTCAGATTTCCTGACTCTCATGATGAAACACATGGACTGTCGGAAGTATGTCACCGACTTCAACTCCTTGTCAAGGTTAGTACCTTATCTCATCACTCTGAGACCAAACACATTGCGCGTTTCATTGGTGGTTTAGCACCAGAAATAAAAGGGCATGTTAAGGCTTCAAAGCCTACCTCTTACCGGTCTGCTGTGGACCTATCCTTATCACTCACCCTGGATGCGGTGAGAAGCAAATCAGACATGTCTGAGACCGAAGGTAAGAGGAAGAGGGAGGAGGACACCTCCCAGAAGTCGAAGAAGAAAGGAAAGTTTGGGTTCAAGAAAAAGAACCAGCATGAGTCTAGTGACAGGCCTGTCTGCAAGACCTGCAATCAGAGACACGAGGGACAGTGTCGACAGGATCAGCAGGATAGACCCTGTGGCATATGCAAAGGGAAAGGGCATAAGACCCTAGATTGCAAGGACCTTAAGGATGCCGTTTGCTACGACTGTAATGAGAAGGGGCACATTAAGACTAACTACCCTAAGAATGCCAAAAAGCCTAGAGAGGCTAAAAAGGGAAATGCTTGGGCCTTCTAGATGAACGCCATGGAGGCTGTAAATGATAACAATGTCATAACAGGTATGCTCTTGATCAATGCTATCTATGCTAGAGTTCTATTTGATTCGGGTGCAGATAAATCATTTGTACATCTTAAGTTTAGTAAACTTTTAAACTTGCCCATAAGAACTCTAGATATTACGTATGAGGTAGAACTTGCTGACGGAACTATAGAAACCGCATCTTCCATTCTTGATGGATGTTCTATATCCATTAAGAATCATTCGATTCCTATCTCTCTTCTGCCAATGAAATTGGCAGGGTTCGATGTAGTTTTAGGCATGGATTGGTTATCGCACAACCAAGCCCGCATCACCTGTGATAAGAAACTCATTGAAGTTAAAACCCCTTCTGGTTAAATGATCACCATCCAAGGAGATATACACTATGGGTTTCCTGAACATGTGTCTATACTCAAGGCATCCAAGTGTTTGAAGAGTGGATGTGTCATTTGCATGGCACAGGTGACGGTAGATGAACCGAAGCCCAAAATTGAAGATATATCAGTCATATCTGATTATCCCGATGTCTTCCCTGAAGAACTACCTGGATTCCCTCCTGAGAGGCAAGTGGAGTTTAGGATCGACATCCTACCTGGAGCTGCACCTGTTGCAAGAGCTCCATATCGTCTCGCACCGACAGAGATGAAAAAACTAAGAACCCAACTGGACGAGCTTTTGGAGAAAGGCTTTATTTAGCCTAGCTCATCGCCTTAGGGAGCTCCAATACTATTTGTGAAGAAGAAAGACGATTCAATGTCTTTGTGCATTGATTACCGTGAGTTGAACAAGGTAACGATCAAGAATCGTTATCCATTGCCCAGGATTGACGATTTATTCGACCAACTACAAGGGGCTAGCTTCTTCTCAAAGATCGAGTTGAGGTTGGGATATCATCAGCTGAAGGTCAGAAGTGAAGATGTTCCAAAGGATGCCTTCAGAACAAGATACGGGCACTATGAATTCTTAGTGATGCCTTTTAGGCTAACTAATGCACCTGCAGCGTTCATGGATCTCATGAACAGAGTCTGCAAGCTGTATCTAGATAAGTTTGTCATTGTCTTCATAGACGACATACTCATCTATTCTCGTAATCATTCTGATCACAAGAAACATCTTTAGTGCATCCTTGAGCTTTTATAGCCGGAGAAGCTTTATGCGAAATTCTCCAAATGCGAGTTCTGGCTTTGCAAAGTCCAATTTCTTAGACATGTGGTTAGTGAGCATGGTATCCTGGTGGATCCTGCCAAGATTGAAGCTATTATGAACTGGGAAGCACCTAAAACACCTTCTAAAATCCATAGTTTCTTAGGATTGGCAGGTTATTATAGGAGGTTCATTAAGAACTTTTCAAGGATAGCCACTCCTTTGACTACCTTGACCCGAAAGAATGTAAAGTTCAACTGGGGTCCAAAACAACAAGAATCCTTTGAGATTCTTAAGCACAAGTTGAGCAACGCTTAAGTGCTAACTCTACCCGAGGGCATTGAAGAATTCGTTGTTTATTACGATGCTTCGCACACTGGCATGGGCTATGTGCTTATGCAGAGAGGCAAGGTGATTGCTTATGCATTGCGACAACTAAATGTGCATGAAAGGAATTACACCACCCATGACTTGGAGCTGGGTGCCGTTGTATTTGCACTAAAGTTGTGGAGACATTATCTTTTGTTGGGATTGAACCCTACCAGAGGAACAGATAATGTAAAGCCAAAACCGGATCACATCAGTGGACTAACTATAAGCAGCAGCCTACACTTTGCTTTCCCCTTGACAGTGGTATTCCAACAGCTGATGGATCTTAAGTACTGCTCACTACAACAACTGATGAACCAAACACTGATGAAACTCTAAAGAACTGCTGAAGACAAACACTGTTGCTCTATCTACTGCTGTTTCCTAAGTACTGCTGAAGACTTAAGCACTGTCCACTCAAAGACTGATCACCTTTGAAGAAAGCACAGAAGTTCAACATCAGTGCTCAGGCTACAACAGTGGAACGTGAAGCAATAGTTATCTCTTGTTTTGTATTGTACTGATAATCAGATTTTGGATATCAGTAGTTTGTGTAGAACAGTGTTTATAGGTTGTTAGGTCGTTAGATGTCACTATCATGGTGACGTCAGCTGAGATGCTTCAGTGGTTTGGCTTGCCTATAAATGGAGCAGTACCCTGTACTGTTACATTTGATTGACTGAGTGGTTTCTTCTTCTTTAGTCCAATCATTTCATCTTGTGCAACCAACCTTGGGGTATCAGGCTGAGGGGGAGCTTAGTATTGTAAGCATGCTTGTAATCATTTGCTTTGTAATTCAATCATTCGACTTAATGTGAAGCAAGTGTTTATCATACTATTCTCTTCTTTGGATTGTGTTTACAAAGTTTGTATTCATTTCCGATGCACTTTTTACTGTTTTATATTCTCTGAATGTTCAATTTATACAAACAAACACAATCATGAGAGCCTCCGATCCTAACAATTGGTATCAGAGCTTGGACAGTCAAATTCGATCTAACAATCAGTTTGACATAACAGTTCAGCTCACAATTCATTGATACTAAGGTTGGTTGTATTTCAGTTGAAAAACAGAGTAACGAGAAATCATGTTCAAAGTGATGACTCAAAAGCTCTGTAAAACAACCAAGATGTCATAAGATTCACAAATCTCATACAACTGGTGATGTCATGCACAAATCACTCATAGCTTCCAGATCTGGAAACTTGTCTGGTAACTATGGTGTGCTTATCCTCATTTAAAATTGATTTCAACTGTTGTTATGAAATTTGTGATGTTTTCATATTTTACACTAAAGTATGAACCTCAGATCAGCAAAACCTATGTTCATCTAAACACTAGTGTTTTGCTGACATAGAAAGAGGGAAATAAAGCTTTAGTCAAAATCTCTTGTGTGCTCAAAGGCAGGTTGAGAATCTTCAAAAAGACCAAATCAACTTTGTCAAAACACATTGAGAAAATAAGGTGTCAAAACAGTCCAAATCATAAGTAATGTGAGATCTGGTAATAAAACATGTACAAATGTGGCTAGATCTTTCAAAATATTACTTCAAAATGATTCTGGACTAAACTTCTTCAAAATAACATCTCCCAGTGAGTATTTCTGTACTTGTGAATGGGAAGGGTAAAAAGGGAAAAAGAAAATGAACAAATCTCAAAGTGTGTTTATCTCAAAACTTTTGAAATCAAAAGAAAAGAGTATAAGCATAAAACACTCTTGAGGTTAAAGTTGGGTAAAACAATGGAATCATGCAACTATGTGCATTCATCAATACAGAAATTGTTCAGGTAACAATGACATCCCCAGTGATTGACCTTAAAAGAAGAATCTGCAATCAATTAATAAGAAAATGACCCCAAACAATGGTCAAAATAACTTGGGAATGATATGATCATGAACTTATTTGAAAAGCTGTCAGATCCTTTTGATGATTTTCAAAACATCCTTTAAATTTTTTTAGGTGTTTTTCTCTTAATAAAACCAGATATATATCACTTTTTATAAAATATATTTCGTACTTTTACTCATTTTTGATAGTAAAAGTTCATCTCTGGTTAGGATGCAATTTCCTTATTTTTGTGTGAAATTACTATCCTTAAATCTTATCAAAAGGAAATGGCACACATATCAAGGTCATGTTAAGCTCAAGTTTGGTTGTCACAGATCAAAATTGATTGCAAATTGATTTTGAACTACTAAGATACTCATGTTCTAGTTCAAGTAATTAGACACAAAATGAGTAGCTTTAGTAGAAATGCCTCCATCATCTGGGATGCTAAACCACTGTCTGGAATAATGGACATTTGGCAAAACCTTAAACAAAAATTTCTGTAGATAACTGCTGGCAATTTAATCTTGATAATATACATCTAAAATGTATTTTGTTAAGAATAGCATTTCTGGTGCTCAACAGATGATAGATAAGATATTGTGCTTTCACGAGACAAAATAAATTCCTACATCTGAACAAGCAGATGCTAAAATTATTTGTCAAAAGTCAAAACACTGCTGCACAAACAATTGTTATACTAATGATCCTCATTATTGTCTTTAACCACTGTTGTTCCTTAAATGCTGTTGTGCCTCAACATCTGCTCTCTAAAAGTCTGTCCACTGCTGATAGTCAACCTCTGTTCTTTAAAAAACACTGATGTTTAAAATCATTGTTCAATCCACTGATACACCCACTGCTTCATTTCATTACCGTTGTAACTACTGATGCTTGATCCATCAGTGGTTGTCAAAACAACTGTCCTCCATTATTTACCATTTCATCAGGGGTTGGCACGTGGTCAGTTTTTAGCTGTCAGATCATTATAACCGCTGCCACATCAGCATTCACTTTTTCCCTAAAATAAAACCCTGATTAAACCCAAACACGGGCCCACACTGTCGAATTGAATTCCAAAAGTTCTCTTCTCAATGCAGTTTCCCACTCTTCTTCACAAAAACTCCCTTCAATCTTCTTCATCAAAAATGATGAAACCAAAATCGAAGTCAAAATCAAAACCATCTTCTTCCTCCACCCCAACAGACGCCACTCAAATGGTCGTCGAAACCACAGAAATCCGTTACAAAGCCCCTCACAATTATGTGGGAATACTCACAAAACCCACAACTGACAACACCTTCGACTCCATCATTGACATCTTATCTGCATTGAAGTACAAAACTTTGATAACAGCAGACGCTCCCATTTATCTTCAAACCCAGAGAGAGTTCTGGAAAAATGCCACCCTTGAAAAACAAGGAGACATCATCACAGCCATCAACTCCTCGATACAGGGTAAGAAGGTTCAAATCTCTCCACAATCTATTTCTGAAATCTTTAAACTCGATGATTTGAAAGGAAAAACCTCATTTTCTAAAGACGAGTTGAAAAAGGATTTCATAAACAGGGGCTATGTAGAGCAACCAAAAAGGGATACCTTACAAAAAGGTTATTTTCCTTCTGCACCCAGATTTTTATTTCACACACTGCTAATGTGTGTTTCTAATAAAACAACGTCTTTTAATGAAATACCAACAAAAATTCAATGCCTGGGATATGCAATTTTAAACAATAAAAACTTTAATTACTCCCAGGAAATATTTGATGACTTGGTAAAAAAAACGTTGATAATAAGGCATTTCTGCTCTTTCCAAGATTTTTAAGCTACTATTTTGAACAAAAATTTGTAGAGAAAGATGCAGATTTGCCCAAACAAGGTGCCACTTTTAAAATAAACTGTTTAACACCTGAGACATTCTCTAGAGTGTTGGCACCAATAAAAACAAAAGCATAGGTGCCTGAGCAGAATTTAGTAGATGAAACTGCTCCTCAGGTATCTGCTGCTGAGCCCACTGCTCCAGGTGATCAAAGCAGCACACCCACTGTTTTAAAACCAACACCTGCCACCACAAAAAGAACCAAAAAGAAAATGTCTAGAAAGCCCACCAAACCCAAATCAAAGGCATCTCTGGAAGATGAGATCCCAGAGACAATGCCAGTGACAGCACAAAAGTCACAAATAACCACTGCTGCTACTTCCTCACAGCAGTTGGAAGAAAGATCTCAACCCCAGCCTCAAACTCCTCCTGCATCCTCACAAAAGGATCATGTTGTATTCACAGGGACACCACAATATGAAGCTCTGGACCCACTCGGATCCATCTTCCACAGTCCTAATCCCAGGGACATGTCTCTTTCAACCCCTTTACCCTCACCCATCACATTCCCACAATCAACAAAACCTTTGTTGCATACAGATGCTATTACTCAGACACAAACCAGTTCCTCTCAATCACCTATCACTGAGAGTATACTCCCACAAGTGACTGGGTCTGATGTTAATATCTCTGTTATCCCAGCAACAATTGAGGAGGTTACACTGCAGGAATTACAAGTAATTCCTGTCAGTAGTTCAAGTGGAGCAGCTACTACAAGTGTTGAATCTACAGGTTTACACTTGGACAGTGGTTTCATTAGTAAGACTCCCTTGAAGGCAATTTCTTCTATAGCACCACTGAGAACCACCAGTGAGTTTGTTTTGACTACTGGCAACATCAAAAGGTTATCAAGTGCTGAAGAAAGAAGTCCCCAGTACCAAGAACAAGGGGCATCAATGGCTAATTTTTGGGACACTGTTCCTAAGTCATTCATTGGTAAAACCACTGCTGGTGGGGATTCAGATGATCCTGTTAACTCAGATGATGATTCAAGATATCAGGAATTGACGGGCAGGGTCGAAAACCTTGAAACCTCAGTTGCTGAAATAAAAGATATGGTGCAGCAGCTGTTAAAAGCTCAGAAAGCCCAATCAACTGCTCCTCCTGCTCAAGCATCTGCTCAACAAGCACCTGCTGCAAATGAGTTATGGAACCTATTTCAACCACTGCTGGAAAGACAAAAGCAGATGGCAGATCAGCAGCATGCCATACATGTTCAAAAGCTGACCAATATGGTGGAATCAAGATTCAAGGATACTCAGGCGGATATAAAAGCTATAAAAGCTCACATTCAAAGTGCCTCTGGAAAGGTTCCCTCCACTGTTCTCTTCATGAACGAACCCTTCTCAGATAATGCCAAAAAGGGGGAGAAGATCAAGTGGAAGAAAAAGGGAATTGATGATGGTATGTATGTTGAGCCAGAAAATAGTCAAACCAAAACTGCAGTATCAACACACACCACATCACCACACACCACCACAACTACTGTTCCACCACCATCTGTGTCTACAGCACAAAAACCACCATTACCATCACAAACAGCCAAACCATTATCACCCCCTGCCAAAAAGCAGAAGACAACAGATGTTACAAGATCTGTTGTAATGGCAACAGTGGTTGAAACACCAGTTGTTTCAACTACTGTTAGTTAGCCACTTATCACCACTCAAACAACTACCATCATAACCCCTGCTCAAAAGCAGAAGACATCTGCTGATACATCAGTAGTTGTAATGACAACAGCGGTTGAAGCACCAGTTGTTTCAACAGCTGTTAGTCAACCATCCACCACTGCTCTCACCTTTCCTACATCACAACCAAAGCTCTTCAACAGAAAAAGAAAGCCAATCACTGCCAATGAGGGTATACATGATCCTAATGCTGCAAAATATCCACTGGAACTTGAAGCTATCAAAAATGAGATGAGGCAATTCTATACAGAAGAGGATCCTTCAAAAAGAAGATTCTCCTCACTCATAGGCTACATGGCACCAGAAGATATGTATGATTACCTCAAGATCAAGGCAAGGCAAGCTAAAGTAAGAGCTAAGGTTGATAGTGAAAGTGAAGGTGTAAGTGACAAAGGCATTACTAAAAGACTGGAGTTCTACTTCACAAAAGTAAAGCAGATAGAAGAATTTGCACAAGAGCTAATCAAAGAAAAGGCTGATCAAAAGTAAAGATTAAGAAAACAATATCTGGCCTACATTATGAAAGAGAAATTCTATCCTACTGAAGAACAACAGTTTGAAGAATGGCCATTAGTTGCTCTAAAGCATGAGGCTGAAAGGATTGAAAGAATCAAGAATGATCCTACAAAGAAGAAGAATGCTCCAAACTGGAGCAAATACAAAAAGCTCATTGCTGACCTCACTGAAGAGTATAAAGGAAAGAAAAGGGAGCTGGTGAATGCAAGGATGGATACTGCTGAAGCCATATCAAAATGGTCCAGGCAGCAGACTGATGAAGCCTATGAAAGGCTAAAGAAAAGAAAGATGACTGTTTTAGGCGCTTCAAAGAAACGTGAACAAATGATGAAGCTTGAACAGCAGATTGAAAACCTCAGAACACTGTTCAAATCAGCAGACAATCCTACCCTTGTGATAAACCAAGAGAAAGGAAAACAGCTGTCTGAAGAAGAGGTCAAAGAAAAGGAAGCAGAGTACTTCAATGATACCATCACAAAAATGGGTCTAAAAGAAGAAACTTCAACAAAGCTTCAAAACCTTTTTAAGAAGGTATTAAACAAACCTGCATCACCAAACACTGCAACAGACATGTCAGAAATTGAAAGGCAAGAACAAATTGAAAAAGAAACTGCAGAAGACATAGCTGCAGCAAACAAAGTCATTGAAGAAGCCTTCAAAAGAATGTCTGAGAGTCTGCAAGTGTTCACAAGGCCATTATCTCCTAACTCATCTAAGAATAAATCTCTCCCAAGAAACCCATTTGGTTTAAAAATACTAAAGTGGATATCTGATCAAAAGACCCACGTATTAACTCTGGTCAGAACCAATGGTGAAGTGAAGTACATATCAAGGAAAGAAGCACTAGGACTTAGTGTTGAAGATTTGCAGGATCTCCTTGAACTTACACTGTGTAGTGATGAAGATGATCAAAGTTCCAAAGAATTTGAAGCTGAATTTAAAAGACAAGCTAAGGAACTTTTGGTGAGAAATAAAGGTCCTGAATAATGAAGGGTTTTGGCATTATCTGTTCCAGGGGGAGATTGTTGGGATTGAACCCTACCAGAGGAACAGATAATGTAAAGCCAAAACCAGATCACATCAGTGGACTAACAATAAGCAGTAGCCTACACTTTGCTTTCCCCTTGACAGTGGTATTCCAACAGCTGATGGATCTTAAGTACTGCTCACTACAACAACTGATGAACCAAACACTGATGAAACTCTAAAGAACTGCTGAAGACAAACACTGTTGCTCTATCTACTGCTGTTTCCTAAGTACTGCTGAAGACTCAAGCACTGTCCACTCAAAGACTGATCACCTTTGAAGAAAGCACTGAAGTTCAACATCAGTGCTCAGGCTACAACAGTGGAACGTGAAGCAGTAGTTATCTCTTGTTTTGTATTGTACTGATAATCAGATGTTGGATATCAGTAGTTTGTGTAGAACAGTGTTTATAGGTTGTTAGGTCGTTAGATGTCACTATCATGGTGACGTCAGCTGAGATGCTTTAGTGGTTTGGCTTGCCTATAAATGGAGCAGTACCCTATACTGTTACATTTGATTGACTGAGTGGTTTCTTCTTCTTCAGTCCAATCCTTTCAGCTTGTGCAACCAACCTTGGGGTATCAGGCTGAGGGGGAGCTTAGTATTGTAAGCATGCTTGTAATCATTTGCTTTGTAATTCAATCATTCGACTTAATGTGAAGCAAGTGTTTATCATACTACTCTCTTCTTTGGATTGTGTTTACAAAGTTTGTATTCATTTCCGCTGCACTTTTTACTGTTTTATATTCTCTGAATGTTCAATTTATACAAACAAACACAATCATGAGAGCCTCCGATCCTAACATCTTTATGGAACAAAGTGTATTATATACACTGATCACAAGAGTCTCCGGCATCTGTTCCATCATAAAGATCTAAATATGAGACAACGCCATTGGATGGAAACATTAAATGATTATGATTACGAGATACGCTATCTTCTCGGCAAAGCAAATGTAGTTGCTGATGCGCTTGGTCGCAAAGAAAGGGTTAAACCTATAAGGATTAACGCCAAGAGCATTGAGCTCAAGAACAACTTGAATGAAAAGCTGTTAGAGGCACAAAAACAAGCCCTGTTGGAGGCTAACCTTCCTAGTGAAGGATTAGGTGGAACTGTTGATCAGTTGTCACCTGGGAATGATGGAATTCTAAGATTCAGTGGTCGAATCCGGGTTCTGGTATTTGGAGGACTTAGAGATCTAATCCTCCAGGAAGCGCATAGTTCCAAATATTCTGTTCACCCTGGAGGTGACAAGATGTATCAAGATCTGAAAAGGAACTATTGGTGGATGGGTATGAAGAAATCCATAGCCACCTATGTAGCTAAGTGTCTGATGTGTTCGCAAGTTAAAGCAGAACATCAAAAACCGTCAGGACTGCTACAACAACTTGAAATCCCCACATGGAAGTGGGAGATGGTAACTATGGATTTGATTACCAAGTTACCTAAGATCAAGCATGGTAATGACACGATATGGGTCATTGTTGATAGGCTGACTAAGTCAGCACATTTCTTACCCATAAAGGAGACATATAGCTCCGATAAGTTGGCTAAATTGTACGTGGACAAGATTGTGTCCCTACATGGTGTGCCGGTATCTATCGTATCCGATAGAGATGCAAGATACACTTCTCATTTCTAGAAAAGTTTCCAACAATCTTTAGGAACCAGACTGAACTTCAGTACGGCTTACCATCCTCAGACAGATGGACAGAGTAAGCGTACGATCCAGACCTTGGAAGACATGCTTAGGGCATGTGTGATTGACTTGGGTGGTATCTGGGATGACCATCTCCCCTTAATTGAATTCTCCTATAACAACAGTTACCATATGAGCATCAAGGCTGCTCCTTTTGAGGCCTTGTATGGGAGAAAGTGTCGAACGCCCGTTTGTTGGGCAGAAGTTGGGGAGGCCCAACTATCAGGACCTGAGATTGTGCTGGAGACGACGGATAAGATAATACAAATCTGTGATCGTCTCAAAGTTGCCAGGGATTAGCAGAAGAGCTAAGCTGACAAGAGGCGCAAACCTCTTAAGTTCCAAGTGGGGGACAAGGTTCTACTGAAAGTATCACCCTGGAAAGGTGTGATGCGTTTCGGTAAGAAGGGCAAGTTAAGCCCTAGATACATAGGACCATTCGAGATAATCGAATGTGTTGGTTTCGTAGCATAGATGCTAAACTTGCCAGAGGAGCTCAGTGGGATTCACAATGTGTTCCAAATCTGAAATTTAAAGAAATGTCTAGCTGATGAGTCGCTAGCAATGTCACATGAAGATGTGCAGATTGATGAAAACCTTCGGTTTGTTGAGAAACCAGTTTCGATCGAGGATCGATAGGTTAAGAAGCTCCGACAGAAGTACATACCTATTGTAAATGTCAAGTGCGAGGCCCGTAGAGGCCCTGAGTATACATGGGAGGTCGATTCCATTATGCGACAAAAGTACCCCCATCTTTTTGAGTACATCTCGAGGTCGAGATTTCTTTTAAGGGGGTGAGGATGTAACACCTCGTAAAATTGTGTCCAATAATGTATTGACACGTGTCCCTATTCCTAATTATGCCTAATGTTGGCTAGGAAGGACTATTTTTGCCAAACGATGAAAGTATGAATGTGGAAGGACAAAAAGTATCAACATGCTGAAACTATGCCTCTCAGTTACCTTATACGGTGTCTGTATTCTCAATTGAGCCACTTGTTGGATGAAAGGAACCGTTTGTGAAATTATTTGACAGATTGTTAGTTGGAGGGTTAAAGGCGTCAACCTGTTAATTTTTACCTCTGAGTGACCCGATAACGAACCGGGAGCTTAACGATGTTCGGTTATACTCTTAGGTGTGCCAACTATTGGCCATGAAGGGCTATTTATGCCATTTTAATATTGCAAATAAGTATGAAGGTTAAGCGGCCATAAGTGTTAAAGTTGGAAAGTTGTTTTGTGGGTCAGACCTTTTTACGGACCGCAAAGGGTCCACGTCTACGGTCCGTAGACCACGCCCAGCTTCAAGAAATGCCTTGGAGGCCACATAAATAGCCAAAACTCGTTCCATTCGATACCATGGGCTATGTTCTGGTTTGGGACACGTATGGGGACACTTGTAGGCACCTCAAGACCCCCCATTACACCTGGTATCACCTCCATAATCATTCCTCAACTATAAATAGGTGCATTTGTGCTTTAAACCAACTTGCACCTTCTTATTGTTCATATCATCTCATCTCCTAGAGATTCCCAGCTAAAGGGGGCTTCCTCTTGAGTTCTTTTTCGTGCAAGGATCACTAGTAAGTGATCTCCTTCCTTGCATTTTCGTTTATAGGCTTTTTAAAAGCCAAAAGTCAAACATTTTCGATAAACGCTTTGACTTTCGGTTTAGACCTTAATGGTCCAGCCGTTGTTCAAGGTGAACACGACTACGTGATCGTAATTGGGTAGGTGTTAATCCCTCAAAAGGGAACCTCCTGAAAATCATGTTTGCTTGGTCAATTGACGGGTCAAAGTTTAATGTTTGAAAAAGTCAAACTGGACAGATTTTGAAATTATTAGAATATGAGTTTATAGGTGTTCTAAAATATGTTTTAACACTTAAAAAACTTGGTAATAATTATTAGAACATGTGTAAACATGTTCGACTCGTCAAATCTGAGTTTTTGCACATGATTCGTTAATATGCCACCCTTTGACTAAAATGCCCTTTTTATCATAAATAAGATTTTAATGGATAACGAACTTGAAAATGATATATATACTGATATGTTAAAGTAATTAGCATATTTTGATGTTATTAAACTGGTCATAAACTGAGTTTTCATATAATGTCGTAAATTACATTTTAAAGTGACCAAAATGCCCTTTCGGCACATAGAACGGTTTTAAACATAATTTCTCAAATAAATCTCATTACCTACTGATATAATATCATAATTTGAATAATTTGAGATATCTAGTCAGTTTATAATCTGAGTTTATATACAAGTTCTTGTATTATGTCCTTAAATAACGAAAATGCCCTTTTGGCACTTAAAATGGTTGTTAATCATAAATGTGAGACAAAGACAATTACCTACTGTTATGATATTATAAATAAAATATTTTGACACCAAGAATCTATTCATAACATCAGTTTTGATAAAAGATCACAAACATCGTCATTTAATGACTTAAACGCACTTTTGGTGCATAGTATGGTCTTAAACCATATTTATCAATCAAGACTTGTTACCTACTGATTTTATAACTTAATTAAAATTCTTTTACAGTAGGTACATGTTTATAACTCAGATTCCCAAATAAGTTCTCAAACTATGTGTGAAATGACCAAAATGCCCCTACGGTGCATAGTTTGGTCTTGAACTATAAAACACACGTACGTTTGATATCCTACTGATATTATATCACAAATAAAGTATTTTTCCAGAATGATTATGTTTATAACATCAGTTTATACGCAAGTTCCTTTTATACGTCGCTAAATGACCAAAACGCCCTTATGAGGCATAGTTTGATTTTAAAACCTTAACATGCATATAAGTTGATATCCTACTGATATTATAACTTGTTTAAAGTATATTGGCATATAGAACTTGTTCATGACTCATCCGGTTACCCGTTATCGCTTATACACATACGGTTAGGCTTGTGTAACTAGTTTACATAAGTTTAGCGAAATGGGTTTAACCTTATCATTTTTATCTCAATTTCCATAATGTTAATTGTTTACTCATATTATACAAGTCTTAGTAATTGTTGGGTTCAAACTACATTCTATTCCGATCATCGCTTAATCTAGCGTATCGTACCGTTTTTTATACTTTAAGCTAGCCGGTCTAAGTCTAAGACTTGAATAAGGCCCGTTAGCATTCTAATTGGTTATTTATACCATCATTACAGACTAGGGCCTTTCAGTAAATTGCTACCTACACTTGTCAATTGATTAAACGGCTAAGTTTTTTATAAACCTTGCATTTATAAGACAAGTATTAGCTCAGGTAAATATTCTTAACCTATTTTCCCTGTACGGGCTTGGGATACTGTAAATTATTACCCCTTAGTTGGGTATGGGCTCATATGCCGGATTGTGGCTACAAAATCATTATAACCCGTTTTAATCCGTTTTGTCTGATAACTTAAACATTGGGGGTTAACGCGACCGTGTCCTGGATATCCATGGCTCATTTTATTAATAATGGCCACGACTGAGCACGAGGTGTAGGCATACACCCGTCAGATGCTAATGCTTTATATAAAATGTTTTCTTACCCATTGATCAGGGGATACCCCTTTGTGGGCTTAAGTGGTGTGTCGGTTAATCATGTCTTGGTGTTTAGTACTGGGCCCCATATGTTTTGATAGGAATGTAAAACTGTATACAAGATCATTTTGAATTATCCCAAGTTATTTATGATGTGCGAAAAGTAGTTTAATAAAAACAACTAAAATTAACCTAAATCTAGACTCAAAGTAATACTCTAGACTCTCTAAAAACTCGACTAAACTACTAATCGGCAAGCGAACCGATCGACTCTTATAAAGCTAAAGTTAGTCCGGATATCGAACCCATGAGACTCGATTAAACTACGCTAAAGACTCTATCTAGACTAGGACTGACACGGACATGACTAATTGTTTATTTGATTTGGAGGGTTTCTAAAAATCCTAAAAATGCAATTAAATTAAACTATTAACTAGACGCGAATTTGGACGAAGGTTTTTAACTTAGTGGTGATGAAGACTACCTAGATTGAGAATCCCTCTTATTATTGAAAGGCTTTCTATCGGATACTAATGTGATTTGGAACCGGGATCTTTAGATTTTAAACCCTAAGAGAAACCGAACAGGACCCCCGACCCTTCTCAGGAAGACACCTATGGACCTCTACAAGGCTGTTAAGACTACCGGTTAACTAGACTCCCTCTCGGTTGTCTAAGGTTCTAGCAAAGTGCCCTAAATTGACTAACTACTTCTCAGTGGAAAGTCTAAGGCGACTATTGGGCTCAACTTGGTTTAATAGACAAGTAATGGCAAGGAAACTAAAATCGATTTTTCTCAAAACCTAATCCTAGCAATTTACCAAACTAGACCTATTAATAACCTAGCACTTCTCAGATTTTAAGTTAGTAGAATAAATATGCCTAATTAATTCTTGAATATAATTTTTAAGGTTTATTGGCCAATTCACCACAAGATCACCCGAACCCGCTAAGACCCGAATAATCAACACAAGTTTATTATTTGAAAGACATTCAATAAAACTTATGTAAAACAAGTAAACAATCAAGAATCAAGCATAAATACGCATATACACCAAATTGAGAAACCAAAGTCTTTTACTTTACTAGAAAATCCAAATCAACATTAATAACCGATAAAAATCCGATCTTTAACAAAAGTTCATCATAAAACTAGGTAGTTTGGGAGTTTAGCCAAGAACCATAACAAATAAAATAAGAAAACATGTTCAAAACTGAATTCATAAGCAAGAATAATGAAACAAAGAAAACGAGAGCAAAACGGGAAGACAAAACCCGAAAATCTTCACTTCTGATGCTTCAATACTCCTACCGGATGATTCCCGAGCGTCCAAGACTTCAAATCCTTGCAATTTCAGCTCTGAACTTCGACTTAGAACTCCCAAATTCATATTCAGTCATCAACGATGTGTTAAGATTGAATATATAGTTTTTTCAAGACCCTAATCCTTGCTGATCACGACATTCTGGAACCGGGGGTCTCTCGCGCCCTGCGAGACAGATAAGGACATGGGTCGCACCCACGATCGAGATTAATTTCCAGAAACCTTTTAACCTCTCTCGCGCCCGGCGAGAGAGTAAAAACTGGCATGTCGCGGCCCGCCGAGACATCAGATGCAGTTTTTCGTTGCCGTTTCGTCCCTCGACCTTGGTTTATTCACGTTTTATCTCGTTTTTTCGCACTTTTCAGCTACTTTTATCAACCAAGACCTGCAAAACATGAATATATCAAAAGTATGCACATTCTAATCAAAACCGACACTAAGACTAACGAAATACGCACAAACTCCACAAGATAATTATATGTATTTTGCAATACATCAAATTATAAAAATATGTGCCTTGTGCACTTAAATCAATTTTGACAATGTTTTCAAAATGTGTCGGTTGATTGTATTTACCAATGAAAACTGACGTATTTTCAAAAGACTAAGTTACAGGTACAAATACGTAAATAGGCTGAAAGCTGCTCGGTAATGCTAGAAGAGGAATTTGCAACTCCTTTGCATAAGCCTATTAGTCTGTTGAACTCACTTTTGTGCATTTTATGATCCGCCTGTGGATCTTTATTATTACGAGCCTTCTGTATATTATTTGAACTTTTGAACATTTGGTTTGTAATAATAATTTAACTCCAAGGCTTCTGATGTCCTATCTGTGAACATTTGACTATGACGATACCAATCTTACGACACGATACTCCCCACCCAGGCCCACCGGATTTGTGCTATCTGTGAACATTTGGATTATAACGGCATCCCTTATACTATTATTGGCGGTTTCAATTTCCCTACTTTTCCTAGATGAGAACCCACTAATAAACCGACAATTAAGGTATATTAAGATCAAAGGAACCTAGAACTGAATCGGGCCTACCCACACATCCCAAACTAGACACAAGCTCAACTATATTAACTCATATTATAATTATTTGAACCCGAACAAAAACATGACTTTTCTATCATTTTCCGTTTTTATTTTTGCAAAAACCATTTTCTAATTCTTTCAATTTTTTTAGATTTTTGAATTTTTTTTTTTTTTGTATTTTTCAACTTTTTATGACTCGAAACTAACTAAACTAACTAAACTAACGATTAATACCCAAGTGTCCCATCCCCACACTTAAAATTTGCATTGTCCCTAATGCAAGGATGAAAACACGACTCAAACTACCTAAGCTACAAATGGAAATAACGACTAAATAAAAATAAATATACAAAATATACATGTGGAACGACTTAGCTGAATATGTGAGACTGTCAATGTGCCAGTCAAATCCACATATGCCCTCCAATGCAAACACGCTCAGCAAACTGTTTCTAATCTCTCACACGCGACGGAAGTGGCATCACAACACCAAACCTATCAACCAACATAAACATACCAAAACATTATATATATATATATAGGTACGGGATCAGGAGAGAACGGTGAAAAGCGTGAGAACGGTGAGAACGGATTCTGGGCCAACACGTGGCAGGGGGCGCTAATTGATATGCAGGGGTACGATTATCCTTTTATACGTTCCCTCCTAATTCGCGTTATAAATCTCTTTCAAATTAAAACTCCAAAGATTTCTTGTTAGCTGTTACCTCCTTTGCAAGCTTTCTCAGATCTATGGCGTCTAACGTGGATTCTGTTCAACAAAGTAAAATTCGATGACGTTTCCTATTTTTGTTCCAGCAAATCATGCAACAGATATGGCGTTTTGTTCTTTTATGCTTGTTTAACTGTTTTTTTAATTAATATTTTCATAATGTGTTGTATGATTTCAATGGCGTTGTTCATATATCCAATTTAATCGCGTTTTAATTGGTAGTTAAACAATTAGTAAGAACTGATAATTGGAGTTTTCAATATTAATTTTAATTGTCCTTTAGGATCTAGTATATTTGTTATGTTTTTACGATCATTGGAGTTTTACATCTCTCTTGATTAGTTTTGAATATTATTTAGTAGTATTTGTAAACATCAGTTATTACTATTTGTTAATTTGTGTAAATATCAGTTTTGTTAATTATGGCTTTTTCATTATGATGTTATATTTTCGTTAATTATTTATGTTGTTAAGTGTTTCTAATTATTCATCTCATGGTGTTTTCATTATCAAGTCGCATTAGTATTTTTGTTAATCAATAAAGTTATGGTGTGCGTATTTTGGCGTTTTCATCATGGTGTTTTCAAATTATGTGTTTATTATGTCTTGTTTATTATTTAATTAATGGCGTTTTAATATATAATGTTATTACGAGACATTTTTTATTTTTAATGGCGTTTTTTCTGATTTTTCTGTTCCTCACTATGTTTTCTCAGACGAAGTTGCTTCCTCGAGTCAAAGGTGTTGGTCCCAGTTGGACTTAAAACTTTCTTTTCACGTAATATGGCAAGTGATTTCAAAAATATGAAAATAGTGTGCGGAAATAGAAATAAGACTTTCAAGAAACAAGACCTATAGAATTTTCCAGTTTATATCACTTTGAAACAAAATGGTTTACAAGGTGATTGTGAGGTTATTATCTATTACAAACGAATACTTGTGTAATTCTGAGATGAAAGGACAATGGAGTTTTTGTTGTATGTATTGAATGCTTAGCTTAACTCATTGTCCTTTGCTTGAATAGCTTTCTATTTATAGAAAGCCCAGAGGCATGAATAAACATTTGTTTATTCATGCATATGTCCTGCAAAAAGTAGATTCTTAACATATTCATTGAATCCAATTATCAAGTTGCCTTTAGTCATCATGAGATCCAATAATGTCAAGTTGCTTCGGTTATTGTGGCAGGTTAGAACTCGTTCAGACAAGTGGGGTTTATCAGAATTTCTGATAACCACTTCATCAGTAAATTCTGGTGAACAAATCATCAGAAAGTCTGATGATCAGATTTGTCAGAAACTGATTATATTTCATCAGAAATATCATCAGATCCATCAGAATGACCTTTTCTGATAATCTTCTCTTGTTCTTGATCAGCTTATGATACTTTGAAGTAGATGTTGTTCTTTTCAATCGTCATATCTAATTTCTTCTTGTTGTTTGATCTTCAGGATTTTATCTTCTTCATAGAGCAGGCTAAATTTGTTTTTCTTCAATACTTACAAATAAAGTCTCCTAACAGTTTCCCCCTAAGTATTGTAAGAAAAACAGCTATCTATATCAAACATAAACAAATTTCAACCAAACTTAAAAACAGAATTTAAACGACCAAATTCAGAAAAATCAAACAAGTTCAAAACAAACAGAAAAATAATGTTTTCCAAACATAATATAAGTTCATGAAATTATCAATTGATCTTTAGCCCACTTTTGTAATTGTCTCCTGGCTTCAATCTTTTCTTGTAATCAATCATCTTGTTGGTTGCTTTGTATAGATCTTTATACCAACCTCTTGCTTCCTTCCACCTTTTAATGATATCTTCAATTGTCTTTCTCAGCTGTTCATTATCCTTCCCTTTCTTTTTGAGCTGCTCTTGTTTCTCATTCATGCAGTTCTTGATATAGTTCAGGGTCTGATTTGAATACCTGTTTATTTCACTGATTCTGAACAGAGCTTTCTCATCATGAGCATCTTTGAAAACCACTGACACTTCTGGTTTTTCAAAGATAGCTCCAGTTCTTGCTTTGGAGGGTAGAATTTCAACTGGAATGGTGTTGTCAGGAGGAGGTATTTGTACTTTGCTGCTATACTCAAAGTTGATGCACAAGTCAAAGTCTGCCAGTGCAGCTCTTTGATATATTTTCATTCCTGCATTCTTGATGTTTTCAAGGGCTCTTCTGATGTGTACTGTGTTGCCCATTTCTTGATCAATGAGTTGTTTCAATTTTATTAGGCTCAGTGGATGAATATCATCAGCCAGATTTCCATCAGTAACAGTTGTTGTAGTTCCATCTGCCCTGACCAATGTATATTTGTTCTGTTCATAAGTACCCATGACCCTACCTTGATAACTCACACTGCTGATCTTCTCAATAGCAACCACTGGATTTGTAACAGGATTGTACATGAGTTTCCAACTTTTCTGATTTCTGAGTTCAATGAGTCTTGAGCTTACTGGAGAAAGTTGCCCTTCCTGATTATCCTCCTTATCATTCCAGTAGTAGTGCTTCAAGTGTTCTTCAGGGTACATCATTGTGTTGAGATCAGCTTGCAGGAGTGTGAATTCCTTTGGCTTTCCATCTGGACCTTCTCTGATCACTGTCCTTGGTCATTTTGAGGATGTCACTTCATCTTCCCTTTATCTTTTCTCTGCTGCATGAAACTGTTTGCTGAATTCTGTTTCATCAGTGAGAGCTATGGAAGATGATTCAACTGGAATTGCTGCTTGTGTCAGCAACTTTAAACTGTTTGGCTTTGGTATGTTTGGTGGAGGACCATGGGTTCACATTCGGTGGAGGACCCATGGGTTGCTTCTGCTTTTGTGCTGTTGATGTTTCTTGTTGTTTGGGTGGTTCTTGTTTAGAGATTATTGGTTGTTTGATCTGTTGTTGAGAAATTTCTGGTTGTTTGGACTGTTGTTTAGAAATTTCTGGTCCTCTTCTTGGTTCTTCTTGTGGAATTGGAGCTTTCAGGTCATGCATATCAATTTTTGCCAGTTTGGCAACATTGTGTTGCAACCTCTTTACTAACCATTGAACATTAGCAAGAGTTTGAGCATTTGTTTCTTCTTGTTTTTGCATTTTCTGAAACTCCAGTTTGTCTTGATTCTTTTGTGTAGACCATTCCACCATCAGTTTTTCAAGAGCCTCTGCCATGCTGCTACTATTGGCTCTTAGGACTTGAATTTCTTCAAGAATCCTCCCAGCACTTGAGCTTTCACTTACACTTGCAACTTCTGCAATCTTTACCTTGATTTCTTGAAGTTCTTTGAGAGATTTCTCAAATTCTGATGACTTTTCTCTACTTTCTGATGACTGCTGTAGTTTGCTGAGAGCAGCAGTGTTGACTTCTGTTTGTTTCTTCACAGTTTCAATAGTTTCTGATAAAGCTTTAATATCAGATCTTTGGTTTCTGATCTCTTCCAGTATCAGATCAAGCTTTTCTTCTGTTGCTGTCTTTCCAGTACAGAAAACTGTGATGTCATCAAGCTCCTTGTGAAGTTGTTCTGTTGACATAGTTTGATGTTGTTGGGTGATAGGAGGAACAATAGATGTTCCACCTCTAACACCAGCAGATGACACACTTGCTGCTGTTTTAAGGTTATGAGGTTGGGAATATTCCCAATCCTCCATACCCTTACCAGAATATTGAAACTTATTCAAACTCGGGTTTTCCTCATATCCTTGAACTTTTTCAGGTTCTCCATGAGTTGTTGAGAAACACTTGTTTTTCTCATCCAGGTTTCCTTGATCAGTAGACTGATCTCCACATGTTGCCACCTCATTCTCCTCCTAATTTTCTGATTCAGATAATGGATCTTTGAATTCACTCACAACTTGTTTTTCAGAAACAGTAGCTCTATGTTCTATAACATAATCTCCTTTAATTGATTCATCAGAATCACTATCAGAAAATTGAACAACATTAAATTTAGCGTGTTGTGCACCTGTTTCTCCCATGTGAGGTTTCTGCATGATGCTTTTCTGCAAAAGGACTCAAGTGTACATCTTCATCATCTTGTTGAGGTTCTGACTGAGCCTCCTGTTCTATTTGTGGTGCACTTGATTCTTGTGCATCATGCTCCATTGGGGACACACTATCAAAAACTTCTTTATTCTCTGGTTTCTTGCTTAACATCTTTAGATATTCTGCTCTGTAGGGTGAATCCTCTAGTATCAGATTCATCACACTTTCTGATAGAGTAGGAATATCAAAATCTGATTTCTAGGACCCCAAAGCAAACCATGGCTCATCACCTCAGTACTCCACATATTTTCTGATGCAGGATTTCCATATTCCTTTTAGAAAATGCATCAGAAATCATGATTGACAGAAATCTGGGAAAAGGTAGATGTGAATCTATCCTTCCAGTGTTGGTTAATATTGATCTCCTGGTCAGAGTAAATATTTCTGCTCCAAAATCAATGTTCATCCCTGTGATGAGGCTGAACATGATTGTCAGAGCATTCTTATTTATCTGATCTATTCCCCCAATTTTTGATGACAAGCATTTGTTCAAAATCTCCATTAGCACTTGCCAGAAGGCAGGCAGCTTGTTTCTTTTAAATTCACCAATCTTTGAGATTTTTACCTTGTATCCCATCACAGCATCAAGCTGTGCAAACATATCATTTTATGTTGGTGCTTCATCATAATTTTGGCTTATGGGTAACTCCAGACATTCCCTTATCTTCTCCGGTGTGATTGCAATGAAAATATCTACCCATAAGTGTGATGTAAGCTCGTTTGGATTTGAGAGTTTGAGTGTCTTCACCACTTGTTGTATAAGCTTTTCCGGTACATCTCTGGTTTTTGTTAGGGCTTGAGCAATAGGACATCTTGTCAGAAATTCTATCAAAATTTGGCACTTCGTGTCATATTCTTCTATGTTGTCGTTCATGGCTTCATTGTTGCTCTTCAAGGGTAGGAATTCTACTTCAGTGATGAATTGAACAGAGTGTTCAACTGGTGGCATGTTGATGTTGATTGCAGCCATGGTGAATTGAGTTTTTGCTTCGAAAAAGGGTTTTTAGGGTTTTTTTGCTTTTGAGGAAGGAAGTTGGAGGTGGAATTCTATGCCTTTGAAAGATGTATTTATAGTGTTTTGACACAGAGATCTTTAAGTGTTTTTCGTGGGTTGTTTGTATTTAAGGTGGTTTATGACACCTTAATGATGTTTTAATCCGTTAAGGAAACAACTGTTTTACAAAACCCTTGGTATATCTCCTAAATTTTAATATAAATCTTTTATTTAAAATCGAAGATTTCAAGGATTTAAAAGATAAACACTAATGTCCAACTTGCACCTTTTCTTCATGTGGGACCCTTTTATTGTAAAAAGGTCCAATAAAAATCCTTTTTGAAACTGACTTTGTTCCCAACAAATCTTTGTGATGATATGTATCAGAAAATTCTTAAATAAAACTTTTGAGTGTTGGAATTTCTCTATACTTCATCAGAATTTCATTGGATTCAAATTTAGAGATTGAATCTATTTTTTTTTTTTTTTTTTTTTTGAGATGAGAGGGAATAAGTAAGGTTTTGAAGATATTACCTACATAGCATTTCTGAACTTCAAATCTTTGCTCTTGATCTTCAAGGAGTGTTTGTTGAAAAATTTCACATCATTATTGTTTCATTCTTTTGAAGATTATCTTAACCAGAAAAATTTTAATCCTTGACAAAAAATTTTATGAATCTTTTTCTACTTTGTCACAAGTTTCTTTGAATCTGGTTTTAAGCAATGTTAACCGATATTTCTTCTCATTTTCTGTTGATTTATCAGTCTTTCTGGTTATTTTAAAACTTTTCTGATGATTTAACAGATTTTCTGATGTTTTATCAGATTTTCTGATGTTCCATCAGATCCATCAGATTTTCTGATTTTTACCAGATTTCTTTAAACTTCATCAGATTTTTCTTGATTTTATTAAATATTACTTCCCCCTTGATCTATTGTGATGTTTTTGAAGACAAGGCAAATATCTACTATTTAAACAAACAAAAAAAACTATTCATTATACATACTCTTAACATATAACCATAAATAGGTTTTGTGTCCACTGTGATTAGGTGATGGAACTAGGGAGGGGACATTCAAGTTTTCTTGTAAGACAACATGGGCCCATGGGTACCAGTTTCTTACTCCTCCGAAGTCCAGTTGGCTTGTTATCACCATGGTCACAAAACGAGGAAAGATCAGAAAAGGTTGACGAGTGTGCATGTTTGCTTCCAAATCTCTCATGAGAAACTTGGAGAAGTTGTAAGGTTTCTCTTGTACAACTGCATGTACCACCTCCATCATCCTGTAAGACAGCTCATTGAAGTGTCCAATCTTCTTTGAGAGGCAGACACTGAGCTGTGTCACCAAATACTGGAACGGTTGAATGAAACCAGATTTGCTGATCTGCCTTGAAACGTTGGGTGTGCGATAACCCATTTCCCTCAGGGTTTCTTCCAGCGTTTCCCTTGGGAAGAATGTGGTGTCAGGGTCATCAGTCAACTGGAGAGCATCTCTAAGAGTTTCCTCCTTTAGAATGATTACCCTATCCATCACCTTGCTTTGTATCCACATATTGGTTCCTCTGTAGATGGTTTCTACATTCCACCAAAACTCTTGAAGAAGTGAGGGGTAGATTATGACATGAGTTGATATAGCATGGCCCAAAGGACTTTGCTTCAACATGTTGTACACCACCCGACAGTCCTCCCATGCAGGTCCTTCAAGATTTGACCTTAGTCTAAGGTTGTGTGTGGTGTGAAGAATGAGAGGAAAGTGCTCGGTTCTAATTTCTTTTGCCATTGAGGTTTATGAAAGTGAAATTTTCTGAAAAAGTTTTTGAAGTGAAGGTTGTTGTGATGAAGAAAGTCTTAAAGAGTTGTTAATATTTATAGATGAAAGTGATAGTTATGCCATAAATGGTATTAACAACTAAAGATTTTCTTTTCCTTTTCTTTCTCTTCATTTATTACAGTATCTGGTTCAGAGAGTATATGGCAGAGTTTGAAGCCCCCAGCTAGACTTAAAACTTTCTTTTCACGTAATATGGCAAGTGATTTCAACAAATATGAAAATAGTGTGCGGAAATAGAAATCAGACTTTCAAGAAACAAGACCTACAGAATGTTCAGGTTTATATCACTTTGAAACAAAATGGTTTACAAGGTGATTGTGAGGTTATTATCTATTACAAACGAATACTTGTGTAATTCTGAGATGAAAGGACAATGGAGTTTTTGTTGTATGTATTGAATGCTTGGCTTAACTCATTGTCCTTTGCTTGAATAGCTTTCTATTTATAGAAAGCCCAGAGGCATGAATAAACATTTGTTTATTCATGCATATGTCCTGCAAAAAGTAGATTCTTAACATATTCATTGAATCCAATTATCAAGTTGCCTTTAGTCATCATGAGATCCAATAATGTCAAGTTGCTTCGGTTATTGTGGCAGGTTAGAACTCGTTCAAACAAGTGGGGTTTATCAGAATTTCTGATAACCACTTCATCAGAAATTCTGGTGAACAAATCATCAGAAAGTCTGATGATCAGATTTGTCAGAAATTGATTATATTTCATCAGAAATATCATCAGATCCATCAGAATGACCTTTTCTGATAATCTTCTCTTGTTCTTGATCAGCTTATGATACTTTGAAGTAGATGTTGTTCTTTTCAATCGTCCTATCTGATTTCTTCTTGTTGTTTGATCTTCAGGATTTCATCTTCTTCATAGATCAGGCTGAATTGGTTTTTCTTCAATACTTACAAATAAAGTTTCTTAACAAAAGGTTTTGCCCCAAAAATGGATTACCATTTATCATTCCTGACGTCAGTGAAGAAATAAAGCCCATAATGAACATGGTATTCACAAGTCTCCATGATTGTTATTCAATGTATGTTAAGTATGCCAAGGAGTGTGGTTTTCATTCAGGAAAGGGACTACAAAGACAAACTCCAAAGGTGTGTTACATATTAAGTATTACTTGTGTACGAGAGTTGGGTTATATAAGGAAAAGAAGGTTGATACGTTGGACCCCAATCAAAAGGAGCGATTAGTGCGATCCAACTTTTCAAAGACGACTGATTGTGGTGCACTGTTAGGTGTAATTTTTGAGGCTGGATCATGGAAGGTATATAAGTTTGTAAAGGAGCACAACCTTGATCTTGTTGAACGTCCTGCTACGCATTTTCTTCCAACTGAACGACACCTCACTCAGCTCCATAAGCATGTTATACACAACATGTCTAAGTTGAATTTGGGTCTAGTCAAGGCGTTTAATGTTATGAGGACTTGTTTTGGCGGTTTTGAAGATGTGGATGCAAGTAAAGTTAAATTTAAGAACTATAAGAGGCAAATTAACTTGTTTATAGGGGAATATGATGCCGATATGGTTGTGAGACATTTGGATGAAAAAAAACATTCCCAGCCTAATTTCTCGTATGATTACTTCACAGACCAAGACAATTGTTTGGAGGTGTTAGAGGTGGAACATCTGTTGTTCCTACAATGGCGTTTTATGAGTTTTATGCAATGGCATTTTTATAAGTTTACATGCAATGGCGTTTTTAAGAGTTTACATGCAATGGCGTTTTATTAGTTTACATGCAATGGTGTTTTATTATTGTTTCAGTTCTCATGGCATTTTCATATGCAGTTAGGCTATGGTGTTTTGTACCGCTCACTGGTATAGACAATCATCACTGCAATGTTACATTTGGTGTTGCATTATTGGCGTCGGAAACTGTTGATACGTATATTTGGTTGTTGAGAGTTTTTCTAAAAGATGTTGGTTATCAACCAAAGTTGTTGTCACTGACCAAGGTCCAACAATGAAGAAGGCTATTTCTGCTGTATTTGTTGACACGAGGCATCGGTTATGCATGTGGCATGTGATGCATAAACTTTCTCTGAAGGTTGGTATGCTTATTTTTACCTTTGGCGTTTTAGGATACACTGCGTTTTAAAATACATGGCGTTCTGTACCTTGTTACTGTTTTTTAATTAAGCTTTGTCTTTGTGTAATATATATGTTTTATTATGTATGGCGTTTTCGTGTTATACATAGGTTGGTGTTAGGCTATGCAATTCCACCAATTTCAAAGAACGTATTTGTGATGTTGTATGGACGGATATTCTCACACCTGAAGAGTTTGAATCAGAATGGGAAGTGGTTATCAGAGAGTTCAATTTAGCAGATAATGACTGGCTATCTGATATTTTTGCACTCAGGGAATCTTGGATCCGTGCATACTATAGAATGGAAGAGATGTCGGGTCTTATGCGAACAACATCGAGGTCGGAGAGTGAGAATCATTTTTTGGTCAAGTGTGCAATTCAAAAGCTACTCTTGTTGAGTTCATGACTCATTACGAAATTGCAATAGAAGCACATCGTCACACGCACCGGAAAAATGATCATGAATCTCGATACAAACGACCCCAGTTGAAGAGTAATTACCAATTGTTGGAAGGCCAAGCTGTTGACATATACACAAAGAGTATTTTTTGTGACGTTAAAGTTGAGCTAATTGGAATTGCGGATTGCATAAATCAACGTTACGAAGATCAGCCTGATGGGTTTGTTAAGTTTTACATAAATGACTTCCAGCAGCCTTGTACATCCTTATTTGGGGTAAACAATGGCGTTTTGTTTTTATATGGCGTTTTCTGTGCATGGCGTTTTATCATATGCAGTTGTGTTTTTCTAATTTTTTTAGACAAACATTCTCTGCATGGCATTATAGAGATATTATTTTTGGCGTTTTTTCAGGTAATGTACCGTAAATCTGATTGCACATGCAGTTGCTCATGCAGGCGTTTTGAGCGGGTTGGTTTGCTATGTAGACATATATTCTATGTTTTGAGAATTATGGACATTAGGGAATTTCCAAAACAATACATTTTGAATAGATGGCGCAAAGAGGCTTCCCCAAACTGCTCTCCCGAATACTCAATTAGTTGTGAATATATGACCGAGCTTGAACCCGATGTGCAAAGTATGATGCGAGATATTATTTTTTCAACGGAATGTTCTTTGAACCGTTTATCTGGTAATAAAGAGGAGTTATCCTTATACAAGGATCATGTTCAATCTTATATGAAGAAGGTTCAAGATATGCAGATTGTTGCTCCTCCCGCTAGTACTAGGGATAGATTTGCCGAGATAACCGGTCAATATAAAAACGACAAGAATCCGATAAGAGTCCCTGTTGGGTATAAATCCAAAGGTTCTGGTTCTCGGAAGCGCCTGAAATCTAAACAGGAGATAGCAATCGAGAAAAAGAAATCAAAGTTGAAACCCGGGGCCAAAGAAAGACAGTGTTAGAACTGCAAAGGCTATGGACACTACGCATCGACATGCAAACAGGCCGTAATTAAAAGAAGATCGACAAGGTCTTCGAGAGCTAGTGAAGAGTAGTTTGGCGTTTTGTATTTTTCATTCTTACAGAACACGCACAGATGGTCTTCGAGAGCCAGTGAAGAGTAGTTTGGCGTTTTGTATTTTTCATTCTTACAGAACAGACACAGATCTCAGTTTAGCGTTTTACATCATCATTTATACATCATTTTTTCCACCTTTTTGACCTATTTGTTCATAACATGTTATTTCGAAGTTACATAACAAACAATATAAGATCGGACAACCAAATAAAACGCCAAAAAAAAAACAATGCCACTAAATAAAACTACCATAAACCTCTAATTTTAGTCATGCTAAACTCAATAATGTTTTGCTAAACGAAATGGATAACATTGTTAATCCTCAGTCAAGAAAGATGTCTAACAATGTTGTCCATCCCGTTCAGCTAAACTTTATTGAGAACAAAACTGAATATCAATGAAATGACGTTTTTGAAATTTTGTGGTTTTTGTATGTTTTGGCGTTTATATTGAGGATTTTGCCCATTATATCGAGCGAAAGTTTACTGAGAAAATAGTGTATCTCAAAGAAACATGGATTGGAATCTTTGATATTTGGGTTTTTTGACGTTTCTAAGATGAATGGTATAGAGTAAAATATGGCGTTTGGGGTTTTGGTGTGGTTATTAGTAGGTCTGAGAGGTTGTTTATATAGGAGGTTTTTGGCGCGTATTTTAGGCGTGATTTTTATTATAGTAAATGGTAGTAATTAAGTTTCGTCGTTTCAGTACTGTTTGTTCAGCTTTATCGGTTAAAAACAAAGTTTGGCGTTTTATATCTAATGGCGTTTAGATTAGGATGAAGTGTGCTATGTGGGTTAAGGCGGGATTTTAATGGCGTTTTATTCATGAGTTTGGCGTTTTGTTTGGAGAAGTCAAAAGACCATTTTACACTTAATGAAACGCGCCACACTAATAAAAGTGATGTTATTTACGAAAACGCCACCGCGTCATCTAGTCCATAGATTGTTTTGATCTGACGATCCATAACCGTTCTCTCCATTCACACACTTTCCACCGTTTTCTCTAAATCCTGACCCTATATATATATATATATATATATATATATATATATATATATATATATATATATATATATATATATATAGGGAGGGGCTTATGTGAGAACCACCCTTATTGTGAGAACCTTGAGAACCAATGTGAACACAACCTAAAATAGCTAAAAAAACCTAACCCCCCTCCCAAAAAAAAACCTAAACCCCCCCCCCCCAAGCTAAATGCTAAAAAAAAAAAAACCTAAAAAAAACTAACCCCACCCCCCCCCCCCCCAAAAAAAAAAAAAAAAAAAACCTAAACCCCCCTCCCCCACCCCCCAAAAACCTAACCCCCCAACCCCCAAGCTAAAATGCTAAAAACTAAACCCCCAAAAAACCTAAAAAAAATTTCTGAATTTTTTAATATTTTTTATGTTAAAATCGCTACTTTTAGAAGCCAAAAAAATTTTTTTTTTTAAATTAAAAAAAAAAATTTTTTTTGGCTTCGAAAAGTAGCGATTTTTTTAATAAAAAATATTAAAAATTTCAAAAAAAAAAAAATTTTGTGTCATTTTTAGCTATTTTTAGGCATTTTTGGTGTGTTCACATTGGTTCTCGCGGTTCTCACAATAAGAGGTGGTTCTCGCATGATCTTCTCCCTATATATATATATATATATATATATATATGAAACGCGCCACACTAATAAAAGTGATGTTATTTACGAAACGCCACCGCGTCATCTAGTCCATAGATTGTTTTGAACTGACGATCCATAACCGTTCTCTCCTTTCCACCGTTTTCTCTAAATCCTGACCCTATATATAAATGAGAACGCTAAATATTGTGAGAACCATGAGAACAAATGAAAAAACCATGAGAACTTGGTCAAAAACAATTCAAATTCAAAAAATTTTTCTACACTTATCATTATTATTCGAATACAATGTTAGAAATTCAATTTACACGTTTAAATTTACGTGAATTCATAAATAAAGAAAATTTACACATGTGTAAGTTTGCCATTTACACATGTGTAAATCTGCTATATTTACACATGTGTAAAAAATCTAAAAAGAATGATTTTGAAATGAGAAATGAATTATTTGATGTTATAAATTCTTGTTCTGATGTTGTATCTTAATTACAATGAGCTTTGTATAAAAAAAATTGGTTTTGATTGTTTTTTCATTCGTTCTCACGGTTCTCGCAATATTTAGCGTTCTCAAGATAACCTTCCCCTATATATATATATATATATATATATATATATATATATATATATATATATAGGGAGAGGATCATGAGAAAACTAGATATAAATGAGAAAACTAGAAAACTAACTAAAATCCACTAAAAAGGAGGGGGAGGGAGACTTTTAATGAAGGAGGGGTAAAATTGGAACAAAAAATATATAAATTTTCAAACATTTCCCATTTCTCCATACGTTATCATTTTAAAACAAAAATGGCACCATAAGATCACAAATTTTCTTATCTTTCATTCAAGTATATTCGAGCATATTTTTTATGACATAAAAAAAGATTTATGGTGTCGTCTTGTTTTCTACACTATTATTATAGTAGTGCACATGTGCAATGTAACATGTACTACAATTGCATTACATGCTTAAAATTAGTTTTTTCAGTCTAGTTTAGCTTTTAGGGTTAGTTTTTTTGGAGGTTTAGGATTAGGTTTTTGGGTGTGGAGGGAGGGGGGTTTAGGTTTTTTTTGGGGGGGGGGGGGGGGGTGGGGGGTTTAGGTTTTTTTTCGGGTTTATGTTTAGGGTTAGTTTTAGGTTTTTGGGGGGTGGGGGGTGGGGGGTTTAGGTTTTTGGGGGTGGGGGGTGGGGAGGTTTAGGTTTTTGGGGGGTGGGGGAGGGGGGTTTAGGTTTTTTTTTTGGGGGGGGGGGGTGGGGGGTTTAGGTTTTTTTCGGGTTTATGTTTAAGGTTTAGTTTTAGGTTTTTGGGGGGTGGGGGGGGTTTAGGTTTTTGGGGGGTGTCGGTGGAGGGTGGGTTAAGTGGTTTAGGCTTTCCGTATTAGTGCACATGTGCAGTACAACAAAAAAAAAATTTCTTTTTTTTTTTTTGAAAATTTTTTTCCATACATATAAAGTAGCGATTTTTTATTAAAAAATTGTAAAAAAAAAAATTTTGGTATTTTTTTAGGTTTTTTTAGTTAGTTTTTTGGTTTTCTCATTTAAACTAGTTTTCTCATGATCCATCCCCTATATATATATATATATATATATATATATATATATATATATATATATAGTGGAGGGTTCAAATAAGAAGAAATTCTTTGTAAGAAGAAAAAAGAAGAAATTTCAACCAATAGGAATGCTTCATTAGACTTCATTCAATATTTGTACTTAATGTAACTATAAGGGTATATTAGTAAACTTACATACATCATTAATTGGTAGTTTCATCTTTAATAACTAACTATATTAAATTTGTAACTTATTTTTAAGATATATATTTTTCACAAAAAATAAAAATAAAAATTCATTTATAGTGTAGGATAAATACGAGGCGTGTAGGATAAATTACGAGTTGTGTAGGATCAATTTCAATATGTGTAGGATAAATTTCGAAATGTGTAGGATAACTTTTGATATGAGATGAGAAAAAAACTATTTAATGTTTTACAATTGTACCCTTTTATTCTTTTTCTTCTCAAATTAACCTTCCCATATATATATATATATATATAGGTAGAGGTTCAACTAAGAATTTAATCTTCCCTAAGTTTCCTAAGAAGCAATCTTGAGCTTACATGTGGCAATCTCATTAATTTAGGTGAAAGGGTAATATTGGAAAATGTAAATTTCAAACAGATCTGTACTTAGTTTTAATCACACGATTTTCATTCCTTCTTTCATATTTTTCATTCATTCATTCATTGAGCTTCATCATCTGACCACATCTAATTCAATCGTTTTCATCATCTGACCACATCTAAATCAATCGCAAATCTCAATCTCAATCCTGTTGAATCGTTCATCGTTTTCATCGATTTGCCGGTACCTGCGAGATTGAGATCAATCCTGCTGAATCGTTCATCGTTTTCATCGATTTGCTGGAACCCTAGCTCCTCTGTTCATTCATTGATTTGCTGATTTATCCTCCTCTATTTTAATGATGTCTACTACTGTCGATGGTAAAATACCTTCTAGTTTTAATTTCATCTACTTTTTAGGTTTTTAGTTTTGATCTAAGTTGTGCTGGTTTTTATTTAAAAGTGTAGTTCTGAAGTTGTGCTGGTTTTTTGAAGTTGTGCTGGTTTTTTTATATTACATCATATTTTAAAGTGTAGTTTTGTAACGTTGTGCTGATATCTTTATTTTGTGCTAGTTTGCCTGGTAAAGTTGTGCTTGTTTTTTGTGCTGGTTTATTGTAAAGTTTGTGCTGATATCTTTTATTTGTTCTGGTTTTTTGATTTGTTCAGGAGTTCGTATCTGTCCAACTACTGGTAATCAGTATTATACTCCTATTGTTCCAGATTCTTCCAAACCTGTAGTTGGTATGCATTTCCAGTCAATTGATTCTGCCTTTAATTTCTATAAGAAGTATGCTAAGTTATCTGGGTTTGAGGGTCGAAAGCATACTCAATCTTCAAAAAATGGTGTTGTGATTAGAAAGTACTTTGTTTGTGCGAAAGAGGGTTCAGCGACATCCTGTGCTGTTGACACGGTAAATGATAGTGTTGGTGCTGATAAAAAGTTAAATGACCGAAGGAGGAGACCTTCTAAACGTACCGGATGTAAGGCACACATCCGTATGTCTTTAACTCCAAAAAATACTTATAGAATTTCTCATGTATTTGAGGAGCATAATCATTCTTTTGTTGATGAAGAGGATTATCATCTTTTAGCTTCGTCTAGAAAGTTGACATTCACTGAAGAGCAACTGCTTTCTGATTTTTCTGAGATGAATATTGGTCCAGTTAGGGCATTCAACCTTATGAGAAAGATTCGTGGTGGATTTGATAAGGTTGGAGTGACGTCTACTGATTGTAAAAATTTTAAAAGAGATATTAATTTGTTCATTGGAGAGTTTGATGTGGACATGGCTGTCCAACGTCTTATGAAGAAGAAGCTGTATTTGCCGAATTTTTCTTGTGAATTTTATTGTGATGAAAAAGGTTCTCTTGCTGGATTATTTTGGGCTGATGAAGAAATGAAACTGAATTATGAGGTCTTTGGGGATGTTATGTCTTTTGATGCTACGTTCCGTACGAACAGGTATTTTATTCATTTTTTGTAGATCATTTATTCATATTTTTATTAAACTAGCACAATTCAGCAAGCAGTTGTAATATAATCAATTCAATTTTTAGGTATGACTTGGTATTTGTTCCGTTCACTGGAATCGATAATCATCATCACAATGTCACGTTTGCTGGTTCTTTGTTAGCATCTGAAACTGCTGAATCATATAAATGGCTTCTTCAAAGTTTTTTGAAGGCTTTTGGTGTTGCACCTAAGGTGGTTGTGACTGATCAGGACGCTGCAATGAAAATTGCCATCCGAGATGTTTTCCCAGATACCAGACATCGTTTGTGTATGTGGCATATAATGATCAAAGTTTCTGAAAAGGTAACTTTCTTAAACCAGCACAGTTTTACAATGTTATAATTTTTTAAACCAGCATAAATTAAACCAGCACACTTTTAGCATATAAACCAGCACACTTTAAACAATCCATTTAAACCAGGACACTTTAGCATATAAATCAGCACACTTTTAAACCAGCACACTTTGGCATATAACTCAGCACACTTTTAAACCAGCACACTTTCTTTAAACCATCACAGTTTAAGCATCATAGTTTAAGTTTATACATCAACTAGCACACTTTAACATATAAACCAGCACATTTTAGGATTTGTTTGCTGTTTTAATATACTAATTATTTTTTTTGTTATAGGTTGGTACTGAGCTATCACAAGACGAGGTTTTTAAAGAAGATATATGTGCTGTTGTATGGACTGATGCTCTTGAACCAGCACAGTTTGAGACACAATGGTGTGATTTAATGATTAAGTACAACCTTACTAGTAACAGCTGGCTGTCTGATATGTACAACCTCAGATCAGATTGGATTCCTGCATACTATCGTCATGAACATATGTCCGGTCTTATGCGTACAACATCTAGGTCTGAGAATGAAAATCATTTTTTTGGTCAATTAACCAACACAAAATTGTCATTAGTTGAGTTTTTGAGCCATTTTGATACTGCAATGGAATCTCAGAGGTTTAAGCGCAGCAAACGTGATCATGATACCAGATACACACAACCTGCCATGAAAACCAATTATGAATTGGAACGGGAAGCTGTAAAGATTTATACTCGGGGGATATTTTTTGATGTTCAAGAAGAAATTCGACTTGCTTGCAAGAATCGTATGTGCAGGCGTGAAGAAGAAGTTGGTGATTCAATTAAGTTTTATATTCTACAGGTCAATCTTCCCGGCCTTCATGAGGTATTTATTTATACCTTTAGTAGCACAAACATGTTCTGCTTTTTACAATACATTTTAAGTAGCACAGTGATTTATATTTACAATTAGAATTTTACATATATAAACCAGCACACTTTGTTATAAACTAGCACAATATAAAGCATTTGTTATTTGTGTAGGTTCTTTTTACTCCTAAGGATATGGTAATTAAATGCAGCTGCAACCGATATGAGCAGTATGGTTTGCTATGTAGGCATGCCTTTTGTGTTCTTCGTCTTTGTGGTATAAAGGAGTTCCCTAAAAAATATGTTATGGGACGTTGGACAAGAGATGTTGTTCCAAAAAAGACAAAAGTTTCGAGTTTTGATCAAAATGCTGCTGGTAATCAAGTTGAACGTGCTTCCAGCATTGTGCGTGAGATAATGACTGCAACTGAACATATTGTTAACCGTCTTGTTACAAATATGGACCTGTTATCGTTGTATAGAGACCAAGTGATCGAGTCGAAGTTGAAGGTTGATTCTGCTGACCTTCCTGCAGAATCACTTGACAAGAATGCAAGATTAGCTAATATTCTTCGTGCTGATCAGCCATGTTCATCGTCTTCTGCTACCATTCTTCCACCTAGTGGTATTAGAAACAAGGGGTGTGGTTCAAACAAACGCTTAAAGTCTTTTCGTGAGGTATCATCTTCAAGAATATCAAAGAAACCTAAAACTAGAGGTTGTTTGATATGTGGAGGTCATGGACATAATAGTCGGACTTGTAAGATGAAGACTACTGTTGCTGATTCCCAGAAGAGCAGTTAGTCGTGTGTCTTGGAAATCATGATATTTGGATTTGTTATTTTTTTTCATTTCAGTTTGGATTTCTTGTATTCTTGTTATGTTTACAACATTCAACCAGCACATTATTAGTTTTTGTTGATTTGTAAATGCAATTGTCAAGAATTTGATTTTTCAACATTCAATATACTGTTTAAAACCAGCACAATTTTAAAATTTGTTCTTTAAAACCAGCACAATTATAAAACCAGCACAATTTTAAACTTCTTCTATGAAACCATCACATATTGTCATAGTGAAACCAGCACAATATTAATTGTAAAACCAGCATAAAATTAACTTTCCTAATATAACTGTTAAAGCAGTACAATGTAATTGTTAAACCAGCACCATATTAATTGTTAAACCAGCACAAAATATTACAGACAACTACCAAACTAATGTTATATTGTTCAACCAACACAATCAATATTTCTTGTTCAATCTGTCATTGATTTTCTTTTCCGCATTTTTCTTGCATTCCTCTTTCTTTTCAGGCTCCATCTTCTCATACTTCTCTAACAGTTCCATCATTTCACCTTTCGCTAAGTTGATGTCGGATAAAAGTATTTTGCTTAAATACTTGTATCTCAATTCAACCAACTCTTTGTCTTGTTCCGGTGACTCTTTCGACAGCCCACTATCCCATTCCTTCTTGCTCACATGCTTCCCTGTGTATGTCTCCATGTGTCTCATTGCAAAGACACCACAATCTACAAAGTTCTTTTCCGTTTGCCACGACATTTTCATTATTTCTGGTTCCAAGGGCGACATCTTTGGGTGCATTGTTGGGTATTCAACTTCAAGGTAATCACATACAATTTCTTTCTGTAATTTGAAAATTTTCAAAATCAAAATCCCTAAGCATCACAAATATAATTAAAATAAACAGCACAGAATTAATGGGCATCAATATATTACCACTCTTTTAGCACGTGCCATTTTTTGTGCTTTTGCTTTCCCTTTCATGTTGTCTATAATCTTGATGTCTTCTCCCTTGAAATCAAAACATACAATGTAGTAGTGCTTGTTTTGTAGTATTGGAATGAACAACATGTCCACTTTCCTAATAGTTTCAAACCCGGTAGTCATCAATGTCGCGGCAATGTTTTCTCTTAAATTTTGTGTGCAGGTCTTTTTGTTCAGTTTTGGTTTGAAATTGTTTTCTCCCTGCACAGAAACCAGCACAATGTGTTATAAACCAGCACCAGCACAATGTGTTATGAACCAGCACAATAATAGCATTTCATATATTAGACTAACCAGCTATTAATAAAACATTAATATTTCAAAACCAGCACAATGTGTAATAATCCAGCACATTTTGTTAAATGTGCTTTTTCTAATCTGTTATTAAAACCAGCACATATTAGAAAACATACCAGCATGTTGCATGGGCAGAAAACTCTTGCCGGTGAACCTTTGCTTCTGTAGACCTCTTCACTGTTTAGTACCAATGACCAAGCTGTTAGGACTTGGACATGTATGTATAAGTTCGGGTGAAGCGACTCCAGAAATACCCTTGAAAGGTTTGTGCTAAATGCTGTCTCAAATATAAACACCCTGCATTGTTGTAATACACATTAGTTTAAATACTTATTTTTATCCAATTAAGATTTTGTTGGTTTTTATACTTACCAGGGGTCGTCAACTGTCGAGAACATCCATTCGGCTATCCTTACTTCAATTTTTTCAGTTTTTGTTTTTATTTGTACAACTCGCTGCATATATGGTGAACATAAAGGTTCGGCAGGGTGAGTTGTACGTTTGCTTTGTCTTTTTTTCTTCTGGTCTCCGGCGTTTAGGTCTTCACCTATGAATTCTTGTTTTTCACTGTCTTTTTTGGTTTCCTTTTCTGGTGTTTTAAAAACCTCTCCTTGCTGTGCTGGTTGACCAGCAGCCTCATTTCCTTCTTTCTTTGCTGGTTGACCAGCAGTGTCACTTTCTCCCTTTGGTGGTTCATTAGCATCTTCACCTCCTTTCTTTGTTGTTTCCCCATCAGGTTTACCATCTTTAGCCTTTTCTCCACCTGCATCCTTTTCTTCTTCACCACCAACTCCATGATCAGCACCATCTTTTTTGCTGCTTGCTACTTGTTCTGCCTTTTCTATTTCTTTTATAATCTCTGGCCACATTGAACTGGTGATTCTGAAAGGAGTTGAATCAAATTGTGAGACCACCATTTTTTTTGTGATTGGGTAAGTTTAACTTCATTCCCTTCTTCCTTTTCATTCCCTCCTTCTGTCTTCTCTCCACTTCCTCCTTTTTTCTTTTCTTCATTCCCTGCTTCTGATTCTTGCTTCTCGAAATTGTACTTTTCACCATATACTACCAATCTTTTTCTCCACTCATCCACAGCATCCACAACCTCCTCACCTCTGTACTTTGTTAAACATTCTGCAATCATTTCGTGTGTTTCTTTGACATGCATGTCCAGCTCTTTTGTTTTGGATTTTATCAGACAAATCCATTCCTGAAAAGATAACCAGCACATTCTTTTTATAAAGTAGCACAAATTGTAAAAGTAGCACATTCTTTTTATAAAGTAGCACAAATTGTAAAAGTAGCACATTTTCCATTTTTATTTTTACATACACATGATAAAAGTTTACAATAAAAGTAGCACATTTCAAACTAGCACAGTTTTACAATCCATTTAAACCAGCACACTTTAGCATATAAATCAGCACAATTTCACATTCCAAATTCTAACATTAAACTAACATATACTAGGTATAAACTAGCACAATTTAACATTCCAAACACTAAATGTCATAAAAGTAGCACATATTTCAACAAATGTCATAAAAGTAGCACATTTTTTCAATAACCATCTAAACCAGCACTTTTTTCAGTAATACTACAGATAAACACAATAAAATAGAAATTACCACTCCAC
Organism: Helianthus annuus; assembly: GCF_002127325.2. Taxonomy (NCBI): domain Eukaryota; kingdom Viridiplantae; phylum Streptophyta; class Magnoliopsida; order Asterales; family Asteraceae; genus Helianthus; species Helianthus annuus. Next base: position 106,665,740 of record NC_035437.2, read on the forward strand.
TTGTTGGATTTGTAGGTGGAATTTATGAGAGTTTTTCCTGGGATTGTGGAATGTCCAAACTTTGTGTAATGTCTAGAGATTCTGGGAAGTCACTAAAGTAATGATTTCTAGCTTCATCAGTTTCCTTTGAGATTTTTTGATATGTGGGTAGAGGTTGTTCAGCTGGTGCTTTTTTCTTCATCTTCAGTTTTACTTTCAAATTCTTTCGTTTTTCATTTTCTTCTGTTTCACCAGTTGTTGCTGCTTTCAAACTTGTTTTCTTCTTACTCTTCACCACCTTTTGAGTAGGTGTTTGTGTTGTCAAGATGAGTTTCTGTGCTGGTTTCCCATCTTTTTCACTTCTCTTTCTTTTATTGCTTTCCACCACCGGACCAAGCTTTTTAATTGTATCATTTTTATGATACATTACAGCTGGTATCATCTTCTGTGTTGGATTTGTTCTTTGGTATGTATCATGAGCATAAACCAACTGATTGATTTACAAGTTAGTTTTTGTTATTATGTTTGATAAAAAACAATAAATATAGATCATTTTTAGATAACTACAACATACCACTAGAAATGTTATCGGTCCGATGTAATGTGCTGCTTTAGATTGGAACCAGCTTGTTGTCTTTCTGTTCAAGCAGTCGATCACGTAGCTGCACCAGTCAACATCCTTAATATCTACATCAGGTTGCAATGTTGTAAGGAATTTCATGTTGACGCTGCCACCGTGTGTGAGCTCTGCCATTATTGAGTTGAACATTACAAGAAAGTTCAGTTGAAATAGCCTTCCACTCTCCTTCTGTTCTTTCACAACATGAATAATATGATGCATTTTTGGCAGTTCATCATCAATTTCAAATTGATTTCTAAACTCTTCAACAACTGGATCACTCATTGATGGTTTAGTCACCTTAACCTTCACTTTACCCATTGGTATGCCAAGAACTTCTTGTACTAGGTTAGGTGTTATCACTACATTATGTGTACCTAGATTCAGTGTGTTGATTGTAGGTTCATAATTGTTAGTGAGCCAGTATCCTAGATCAGTTGGTATTTTTGTTATATCAAAGTTCTTCATGCTTTCAAATCCCATGTTATCTACTTCTGCTTTCTGTTCGTCAGATAACACTTGCATGAATTGAGCAAGGTTTTTTGGGCTGTTCCTGATTCTAATTCTTTTTTTCCGGTTTGTGGCAACAGCTTTTAGTGCTGCTTTTTGTTTCTTTTCCGGTTGTTCGAAGTCACTGTCTGATGAGCCTGCAAGTAATTTCAGAAGAAACATAGTAACCAGCACAAGTTATAAAGTGTACTATATATTAAAAAAACAATAACCAGTACCATTTTGATCATTTAATACATAATAAACCATGATTTTTATAATTCAAAACATCATTGTTACATAAGGTTCAGAAAAACATGATCATAATACATAACAGCATTGATAACATTAGAAAACTAAAACAAACAACATAAACATGATGATCATAGCAGGAGCTGGCTAGATTGCTACTTCCTTCCAAAATTCTTGACTGAGATTATAGGTTTTTCCTCATCTTCTTCATGTTTAGGTTGTAGGATGGGGATCTTTTGTTTTTCATCATCTTCTTCTTTTTTGGGTTGTACAACTGAGATTTCAGGTTTCTCATCAATCTCTTCTTTTATGGGATCTGAAGGTTCACCACCAGAAGTAGGATGATTGGTATAGCTTGGCCCCCAGATTGCTACTTCATTCCAAAATTTCGGACTCATATAATATTCCTTTTTTGTTGGTCTTACAACTTTTAGTGGAATGGGATGCAAAGGTTCATTATCAAAAGTAGGGATTGGTTCTCCTGGTTGTACAATTTGTAGTGGTTTGGGATTGTACAGCTCTGTTTTCACACACAAAAAAGCAACTGAAACTTATATTACTTATCTCCTGAATTTAAAAGTAGCACAGTCGGTAAAGCAGCACAGATTTGGAACCCAAAAAACCACTTGTGCTAGTTTCTTCTAAAACACTAAAGTAGCACAGACGGTAAACCAACTAGAATTTGTGCTAGTTTACTAGAAAACACTAAACCCTTTGTGCTAGTTTCTTCTAAAGCAATAAACTAGCACAGATAGTAAACCAGCACATATTTGGAACCCAAAAAACCAACTAGAACTTTGTGCTAGTTTCTTAAAAAACACTAAACTAGCACGGAAGTTAAACCAGCACCGATTTCAAAACCAGAAAACCAACCACAACTTTGTGCTAGATATTTCTAAAACACTAAACTAGCACATAGGTTAAACCAGCACAGAAAATAAACCAGCACAAAAAATAAACCAGCACTATTTCATTAAAACACAACGATCGATCTGTTTTATAAAATGCAGAACATGAATCAGTTTAGACATATTAAAACCCTAGAAATCTGTTCGTTTACAGATCCTTAACAAACCTTCGAAATCGTCATCAGGTTTTGTTTCTTTATGCTTCTGGCTTCTTGTAGATCTCTTAGAACCTGTGTAATCGATTTGATTTCGAAGAAACTTAGAAAAACCGTACAAAATTGAAACGAATACACCAAAATGCAAAAAAAAAAAAATGGAACGTACTCTCTGAATCCATCGTTGATGCTGTTTTTGTTGTTGTTTGTTCGATTTTCGTCTGTCTGATTGTCGATTTTAGGGGACGTTTGTTAGCGATTGGGAAGTTTTGAGAGAGAGTGAAGAAGAACTGTTTTTGAATCGTCAATAACTGCTTTGCTTTTTGTCCAGTACTATTTTTTTGTTTATGGCGAAAATACCCCCGCGCGTTTTATTTTGTTTACTTATCTAGTTTAATATTAGGGATCTAATCTGGTCCATTGGTTGTTTAAAAAAATGGTGTAGATTGCTTCTTAGGCAACTTAGGCAAAATAGGCTTCTTAGGGGAACCGCCCCCTATATATATAGAGTGACAAGTGTCTAATAACCTAAAACTAAACCCACTACATCACCACCAAAAACCTAAACACCCACCCCCCACCTCCCCCCCCCCCCCCCCGGGCAAAAAAAAACAAAAAAAAAAAACTATACCTCACAAAAAAACCACCAAAAAACCTAAACCCCCCCCCCACCCCCCAAAAAAAACCTAAAAAAACCTAACCCCCCCCCCCCCCCCCAAAAAAAAAAAAACTAAACACCCACACCCACCCCCCCACCCCCACCCAATAACCTAAACCCCCACCCCCACCCCCTCGGCAAAAAAAAGGGGGGGGGGGTGGGGGTTTAGGTTTTTGGTGGTGGTGGATGTTTAAGGTTTTTTTTGTAGTGGGTTTTTTTGTGTAGTGGGTTTTTTTAGGTTATTGGACACTTGTCACTCTATAAATCCTTCTTACACTTGTTACAATTAGGATCCTTTGTATTTGATCCTAATCCTACATACCATAATAGATGAAAACAACATAAAAAGAAAACAAAAGATATAGATCTAGAACTGCTGCTGCATCATCATCATCATCCTAATCCTCCTCAGATCCCTACTGCACATGATATGGTTGAACCCCCTCCATACCATTGGGCCCTGCCTGCGGCTGTGGCTGAAAAGAAGACGGGACTCCCAGACGCAGACCCTCCATAATGAACCGCATACCATCCTCTATCCGCCTCATCCCCTGCTCATGCGCCAGTCGACTCTCCTCCATAACCTGCCTCACACCAACAAACTGCTCATCCACATACCCATGTAAATCCTCGAACCCAGTCTCCATCCTGTCATACAAAGACTCCAACGTAAGTAGGTCCGGACGAGGCTCTCTTAGAGGATACTGACATCCTGGTAAGTCATAACGAGTCACCGGCACCTGATAACGGACCGGTATGGCAGACTGCATCGAAGCTGCAGCATCAGAATCTGGCGGCGGCGGAACCTGCGGACCCTGTCTGATACGTGACCAAGTAGGTGGCTGATCATAAGTAACAATGGCAGCAGATTGTAGATCCCTCAAACTCATAAAACAGGGAACCGGTTCCTCTCTCATTGGCTCTCGTGGGTATCTAGTAAACACCCAAGGCTCTCAGCTAACCATGTAACATACGGCCCACATTAAACCCGGGCCCCCGGTCCACCTCTCCATGGCCTCGTCATCGACCATGCGAACACACTTGCCAGATTCGCTGGCCTCCTCTCAACCATACACAACAAGCAAAACAGACCAACTTGGTTCACCTTGTTATCACCCTGATGTCTGTCTACCTACTAACGTAGCTGCCATGATCTTGTGCAGAAATCGGTGAACTGGATCGGTGATATCGGAGGCTACCATATTATTTGAATAAGGAACAGTGGAAATTTGGCCCAGAATCTCACCAACTCATCTTTCATCAGACCCAGGTGCCTGTATCTCCTCCTCGGTATAAAATCTAGTAGCCACCGCAAACTGAGGTATCGTCATCTCATACACCTTCCTACCCAGTGAAAAGGACACCGCATCCTTTTCCTCGTAACTACCTTGCTTGTATTCAAATGTGGCGTGAAACTCTAACGTGAGCTCCTTATATTGAGGAGCGTCGCAATCCAAAACCAACCTAAACTTTTCCCCCAGTAACTGCTCAATTCTCTCCCGTTACCCAGACAGTCCACCATATCCCAATCAATCCTCCTATATGGTAGCAGATCTACCGTAATCAACTCCGCCAACCGAGCCTGCTCATTTGAGTTCAAAGCAAACTGTAGCAATGGGCTATCTTTTAGCCGTGTACTTTGCCCATGAGGAACACCCGCCGACCTATACTCAATCTGACGTTTTCCAAAATCGGATGGCAAAGGTAGGGTTTCACCCCTAGGACGTGTCTGCGGCCCTCGTTTCCTTCCAACCGCTCCTGAAGCTGATCCTTCACCTGACATCCAGTAAAATGGTTCAATTAAATAGCACAAAACAGGAAAGATCATTAGTAACACAAGCTATTTTTTGTATTTTTGGGTTTTTTAATTTTTAAGAATTTTTCTATTTTTTCTAATTTTTTTATTTTTATATTTTTATTTTTTTTATATATATACGGAAAAACGGCCGTATAGCATTTCATTCGCGACAGATATTCAAAAACAACGTTTACAACGTGAAAATGGGTGTTTGTTTGCAAAACATTATCAATTTATAACCGAACCTCGCCCGAATGGAGATTGAGTGCGGGCGAGTGGTGTCGTCTTCAAATAAGCAAGACATAACCTCAAAAGACACTAACACGACTCAATAATGACTCGAAAGACACAAAGGACGCTAGACTAGACACGAACTAGACGCGAACTAAGCTAGACTCAATAGCACTACCTCCTCCCGGCACTTTAATTGCCGTCAATTAATACCCAAGTGCCGAACAACCTAATTGAGTCCTAAACCGAACAATGTTCAAAACTTTAGTGTGGAAGCAATGGAAACGGGTCAAAGGTTAGTTAAAAATCTCATTTTTATAGCAAAAACTATCAACCCGTATCCCCACACTTAATGTTGAACTATAACCAAACCGAGCCAGCCGCAGAACATAAACAATCAGACCCAAACCGCCCTTCATAACCCGTATGCAACTTCACAACCAAACATATATTGAGTCCGAGCTCATAATAGAAAAGTTTAGGCGTCAAAAGTTTAACGCAACTCTAAAAAAAACTTCTTTATTAATTCAAACAATTTCAACGGAAGCTCAATTTACTTTCAAGAACAGAATTTTAACATCACCCAAACCACGCTATCCCCACACTTATTTCTGTCCGAAGCAACAAAACACAACCAACCCGTACCATCCGCAAACATATGACCTTTTGATACCAACCCAGCCGTCCGCAACCAATACTAAGCAAATATCAACCCAACCAAACCTCCCGCAACCTGTGAACATCCTAAAAATAACCTAAAACAGTACTAACACTTGACCCAACACCTAAATATGGAATAAAAACTACTAAAACTGAAACACGAGAATTGCAAGAAGACATACCTTATCGTCGAATTATATGCAGAAAACTATGAGAATCGACTAACCCTCAGAAAACCACTTCGAATCTTGTGTGAACTGTATGAAAAAATGAACTTTTGGGGGGCGATTGATGATGGAGGTGATAATATTTGATGATTTTCAAGTGATTTATGTTAGTGATGGTGAAAATCGGAGGTATATAGTGGTGGTTTTGATGTTGCCGTGGTTAGGTCAAAATATGCAGAATTTGGAGATTAAAAGGTTTAAGCTGCGTCACCGGTCTCTCGCCAGCCGCGAAAGAGAATAGGTTGTAGGTCGCGTCCCGTTTGTGGTTAAGTCCGGACTATTTTAAATCGTTGTAGACTCATTAATAGATTTAACGTTGTTTACTTGAATGATTTATAACTATTTAATTGCATCGATTAGTTCATCAACTACATTTGTTTGATATAACTTTATTTTACAGAAAATGAGAGTTTACAGCAACTACTGTAGAGTTGAAATTTAACCCTTAAATAGATTTAACGTTGTTTTTGGTTCCGAACTATTGGTTACAAGAAACTAGAACTGGAAACATTTTCAAAGTTCAAAATAATTTTGGTTTTTTTTATATTTCAACAAATTTGTTTTTTTTTTTTGGTGTTCGGGACTTTTACATGAATTGTCTTATGTGTCACATTTTAAGCAAAAGGTATAAGTGTCTATAGGGGTGCAAACGACCCGAGCGGCTCGTGAGCCACTCGAGATTGGCTTGAAAAAAAGCTCGGAACGAGCTGAGCCTTATCGAGCCCGAGCCTGGTCGAGCTCGGCTCGCTTGCACCCCTAGGTGTCTATACGTTTTTGTAGTTCTTTGCTTAAAATTTGTTTTGTATTGAACGTCTCTCTATATGTAATATTTGTGTATACACTTGTTAGGGATGGCAAAAATGCTCGAGCCCGACGGGTATACCCGAAACCCGGCACAAATGGGACGGGTATACTCGATACCCGATGGGTATTGGGTCGGGTATGGTATTAGTTTTAAAAAATTTCGCGAGTATGGGTCGGGTATGTGATTAGGTGATACCCGACCCGATTACCCGAAACCACATACCCGTTTACCCGAACTATATACCCGATCATATACCCGAATTTTTTTTTTTTTTTTTTTTGGTAAAGGGTTACCCCGATGAATTTTATAAATGAACCAAATAAGTACAAGGATGTGTCAAAGCGACACACCAACTAGACTTGGCATACCAAGACTAGGAACACCAAACAACAAGACCAACCAAACAACCCAACCAAAAGTTAACAAACAAAGAAGCAACCATGGCCGAAAAAACAAACAACCTAGGCCAAAATTAAAACAAGACAAATAAACTTCTAGCCAGGATCAGCTTCATCATCCTTGCTATCATCAATCTTCCAGATTCTAGAGATCCTCCTCCTAGCAGAATCCACTCGAAACTTGAAACCCATAAGCGGAAACCGAACCGAACTTTTGATCTTTTCAGCAACTTGCAGCACGGTCAATTGGTTAGAGCTAAAAAGCTGGCTGTTCCGCTCTTGCCAAATATAATAAGTAGCCGCAGCTACCAGCAATTTACACACCAACTAGACTTGGCATACCAAGACTAGGAACACCAAACAACAAGACCAACCAAACAACCCAACCAAAAGTTAACAAACAAAGAAGCAACCATGGCCGAAAAAACAAACAACCTAGGCCAAAATTAAAACAAGACAAATAAACTTCTAGCCAGGATCAGCTTCATCATCCTTGCTATCATCAATCTTCCAGATTCTAGAGATCCTCCTCCTAGCAGAATCCACTCAGAACTTGAAACCCATAAGCCGAAACCGAACCGAACTTTTGATCTTTTCAGCAACTTGTAGCACAGTCAATTGGTTAGAGCTAAAAAGCCGACTGTTCCGCTCTTGCCAAATATAATAAGTAGCCGCAGCTACCAGCAATTTACACACAATGTCATCAATTTTCTTAGAATTAGAATGTCGATCAACCCATCCCATTAAAGACTGCCATGTGTTATCTACACTCTCCAAGTTCACCATACTCTTCATGTTAGTCCAAACTTGATTTGCAAACGCACATTGAAAAAACAAATGGTCTCGGCTATCTCGATCATGTTTGCACAATGGACAACACATAAGATTGAGATTCGTTGCACTACCAGCTTCCCAAACCGCCAACCTATCCTGAGTTTTTAGTTTATTCCGGAACACTAACCACATATGAAAGGAGTGGCGAGGAACACACTGAGAGAACCAAACCATGTTTGCCCAGGTCACATGATTATCTCTAGTCCGAATCGTATTCCATACTTGAGCCGATTCAAAATCTGCAAAGTTCCCATCCAAATCTTTTCAAGTCAGACGATCAAGAGCATCACCAACCAGCTGAGGTGTTTGAATGCTTATTAAGACCGGAAACAAATCTAACCAAGATTGGGGCCATCTCCAATGCCCATTCGCATCAATAACATCAGCAACCGAAGACTTTAAATTGAAACCCGCATTAGCTATAGATCGAGGAGTGATAAAGGAGCTAAGAGGACTCATAGGGCACCAATTATCACTCCAAACATTAGTTTGCAAACCACTTTTGAGCAAAGACCATATGTGAGGCCGCATAATACAACGAATAGACAATATTTTCCGCCAACCCCAACTCATGCTCCCTCGACAAGGAACCTCCCAAAAACTTCTCCCTTTTAGCTTGTACTCGTGAATCCATTTCACCCAAATAGATTCCCGTTTAGTTATAATACTCCAAACATGCTTAGCCATAAGCGATTTATTGACATCAGAAATACTCCGAATTCCCAAACCACCTTCTTTTTTGGGCAAACACACATCTTTCCAAGCAACTTTAGCACGGATTCTACCCTCCGATCCCGCATTCCACAAGAATCTACGAATTCTTTTCTCAAGCTCATTGATAACTCGAGTGGGAATAATGAAAACTGAGGCCCAATAAATATGCGTAGATGAGAGAACCGAGTTTATAAGTTGCAATCGGCCAGCGAACGATAACGACTTGGTCATCCAGTTAGCAATCTTCTTGTCCATTCGTGTGACACCTGTGTCACTACGACCATCATACAAATGCAAATCCAATGAAATATTGTGTTTCATACATGGGATTTGTATATATACCAGTGTTGTAAAAGTCGGATTCCAAGGCCGAGTACTCGGCGAGTACTCGGTCCTCGGAACCCCTCCGAGGCGACTTCCTCCTATGCGGACTCAATTAGTCGGCCTCGGTCAAACTCGGCGCCTAGTCGGCCTAGTCGGCGCCTAATCGGACGTAGTCGGAAAGAGTCGGCCTAGTCGGTCAAAGTGGTTTGTTGACTTTTAATTAGTCAAAATCGGTCAAAATCGACCTACTCGGCCTTGTACTCGGATTACTCGGCCTTGTACTCGGACTACTCGGACTTGTATTCAGAATATTTGAACTTTAAACATGTTTCATTTTAAATTATACTCAGTTGACATGAATTATGCTTATTTTTAACATATGTATAATATATAACAATTAATTTTCTTTATAGTTACCATGTCCGCGTACTCCCCGAGTACTCTCCGAGTACTCCAATTACTCCCAACTCCCCAGTCGGCCAACTAGAGACCGCCTAGTGACTTTTACAACACTGATATATACCCGAATTTTTTAATTTATATTTTTCATTAACCTTTGTCTATTAGTGATTTATTTTAGTATGTTCATAATGTGAAAAAATATATTTTATTTTGAGTAAACTTCCGTTTTGCTCCCCGTGGTTTGTTCACTTTAATGGTTTTGCCTCAAACCTTTAAAAATAGTCATTTTCCTCCAATAGTTTGCTATGGTTTTTCCAATTTGCTCCCTGCCTCTAACTCCATCCAAATTGTCCGTTTTTCCATTTTGCTCCTGGTAGGGAGCAAAATGGAAAAACCATAGCAAACTATTAGAGGAAAATGGCTATTTTTAAAGGTTTGGGGCAAAACCGTTAAAGTGACCATACCACATGGAGCAAAACGGAAGTTTACTCTTTTATTTTAGTATATGTATTTGATAATAGTATTTATATTTTGTATGTTGTGAAGTATATACATATAAGTGTATAAGTATAATAACGTTATTATTAATTTATGATAAAACTTATGTTTGTAATGGATTTTTTTGTATATAATAGTTGTTGTATAAATAAGATTATATAATAATTATAATAGTAAAGAAATGTATTTGGAAATCCCAACGTATATCTTTTAACGAACTAATGGGTATACCCGATACCCGCGGGTATACCCAATACCTGTCGGATAATTACCCGACAAATACGCGACGGGTATTGGGTCGGGTATGGGACACGATTTTACAACCGGGTATGGGTATGAGATTACCCATACCCGCCTATTACCATCCCTAACACTTGTTTAATTTGCAGTGGTCAAATTGTTTTACCTATGGTTAGTACACATTTAAAGTCTTTAATTTGAAAATAACCTGTGTTTTTAAGATGACAATTTCAAAATGTTGCTTTTTTCTGATGTGAAACATTATTGAACTACCAGAGAATCACGATGCAAACGAAGAGGTATTAAGGCAATATGACATGAACATGATGTATGGGCCATGTGTTGGGATGAAGAGAATTGACCGCTGGAACAGGGCTTCTTCACTGGGGCTGAGCCCGCCTGATGATGTTTATCGTCTCTTGACGTCTGCTCAGTGGCAAAGCTTGAAAAAAAAGTTCGGGGGGTCGGAAGGTAACGGACCTAAAAAAAATTTCTATCACGTAGTTTCGAGGTATATGTTCGGGTCGGACGTCGGTGATTCAATTCGGGTTTGGTCGGGTCAAACATTCATATCAAATAAAAACGTTCTCAAACATTAAAAAAGAAGTTATCATTTTATTCTTCCCCATAACATAATCTAATAACAAAACAAGTAACAAATCACCTTAAATTTCAAACTCTAATTTCTATCTAAATCAAATCACAATAAGATTAAACAAATAAAATTTGACATAGTTATAGAAAGATTCAACAAGTTTAGGGCAAAAATTCGGACCAATTTCACCCCTAATTTCAACCTAAATCACATAAATTGCAGCCCTAAATTAAACCTAAAGATAAAAAAAAAACACATACCTTTAACCTTATGAATATTGAAGAAGTCGAACAAGAGTACAAGACCACAACAACGAGCAGCGTTTTGGCTTCTATTCTCGAACAAGAAGCTGAAGTCGAACAGTTCTGGAACCTGCGTTTTCCCCCCTTCTACAGTTCTAGCTTGTGGTTTCTGTTCTTCTGGTTGATGTCCCAAAGTAAACGAATTTGGGTTTTTTTTTTTTTTTTTGGATATGGTGGGCTTTTAAGTTGGGCTATATAATGATTTGATTTGGGTTATATAATATACATTCTAGTATTCTACCAAATATAATGATTTCGGCTATAATATTTGGGCTAATTAAGTATTTTATTTGGGCTATATAAATAAAAAAATTAAAACCGGGGGGTCGAAAACGTATATACCTAATTTTTTTTTTATAAAACAGGGGGTCGAAAACTTATATACCTACAAAATCCTATACGAAACGTACATATATAACACTACTGATCGAAAAGTTCAGGGGGTCGGGCGCCCCTCCCCGCCCCTTAAATCCTGTGCCCCTGCGTCTGCTGCAAGTGAGGTTTGTGCCGACTCCTTGTGAGATGCTCGTGTTTGACCGTTGTAACAAGTCAACAAAAGACACACAATGTGTGCTATTAGGCTTTGTTGTAGTAGTCCAAAAAACCTTTTCTGTTTGTTGCCCTGTACAGTCTCTAGCTGTCTAGGGTGGTTTGTCATGCTATGTTGATCTTGTTGGTTAATCGTTATGTTTTAAGCTAAGTATCAATGCTTTTGATTTATCTTTTTTTTGCTTAGTTTTGTTTTATAACAATTGGGTTTCTGTTCTATGGGTATGGATTTAAAAGTAGGCTAGCATGGCGTTTTCATATCCGTTTCTTTCGATGGCGCGCAAAATTATGTGTTTTGTGCTTAATTTGAAGCCCGTGTTTGTATATATGTTTTAAAAAATGGTGACTTATGTCTCTTTTTCCATTTATAAAATTTTTCGACCTGATTAAAAGTTTGATTGTAGATTCACACGAGAAAGACTTACTTTTTATCGATAAGACGCATGCGCTATACCGTCGAGTTAGGTTGCATCGGTTGTTAGCCCCGCATGGGAATCAAGAAGGAGCACGTTGTTGTTGTTATATAGAATGAGATGTTTTCAATGGTTGATGTGTCATGTGTGAGATTGGATTTGCAATTCGGTTTGGACTGATGAAAATCGACGACATGAATTGGTTCTTTGTTCCAGATAGTACCAATAGTATAACTTTTTTCTAAATGATTAGGTTCACAGGAATTCTTGCAATACACACCAGTCTCTTTGTTAAAGAGAACAAAAGTTATACTATTAGTTTAATACTTTATATTTTCTAACTTACGATTTACAAACCACAAATTGTTTTCGTATCAAATGGTTAGTTCATACATTTTTTAGCATCAGTCTTCAACATATCTCAGTGAAAATGTTACATGTACAAGGAACTAAAGGACCATTTTTCGATAGTAGTTTTACTAGTCTTCCACTTCACGTCTCCTTTTTGGGTTCGAGTTTTAGGCCCTTGGGGATACAGGATGATCGTAAAGAGTCAAAATTGTACAAACCGCTTGTATTACAAGCCCTTGAAACCAGTAAAATGACTTTAAACACTAATCATGCACACTGCTTGTAGTACAGAGCCTTGAAACTGGTAAAATTGTTATATGTCACTTCAAACATGTGATGCGGGTGCAACACTAAAGTATCCACTTACAATAAACACCAATACGAAGGTGGACATCAGAAATGTTATCAAAGATCCTTCACGACGGTGGACATCAGAAATGCCATCAAAGATCCTTCACAAGCCTGGTACCTGTGTGTTAGGATCTGAGTTTGGATTGATTGTGTTTTACGTTTGAATAAAGATGAAAGATGAGTGAGAAGTGCAGCGGGATATAAATGGTAACAAACTTTGCACAATCAAACAGGAGAATTGCTTTCAACATACAAGTTTAACATTGAACCGAATGCTTAAATTTATTACAAGATTCAATTACAATATGCAAGTATGTAACAACCTCCCCCTCAGCCTGAGCTCACAATGATTTGTTCGTACAGGAATGAAAGTGATGAAGAGAGCTAATAGAACAGTACAGGGTACTGTTCTATTTATAGGCACGGACAAACCACTGTGGCATCTTTGCTGACGTCACCATGAAAGTGACATCTAACCTCCTAACAAACTCTAAACACTGATCTAATAGAAAAACTGCTATGCTAACAACTGATTACAATACATTACATAAAACAAGCTAAACTACTGCTTTATCCTTCCATTGATGTGAACCCTGCAGTACCTGATGTATCCAGCCGTGCTTGACCCATAGCAGTAGATTGATCAGCAGAGCTTTAGTGTCACACCCCTAATTTCCACGTGTCACCAGTGGGCCCGGTGGGGGATTAACGTGACGTAGTTGATATCATCATAGTCAAACAACACAAATTATAATGCACAGCGGAAGCAAAGATAGATTCATTTCAACTTAAATTATTGTAATATTCAACTATCACAAAATGTCGAAATAGAATCCACAGGCAGAATCAGATAAAAAGGAAACTTCATTTCAACAGACTTCATGCATCCTAAGCTTGCGAGACTTCTATGGATGCTTAGGGAGTGACCAGCCTATTACGCGTAGTACCTGCACTTAGTCTTTTTGGAAAATACGTCAGTTTACACTGGTAAATACAATTTAACTGACTCATTTTGAAAATGTTTAAAATTGATTTAAATGCTCGTGGCATAAAACTTTTTATAACTTGGGATAATTATTTGCTTAATAATCTTGTAAAAGAATTACATGTTCGTTCTGCGTTCGGTAGCCCGGGTCATGCCGGGTTAAAGATTAATAGACACACCACTTAATATAATTCCGCCACGAGACTTCTCTCGTACCGACGATTATACATGTTGTACAACACTACGGGTGTACGCCTACACCCGAGTGCTAAGGTTGTGGCCATTCTTTGAATGATGCCAAGGATATCCGGGACATGGTCATTAAGCCCCCAAAGGCGTTAAATAAACAAAACAGCATTTTCAAACGGGTTAATTTGACTGCACATAACCAAGACCGGTTAAGGTCAATTCCCCGACCAAGCGGTATTTTATATACCGTACCCCAAGCCCGTGTAGGGAAAATAAGTTAAACGTATTTACCTGAGCAAAGTATAAACCAAATATAACGAGTGCACGTAGCTTTTACTGGGCTCCTAGATCTGGAAATTAAGGTTTTAATAACCTATTAGAATCCTAACGGGCCTTAAGCTTAACCGGTTAGTTTTATATAAAGATTACGGTTTTAAACGCACAATAAGGCGAAGACCATTTTAGAATGTGGTTTTGTCCCAACAAGCTTGCACACTTGTTTTATATGGGTAACATAATCACATTCTAGATTTTGAGACCAAAAAGATATGGTTTGACCCGTTTCGGCTAATATGGCCAAACTAGTCACATAAGCCGATCCGAACGCGTATAATGCGTAACGAGTAACCATAAGAGTCAAATACAAGTTTCTGAAGTCGATATGCTCAAAATATGTTGTGATATCAAAATGATACCTTCCATTATGCCCCAAATGATTTTAAACCAAAACTATGCCTCATAAGGGCGTTTTGGTCATTTTATAAGGTGAAAAAGGGTTAAAATGATAACCTGAGTTACAGGTCTGATTCAATTAGTAAATATACTTAATTTACTAAGTTATAACAGTAGGGTATCAAATTTATGTGAAATTTATTATCTTTAACCTTACTATGCACCGTAGGGGCATTTTGGTAATTTCACATGTGCCTAAAAGGTCAATTCTGGAATTCTGAGTTCAAAACATTTGCCTACTGTTTAGAATATAAAAATTTACTAATTACACCAGTAGGTTCAAACCCTTAAGCTTAATAAGGCTCTAGTGCACACTTATGCGTTAAAAATGCCTAAAAAGGCGATTTGGAGCCATTTCCGGGTTTTCTGTAAAAAAGCTGATATTTTTAATATTCCAGAAGGCTCAAAATAATTTATTTATCATAACAAATCAGTAGAAATTGGTTTGAGGTCAAAAGGATTTGTAAAACTCATTTTATGGCTAAAAAGGGCAAAACCGGCATAAACCGAATTAATCTTAGAACACTAAGTTATGCTCAGCCTAAAAATAAATAAAAATTACCAAAAATCCCAAAATATTATTTTATAACAGTGGGTAAAAAGTTTGGTATAAAAATTTGAGTTTTGATAGGCTATACATAATTTACGCTATTTAATTATCAAAGAAGCTCTTAATTACGCTATTGAGCATAACTCTTAATCTAGACCTCAAACTGACTTCAAATTTTGGGTGCAAGTTTATAAATTAGTAGCTAAGGTGCCTACCCTTTTACATTTTCAAAAATCACGTTTTAAGGTCAAATGGGCATAATGGTCAACATATAAGCGATTAACGGAAACATGCATGTGAATAGGATATCCAATGAACCAAGTTGTATAATCTCAGAGAGTTATACTAACATGTAAATAGGTTCAAAAGAAGCTCTAAGGCAATCCTAATCTTGGCTTAAACGGGTCAGAACTGAAAGTCAAATCAGAAGTCAGACTTTGCGACTTTCGGTTCCAAACCGAGCCTAAACTGAAAATTGTCGAGTTGAACATGTTGGAACATGTTCTTACATTAATTACCAAGTTATTTAAATGTTAAAACAGGTTGCATGCATCCTACATTGCTAATTATAAGTTAATTCGGATTTAAGCATTCTGTTGACTTTTTTAAAGTTAGCTTTGACTCGACAATTGACATGCCTAGAGTGGGAATCTGAAAATACCCTTTTAAGGGTTTGTTACCCACATAATTATCTACTTAAAGGTATCTTAAATTCGTGATTTGACAGAGCACATTTTAATTAATCACGAAGTCAAACCTTAATTACGACGGTTTGACTTTTAGCTAATTAACTAAGCTAAAACAACTTAAAAGAGGTTAAGGACACTTATAAGAGTCCTAAGAAGGATTAGGGATTTAATGAGAACTTGTTGCTGTCCAAGGAAATTCCTGAGAAGTCTTGAACCAAAGTTGCAAGTGAGCATGTAAAGTGTTCACAACTTCAAGCCCTTTTATAGTGAACCTTGAGGTCCAAGATGATGCCAAGATAGTCTAGAGTGGTTACAAGATCATCCCAGGTGTCTCTATGATGCTATATACTGCCTAGCAAGTCCCTGGTTTCGAAAACCATTCATTTAAGTCGGTGTAACAGGCTGAACAGGCAGCTGTCCATTTTCTGCTGCCAGCGACTGCCTTATGGACCGTAAGCTTAAGGCCTTGCGGTCCGTAAGCCCCTCTTGCGGACCATATGCTGAAACAGTTACGGTCCGTAGCCGACCCTTGCAGAAATCACCCAGGTACCCTCCTTACGGACCATAAGACTAGGGCCTTGCGGTCCGTAACCGGTGGTCAGAAAAACAAAAATTTCACAAACTTCAAGTCTTGACCATGCAATCTCGTGGATTCCGAATTACATGCTAACTTTCTCAGTTGTGAGACCTAGTGGCTCAGCCATTGCATGCTTGTATGTCCCTTACATGTTTCTACAACCTTGGCATCTTGTAATCTCTTAAAGTGACGGATATTTCCAAGGATTTAAGTCTTGGATTCTCACAAGAGTTGGTCATGTTAGTTAACTACTATTAATTTCTTTTACACAAGAATTTTATTCAGCATTTTAGTAGCAACACTCCCAATAATCCAAATTCCATATAAAAGATGGAACTTTAGAAACGACCGGCTAATATATATATATATAAGATGTTTGTCAAATGATTTAAGGATCTCGGGATTTATAAATTTGGGTCGCTCAGAGGTATTTTAATAACATGTCACCCTTGGGTCATTCAGAGGTATTTTGAAATAACATGACGCCCTTGCATTTAAAATCCTACCATACATCTTTATATTTAATCCGGTTTTCCTGACACGTTTGTCCCTCATGACACGTGTCTTTATTTTATTGGACAGGAATTTCCGAGGTGTTACATCCTCACCCCCTTAAAAGAAATCTCGACCTCGAGATTTAAGGAAACAAATGAGGGTATTTTTCCTGCATTTTGGACTCTAACTCACATGTATATTCAGGACCTCTACGAGCATCCCACTTTACTTTGACAATAGGCACAAGCTTTCTCCGAAGCTTCTTTACCTGTCGATCCTCAATCGACACAGGTTTTTCCACAAATTTTAAGCTCTCGTCTATATGCACATCTGTGTGTGGTATGACTAGCGACTCATCAGCTAGACATTTCTTTAGATTGCAGACGTGAAATACATTATGAATACCATCGAGCTCTTCAGGTAAGTTCAACTTATAAGCCACTGATCCTACACATTCGATGATCTCGAATGGTCCTATATACCTTGGGCTTAACTTACCTTTCTTGCCAAATCGCATCACCCATTTCCAAGGCGATACTTTTAGCAACACTTTATCGCCAACCTCAAATTTAAGAGGTTTTCGCCTATCATCCGCATAACTCTTCTGCCTGTCTCGAGCAGCCTTCAGGCGGTCGCGGATTTGGACAATTTTGTCCGTTGTCTCGAAGACTAAGTCAGGACCTGATAATTGCGTATCTCCCACTTCTGCCCAGCAGATGGGCGTTCTGCACTTTCTACCATATAGTGCCTCAAAAGGCGCAGCCTTAATGCTAGTATGGTAGCTATTATTGTAGGAGAACTCAACCAACGGTAAATGCCTGTCCCAACTACCTCCTAGATCAATTACACATGCACGCAGCATGTCTTCCAACGTCTGAATAGTACGCTCACTCTGCCCATCCGTCTGAGGATGGTAAGCCGTACTGAAATTCAATTGAGTGCCCAGAGACTGTTGGAAACTCTTCCAGAAATGAGATGTGTATCTAGTATCTCGATCTGAGATAATAGATACTGGTACGCCATGCAAGGCCACAATCTTATCCACGTACAGTTGGGCTAGCATGTCAGAGCTGAAGATCTCTCTAATGGGTAGGAAATGTGCTGACTTAGTCAGTCTATCAACTATGACCCATATAGTATCATTTCCCTTCGGCGTCTTAGGCAATTTGGTGATGAAGTCCATCGTCACCATTTCCCATTTCCAAGTGGGAATTTCAGGCTGTTGCAGTAAACCTGACGGCTTCTGATGTTCAGCTTTGACTTTAGCACACGTCAAGCATTTAGCTACATAAGCAGCTATAGACTTTTTCAAGCCTATCCACCAATAATTCGCCTTTAAATCCTGGTACATCTTATCAGCCCCAGGATGGACGGAATACTTGGAATTGTGGGCTTCCTTGAGGATAACATCACGAAGTCCTCCATATACAGGAACCCATATTCGTCCATTTAATCTCAACATTCCGTCTTTGTCATAGGACAACTGTTCTTCAGTTACTCCTAATTTCTCCTCAGGATAGTTAGCTTCCAACACAGCTTCCTTTTGTGCAGCTAACAACCTTTCATTCAAACTACTCTTAATTTCAATGCTCTTGGCATTGATCCTTATCGGCTTCACTCTTTCCTTCCTGCTTAAAGCATCTGCGACTACATTGGCCTTGCCTGGATGGTATCTTATTTCACAATCATAATCGTTCAAGGTTTCCATCCATCGTCGCTGCCTCATGTTCAAATCCTTCTGATTGAACAGGTGTTGAAGGCTCTTATGGTCGGAATAGATTACACACTTCGTCCCATACAAATAATGCCTCCAAAGCTTTAGTGCAAATACAACGGCACCCAACTCCAAGTCATGAGTGGTGTAATTCTTCTCGTGCACCTTTAATTGACGTGAAGCGTAGGATATGACCTTGCCCTTTTGCATTAACACACAACCCATTCCGGTGTGTGATGCATCACAATACACCACAAATTCTTCAATGCCTTCAGGTAGAGTTAGCACTGGTGCGTTACTTAACTTCTGCTTCAAGATATCAAAAGATTCTTGCTGCTTAGGCCCCCAATTAAACTTAATGTTCTTATGTGTTAATGACGTCAAGGGTGCAGCAATTCTTGAGAAGTTTTCAATAAAGCGCCTATAGTATCCAGCCAAACCTAGGAAGCTATGAATCTCTGAAGGTGTCTTTGGCTCCTGCCAGTTCATGATAGCTTCTATCTTTGCGGGATCCACTTGAATTCCACGTTCGCTCACAACATGACCAAGGAACTGGACTTCGCGAAGCCAAAATTCACACTTTGAAAACTTGGCATAGAGTTTCTCTTGATGGAGCAACTTAAGAATGCACCGAAGATGCTTCTCATGGTCAGCTTGGTTCTTCGAGTAGATGAGGATGTCGTCGATGAAGATGATGACAAATTTATCCAGATAAGGCTTGCGTACGCGATTCATGAGATCCATGAATGCGGCAGGTGCGTTAGTGAGCCCAAAAGGCATCACTAGGAACTCGTAGTGACCATAACGAGTCCTAAACGCGGTCTTATGTACATCCTCCTCCTTAACCTTCAATTGATGATAGCCTGACCTGAGATCTATCTTAGAAAAGTAACTCGCTCCCTGTAGCTGGTCGAATAGATCATCGATTCTAGGCAAAGGATATCTGTTCTTGATAGTAACCTTGTTTAGCTCACGGTAATCAATGCATAGACGCATTGATCCGTCCTTCTTTTTAACAAACAGAATTGGCGCTCCCCATGGAGATGAACTAGGTCTAATAAAACCTTTAGCTAGTAAATCATCTAGCTGTGTCCTTAATTCCTTCATCTCTGTTGGTGCTAATCTATATGGTGCTCTGGCTACTGGTGCGGCTCCGGGGATGATGTCAATCCTAAATTCCACCTGCCTATCTGGTGGCAAACCAGGTAGTTCCTCTGGAAAAACCTCGGGATAGTCAGAAATGACTGGTATGTCTTCGATCCTGGGCTTCTTCTCATCAATGGTTACTTGTGCCATATAAATGACGCAACCCTTACTCGTGCATCCTGATGCCTTAAGCATGGCCACTTGCTCTGGTATTCCGTGTTGAATATCACCCTGAATAGTGAGTGGCTCACCAGATGGGGTCTTGATTACTACCTGCTTCTTGTTGCACACTATCTGGGCTTGGTTACGCGATAACCAATCCATTCCTATTACTACATCAAAGCCTGCTAGCTTAAAAGGTAACAAGGACAAAGGAAAAGAGTGGTTCCTTATGGATAGGACACATCCATCTAACACAGTCGAAACTGTTTCTATTGTTCCATCAGCTAATTCCACTTCATATTTCATACTTAAAACTTTAACAGGTAATTTCAACAGTTCACAGAACTTATTATCTACAAAGGACCTATCCGCCCCAGAGTCAAATAATACCCTTGCGTAGACATCATTAATGAGAAAAGTACATGTTATGACATTATCGTCCTGAATAGCTTCCTTTGCATCCATGCGGAAGACCCTTGCATTAGTCTTCTTTCCTTCTTCTGTTTTCTTGGCAAGCTTCGGGCAGTTGGGTCTAATATGTCCCTTCTCATTACAATTGTAGCAGGTGGCATCCTTAAGTTTCTTGCAATCTAATGCCTTATGATCCGGGGACTTGCAAATCCCACATAGTTTCTGCTGAGATTGGGATCTAGACTCCTGCCTGCATTTCCCGAAATGGTGCTTCTTACAAACCTTGCACCTGGGCTTTTCACCCGACTGTTGATCTCCCTTCTTGGATCTCGACCCTTTCTTGTGGTCGTCATTGCCCTTACGCTTTTTATCTGAGCGTCGCGAACTATCATCTTCGCGTTTTCGCTTCTCGGCATCTGCGGCCCTCATTGATCTCTGTCTAACTGCGTCTTTTGTAAGGGACAGAGATATGTCAGCCACTGATCGAAAAGTAGTGGGCCGAGAGGCCTTGACGCTTGCTTTAATTTCTGGGGCCAGACCCCCAATGAAATGGGCTATCCTTTTTGGTTCAGGTGTTACAAGGTAGGGAACTAGCCTTGACAAGGTATTGAAGGTTGTGAGGTAAGCCTGGCAGTCCAGGTTCTTCATCACCAAAGACAGAAAATCAGACTCTATTCCTTCGACCTCGTGCTGAGGGCAGTAATTCTCCTTGATTAGGGCAACAAATTGTTCCCAAGACATGTTGTATAGCGGTATCTTTCCGGTGGCTTGAATCAGCGACTTCCACCATTGCAGTGCATCACCTTTAAAAGATTGTGTCACAAACTTCACAATATCTTTTTCAGCACAGCCACTTATATCCACTACTGTCTCCATCTCATCAAGCCAAGTCATACAGTCCACTGCCCCCTTCTCCCTAGTGAAATCCCGGGGTTTACAAGACACAAAGTATTTATACGTGCAACCCTTGGCACGTGGGGCATCATAATGCACAATCTTCTTGGAATGATTATCATTTTCATTCGAAGAATGTCTATCATCCTCCTTCTTAGATTCCTCCTTTTTAGACTTGGGTTGGACAGAAGGTGGCTTGCTGTGAGCCTCCGAATGAGTCTTAGACTTATTATGCGGTGTAGACAGGGTTCTATTATGGGTCCCGCTGTACTCACTGTACTGTCTTTCGAATGCCTTAGTGACCGCATCATCCACCAGTGCTTTCAACTCCGCACCAGTTAACTGTATCTTTGCATTATCGTGGTTCTCCACCGGACGACTATCCACTTCATCCGACCCCGCCATGTAGCTTTAAATGCTACATATAACAATAATGGGCAAGGTTTTATTTAACAGGTAATACAGTATTTTACGTATCTTATTAACCATGGTTTTAAATAGCCATTGCAGGTTAATTTATTAATCAAATATTAATTCAGGATCTGTATTGTAATCCTATATTATAGTTAAGAATTAACATATAACTTAGTCACAAGGACAGTGTTAGTTTATAACCCGGATTCTTACAGAATCAAGGTATTAGGGTCTGAATCACAGTTCATTACCCTATTCTAGACAGTGAGTTGCAGACTCAAACTGTCTCTTAGTCCCTAGGACATTAATTACTACCCGTAGGCACTTCATTCTCAAGGAATGGACATTTACTTACAGGGAATTTTAAATTAACCCAATTTTCAATGATGGCTCATGTGACTTTTACTGTGTCACAATTTGCCCAGTATGTTAACATACTTACAGATGTTAACAGAATTTGGAATCTTCTAGACAGGTTCTACCATCTTGGCCATGTCTGCGACGACACGTGGCTAGGTCTTACCCCTTAGATTCTCTTTATAACGCAGATCAATCCTAAGTTGAGACGTTAATTATGGACCTGAATCTAATTATGGAGATACCATCTTGGCCTTGTCTTAAAATGACATGTGGCTAGGTCTTGTCCCTTTTTAGATTTTGCCATTTATATTAATGGTAGGTCTTCTTTAATTTAGGAAATGTTATTCTCATTTTACCTTTTTATCTTAGGTTTAATCATATACTTATTTATAACAAAAATCATGAAAATTTTAAATGCAACATTTCACTAAATAAAGATTCAACAGTACAATACTTGCCCTAAACGGGACTTCTACCAATAACATACCCACGCAGGGGCGAAATACAACTAACAACAAACAAAACAACAAACAAACCCACGCAGGGTTAGCTGAAAGACATGCCCACGCAGGGGCAGAATACAAAAAGACAAGCTCGCGCAGGAGCTGAATACAGAAACAACAAGTCCACGCAGGGACTGATTACAACTAAGCAACAACAACAAGGTCTTCAGTGACCCCTCCTCTTGGACTTCCCCTTTAGCAAGTCTGACAGACCCTTGAAGAAGCCTTGCCGCTCTCTGCGGTCTTCTCGAACTTCTTGTTCGACCTGGTTCAACCTATCAAGAAGCTCCTACTGACGCTCCGGCGGAATAAGTTGTGGCTGCGGCGGCTGGTACATAGGTGGATGCTGGTACCCATAAGTTGGGTAACCAGTGGTCCATGGTCCTCCGTATGGCCCTTCAGGGTGAAGAGCGTTGTAGTCCCGAGCTACTTGATATGGATCGACCTCCGCATAATTAAAGCTGTTGTGGCCCGGCATTTCAAACGGGTTGTATGCCGCAGAATAAGCAGGAATTGGGTTGTCAAAACCCAACGGAGGCGCCCCAGGCACTGAGTTGACATCTGGAATGGGGTTTGATGGAACCCCCATCTGTGGTTCTTCTTCTTCCCCCTGAAGTGGCGGGTAATGACTGCCACTTGATGGTTGGGGTGTGCTGATACGGACACCCCCTCGCACGGACATCCGTGCGTTCGACCTCCTCCGCCTCGGCGGCTCCGGAGGCGGCTGCTGTTCCACTGGGGTTGGTGGTGGCGGAGTGACTGCCACGAATCGTTGATCCTCAGAAGGATATTGCTGCTGCTGTTGCTGCTGTTGCTGATACGGGGACGAGTGTTCAGAAGGCGTGAAGTACCAGTCCCACTGCTTGAACCTCTCTTGATAACTATCCGGACCGCGGTATGGTGATCCGTGGAAAGATGACCCATCCGAGATTTCGATGGGGTGGTTCGGCGTTCCTATAGCAGGCTCCATTGGATCAGTATCCTCGTCCATGTCATTCTCCCCAGAGAAGTGGTCTTCCGTCCGAGTGGGTTAAAACCCCCGGGTTCTGGAAAAATGTTGGCCGGGTTGAATCGGCTTTGGAAAACTGGGGTTGGGTCACCAAAGGAATGGTGCGAGTTGGATCTCTGTAACGGTATGAAAGAGGGTGGTTGTTCGTTGGGCTCATTTTCCGATTGGGGCCCAAAGGAGTGCTGGTAAGAAGGTGAAGAGCTGAGGGAAACTGACCGTCTCCCGGGTTCAACATAGAGCCTCCACGGCTCTTGTGGACTAGTGCTCATAGTGATGGATGGGGTACGCCGGTGCGAAGGCCCGGCTTCGTGATTGTGACCCGTGACTGGTCCTTTGCCTCTACCGCGAAGAAATCTTGGTGGCATGTTGACCTGCATACAAGTTTTAGATAACAACAACATATAATAATAAGACCCAAAAATAAAACAAAACAGAGTTTGTCCTATGTTCTTTGTCTAGACTCGGAACTCGAAGAATGTGCAATTCATGCACTGAGACTAAACACAAAGGCTAGTGTTTAATTCACTCAGTGTTGGCTCTGATACCAACCTGTAACACCCCTAATTTCCACGTGTCACCAGTGGGCCCGGTGGGGGATTAACGTGACGTAGTTGATATCATCATAGTCAAACAACACAAATTATAATGCACAACGGAAGCAAAGATAGATTCAATTCAACTTAAATTATTGTAATATTCAAGTATCACAAAATGTCGAAATAGAATCCACAGGTAGAATCAGATAAAAAGGAAACTTCATTTCAACAGACTTCATGCATCCTAAGCTTGCGAGACTTCTATGGATGCTTAGGGAATGACCAACCTATTACGCGTAGTACCTGCACTTAGTCTTTTTGAAAAATACGTCAGTTTACACTGGTAAATACAATTTAACTGACTCATTTTGAAAATGTTTAAAATTGATTTAAATGCTCGTGGCATAAAACTTTTTATAACTTGGGATAATTATTTGCTTAATAATCTTGTAAAAGAATTACATGTTCGTTCTGCGTTCGGTAGCCCGGGTCATGCCGGGTTAAAGATTAATAGACACGCCACTTAATATAATTCCGCCGCGAGACTTCTCTCGTACCGACGATTATACATGTTGTACAACACTACGGGTGTACGCCTACACCCGAGTGCTAAGGTCGTGGCCATTCTTTGAATGATGCCAAGGATATCCGGGACATGGTCATTAAGCCCCCAAAGGCGTTAAACAAACAAAACAGCATTTTCAAACGGGTTAATTTGACTGCACATAACCAAGACCGGTTAAGGTCAATTCCCCGACCAAGCGGTATTTTATATACCGTACCCCAAGCCCGTATAGGGAAAATAAGTTAAACGTATTTACCTGAGCAAAGTATAAACCAAATATAACGAGTGCACGTAGCTTTTACTGGGCTCCTAGATCTGGAAATTAAGGTTTTAATAACCTATTAGAATCCTAACGGGCCTTAAGCTTAGACCGGTTAGTTTTATATAAAGATTACGGTTTAAAACGCACAATAAGGCGAAGACCATTTTAGAATGTGGTTTTGTCCCAACAAGCTTGCACACTTGTTTTATATGGGTAACATAATCACATTCTAGATTTTGAGACCAAAAAGATATGGTTTGACCCGTTTCGGCTAATATGGCCAAACTAGTCACATAAGCCGATCCGAACGCGTATAATGCGCAACGAGTAACCATAAGAGTCAAATACAAGTTTCTGAAGTCCATATGCTCAAAATATGTTGTGATATCAAAATGATACCTTCCATTATGCCCCAAATGATTTTAAACCAAAACTATGCCTCATAAGGGCGTTTTGGTCATTTTATAAGGTGAAAAAGGGTTAAAATGATAACCTGAGTTACAGGTCTGATTCAATTAGTAAATATACTTAATTTACTTAGTTATAACAGTAGGGTATCAAATTTATGTGAAATTTATTATCTTTAACCTTACTATGCACCGTAGGGGCATTTTGGTAATTTCACATGTGCCTAAAAGGTCAATTCTGGAATTCTGAGTTCAAAACATTTGCCTACTGTTTAGAATATAAAAATTTACTAATTACATCAGTAGGTTCAAACACTTAAGCTTAATAAGGCTCTAGTGCACACTTATGCGTTAAAAATGCCTAAAAAGGCGATTTGGAGCCATTTCCGGGTTTTCTGTAAAAAAGCTGATATTTTTAATATTCCAGAAGGCTCAAAATAATTTATTTATCATAACAAATCAGTAGAAATTGGTTTGAGGTCAAAAGGATTTGTAAAACTCATTTTATGGCTAAAAAGGGCAAAACCGGCATAAACCGAATTAATCTTAGAACACTAAGTTATGCTCAGCCTAAAAATAAATAAAAATCACCAAAAATCCCAAAATATTATTTTATAACAGTGCGTAAAAAGTTTGGTATAAAAATTTGTGTTTTGATAGGCTATACATAATTTACGCTATTTAATTATCAAAGAAGCTCTTAATTACGCTATTGAGCATAACTCTTAATCTAGACCTCAAACTGACTTCAAATTTTGGGTGCAAGTTTATAAATCAGTAGCTAAGGTGCCTACCCTTTTATATTTTCAAAAATCACGTTTTAAGGTCAAATGGGCATAATGGTCAACATATAAGCGATTAACGGAAACATGCATGTGAATAGGATATCCAATGAACCAAGTTGTATAATCTCAGAGAGTTATACTAACATGTAAATAGGTTCAAAAGAAGCTCTAAGGCAATCCTAATCTTGGCTTAAACGGGTCAGAACTGAAAGTCAAAGCAGAAGTCAGACTTTGCGACTTTCGGTTCCAAACCGAGCCTAAACTGAAAATTGTCGAGTTGAACATGTTGGAACATGTTCTTACATTAATTACCAAGTTATTTAAATGTTAAAACAGGTTGCATGCATCCTACATTGCTAATTATAAGTTAATTCGGATTTAAGCATTCTGTTGACTTTTTAAAGTTAGCTTTGACTCGACAATTGACATGCCTAGAGTGGGAATCTGAAAATACCCTTTTAAGGGTTTGTTACCCACATAATTACCTACTTAAAGGTATCTTAAATTCGTGATTTGACAGAGCACATTTTAATTAATCACGAAGTCAAACCTTAATTACGACGGTTTGACTTTTAGCTAATTAACTAAGCTAAAACAACTTAAAAGAGGTTAAGGACACTTACAAGAGTCCTAAGAAGGATTAGGGATTTAATGAGAACTTGTTGCTGTCCAAGGAAATTCCTGAGAAGTCTTGAACCAAAGTTGCAAGTGAGCATGTAAAGTGTTCACAACTTCAAGCCCTTTTATAGTGAACCTTGAGGTCCAAGATGATGCCAAGATAGTCTAGAGTGGTTACAAGATCATCCCAGGTGTCTCTATGATGCTATATACTGCCTAGCAAGTCCCTGGTTTCGAAAACCATTCATTTAAGTCGGTGTAACAGGCTGAACAGGCAGCTGTCCACTTTCTGCTGCCAGCGAGTGCCTTACGGACCGTAAGCTTAAGGCCTTGCGGTCCGTAAGCCCCTCTTGCGGACCGTATGCTGAAACAGTTACGGTCCGTAACCGACCCTTGCAGAAATCACCCAGGTACCCTCCTTACGGACCGTAAGACTAGGGCCTTGCGGTCCGTAACCGGTGGTCAGAAAAACAAAAATTTCACAAACTTCAAGTCTTGACCATGCAACCTCGTGGATTCCGAATTACATGCTAACTTTGTCAGTTGTGGGACCTAGTGGCTCAGCCATTGCATGGTTGTATGTCCCTTACATGTTTCTACAACCTTGGCATATTGTAATCTCTTAAAGTGACAGATATTTCCAAGGATTTAAGTCTTGGATTCTCACAAGAGTTGGTCATGTTAGTTAACTACTATTAATTTCTTTTACACAAGAATTTTATTCAGCATTTTAGTAGCAACACTCCCAATAATCCAAATTCCATATAAAAGATGGAACTTTAGAAACGACCGGCTAATATATATATATAAGATGTTTGTCAAATGATTTAAGGATCTCGGGATTTATAAATTTGGGTCGCTCAGAGGTATTTTAATAACATGTCACCCTTGGGTCGTTCAGAGGTATTTTGAAATAACATGACGCCCTTGCATTTAAAATCCTACCATACATCTTTACATTTAATCCGGTTTTCCTGACACGTTTGTCCCTCATGACACGTGTCTTTATTTTATTGGACAGGAATTTCCGAGGTGTTACATTTAGTCTTCATCAGTCTTTGACTTAATCAGCAGTTGTAGGTCAGCAGATGTAAAGATCAGTGGATTGGAGGTCATCAGATGTTGAAACCACTTTCAAGGGGAGAGAATGAAAACATAACTTCTGCTTACTTTGGATCCACTGCTCTGATCTAGTTTTGGCTTTTATTATTTGTTCCTCTGATAGGGTTCAATCCCAACAATCTCCCCCTGGAACAGATAAT
This sequence comes from Helianthus annuus, assembly GCF_002127325.2. Lineage (NCBI taxonomy): Eukaryota > Viridiplantae > Streptophyta > Magnoliopsida > Asterales > Asteraceae > Helianthus > Helianthus annuus. Next base: position 106,693,757 of record NC_035437.2, read on the forward strand.
GCCAAAACCCTTCATTATTTGTAGATCTTTATTTCCTCATCAACAGTTCCCTTATTTGCCCTTTGAGTTGTAACTCAAAGTCTAAGGCATCTGTATCATCTTCATCCCTGCAAAGTGGAAGATCAAGGAGATCCTGCAAATCTTCAACACTTAGGCCAAGTGGTTGTTCCCTTGTTATTTTCTTCACTTCTCCACTAGACTTGATCACAGTCAGTACATGGGTCTGTTTGTCAGTTTTCCACTTTAGTACTTTTGAGTCTGGTGGGTTTCTTGGGAGATTTTTATTAGATGAGGAGTTTGGTGATGCTGGCCTGGTGATGACTAACTAAGCAGTGCTTGCAGGTTGATTCAATCCAAGAGTTTCTGCTATCATCCTCTTAATGCCCTCTTTTACAAGGTCATCTCCTGCCATTAATTTTTTCACTGTTTCAACATCCAACTGTTTTTGTTGTCTTCTTTTGTAGATGGCAGCACCAGCTAGAGCAGTGGCTCTCCTGATTTGCAGCTTTGATGGTCTTGTTGAAACCTCTGCTTCAGGATAGTCAGGTTTTTGTGGAACCCTTGGATCTTTCTTCCTTAGTTCCTCCAACCTTTTGTAGGTGGCCCTGACTTTATCTTCTTTCCATCTCATCACTTGATTTTTAGACCCATAATCAGCAGCAATTAATTCCTCTTATTCTCTTCAGCTCCAATGTTTTTTCAGGTACATTCTTCTTATACTTTGCCCAATCAGTTGCGCCCCTTTGTGAACGAGGGGATCGAAAGGCCAGCCAAAGGAAGTACGGCTGAGTTTCAAGACTACGAGACTAAGAGGAGTGTGTTTGATCTTGTTTTTAATCATTTCTTGAATCCTGGCTGCTTCACTTTCGAGCTCAGGAATGGTCCAATCTTTATACATGTATTTTTCTCCCTTGTATTTCTTGTATGCCATAATGTTGTCAAGGTAGTCTTTTCTCAATGACTCATCTGCTCTTTCTGATATCTGTTGGCAAACCTTCTTTGCAAACTGCTCCAAGGATCTGACTTGAGTGAGTAGAAATTGATAATGCCAGTGAATTTCTTTGTCAGTTTTTCCTTGTGAGTTTCTTTTAGAGATACCCTCTTCCTGTTGAGCCTTAACTTTCAAGTATTCTTCAATGTTGTTAGGCCTAGGATATCCTTCAACTGATGGCAAACTCCTTTTAGCAGGATCATCCTCAAGGTAGAAGGATTTGATCTCTTCTCTGACTGCTATAAGTTCTAGAGGAAATTGAAATCCTGCAGGAGTGATGGCAAGGATTGGCTGTTGAACTTGGGCTGAAGAGAGAGGAGCAGGGTTTGGAATATTTACAAGTGCATGAGATTATGAAGATGTAGGTGGTGGTGATGGAGATTCATCATCAGGCAAAATTATCCTTCTCCTTTTTTGTTTAGGAGAGGCTGGTGGTGTGTTGGATGGTTGTGAGGTATTGATTTGAGTGGTGGAATGTGGCTGACTAACAGTTGTTGAAACAACTGGTGTTTCAACCACTGTTGCCATTACAACAGATGTTGTAACATCTGATGTCTTCTGCTTTTTAGCAGGAGGTGATGATGGTGGTGAAGTTGTTTTAGGTGGTGAGGTGATTTTTGGTGGTTGTGGTGTGTGTTGAAGTGGTGACAGGTGTTTGGCTAGCAGTTGTTGAAACTACTGAAGTATCATCAGTTGTTGATACAACAGGAGTTACAACAGCTGTTTGGGTGGAAGTTTGATGTTTGGAGCCTTTGGAAGGTGGTTTTGAAGCATGCTTTGTGGGTCTGGATGGTGTGTGTTTGGGTTGCCTCACTTGTCTATTGGGCTTCTTCTTTTTATCCTTAGGATTTTTATCATCCATAGGTTCAGAAGGACCCTGCACATTCAGCTCCATAAAAGCTCTTTTCTCATGTTCCCACCTGGCATTATATTTAGCCTTTCTATCCCTTTTCACCTCAGCTAATGCTTCAGCAATAGCATTAGTGGTAACATCAATCCTTTTGGATCCATCTGGCAAAGGAATGTTTTTAGTTATGCAATCTTTTTCTGGTTCAATATAAAGACCATCTTCAACTCCCTTCTTCTTCCACTGCTTGATTTTCTCCCCCTTTTTGGCATTATCTGGTGGGGGATTATCAATAAAGAGAACAGTGGGAGGAGCAGTGCCAGTGGTGTTTAGTATGTGGGCCTTGATAGCCTTGATGTCAGCTTGGGTATCTTTAAACCTTGACTCCATCATGTTTCTCAGCTTTTGAACATATATCTCATGCTGCTGATCAGCCAATTGTCTTTGTTGTTGGAGCAGTGGTTGAAATAAATTCCATAACTCATTTGCAGCAGGTGCAGGTTGTGCAGGTGCTTGAGCTGGAGCAGCAGTGGTTGGTACCTTTTGAACTTTCAACAACTGTTGCAGCATATCTTTAATTTCTACAACAGAAGTATCCAGTTTGTCAATTCTGTCCGTCAATTCTCGGTACATTAAACCATCACCCAACCTAATGGGATTATCTGATTTCCCACTAACAGTGGTTGTAACAGTGGTTGATTCAGGGAGTGTACTCTAGAAATCATCCACTAATACCCCTTTGTCTTGGAACTGGGGACTTCTTCCTTCAAATAGAGAGACACTTTTTAGTGAACCAGTAAAGACTGGATACACAAGTGTTCCCAGAGAAGAAATTGCCTCCAAGGAAGTCTTATGGATATAACCACTGTCTAAATGCAAACCAGTGGGTTCAACACTTGTAGTGGCTGCTTCACTTGGACTACCACCAAGAGTTACTTGTAACTCAAGGGGTGTAACCTCCTCAGGTTGTGTTGGTGGGTTAGCAATGATTGATACATCAGACTCAGTCACTTGTTGAGGTATGTTCTCATTGACAGGTGATTGAGAAGGACTGGTTTGTGCCTGGTTCAAATCAAGAGCATCCAACAGTATTTTTGTTTATGGGCGAATTGTGGAGGTGAGGTTGGGTGTAGAAAGAGAATTGGCCCCGGGCATTGGGTTGTGGATGATGGAAGCAAGTGATTCCAGAGCATCATATTGTGGTGTCCCTATATGTACAACCTGTTCTTTTTTTAGAAGAAGCAGGAGGAGGTTCAGGTATGGGTTGAGATATTTCATCCATCTGCTGTGAGGAAGTAGCAGCAGTGGTTTCTTGTGACTTTTGTGTTGTCACCGGCAGTTGCTCTGGTATCTCATCCTCCAGAGTTGCCATTGATGTGGGTTTGGGGGGCTTTTGAGTTTTCTTTTGTCGTGGATTTTTGGTAATTTTAGGTGTGGGTTTCACAACAGTTGTTTTGCTGCTGTGATCACCTAGAGCAGTGGGCTCAGCAGCAGATACCTGAGGAGCAGTGGTAGCTGCTAAATTTTGCTCAGGGACCTCTGCTTGTGTTTTGCAAGGTGTTGACATTCTTGTGAAAGTTTCAGATTGAAGCCCATTTATTTGAAAAGAGTCACCTTATTGGTACACATGAGCATCATCCTTAACAATTTTCTTTGTAAAATAATAGCTTAGAAATCTTGGAAAAAGTAAGAATGGCTTTTTATCAACATTTTTAACTAAATCATTAAAGATTTCCTGGGAGTAATTAAAATTTTCATTTTGTAAAATAGCATACCCCAGGGATTGAATCTTTAATGGTATCTCACTGAAAGTAGTTGTTTTATTTGAAACGCACATTAACAGGGTATGGAATAAAAATCTTGTTGCAGGAGGGAAGTAACCTTTTTGTAAGGTATCCCTCTTTGTTTGTTCTGCATACCCCTTTCAAGGAAATCAGTTTTTAACTCGTTTTTGGGAAATGAAGTTTTACCTTGCTGATCATCGAGTTCAAAGACTTCCGAGATGGATTGTGGTGTGATTTTGACTGCTTTACCCATTAGAGAAGAGTTAATGGCTATAACGTCTTCACCTTGTTTGTCAAAAATAATATTTTTCCAAAACTCTCTCTGGGTTTTCAGGTAAATTGGAGCATCTGCTGTTAACAAAGTTTTGTACTTTGATGCAGACATAGTATCAATGATGGAGTCGAAAGCATCGGTGGTGCCGGGTTTTGTAAGGAGACACAGATAATTGTGAGGAGCTTTGTATGGTATTTCGATGGGTGTTGAAGCCATTTGAGTGGCCTCTTTAGAAGATGATTTTGAAGCGGATTTCGCAGATGACTTTGATTTTGTCATTTTGAAGAGAAGATCAATGAAGGATTTGAGAGAAGGAGATGGAAATTGCTTTGAGAAAGGAATTTTTGTGAATTCGATTCGACAGTAAAACCCTGTTTGGGGGTTTTGAAAGGGGTTTTAGAGAGGAAAAAGTGAATGCTGATGTGGCAGCGGTTACAAAAGGTCTGACCACTATGTACTGTCCACGTGCCAACCTCTGATGAAATGAAGGACAAGTACTTTATGAAAACCACTGATGAAATAAGATCAGTGGTTGTAACGGTAACAAATGAAGGCAGTGGGTGATTTTTACTATCAGTTGATAGCATATCAGTGGATAAAAACACTGATTTTGAACAACAGTGCTTATCAAGGAAATGAGAGAACAGGGGTTGACTTTCAGCAGTGGACAGACTTTTAAGTAGAATAGACTTTTGAACAAAACAGTGGTTATGGCAGACTTTTAAGGATTTAATGAAAAATTCATTTTTAGCTATTTTTAAGGATGGATTTTTGATTTTCTGAAAACATTTTAATGTTTTTATTCATGGAAAAATAGAATTTTGCCTGTTATTCCATGTTTAGCATGTCAATCCTAGAGATCAGCTTTCAAAGGTGGATGTGTCTAATGCTTTGGTTAGCACATCTGCTAGCTGATCTTTAGTTGGAACATGGTGCAGAGAAATCAAACCTTTTTCATAGCAATCCCTCACAAAGTGATGTCTGATGTCAATGTGCTTGGTGGTTGAGTGGGAAACTGGATTTTTGATGATATTTTCTACTGCCTGACTATCCAACATGAGAGGTGTCTTTAGGGCAGTGATACCAAAATCCAGCAACTGATTTTGAAGCTAAAGCAATTGGGCTGTACAGCTTGCAGCAGCTATATACTCTGCCTCAGCAGTGAATGTGGAAACAGCTGCTTGCTTTTTGCTTTGCCAAGACACTAAGCAATTGCCTAGCACCCTCCTGAAGTGGACTTCCTTGTCTTGTCACATCCAGCAAAGTCACTATCTGAGAAACCTAAAAGCTCAATTTTACCATCAGCTGGATACCAGATACCAAGTGTGGGAGCACCTTTTAGGTATCTGAATATCCTTTTTACAGCAATAAGGTTTGACTTTCTAGGGGCTGATTGGGATCTTGCACAAACACATGTTGCAAACATGATGTCTAGCCTAGATGCAGTTAGGTACAATAAAGACCCAATCATGCTTCTATATGGCTTACAATCATCCATATCAAATGTCTAGCGAGTGCAACACTAAAGTATCCACTTACAATAAACACCAATACGACGGTGGACATCAGAAATGTTATCAAAGATCCTTCACGACGGTGGACATCAGAAATGCCATCAAAGATCCTTCACAAGCCTGGTACCTGTGTGTTAGGATCTGAGTTTGGATTGATTGTGTTTTTCGTTTGAATTAAGATGAAAGATGAGTGAGAAGTGCAGCGGAATATAAATGGTAACAAACTTTGCACACAATCAAACAGGAGAATTGCTTTCAACATACAAGTTTAACATTGAACCGAATGCTTAAATTTATTACAAGATTCAATTACAATATGCAAGTATGTAACAACCTCCCCCTCAGCCTGAGCTCACAGTGATTTGTTCGTACAGGAATGAAAGTGATGAAGAGAGCTAATAGAACAGTACAGGGTACTGTTCTATTTATAGGCACGGACAAACCACTGTGGCATCTTTGCTGACGTCACCATGAAAGTGACATCTAACCTCCTAACAAACTCTAAACACTGATCTAATACAAACACTGCTATGCTAACAACTGATTACAATACATTACATAAAACAAGCTAAACTACTGCTTTATCCTTCTACTGATGTGAACCCAGCAGTACTTAATATATCCAGCAATGCTCGACCCATAGTAGTAGATTGATCAGCAGAGCTTTAGTCTTCATCAGTCTTTGACTTGATCAGCAGTTGTAGGTCAGCAGATGTAAAGATCAGTGGATTGGAGGTTATCGGATGTTGAAACCACTTTCAAGGGGAGAGAATGAAAACATAACTTCTGCTTGTTTTGGATCCACTGCTCTGATCCAGTTTTGGCTTTTATTATATGTTCCTCTTATAGGGTTCAATCCCAATACTGTGGGCAATGGCATTTTTGTATATAAAGAAACCTTCCTTATTAGAGCCCTATATATAGGAGTGTTATGTGTTTCATTTAGAACTTTTGCAACTTGTTTCTTTTGGAGAGCTTTGGATCCTAGAGAGAGAAAGTAGCAAAAGGTGGTGATTCAAGGTGTAAAACTTTGTCAAATCTTAATAGAATCATTGTTATAATTAGTTCTTGTGTTCGGTCCACACACGTACACGGATTCCGCACGTACATGTCGTTCGCAATCGTTCGGGAGTTATATTCGATCCTACAACGCGTTCACACTAACATTAGTCCCATTAGGCGGTTTACTAGAGACTGCCATCCTTCTACCCGTTTTCCTTCTTTTTTTTTTGGGGGGGGGGGGGTTATAGAGAGGCCATGGAAGATGAACATAAAACGGAATTGGTTCAAATTATGCAAGGTGAGATGAACTCCTTGTATGAGAATAATACTTTTGGGTTGGTGAAGTTGCCTAAGGGCAAGAGAGCTTTGAAGAACAAATGGATCTACAAGGTGAAGACCTAAGAACAAATGGATCTATAAAGTGAAGCACTAACCCGTCTAATTGGAAAGAACAATACAAGGAAAGTAGAAGGCGGATAGGACTCGTCTCTCGATAAAAGTACAACCGAGCTCATTGAGGAAGAAAAGTAAAAGTTATATGTAGTTTCAAAAATCAAATGTGGGTTTACATGGCGCGGAAGAAAAGAAATTGCTCTTTATCGATACAAGCCACGTAAATCCCATCACACTAGCATACCTCCGGCCATGAATATATGGGTGTTACTGTTACGATTAGAGCTAAATATAACATACGGAGAAGTAGTTAGTGTATTCAATTTAATGTTTGTTGTTTGCAATTCTAATCTAATTAATTTAATGTTTAATTTTATTAATTTCAAGTTTTGCAATTTCCCTTTACTTTTGAGAAAAATTAAATATATTATAATATATATTATTATTTTTGGTATAATACGAAACCTAGAGAAATTAGATTTACTATAAAAACCATTTGATTATTGAAATAAATGTAAAAGTGGTTATAATATGAAAATGTAAGAATTTATAAGAATGTTCATATAAAGTTGGAAAAAATGAATTTTTTTTAGGAACATATAGGAATCTAATGTGCCTTCTTTTTTTTAACTGTTAAACCTGCACACCATAAGGATTAAACCTCTGACCTCATATTATCCTAAACTATATCTAATTTACCAACAGCAGTGGATTATTCCCAAGTGGATATCTAATATACCTTCTAATTGAGCATGTTTGTAGGTTTTTTCTTATATCTTAATAAACTATGCAACATTTCTTATAGCTAATTGCTTTTATCTATACATGAAGAGGTATGGTCCCAATTCCCTGCCTACATGGCAGGGACCACACCACTTTTGTGCACACAAGGCACCCATGTCACCAGAACCTTCTAGAATCTTCTAGAAGGCATCTAGGCGGTTCACAGCTGGCATCAAAGATGCTTTGCCCAACATAAAGGATAACACGTGTCACCATTGAGAGAAGGCCACATAGGCCTGCGACAATCCAGGGAGCAGGGCTGACGCGACCAGTACGAGGTACCCAGCGCAAGCGAATACAAGGACGCCACGTGTACCACTACACCCTTCGCGACAGAGCAGACCAAGAGGATATTCCCCTTGGTCGGACAGCTGGCGCACACCCACAGCTGGCACAGCTGCTTCCTCCTTCTTCACCATCTGGCTATAAATAGGACCCTTCATCATTCAGGTTGAGGATCTTGGCTCTCTTTACTCACTCTATACACACACTGTTTTATTCCTCTCAGAGCAGTACGTATTCTCACGCCGGAGCCTGGTTAAGAGGGAAAATCCCCTTCCCCCTCTTAACGAGACTAACGGTGTTTACTGTTTTGCAGATCTTAGGCCACCGATACGAGCAAGAGAAGAGGTTGAACCCCATAAGTGAAACAACCCTCTTGGTTATCCTTGTGTTAACCATTGTTTCAACATTGGCGCCATCCGCTTTTTTGCAAGACCACTCTCACCTCTTTTTCTCTTCTAAAAAACACTCGTGAAAATGGCAGACCAGAATCATTCACATCCAGCTGACGGAGAAGTCTCTTCCTTTGAACTCGTTTCGGACACGGCACACGTCCAACGAAGTCAAAGGAACGAGACCATCCAAGAAGGTCAGCTGAACAACGAGTTTCCATCCATTTTTGGAAGTGCGTCCAGGGCTGTTAGCCAAACCACAACTGGACCCATCTTCCAAACACCAGCAAGAATCATCACTCAAACCACAAACGGAGCTGCTCTCCAATCTCCAACGGGGATATTACACCAAACACCGCCGCCGATGCAGACTGTAAGCCATGGACCAGGCCCTTCTATTCCATCGGAGCAAGCACAACTCAACTACTCTGCACTTTTAGGGCTACCCGAAGGAAAAACTCTGGCTTCCTGGTATGCCGAACAAATGGCGTCCATAAACCTCGTTTATACGCAGCTCAGCGCACAACAAGCCTTGCTCCAAGCACAGGCTAACCAATCAGCATTCGTAACTCCACAACCAAGGTCTCTGAGTACACACACGGCTCAGCAGACAAACGCGTGGAACTTACGACCAGAAAGAGAACCACTGCAACAGGTCAGAAGACCCAGCATACAAGACACGCGCGATACTTATGCTGAAACAGAGAGCAACTTCGTCCAAACCTCCAATCTACAACGAAGGCCGATCCAAACCCGTTTGGGCGCGCGCAACATGAATACAGAATGGGAAGAGGAGGAAGACGACCCAACTTACAAGGCGGAATCCACAGTGTTTAGCAGACTTCCTCCGGAACACGAAGCATACAAACCAACCAAGCGCGCGGGGTACAACCCCAAAGCAGAGCATGATTACACCTTGAGCTATCGTCCTGAGGACATGGCTGAAAAGTCAAAATTCATTCGAGAAATCGCGTGCGCGGCCATCGACAAAACGAAATTACCACACAACGTGGGTAAATACAACGGGTTGACGGACCCAGACGATCACCTCCAGGTGTTTAAAGGTGCAGGAGCAACAGGCGGATGGAACTTACCAACATGGTGCCACCTGTTTGCTCAGACATTCGTTGGCGCGGCGCGCATTTGGTTCGACAACTTACCGGCTGGCAAAATCAAATCATGGGTCGATTTCCGAGAAAAGTTCCTGGCACACTTCTCTTAGCAGCGAAGACAAGCCAGAGACCCGGGTGATTGTCTGAACATATGGAGAAAAGACTATGAAAGCGTAGAAGATTTCATTACAAGGTATAACAAAGAATGTCTAGAGATCGGAGACATACCAGAGAAAATGATGCGCGCACACTTCATGCGAGCGGTCAAGTGCGACGATCTGGTTAAAAGAATCAAAGGGCGAGATGGAGGACCCAAAGACTGGGAAACCTTCATTGAAGCGGCCAAGACCATTGCGCAGACAGACAGGCAACTGACCGGTGACGATCACCGTCAGCGCGCACACAACCATAACGATCGAAACAACAGAAGGGGCAGAAATCAACCGTGGAGGGCTTCTGGGAACAGAGAAAGAAGCCCCCCACGGGACGACGCACGCCATACGATCAATCAGATAGCCCATCGAAAAGAAGTAAAGCGCGAAAATAGAGAAAAGCAGTGGACTCCACTAACCAAAACACCTTCTGAAGTTTTAGCCACAGAGAACCATCAGTTCAAACCACCCTTGCAGATGCGCAACAAAAGGGGTCAAGACCCAAATCTCTTCTGTGAATTCCACAAAGATACGGGCCACTTGACCGATGACTGCTTTAGCTTAAAGCAAGAAATCGAAAGAGCTCTAAGAGACGGAAAGCTCGGTCACTTAGTCAAAGGAGGAAAGCGCGAGTACCGCCAGATACAACGAAGAGATGAAGGTCCAGACAACAAGAAGCTCAGAAAGCTAGAAACTCATATGGTGCAAGGAGGTCCACGGCGACCAAGAAAAAATTACAACAAACGCGCGCAGGATGATTCATGGCGCGAGAAGCAAGTGGTTTTCCCAGTTGTCAGGGGAGGCCCGAGAGAAAAGCGGCCAATAGTCATCCCAGGGGTGATCGGCCACTACCAAACAGATTACATCTTCATTGATCCCGGGAGCACCGCGGACATCATATATGAACCGTGCTTCAATCAATTCGACCAAGAGGATAAGGCGCGCCTAGAACCAGTCGATTACCCACTAACTGGTTTCTGCAACGAGGCCGTCTTTCCCCTAGGACAAATATCATTCCCAGTGTTGCTTTCTGATGGGAGAAATTCGAGAACCGAAGAAGTCACATTCATGGTACTACCGGCACATTCAAGACATGACATCCTCCTAGGAAGAGAATCCCAAGGAGATTTCAGCATGATCTGTTCCGCACCACATTCTGCCATAGGTTTTCCAACCGAAACAGGCATCGCGTTGATATACGCAAGCAAAGAAGTGCTAGCAACAGATGAAATCAGACCGGCAAAAGCAAGCAAGCCTGCACCGCGCGTAGAGGCAGAAAAATGGGTATTGAATAGCGCGTACCCAGAACAAACAGTCACTCTGGGGCCCGCAATGTCTGATCTAACGCGCGCGGCGCTAAAGAAATTGCTGCATGACAACATGGACGTGTTCGCCTGGACACCGGCTGATATGGTTGGTGTTCCACGGCATATAGCAGAACACCGTCTAAACGTCTCCGAAGATGCCAAGCCAGTGGTACACGCCAAACGCCACCTAGGCGATATCAAACATGATGCAATGAAAGAACAAGTGTTGGAACTGCTAAACGCAGGAATCATCAGGGAAGTCCGGTACCAAACGTGGGTAGCAAGCCCAGTAATGGTAAAGAAACCGAATGGTAGTTGGAGAATGTGTGTCGACTACAAGGATCTGAACAAAGCATGTCCCCGTGACTGCTATGCTTTACCAGACATAGACGAGAAAATAGATTCTTTGGCAACGTTTCGGTGGAAATGTTTTCTGGATTGCTACAAAGGATACCACCAGGTCCAGATGGCTGTTCAAGACGAAGATAAAACCGCATTCCGCACACCAACGGGGTTATACTGCTACACCAAGATGCCGTTCGGCTTAAAGAATGCGGGCGCAACATACCAAAGGTTGATGAACGAAACATTCAGTGACGCCATTGGTAAGTACATAGAAGTGTACATGGACGATCTGGTAATCATGAGCAAGGAGGAGAGCGCGATGCTGGCAAATATCCAGAAGACCTTCAGCACGCTGCGCAGCGTAAGCATCAAACTGAATCCAGCAAAGTGCTCATTCGGAATGGAGGAAGGAAAGTTTTTGGGCTTCATAGTCACTAAAGATGGTTTTAAGGTGAACCCAGAAAAGGTTCAGGCCATAGAAAGGATGCCTTCACCAGCAAACGTCAAAGACATGCAAAAGCTTGCAGGACGATTGGCAGCACTCAATCGGTTCCTAGCCAACCACGCTGCAAAATCCTTCCCATTCATCAAGACCTTGCGCAACTGCATGAAGAAAAACCAATTCCAATGGACTCCGGAAGCAGAAAATGCGTTCCGCGAGATGAAAGACTGTCTCATCAAGCTGCCAACTCTTACCGCACCAAACAAAGGAGAGCCTTTGGTCCTGTACCTCTCAGCTTCCGACAAGGCCGTCGGAGCCGTACTGCTGGTTGATCGACAAGGTGTCCAAACACCTGTATATTATGTGTCCAGAACCTTGACCGACCCAGAAACCAGATACGCAATCATGGAAAAGCTTGTCCTTGCACTGATTCACGCGTCAAGAAGGCTGCGCAGATATTTCGCCAATCACGTCATCCACGTGCTAACAAACTACAATATTGGGAATATCCTAGCAAGGCCAGAAGTATCAGGAAGGTTGGCCAAATGGGCAATAGAGCTAGGGGGACACAACGTCGTTTTCAAACCACGTCCATCGATCAAGGGCCAAGTATTGGCAGATTTCATGACGGAGGTTCCAGATGACAAAGACAGAGAGTGTAAAGCGATGGAAAAAGCTGAGAAAAAACAAACCGAAGAGCCATGGCTGCTGTATACAGACGGTGCATCCAATGAAGATGGGGCAGGCGCGGGGCTGCGGCTAGTAAGCCCTGACAAACACGAGTTCACTTACGCCATACGCCTAGACTTCAAGAGCACAAATAACGAAGCAGAGTACGAAGCCTTTCTGGCCGGCTTGCGTTTGGCAATCAAAATGGGAGTCCGACACATCGAAGCACATGTGGACTCCATGTTAGTAGCAGGCCAAATCAATGGTCAATACGAAGCCAAGGGCGACATAATGGCACTCTATCTCAACCAAGCAAAGACGTTGCTGCAAACCTTCTATTCTTACAAAGTGCACCACATAAACCGCAGTGAAAACAAGCCGGCAGACGCCTTAAGCAAGCTTGCGTCAACAAGTTTCCAGCACCTAGCCAAAGACGTGCGCATAGAAGTTTTAAGCAACCCATCTGTTCCACTCAGAGAAGTCAGCGTCATCCAAACAGGAACCACGTCCTGGATGACACCCATAATCATGTACTTACAGTCCGGAATACTTCCAGAAAATAAAGCTGAGGCGCGGAAAATCAAGTATAAATCAGAACATTATCAGATGGCAGACGGGATACTGTACCGAAAGTCATATCTCGGCCCGCTGCTAAGATGTGTTGACGCCGACGACGCAAATTATCTGATCCGGGAAGTACATGAAGGCATCTGTGGTATCCACGCCGGGCCGCGCATGGTAGTGGCAAAAGTAATGAACGCCGGTTACTACTGGCCCGGAATGCATCTCGATGCCGTGAAGGAATTAAGGAAGTGCAGCGGCTGCCAACGGCATGCACCAAAAACCATGCGTCCAAAAAACGAATTGGTACCAGTAACAACCGCATGGCCCTTTCAGCAATGGGGCATAGACATGGTGGGCCCTTTCCCAGAAGCTCCGGGGGCAGTCAAGTTCATCATCGTCGCGGTCGATTACTTCACCAAGTGGGTGGAAGCAAAAGCACTTGCGTCAACCACGTCGGCAGTCGTTAAACGATTCATTTGGGAACAAATCATATGCCGGTTCGGCCTGCCACTCCGGATCATCACCGACAATGGTACAAACTTTGCAGCAGATGATCTCGAGCGATGGTTCAAGGAACTAAACATTGAACATACCTTCTCGTCGGTCGCACATCCGCAAGGGAATGGTCAAGTTGAAGCGGTCAACAAGAGCATCGTCGATGGCATCAAAGCAAGGCTCGGTGAAAAAAGACGAGGGTGGGTCGATGAGCTACCAAGCATATTATGGGCCCATAGAACAATGCCCAAAACAAGCAATGGAGAAACACCTTTCAGCTTGGTCTATGGGTCCGAGGCTGTGATCCCAGCAGAAATCGGGCTTCCATCTCCGAGAATGCTCTCCATGAATCTGATCAATAACGAAGAAGAAAGGAGGATCGACCTGGACCTCCTAGAAGAACGGAGGGAGATGGCAGCAATCAATGAAGCCAAATACAAATCAAAGCTTGAAAAGTATTACAACTCCCGAGTCCGGATCTGCACCTTCAACCCAGGCGATTATGTCTTAAGGGACAATGAAGCGTCCAACGCAGAAAAACCGGGAAAACTGGCTCCCAAATGGGAAGGCCCGTACATCATTGATGAGGTCCTCGGCAAGGGGGCATACAAGCTACGCACCATGAACGACAAAGAGGTTCCACGAACCTGGAATGCCCAACAGTTACGAAAATGCTACATATAATACAAACATGTAATCGTATAGGGCGAATCGCCGACACATTGACCTAATACAAGAAGTGTTTGGCTATCTTTACTTCATGCAAATTTTTTGTCACAACTGCATTTATTACTTCGGGCGTACACGAAAACATCAATGGCTCGACCATAGGAAACGTTGTAGACCTCCAAGGCTCGTCACAGCCAAGTGAACAGCCGGGTCGGAAAACACAACCAAAGCCTACAAAGCGCCAAAAAACATAACTTTGTGCCCACATAAACACGAAAATATCGATAGCAAGGTAACTAAACATTGTAACGCTCCCAAGGCTGTGATCCCAGCTGAGCTCACACAATAACCTGCAACTCGATCACTTCGTATGTCACATACAAGCGCGCATACTTAAACGACAGAATAAAAACGTTGTAATAACACAACATCACCTGTCAGCGCCATCATTCATTCGTGACACCTAATCAAAGTAATTAAACATGCACATATTATGACGATTTCAAAATTTGCATAACCATAATCAAAGTAACAACATATCTGTCAAATACATAACACCACAGGCAAGAAATTTCAAATTGTCTCAAAAACAACCATCACAAGCCCATTCAGGGCCATACACGGCACGCAGGCCGGAAACAACCTATCAAGTATGGCTGGAGCCAGCTGTCACACCCCCAAAATCCACACGCGGAATACCACCGCTTGGAGGCGTGACATGACCAAGATCAAGCCATCAATCATATCAAACATAGCAATTAATAATAAAAGTAGTTAATGTAATTCATCACGACATGATTGATGTTCAAAAACCAAACATTGTTTAAGTAGCGGAAGCATAGTAATGTAAACCCAAAATAGTCATAAGTTCAAATATCATTCATGATCTTTATCCCACAACGACCTCCTCCTCCTTGTGCAAGCTCCATGAGTACCTATGGTCCTGCAAGGCTTGCAGCAAATAATCAACAACTAGTTGAGCGAGTTCACAAAAAGTAAGTTCATAACATTAATGCGTAAGTTTATCTAGTGGGGGCTTCCCATACACGTATATACTACTGGTGAGGGATTCTCATGTTTATCCTTTATAATGGGGGATTCCCACTATAGTACTTACTAGACTAGTGCAACCATGTGTTCTTCTTAAACTGAGAACAGGAATACGTACGGGGTCACGTAGGCTTTACGTGACGTGCCCTTCCCCGAGGACAGTTGTACGCGTGGGGGGCTACGTAGGCTTTACGCAGCGTGTCCTTCCGACCCGGAAGACAGTAGATGGCTGTGTGACCCTTACGTAAGCATTTCTGAGCCTTCAAGAAAGAGATGATGCCAACCACCGCACCACTCTTGTCGCCTTGTACTTCGAGAGGTTCTTGACCAGAACGAGGAATACGAATTATCTTCTCACTGCATAAGATTTCTGCCTGGTGTTGGGATAGCCAATCCATCCCAATCACGACGTCGAAGCTACCCAAAACTATGGGAATGAGATCGATAGAGAAAGCTTGACCAGCTAGGATAAGATTACAACCCTAAACTACGTGCGTGGCTTCTAGACTTTTACCGTTAGCTAACTCTACTACATGTTTGGTGGATAAAAGTGTTGGTGCACGTTTTAGCAGTTGACACATTTTCACAGACATATAGCTTGTATCCGCACCCGAATCAAACAAAACAGTAACGTAAATATTGTCGAGGAGAAACTTACCCATAACAACGTTGGGATCGTTCACTGCGTCACCTCGACCTAGCACAAAAGCGCGTCCCCTAGCCTCGTTGCCATTATTGTTGTTGTTCCCACCGTTGTTGTTCCCGTTGCCCTGGTTATTGTTGTTGCGATTCTGGTTCAACTGAGGGCAGTCGCGTTTAAAATGGCCTTCAGCCCCACACTGGAAACATCCCCGGTTTCCACGCTGTGGCTGCTGTTGCTGATTCTGGTTCTGCGGAGCTGGTAGTTGAGGTTGCTGGTTCTGATTTGCAGGACGAGGGCTCCTACAGTCTTTAGCCTCGTGCCCCATCTTGAGACACCTTTGACAACGACCCTTGCTGCATGGGCCGCTATGGTGCCTGTTGCAATTGTGACACTTGGGGTGAAATCCCTGATATCTTCCCCGTCTATGACCACCAGAGGATTGCTGACTGGGACTCTGGTAGTGGTCAGTCTTCTGCTGCTGCGCTTGAGACTGAACGGATGCTGAACCTTTACTAGAATCTCCATCCCATTTTCTTTTGCTGTCGCTAGTAGTAGCAGGAGTAGCTGAAGGAGTGACTGTAGCAGTAGCGCTGACACGCTTAGGCAGTTTATTCTGATCCACTGCCTGGTCGGTGATACGATGAGCGAGACGCTGAATATCCTGGATGTTGTCGAGATTAGCCGATGTGACATGGCTCTGGATTTCTGGCGCCAATCCCTTGAGATACATCTCAATGCGCTTGTATGGAGGGTCCACCATGGTTGGACACAGCACGGCCAGCTCGTTCGACCGCTTAGTATACGCTTCAATCTCTGACCCAACCATTTTCAAATTATACAGCTCGTCTTCCAGCTTGTGAATGTCTTCACCTGTGCAATATTCCCTTTTTATAAGTTCCTTAAAATCGTTCCAGGGTGTGGCGTTAGCAGCTGCCAACCCAAGAATTTGCACCTGCGCATTCCACCAGGTTAGCGCGATTCCTTCCAAGGTGCCGGTGGCATACTTGACCTTGCGAGCCTCAGGGCACTCGCACATTTCGAATACTGACTCTAGCTTTTCAAACCAATGGAGGAGTCCCACTGCCCCCTCGGTGCCGCTGAAAGAATTTGGACGACAGTCCATGAAGTTCTTGAATGTGCAGACAGGCTGCTGCGCGTGTTGACCTATTGTGTACGAATAGGACGAAGTTAAATACGAGAGTTAATGTAGGATCTAGAGATCCTAGTATGAATCTATACTGCAGGGTATACTACCTGCTTGAGCAGCTGCAAGTGCCGCAGCAACTTGAGCTTGAACGAGAGCCTCTAGCTGGGCTTGAGTCATGTTGATTCGTCCAGACATGATCTTCATTGTAAAAAGTAACGTAAGTGAGAGTGGTTCGCGAGTAGGGCAATGACAGAAAAGTGTAAGCACGTAGGGATTCTCATGCTATAGTATCATGTGTATCTAAACGTAATGCGAGCAAAGTTCTAAGCAGTTCTAGCAAACAGGCAATAAACATAAACCTTATTACCTAGGATGTCGAGTCTTGCACGTGGAGCGAAGCGTCGTTGTGGATCGTTGAGAGCACTGTTCTGGTTATAGTCCGGTTTTAATAAAAACGTTTTCCCATATTAAAACCAAGTTCTCTATAACCAATGGCTCTGATACCAATCTGTCACACCCCCAAAATCCACACGCGGAATACCACCGCTTGGAGGCGTGACATGACCAGGATCAAGCCATCAATCATATCAAACATAGCAATTAATAATAAAAGTAGTTAATGTAATTCATCACGACATGATTGATGTTCAAAAACCAAACATTGTTTAAGTAGCGGAAGCATAGTAATGTAAACCCAAAATAGTCATAAGTTCAAATATCGTTCATGATCTTTATCCCACAACGACCTGCTCCTCCTTGTGCAAGCTCCATGAGTACCTATGGTCCTGCAAGGCATGCAGCAAATAATCAACAACTAGTTGAGCGAGTTCACAGAAAGTAAGTTCATAACATTAATGCGTAAGTTTATCTAGTGGGGGCTTCCCATACACGTATATACTACTGGTGAGGGATTCTCACGTTTATCCTTTATAATGGGGGATTCCCACTATAGTACTTACTAGACTAGTGCAACCATGTGTTCTTCTTAAACTGAGAACAGGAATACGTACGGGGTCACGTAGGCTTTACGTGACGTGCCCTTCCCCGAGGACAGTTGTACGCGTGGGGGGCTACGTAGGCTTTACGCAGCGTGTCCTTCCGACCCGGAAGACAGTAGATGGTATTGGGTTACGTAGGCTTTACGTAACGTGTCCTCCCGACCCGGGAGACAAATGGCAATTACTGGGTTACGTAGGCTTTACGTAACGTGTCCTGACTATCCTGAGGATGATGGTCTATAGTCTAGTGAATGCGTAATTACGAGTAATTCTTTCCAACATATCCAACCCAATTCCCAACCCGGGAATCCCATGCCTTGGCTGTGTGAACTCACCTTGGTTTGCTCGGCAGATACACGATAAAAGGTTCTTGAACTAAAATGGTCAACCTCGTCCTAACAGGGTTACCACACGAGTCAGGTTCGGTTCAATTAATGCACATATACGTCATAGTAAACACGTATGCACGTAAACAGTCAACACATTAAATACCCCACTTGTGCGATTCGGATGGTTGGGCCAAGGAGCTAGTGCGAGCCCAACCATCTTGTGCGATCACATGACTATGCCCAAACTATACCCGGCCTATCATACAGTTAAATGGTTTAAACATTCACGGCCCAAATAGAACAAGTAACAAACATCTTGTGCGTGTCGGATGGGCTTATACGATCGGATCTGCTGTGCGGTTCATGGCTTGGGCTATTCGGCCCAACAGCTTATCAATTTGTGTGATCCAATACACATTGTGCGATGAGAAACACCTTGTGCGTGGTGATCATCTTGTGCGGCCCGACTGATCTTGTGTGATCAGTTTGGGTTGTGCGATCCGATAGAGTGGGCTGCCCGGCCCATTCCCACAACATGATAACTTGTGCGATTTGGACTTCTTGGTCGTCCAAGCAGCCTTGTGCGAACGACCTCATGTGCGATCCATAGGTCTTGTGCGGCTGTTTCAATAGTCCGGATTTCTTGCCAATTTGGTTACAATCAATTAACCAGTTTCCTTATTTCTCGTAAATCAATTAACAGTTTCCAACTTTCCATTCAATCATGAAATCGATCAACAAGCATTTTCACACAATTTCTAATCGAACAAGATATGAACAACTTATCATCATTCAACCGGATTAAACCCTACAATCTAAACATATTAACCGAGTTCAATCACATCACAGCCGATCAATTTAAGCATCCTAATACAAACCTATTATGAATCCTGATTTACTAGCACATCGACAAGTTAACAATTCGAATCATATATCTTAACAGCAATTCAACAAACATCATCACATCGGTTTTAAGTTATTCTCATGCTAATCCATATATAGTTCATATTGTTCATCCTATCAACAACTCTAATCGATTAAAACAAAACATGGCACCATAACATCATTCAGCAAGAATACGCAAACAAACACTAACCGATTACAAGTAGGGAAGTGTGATCCGAATAAGAGGATGATCTTGTGCCGTCGGGTTCCAAGCAAAACGAGAGAGAGAAGGTCGTCTAGGGTTTTGTGTGTTTTGATGTTTGGCAAAATAATGAGAAGTTTACTAACTTCTAAGTGTTAATGGTTCATGAGAGGGGTTGGGCCGAACCCACACTTGGGCCGCCCTTTACGTCCGAATGCAAGTGATGTAGTCCAAAGGACTTGTGCGATCGGTGAATCTTGTACGTTTCGTTCATGATGTGCGGTTTGGGTTCATGTAACACATATACATACACTTAACATATCATGTATACATTCATTAAAACACACATATCACATAACATTCAATAAATATTCGCTTAATCAATCAAGTTCATATAGTCGTGTCATGTTCATAAACGTTACACAAAAATAGGTCCAAAGTTCGAGTTGTCACATTATCCCCAACTAATTGGAAATTTCGTCCCGAAATTTGGTATGCACTCACTGAGGAAGCTAGGTAAGTTCAATCGTTCACTGGTTTTCCTGGGGTGTCACATCCTCCCCCCGTTGATCTGGAATTTCGTCCCGAAATTCCGAAGTAGTAGCTTCAGCCTCAGTAGTGGTTGCACTGGTTTCGAATAACTGGGGGTACTTTTCTGTCATCCTGTCTTCGCGTTCCCAGGTGTACTCTGGACCACGTTTGGAGTTCCAACGAACACGAACAAGAGGGATTCTCTTGTTTTTGAGGACCTTCACATCCCGGTCCGTGATTTCTACTGGTTCCTCGACGAACTGCAACCGCTCGTCGATAGTGAGTTCTTTGAAAGGAATGATGAGGTTTTCATCTGATAGGCACTTCTTTAGGTTTGACACATGAAAGACATTGTGAACTGCCCCGAGTTCAGCTGGTAGGTTCAATCTGTAGGCTACCTTGCCAATCTTTTCTATGATTTCGAATGGTCCGACGTATCGCGGATTCAGTTTGCCCCGTTTGCCAAAACGAACCACACCCTTCCAGGGTGAGACTTTTAGTAAAACCCGGTCCCCGACCTGAAATTCCAATGGCTTTCTACGCTTGTCCGCGTAGGCTTTCTGACGGTCGCGTGTTGCAGCCATGCGTTGTCGTATCTGTGCGATCTTTTCTGTGGCGTCCACTACGATCTCTGGACCCGTAATCTGACTATCCCCCACCTCTGCCCAACAGAGAGGTGACCGGCATTTACGTCCGTACAATGCCTCGAATGGAGCGGCTTGAATGCTGGTGTGATAACTGTTATTATACGAGAACTCCACCAAAGGGAGGTGCTTTTCCCAGCCGTTGCCGAAATCAATAACGCATGCCCGAAGCATGTCTTCGAGAGTTTGGATCGTACGCTCAGACTGTCCATCCGTCTAAGGATGATATGCTGTGCTCATGTCTAATCGTGAGCCGAAAGATTTATGCATCGCTTGCCATAGTTCTGACGTGAATCGTGCATCGCGATCCGAAATGATGGATGTGGGCACCCCGTGCCTCGAAACAACTTCTTTAAGGTAGATGTCTGCGAGAGTGGAGAACTTATTCGTTTCCTTTATAGGTAGGAAGTGTGCAGACTTGGTGAGTCGATCCACGATCACCCATATGGTATCATTCCCACGCTGGGATCTAGGTAAGCCTGTAACGAAATCCATGGAAATTTCTTCCCATTTCCATTGAGGTATCTTAGGCTGCTGAAGTAGGCCCGCTGGTTTCTCGTATTCAACCTTGACTCTCGCACAGGTCAAACACTTGCCAACATAAGTAGCGATGTGGGCCTTCATGCTAGGCCACCAATAAGTGGTTCTGATGTCGTGGTACATTTTGTCCGACCCTGGATGTACCGAATAGCGAGACTTGTGAGCTTCATCCATTACAAGTTCGCGTAGACCGCCATAAAGTGGGACCCAAATACGCCCCGTTACATAGTAGGCGCCGTCTGCCTTCTGTTCCATTTGCTGTCGTGAGCCGCGTAAGGCTTCAGCCTTGACGTTTTCGGGCTTCAATGCTTCTGCCTGAGCATCTCGTATCTGTGCAGGAAGGCTAGACTGAATCGTAAGCTGTAGCGCTCGCACGCGCCGAGGTAAAGTGTCTTTCCGACTGAGGGCATCAGCCACAACGTTGGCTTTGCCTGGATGGTACTTGATAGCGCATTCGTAATCGTTCAGTAACTCGACCCATCGTCGTTGACGCATATTCAAATCCTTCTGCTTACGGATATGCTCGAGACTCCTGTGATCGGTGTAAATCGTGCACCTGGTACCGTACAGGTAGTGTCGCCATATCTTAAGCGCGAAAACAACAGCTCCCAACTCTAAGTCGTGCGTCGTGTAGTTCCGTTCATGAACCTTGAGTTGACGAGAGGCGTAAGCAATAACCTTGTCGCGCTGCATTAACACACATCCAAGTCCCCGAATGGATGCATCACAATAAACCACGAAGTCATCTGTGCCCTCTGGCAGAGAGAGGATAGGTGCACTGCAAAGTCTATCCTTTAGGTGCTGAAAAGCAGTCTCCTGGGGATCTCCCCAACGGTAGGTGACACCCTTCTGTGTCAGTAGCGTAAGCGGCTGCGCAATCTTCGAGAAATCCTTGATAAACCGTCTGTAGTAACCTGCCAAACCCAAGAATTGGCGTATTTCCGTTGGCGTTCGTGGTGCAGGCCAGTTCCTGATCGAGTCTACCTTGGATGGATCGACATGGATCCCATCCTTGTTTACTACGTGGCCTAAGAAATGGACTTCACGAAGCCAGAAGTCGCATTTCGAAAACTTAGCGTATAGCTGTTCCTTCCGAAGGAGTTCCAAAATGAGGCGTAGGTGCTGCTCGTGTTCCTCCTGACTCTTGGAGTAGATCAGAATGTCGTCGATGAATACTATGACAAACTTGTCAAGATAGGGTTTGCACACCCTGTTCATAAGATCCATAAATATGGCAGGCGCGTTCGTTAACCCAAATGGCATGACGAGAAACTCGTAGTGGCCATAACGAGTTCTGAATGCAGTCTTGGAGACGTCCTCATCCCGGACTCTCAGCTGATGGTACCCCGACCTCAAATCTATCTTCGAATAGTAACTCGACCCTTGCAACTGGTCGAATAAGTCGTCGATGCGCGGTAGAGGATAACGGTTCTTCACCGTCACCTTGTTGAGTTCACGGTAGTCGATACACATTCTGAACGTACCGTCTTTCTTCTTCACGAAAAGTACTGGAGCTCCCCAAGGCGAAGAGCTTGGACGAATGAAGCCCTTTTCCAAGAGCTCTTGTAGCTGCTTTGACAATTCTTCCAATTCTGATGGGGCTAGACGATACGGTGCGCGAGCTATGGGTGCTGCTCCTGGAGCGAGCTCGATCTGAAATTCGACCTGACGATGAGGAGGTAATCCAGGTAAGTCTTCAGGAAATACCTGAGGAAAGTCACATACAACTGGTATATCCTCCAGTCTCTTTTCCTTCGTCGATGCATCCGAAACAAGAGCCAAAATGGCTGTGTGACCCTTACGTAAGCATTTCTGAGCCTTCAAGAAAGAGATGATGCCAACCACCGCACCACTCTTGTCGCCTTGTACTTCGAGAGGTTCTTGACCAGAACGAGGAATACGAATTATCTTCTCACTGCATAAGATTTCTGCCTGGTGTTGGGATAGCCAATCCATCCCAATCACGACGTCGAAGCTACCCAAAACTATGGGAATGAGATCGATAGAGAAAGCTTGACCAGCTAGGATAAGATTACAACCCTGAACTACGTGCGTGGCTTCTAGACTTTTACCGTTAGCTAACTCTACTACATGTTTGGTGGATAAAAGTGTTGGTGCACGTTTTAGCAGTTGACACATTTTCACAGACATATAGCTTGTATCCGCACCCGAATCAAACAAAACAGTAACGTAAATATTGTCGAGGAGAAACTTACCCATAACAACGTTGGGATCGTTCACTGCGTCACCTCGACCTAGCACAAAAGCGCGTCCCCTAGCCTCGTTGCCATTATTGTTGTTGTTCCCACCGTTGTTGTTCCCGTTGCCCTGGTTATTGTTGTTGCGATTCTGGTTCAACTGAGGGCAGTCGCGTTTAAAATGGCCTTCAGCCCCACACTGGAAACATCCCCGGTTTCCACGCTGTGGCTGCTGTTGCTGATTCTGGTTCTGCGGAGCTGGTAGTTGAGGTTGCTGGTTCTGATTTGCAGGACGAGGGCTCCTACAGTCTTTAGCCTCGTGCCCCATCTTGAGACACCTTTGACAACGACCCTTGCTGCATGGGCCGCTATGGTGCCTGTTGCAATTGTGACACTTGGGGTGAAATCCCTGATATCTTCCCCGTCTATGACCACCAGAGGATTGCTGACTGGGACTCTGGTAGTGGTCAGTCTTCTGCTGCTGCGCTTGAGACTGAACGGATGCTGAACCTTTACTAGAATCTCCATCCCATTTTCTTTTGCTGTCGCTAGTAGTAGCAGGAGTAGCTGAAGGAGTGACTGTAGCAGTAGCGCTGACACGCTTAGGCAGTTTATTCTGATCCACTGCCTGGTCGGTGATACGATGAGCGAGACGCTGAATATCCTGGATGTTGTCGAGATTAGCCGATGTGACATGGCTCTGGATTTCTGGCGCCAATCCCTTGAGATACATCTCAATGCGCTTGTATGGAGGGTCCACCATGGTTGGACACAGCACGGCCAGCTCGTTCGACCGCTTAGTATACGCTTCAATCTCTGACCCAACCATTTTCAAATTATACAGCTCGTCTTCCAGCTTGTGAATGTCTTCACGTGTGCAATATTCCCTTTTTATAAGTTCCTTAAAATCGTTCCAGGGTGTGGCGTTAGCAGCTGCCAACCCAAGAATTTGCACCTGCGCATTCCACCAGGTTAGCGCGATTCCTTCCAAGGTGCCGGTGGCATACTTGACCTTGCGAGCCTCAGGGCACTCGCACATTTCGAATACTGACTCTAGCTTTTCAAACCAATGGAGGAGTCCCACTGCCCCCTCGGTGCCGCTGAAAGAATTTGGACGACAGTCCATGAAGTTCTTGAATGTGCAGACAGGCTGCTGCGCGTGTTGACCTATTGTGTACGAATAGGACGAAGTTAAATACGAGAGTTAATGTAGGATCTAGAGATCCTAGTATGAATCTATACTGCAGGGTATACTACCTGCTTGAGCAGCTGCAAGTGCCGCAGCAACTTGAGCTTGAACGAGAGCCTCTAGCTGGGCTTGAGTCATGTTGATTCGTCCAGACATGATCTTCATTGTAAAAAGTAACGTAAGTGAGAGTGGTTCGCGAGTAGGGCGATGACAGAAAAGTGTAAGCACGTAGGGATTCTCATGCTATAGTATCATGTGTATCTAAACGTAATGCGAGCAAAGTTCTAAGCAGTTCTAGCAAACAGGCAATAAACATAAACCTTATTACCTAGGATGTCGAGTCTTGCACGTGGAGCGAAGCGTCGTTGTGGATCGTTGAGAGCACTGTTCTGGTTATAGTCCGGTTTTAATAAAAACGTTTTCCCATATTAAAACCAAGTTCTCTATAACCAATGGCTCTGATACCAATCTGTCACACCCCCAAAATCCACACGCGGAATACCACCGCTTGGAGGCGTGACATGACCAGGATCAAGCCATCAATCATATCAAACATAGCAATTAATAATAAAAGTAGTTAATGTAATTCATCACAACATGATTGATGTTCAAAAACCAAACATTGTTTAAGTAGTGGAAGCATAGTAATGTAAACCCAAAATAGTCATAAGTTCAAATATCGTTCATGATCTTTATCCCACAACGACCTGCTCCTCCTTGTGCAACCTCCATGAGTACCTATGGTCCTGCAAGGCATGCAGCAAATAATCAACAACTAGTTGAGCGAGTTCACAGAAAGTAAGTTCATAACATTAATGCGTAAGTTTATCTAGTGGGGGCTTCCCATACACGTATATACTACTGGTGAGGGATTCTCACGTTTATCCTTTATAATGGGGGATTCCCACTATAGTACTTACTAGACTAGTGCAACCATGTGTTCTTCTTAAACTGAGAACAGGAATACGTACGGGGTCACGTAGGCTTTACGTGACGTGCCCTTCCCCGAGGACAGTTGTACGCGTGGGGGGCTACGTAGGCTTTACGCAGCGTGTCCTTCCGACCCGGAAGACAGTAGATGGTATTGGGTTACGTAGGCTTTACGTAACGTGTCCTCCCGACCCGGGAGACAAATGGCAATTACTGGGTTACGTAGGCTTTACGTAACGTGTCCTGACTATCCTGAGGACGATGGTCTATAGTCTAGTGAATGCGTAATTACGAGTAATTCTTTCCAACATATCCAACCCAATTCCCAACCCGGGAATCCCATGCCTTGGCTGTGTGAACTCACCTTGGTTTGCTCGGCAGATACACGATAAAAGGTTCTTGAACTAAAATGGTCAACCTCGTCCTAACAGGGTTACCACACGAGTCAGGTTCGGTTCAATTAATGCACATATACGTCATAGTAAACACGTATGCACGTAAACAGTCAACACATTAAATACCCCACTTGTGCGATTCGGATGGTTGGGCCAAGGAGCTAGTGCGAGCCCAACCATCTTGTGCGATCACATGACTATGCCCAAACTATACCCGGCCTATCATACAGTTAAATGGTTTAAACATTCACGGCCCAAATAGAACAAGTAACAAACATCTTGTGCGTGTCGGATGGGCTTATACGATCGGATCTGCTGTGCGGTTCATGGCTTGGGCTATTCGGCCCAACAGCTTATCAATTTATGTGATCCAATACACATTGTGCGATGAGGAACACCTTGTGCGTGGTGATCATCTTGTGCGGCCCGACTGATCTTGTGTGATCAGTTTGGGTTGTGCGATCCGATAGAGTGGGCTGCCCGGCCCATTCCCACAACATGATAACTTGTGCGATTTGGACTTCTTGGTCGTCCAAGCAGCCTTGTGCGAACGACCTCATGTGCGATCCATAGGTCTTGTGCGGCTGTTTCAATGGTCCGGATTTCTTGCCAATTTGGTTACAATCAATTAACCAGTTTCCTTATTTCTCGTAAATCAATTAACAGTTTCCAACTTTCCATTCAATCATGAAATCGATCAACAAGCATTTTCACACAATTTCTAATCGAACAAGATATGAACAACTTATCATCATTCAACCGGATTAAACCCTACAATCTAAACGTATTAACCGAGTTCAATCACATCACAGCCGATCAATTTAAGCATCCTAATACAAACCTATTATGAATCCTGATTTACTAGCACATCGACAAGTTAACAATTCGAATCATATATCTTAACAGCAATTCAACAAACATCATCACATCGGTTTTAAGTTATTCTCATGCTAATCCATATATAGTTCATATTGTTCATCCTATCAACAACTCTAATCGATTAAAACAAAACATGGCACCATAACATCATTCAGCAAGAATACGCAAACAAACACTAACCGATTACAAGTAGGGAAGTGTGATCCGAATAAGAGGATGATCTTGTGCCGTCGGGTTCCAAGCAAAACGAGAGAGAGAAGGTCGTCTAGGGTTTTGTGTGTTTTGATGTTTGGCAAAATAATGAGAAGTTTACTAACTTCTAAGTGTTAATGGTTCATGAGAGGGGTTGGGCCGAACCCACACTTGGGCCGCCCTTTACGTCCGAATGCAAGTGATGTAGTCCAAAGGACTTGTGCGATCGGTGAATCTTGTACGTTTCGTTCATGATGTGCGGTTTGGGTTCATGTAACACATATACATACACTTAACATATCATGTATACATTCATTAAAACACACATATCACATAACATTCAATAAATATTCGCTTAATCAATCAAGTTCATATAGTCGTGTCATGTTCATAAACGTTACACAAAAATAGGTCTAAAGTTCGAGTTGTCACACCAGCACCTCCAGCAGCATCATCGCCATCTTCTCCCAAGGCTTTTTTCAACAAAGCCACCCCATTCGCTTTGTGCGCCAACTTCCCAGAGGCCCGAACAACAGCTAAATCAAGCGTCGAGAACTCTTTTCGCTTCTCAGCATAAGCAGCATCACAATCATCTTTATATAGCTCAAAGTGAAAATCCTTCTCATTGTTCGCAGCCGCAAGTTTGCCTTCAGCATACCCAAACTTGCGTCCACTATTATACCCTGCCCTACCCAATTCAAACATATAGCGCGCAAGTTCATCAGAATGCAAAATACGATCAGCAAGCTGCATGAGAACGAGATCGAGTAAGAACAAGAATACACAAAAGCAAAAACGAAATGAGAAAATCAAAAACGTTACCAAAGGAACACCGCGGGAAAGCAACCACCTACTATCAGCTGAGGCCTCCTCAGCAAGAAGCTCAGAAGCACGACACTCAGCCGCCTTCTCATCAAGAAGGCGCTGAGCAGTTTCACATTCCACAGCTTTCTCCTGAGCAAGAAGCTCCAGCTTATCGATCCGCGCAACGTACTCCTTCTCTTTCTTCTCCGCAGCAAGACGCGCCAAATGAGCCTCATCAGCAAGGGCCGTCTTCTCACCAGACAGCCGCACAATAGCATCACGCTGCGACTGCATCTCCGAGTTCGTACGAGCACATGCAGATTCCCAATCCTTCTGTTTTTGCTCATTCAACTGCTTCTGCTCTTCGAGCTTCCGCTCAGCCTCAGCAACCCGCCATTGCAAACCTTTTTTCTCTGCATTAAATTTCTCTCTCTCTTCAGAAAACGCCTTCTTAGCCTCTTCAAACTCCAGAGTTTCTTCTCCCATAGATCGCCATTCGCGAAGAATCTCCTGAGAAGTGGCAAAGAAGTTAACCCCAGCTCTAACATGATCATCTATAAGGGCAAAGCGGTTGCGGTTTTTCTGAAACATTCTCTCGGCAGGAGGAAGTGACAGAGAGAAAAACTCATGACAATTCTGTAAGTCAGTCATTCGAGAGCCCTGAGTAAGGCTCCAACGGGGGACGTGAGGCATATCATCACAAGCTGGGTTACCCCAGGAATCATCAGGAATTTGTTCAAAGTGCGGACTTCGCACAAAGCCAGAAGTGGCTCCACCTTCAACGGGAGGGCGTTTTGTGTAAATGGTTTGTTGCGGAGTAGTCTCACTAGACTCCATCTCCACTTCAACACCTTTACCCTTATCGCCTCCAGCAACATCACCTCCGGCACCGTTGCCTCCACCAGCATCACCCCCAACATCACCTCCAGCAGCGTCACCTCCCTCAAATATACCTTCAACAAACCCTTCACCGCCCTTCACAGTTGCATCAACACCATCTCGAGGAGGGGTCAAGCCAACAGTCCTCGAAGGAGGAGAGGTAGGTGGAGTAATCTGAGAAATATCCACCGGCCGCGGCTTCTTGCTAGTCTTGGATTCTGCCATAAGACAACAATTAAAGAGCAATCCAAGGAAAGATACGACAAACGTACAATGAAAGAAAAATTACCAGGAAGAGGAGCAGAGGCAGCATATATCTCCTCCAACAAATTCCCACGACCTCCACTAAACACGCCCAAATCAATCTCAGACTCTGAGGGCGCTGGGGGGACCTTTTTTTGAAGCTTTGCCTTCTTGGCAGCAAAAACAGCAGCAGCCTGCTCATCAAGGCGACGTTTGTGATCATCGAGAGCTTTCTTCTTCATATGCTCAGTCAAAGTGGCCTTATCGTCAGGATCCGACCCCTGACGCACCTCCCCAGGGCCTAGGCCAGACAATGTATCAGACACTACCACATAATCTAGATAAGGAAGAGTAGAAGGTTGCTTACGAGAAGATCCAGCAGCTCCGCCCTCCTTCTTCTCTTCCCTTCTTCCAGATCTATCAGTCCTTGCCTTCTTCCTCGTCTCCAACTGGGCAGACGGATCAACAGACGCCTCCGCATCATCATCATCCTCAACAAATTCATGTACCGGCTCCGCAACACCACCAGGCGTGGTACCTGCACGCGCGGAATGAGACATTAGATCTTCAACATCCCGGTCAGAACTTCCACTAGAAAGGATAATGACTTCCTCTCGACCAGAGTCGACAAAGTCATCCCAATCATCCTCACCTAGAACTTCATTCGCGTATCTGCTCAAACTAGCGTCGGTAGGATGCAGAAAACGGTCCCGTATCTGATCCAACCACGTCGGATTCCCATCAGCCTGGATAGCTTCAACCATGGCACCCGCTGATTTAGGGTCCAAGGCATTCAACAAACTATAACCAACTGCAAAATGGCAACAAAAATAAGGACGCATAGTAAACATAAAGGGAAATAATCAAGTGGTAAGACACGAAAGAACAATACATTTGCCCTTATGGCTATACGCAGGCTGACCCAGCGGATGTTTAGGAACCCACAGCAAACTCATCCCTGCACCAACTAAAGCCATCTCATCCAGTTGAGAAATAGCAGTCGGCTTCGCAGTTATCTTCTTAAACCAGTCTTGATCACCATAGTTGGGAAGAACATCCACCTTAGGGATCCCTTGACTCACTTGCCGATATGACATATCCGTCGGAATCACACCTCGGCGGATGTAAAAAAACTTCTGTTTCCAATCATGAATGCCCTTTATCGGAACCGAACACACCTGAGCAACTCCCATCCTAGCCTGAAAAGAGTAAAACCCACTGGTATACGAAACGCTGTAGATAGCGTTGAACATCTCAAACGTAGGCTCAACACGGTAAGACCTACAGACAAATTCGAAATGGGTAATCCGAGGGAGCCCAATCGCATTTATCTGAGAAATATGGAGCCCATAACCCCTCAAAACAGCAACAGTGAACTTCGTAATCGGCAACCTAAAATTGCCTTCCCGGAAAAAAGCAGCATACAACGTGATAAACCCCGGAGGGGCATCCAATGCAGTGGATCCAGAGGGAGGGTAACGAGCCCCCCACTCAGGACGAAAGTTATGCCCCCTCACAAGCATCTGAAATTCCTCCTCCTTCCAGTTAATCACAGCTTGGTCTGGACCAGGAGGAGCCCTACCTCTATGCTTCCTTTTCTTCTGAGTTGGATTCTTATCAGCCATGATAAAGGTCAAGAAGAAGATGATTTGAAAATGTGAAAGATGGAACAAACAAGAAGAAGATAGAGAGAAATCACACTTAGAATTCGAAAATGAGGGAAGAAAGAGATAACCGCCCCATATTTATACCCGTCGCATTTAATGCGATGGGTAGTGGAACGTCAGGGAGCAGGAAAAGCACCCAATAGATGACTGACACGTCACAGGAGAGAGAAGACGTCGGCTCGTTTTTCGGGAAGCATGGGCGACAGGGTCTGCTGATGTGACAGAAAGTCACTGCAAAAGCAACTGTTCATCTCCGAAAAGACAGGGACGCCAGACGGTCACACCAAACACTTCCCCATAACCACCAAACTTCCAACAGAAGGAAGCACAAGAGAGCCAAAACCCATGCGGCATGCGTCCATTTGGCTCACTTTTTTCAAGAGAGCCAAAACCCATGCGGCATGCGTCCATTTGGCTCACTTTTTTCAAGAGAGCCAAAACCCATGCGGCATGCGTCCATTTGGCTCACTTTTTTTACAAGAGAGCCAAAACCCATGCGGCATGCGTCCATTTGGCTCACTTTTTTCAAGAGAGCCAAAACCCATGCGGCATGCGTCCATTTGGCTCACTTTTTTCAAGAGAGCCAAAACCCATGCGGCATGCGTCCATTTGGCTCACTTTGGCTCACTTTTTTCAAAAGGCCAAAACCCATGCGGCATGCGTCCATTTGGCTCACCTTTTTCAAAGGGCCAAAACCCATGCGGCATGCGTCCATTCGGCTCACTTTATATTCATCAACTTCAACGCGATGCATAGAACTCACAACTCTCATAAGTCCAGAATCCCTCCTAGACGATCAACTCAACTAGAAGGCACACTGGACTGGGGGGACTTGAAGAGGTATGGTCCCAATTCCCTGCCTACACGGCAGGGACCACACCACTTTTGTGCACACAAGGCACCCATGTCACCAGAACATTCTAGAATCTTCCAGAAGGCATCTAGGCGGTTCACAGCTGGCATCAAAGATGCTTTGCCCAACATAAAGGACAACACGTGTCACCATTGAGAGAAGGCCACATAGGCCTGCGACAATCCAGGGAGCAGGGCTGACGCGACCAGTACGAGGTACCCAGCGCAAGCGAATACAAGGACGCCACGTGTACCACTACACCCTTCGCGACAGAGCAGACCAAGAGGATATTCCCCTTGGTCGGACAGCTGGCGCGCACCCACAGCTGGCACAGCTGCTTCCTCCTTCTTCACCATCCGGCTATAAATAGGACCCTTCATCATTCAGGTTCAGGATCTTGGCTCTCTTTACTCACTCTATACACACACTGTTTTATTCCTCTCAGAGCAGTACTTATTCTCACGCCGGAGCCTGGTTAAGAGGGAAAATCCCCTTCCCCCCTCTTAACGAGACTAATGGTGTTTACTGTTTTGCAGATCTCAGGCCACCGATACGAGCAAGAGAAGAGGTTGAACCCCATAAGTGAAACAACCCTCTTGGTTATCCTTGTGTTAACCATTGTTTCAACAATACATAAATGGGTTTAACATTTTCATGTTGTATGTAACACCATTTCAGTTGTTTCTAAACTATTTATTTTTTAAGAACAATGCTTAACGGGTTTTAAATTATACTAATTAATAGAGGTTTGGTGATACTTGGGTTTTGGTCAAATAGGTTTTATACCTAGGTGGGGATCGTCTCATGATCTAGTGGTATTGTGCTTCTCTTCTTTCAAAGAGGTGGATGGTTCAAATTTTACAAAGTGCAGATATGAGCGGTTAACATGAGAATTTAAAAATAGGTTAGCTTGTCGTAAAAAAAAACCTATATCAGATCAATTATGGTTGACTGATATTGGTCAATGTAATGATTTTGGCTCACAGAGCTGGTTTTGTTTCAGTTTTTGCCCAGGAAACTGCAACACATTTGATCCACTCAAATACATGTAATTTTAAGCCCAAAACACCCATAAGTCACATTATACTAGCATAAAACATTGTTGAATTAAGTAGAAACATCTAGGACTATTTAGTGAGAGCCAAGCCAGCGTCAACTCGTGCTGGACTCGTTTATATCTAACTAGCTAAAATTTGAGCTCGAGTTCAACTTATAAAAAGCTCGAGACAACTCGTTTAAGTTAAAATCTATATTTAAGTCTTTAGTAATATATAATGTTAAAATTAAAAGCAGGGTGGTCTCTAGCAGGTTCATGGACCGTATTACGTAGGCTTATTTATAAAACGAATTAGTATTCAAATTAGTCATTTATACATATAAAAGTCAATGGCCAAAAACTACTTATATATGACCAAAGTTGGGTGGAAATAAATAGGATCATTAGTTTATTAATGGTTCAATTTCATCAATTATTTCGTTGATGGCTTGGTTAATTTGGTTTTACACTCACCCTAGTCGTTGAGATGTTAGTAATCTCAGTTTTGACTTGAATTGAAAGTCAAAATGACTATTTATTGAATTCGAATTTCATTAATTACTTTGTCATGTATAAGAGATTAAAATCATAGGTTACTTTGTCATGTATAAGAGATTAAAATCATAGGTTGACCAAGGTGTGAAAATAACAAAATGGTATAAGCGGGGCGGTTGACCTGTAGAACTTTTTTTTGAAAAGAAACAACTTAAAATGTCTTGTGCATTTTTAAATACATGCATTAAAGTGCATTTACTTATGGGATCAGGACACAAAAAAATATAAAAAAAATGATCAACAAAATGAAAGGTTTATCAATGGGGTGGTGCTTCATTGTCAAAGGCAAAGCCTTTAAACACTTTAGGAGAAAGATGTTTATAGTCTAGCGACATCTTGGGGGTGGGATAAGACT
This sequence comes from Helianthus annuus, assembly GCF_002127325.2. Classification (NCBI taxonomy): domain Eukaryota; kingdom Viridiplantae; phylum Streptophyta; class Magnoliopsida; order Asterales; family Asteraceae; genus Helianthus; species Helianthus annuus. The sequence goes on from NC_035437.2 coordinate 106,726,918, forward strand.
TTGGGACCAATAGGTCTCAATTCCCACAAGGGGGTTTTTTCCCATATTTATTGGGTTTTCTCCTGATATGCATTATGCCTAGTGGAGATGGATATGATCGGGTGGTTCCGCTGGTGGCACGATGATACTCCGGTGGTCCGTGATCCAAATTTGCTTTAAAAAAGTAATTAATAATATAGTTAATAATTATATAATGGTTGACCACATTGATGCCTTACCCTTTACAAAAAAGATTGTGATTTGGTACAATTAAATTCACAATTAATTATATTACATTTAATTCCATATTTTCATGACCCCAAATGTTCATAATCGTATTATTCTAATCATCTATATAAACCCATAAACTATTCTTCTCTTCAATTGCCTCTTCCCAATTTGAAATCCATCTGCAAAAAAATGGCTAGCCTTTGGTTCATGTTAGTGTTGTGTTTAACCACATGGGTTAGTGTTAGTACCACACCCGACAAAACTATCTTTGACCCTTTGGGGGATCATGGCGGGGACAAGATCATCTTTAAACCCTATGAGAATCATGGCGCACCCAAGAGTAGCCATGATTCACCCAAGGGCCATCATGATGCACCCAAGGGAAGTCATGATTCACCCAAAGGGAATCATGGTGCACCCAATGCGCCTCATGTTGCGCCCAAAAGGGGTGGTTCCACACCAAAGGGGCCTCGTGTTAGCCCAAAACAAAAACAAGCTCGACCATTTTTTGTGTTTGGAGACTCGTTAGTTGATAATGGTAACAATAATTTCTTGATCACGGGTGCTCGTGCGGACATGCCCCCTTATGGCATCGATTCTCCGGATCATAGTCCTACCGGTCGCTTTTCCAATGGCCTCAATATTCCAGATGTTATCAGTTTGGTTTTTTGCTCTTACTTTTTAGAGTTAAATGACTATATATTTGTAGTTAAAAAAAATGACTATATATTTAATTTAGTCATCATTTTTATGTTCAAAAAAATGACTATATATTTAATTTAATCATCATTTTTATTAATGTTTTATATTTTTTTTCAGGTGAGTATATTGGGTCTGAACCCACATTACCATATTTGAATCCTCAACTCACGGGTCAAAAACTTCTCATTGGTGCCAATTTTGCTTCGGCCGGAGTTGGTATATTAAACGACACTGGGTTCCAATTTGTAAGTCAAAATTATATTACTTTTATAAATATACAACTTAACTAATTTTTATTTTATGTATTTTGTTTTTATAAACATACATTCAAATGTATTTTTGTTTGATTTAATTATAAATAAACATTTTAATCTTAAAATCTGGAGTTACATTTTCATTGTTCACCACACATCTTTAAAAGTTTAAATTCAATTTAGGAAGGTAATAATGTTTATTTATGCAACAAGGAAAGCATAGAGTTGAAGTACATTACAAATTTGAAATTTGTAATGAAATTTAAGTTAAAATAATTGAAATTTTAATGAAATTTAAGTTAAAATAATTGAAATTTTAATGAAATTTAAGTTAAAATAATATTTCTACAATGTGTAGTCATAAAGCCCCTTAAGAGGGCGTTATGCGACAAGTGGCGAAACGCGTAAAAGGGGGACTTTGTGGGGCTTTATATCACAGGAGAGTGTAGTGGGGTTATATATGTATGGGGCTTTATATATATGTATATATATGTGTGTTAGTTAGTATATGAAATAATCCCCCCCCCCCTCACGCCGCTATGATTTTTAAGGGAGAAGGAAAAAAACACCTCATAGTGCCCGCCGTAGTGGTGTTGACAGCATTATGGGGGCGCCATATACAAAAATGTGTGATATAACGTGCCACTACAGGTGGTCTTATGTTATCTGTGTGACACAATGATTAATACAAATTATTGTTTTATTCTACAGCTAAATGTTTTACGAATGCCATTACAACTGGAGTACTTCAAAGAGTACCAACAAAGATTAAGTCTTGCAATTGGTGATGAAAAAGCTAAACAACTTGTTAATCGAGCATTGGTCCTCATTTCATTGGGTGGCAACGATTTTATAAACAACTATTACTTGTTTCCTGGTTCAGCTAGGTCTCAACTAACTTCTCTTTCTGATTACGTTACCTATCTCATAGTCGAATATCGTAAGATCTTGGAGGTAAGTTGTTTATTATTCTTATTATTATTATCGTAACATGTTTAACTATAAGAACGACATATTTCCTACAAATTTGTGAAGTCAAAGCATGATCTATTAAACTCATGAAATGAGTAACTTTTACCTTTCAAAAAAAATGAAATGAGTAACTTTTATTTTTCAAAACTTAAAGATAATATTTATTTGTATTAGATGCGATTAGAAACAAAATATTATTTCCCTAATACATAATCATTAATTACAATGTATTGAATTTGAGCATTTTGTCAATTGAAATATATTAAAAGTTTATTAAATTACAATGTAGAAACTTTATGAATTGGGAGCAAGGAGGGTGATCGTGATGGGATTAGGGCCATTGGGGTGCGCACCAGGCGAACGAATGCAACATAGTAAAACCGGTGATTGTGCGACTGATCTACAAGCTGCATCCGCCTTGTTCGAGCCACAACTCACCCAAATGGTTCAAGACCTTAATGCCAAGTATCATGCCGATGTTTTTGTTGCCGCCAACACCAAACTCATGAATTATGATATGATCTCTGATCCAAAGGCATTTGGTAAGAATTAACCTTAACAACTTCAAGAGGTGGTAAGACGGGTTAGGTAACAGGTCAATTAACTAACGTTTAATTAGAATTGAACCCGACTCATAAACTCTTATATTGTTGTTTGTGTTAGTTTTTTTAATAACTAATGAGTTGGATATCATAATATCTAAAAAAAGTATATAAGTGTTTGAACATTGATCTCATGTTAACAACATGTATGTAGGTTTCAAAACATCAACGACGGCTTGTTGTGGACAAGGACCATTCAATGGGCTTCCGGGTCTATGCACGGTGACTTCGAACCTATGCCCCAATAGAGACGAGTATGTATTTTGGGACGCGTTCCATCCGACCGAACGAGCATGCCGAATAATTGGACAACAGATAATGAACGGTACACATGAGTACATGAAACCAGTGAACCTTAGTGTCATCATGGCTGTTGATTCCAAAATGTGACCCTGTATCAAATGAGTAACATGTTTTGATCCCTAAGTGTTTTATGTACTGGATGTTGTTATTGATTCAATATATTATTTGACTATTTGTTTACAATCATAAATTATATATCTTCCAATTTATTTGTTTATTTAATATTGATTCAATATATTATTTGACTAATAAATTACCAACGGTACACTTTATTGATTATGAAACAAAACAAAACAAAAAGCATGTTTTTTAAAACAAATAAATAGTTGGTATATTTACCTACGGATCTGTCTATGTAAGAAAATGTTTGTGATTTTGTAACATAATATATGGAGTTACAAAGTTGTTTTTGTATTTGTATAGTAAGGATCACTTTGCATTAAAAGTACAACCGAAAAAAAAGTTGGTGGAAATGAACGAAACATATTTACTTACTTTGTCGGTGGGATTTATGACAAGTGTTCAATGTGAAATATATGTGTCCTAGTTGAGAGTTGAGACCGCTAGTGTCAAAATTAAATTTCTTGGACTCTCAAGGTTGTATTACAAAGACAACGATGTTTGGTTTCAACTGTTTACTCCATATAATTAAATGAGAAGGTGGTCAAAAGACATGTTTAACTTTTTAACATGTTGACGTGTTGGGATTATGGAAGGTGAGAAACAAATATATCTTTGAAGGGAAACGTGTTAACATAGACGCCGTTTTCGGTGAGATGCAAGCAACAACTTTCTTATGTATAAAACATCGGGCGAAACAGACAGATTTGGAGTGGACCAAATGGACCAGCTGCGAGGTGTTGTAGCGAAATTTGGTTTTAATTGTGCTTTCTTTGGTGATGTATAAACAATAGGTGGTTGGCTTAGTAGCTTACTAACCATTGTCTCTTTATTCTCGGTTTGGTTGTAAACATGGGCGTAGCTTAAGAGGGGCCGGGAGGGGCGCCCGACCCCCCCGAACTTTTCGCTCAGTAGTGTTATATATGTAGTTTTCGTATAGAAATTTTTGGGTATATACGTTTTCGACCCCCCGGTTCTATAGAAATTTTTGGGTATATACGTTTTGGACCCCCCCGTTTTCATGGTCAAGCTTCACCACTAGTTGTAAACTCTTCGTGATGAATGAATTTGCCTTTTGCCGTTCAAAAAAAAAATGTTGACGTGTTCAGTTAGTTTAATTAAACAGGTCAACACATTTAATCTATTTATTACAATCCACCAACAATAGTGTGCAAAGTCGGTTAATCATGGATTCGGTTAACCGAGGGTTTGGTTAATTGAAAAGTATTAACCATAACCGATGGTCAGTTAACCATTGCTATGGATTGATTTCGGTTAATTATCTAATGTATGTAAAACTTGTAAAATATAAACTCATGAATATAAGACTTGCAAAATTATATAGATACCACATGCATATTGGTAATGAGCCCTATGTATATAATAAAACGAACACTGATGGAGCCTCAATTGAACAAAAACGTTAAAAAAATCTAGTGAGCCGTGAACTTATAAATAATATTACATTAAGTGAGTTTGGTACATATATATGTGTGTGTGTGTTTGGCTAATCAGTCCGGTTCGGTTATTTTCGGTTTTACATATATGGTTAACCGAAACCGAAAGTTCAGTTATTCAAAAAACAATAACCTAACCATCGGTTTTTTTGGTTCGGTTAATTCGGTTATTCCGTTTTGGTTAATTCGGTTTTATGCTCACCCTAACCAACATGTTGATGACACATTTACAACTTAGTTACAAGTCGTAACTCGTTTACAACATGCCAACCCATTTGACTCGTTTAGATAAATGTGTTAAACGGTTTGTGTTTTACACAATTTTTAAGTTGGATCATGATTAATGTTTTTTAAAAAAATAAATCTATGAGTGATGCTCGGGTTCAACTGTGCAACAATTAAAATTGTGAAGTTGATACAAGTGTCACCCTAGTTGTACGAAGATAAATCAACCTTAAATTTGATCTTATCAAGGTAGAAATGTGGTATTTTTCATATTGAAAAGATGTTTCTAACATTCTATGTATAGCAACTGACCTCACCCTTTTGAATACTTTTTATGACCAAAAAGTCAACTCTATGCTACATAAATTGGGCATTTGTGGAATTCGACCCTTCGGCATCTTATATATTAACTGGTTTGGTTCATTTTTTAAGTCATACAATATAATGTCTAGGTTTCCACTTGCTTTCATTTTCATATTTCTTGTTTTCAGTCCTCTTTTAGGGTTAGGGGCAGACAAAAAAACGCCTCCTAACCCGAATGTCAAAGTAACTCGTCGAGCTTTTTTTGTGTTTGGAGACTCGTTAGTAGACAATGGAAACAATAACCATTTGGCTACCTCTGCACGAGCAGATTCACCTCCTTATGGAATTGACTATCCGACTCATCGTCCCACTGGTCGTTTCTCTAACGGCCTCAACCTACCGGACGCCATTGGTTAACCTCCGAGCTTATTTAATTTTTATTTTATTTACTTTATTACTAATTCGTTATTTAAGTAAAAAAACAAGACATAGTTATGACTACTCGGAAAAACAATAACTATTTTTTCGTTACGTGTTATATTCTATTAAGATGTAGTATGCATTCTTATTTGTGAATAATATGATTGTAGGAGAACTCATTGGTGTGGATCCAGTATTGCCATTTTTAGATCCGGCTCTAACGGGTCAGAAACTGTTAAACGGGGCGAACTTTGCTTCAGCTGGAATCGGGATCCTGAACGACACTGGAATCCAATTTGTAAGTCAATTATTCTTCATTACCAACTTACCATGAAAACTTTAAAATCTTTTGGTAAATGGTAAGTTATTCTTGTAAATAAAAGTAACATCAACATGTTGAATAGATAATCAGTTTAGTTAAATAAATGTGTCAACCCCAAACCCATCAGGACACGACATGTTTAACTGTTAATTTCTTGTAGGTTAATATTATTCGGATGCCGAGTCAGTTGGATGACTTTGGGACATACAAACTTCGTTTGGCTGATCTAATCGGCACCGAGAAAGCCAAAAAACTCGTCAACGATGCATTGTTTCTAATCACCTGTGGAGGCAACGATTTTGTGAACAACTATTTTCTGATCCCGAATTCGATTAGATCGATTCAATATAAACTCCCTGACTATGTCCCGTTCATCATCTCCGAGTACGAGAAGCATTTAACGGTAATGAATTGTGCATCAAGTTTCTTAAAATGCAATATATTTTTATAATGATATAATGATAAGGATAATTAACTCATTAGGTATTTATAAAAATATATTTTGTAGAGGCTTTATAATCTAGGAGCTCGTAAAGTATTGGTGACAGGAACCGGGCCACTAGGTTGCGTGCCTGCGAGCCTGGCGCGATTTAGTAAGCAAGGCGAATGTGCAGCCGATCTCCAACAAGCTGCTGGTCTATTTAACCCGCAACTCGTAAAGATGGTTAGTTCGCTTAACAAAAAGATTGGAACCAACATCTTCACAACCGTTGAAACGAATCTTGTGAACTTGAACTTCATCAATAATCCTAAGGCTTTCGGTAATCTCTACTTCTATTTCTATATGCTTTCCATGTGCATTAGCAATGAGGTTTGAGTTTTTGATAAGAATCACGGGTTTGTGTTTAGTATAAACAGGTTCAAGTCAGTATAAAATGGAACCCATAAACATGTTTAGTTAAATATGTCATGTCTTGATGGGTTTGGGGTTGACACATTTATTTTATTTACAAAAAATTAAAAAATATGTTTATACTATAACTTAATCTTTATGCCAAAATTTAAACATAAAAGAGAAATAATAATCATGGTTTATAATTTAAATTAGGTTAGAACCCCGTGTATTACACGGGTTGCATAAATATAATTTTATATAATAAATAATAAAAAGATATATCTATAAAAAAACTTGTATATTGCATGTATTGAATAAAACATAATCTCATATGTTTAACACAAATAGTTATCAAGATTTATCTTTTAAAAAAGAACATTGATGTACTATTTACTTATTATAACATTTCACTTTGTTTTTTTATTTTGCATAAATGTAATTTTATATAATAAATAATAAAAAACATATATCTTTAAAAAAAAAAACTCGTATATTACATGTGTTGAATAAAATATAATGTCATATGTTAACATATACAGTCGTCAAGATTTATCTTTTAAAAATGAACTTCGATGTACATGTTTATTTGTTTATTTCGTTCATAAAACCCTTGTCTTAAATTTGTATTCAAGAGAGTTTATGGTACAAAAAGGTGAAGATCGATCCCCACGTTTTTATATATTTCATCATTTTTATGAATTATACCGTAAAATCGAGAATTAAATTCTCTTTGAATGGAGTATAGAATTGTTATATCTAAAAATGGTGTTCTTTCTACGTGTTGATGCAATGTGCGATAAATGATGAGTTTAAACCAATTATAACAGTACACCTACCATTACAGCGATACGTCTAAAAACACTTACAATTTGATAAAAGCATATGCCCGACCTAGAATAACTATTTAATTCTAGTGAAAAAAAAAACAATAATACAATTATTAAGTATATATCAAGCGAGAACCTTTATTTAATTTACCATAATTTCAATCACCGAACTCTAAAGTATATATATCTACTCGTAATAAAAACAAACGTTTATGCTTATCGAAATTTTTGTTTAGATTTATTTATAGAAAAACAAATATTTATTCTTATCTATATTTTTTATTATAATTTTTATTATTTACTATGATCATAATAAAAACAAACTTTTATATTCTTATCTAATTTTTTGTTTAAAGTTATTGTTATTATTATTTAATATAATCATAATAAAAACAAACATTTATCCTTATCAAAATATTTATTCTTATCTAAATATTTATTCTTATCTAATAAATTATTATTATTATTATTATTTAATATGAGAGATAAATAGGAAAATAAGGTGAGAAAACACCAGGAGATGACACGTGTCCAAAAAATATTTTCATTTATTAGTATAGTAAGATGTTACTATAAAGTATTAATACACAAAGAACAAAAATAAAGTTCGGGTTTAAACGGGTAGTGTTTGTGATAACATGTGAACACTCATATCATGTTCAATTCATGTATCTGTCATGATTTTCAGGTTTATGTTGTCTTCAAGCTTATGTCAATTTTTAGGGTTCGTGTCAAGTTCGACCGCAAAGAGACTCATTTAACAACCCCTATTAAGCTATCAGTTGTCATATATTGACTTGCTCGTTATGCAGGGTTTAAGACATCACAAGAAGCATGTTGTGGACAAGGACCATATAATGGGATAGGACTTTGCACACCATTTTCAAACATATGTAAAGATAGAAACGCATACGTGTTTTGGGATGCGTATCACCCGTCGGAGAGGGCAAACCGACTTATCGCGCAAGAGATATTCCATGGGAAGAAGTACATGAACCCGGTGAATCTTAGCACCCTTATGGTTATGGATTCTAACATGGTTTGATTACGTGGGTTCGATCTACATCTTATTACGGTGTTAGTGTGTTTATCTTTTCATGTCATCAAGTTTGTTTTCCTATGTTGTTTGTGTAATTAGACCAGACTGTCTTAAATCAAAGTTTTAAGTTATATCCAATTTTCAACATCAAGGTTGAAACAACTGGATTTGTCAGTTCAAACACATCGTGCAAAGATTTTACCTCATTAAGGGGATCAACGAGTCACAATTGGTGACCACGGGGTAAAGGAGTAAATAACTGGGTTTATTTAAAAGGGTGTAACTAAGCTGAGCTCAAACTCGCCTTGTTTAATTTAAGAGAGTGCAAGCACAACTTGTTCCGATCTTTATATCTAAATCTCAAGCATGGCTTGTTGATAATTATCCAAACTCGACTAGCTTATTTATTAAATATTTAATTATGATATGTATAAATGATTTGCGCGAATGTGTATACATTTTAAAGAGTTTTTCGACACAAATTGTTGTTTTAAATTTATAAAAAAATTGTTTGTACTTTGACACAAATACACATGATTAGGCAAGTCTACATATTGTGGCGTATTATAGCGTGGTAAAAACCAAGTATCGGCCTAGGGACTCAGTGGCTCCTACTACTCATTTTTCGTTGTGGTTTAATCAATCATAAAGTGAAAGGTTTGTGCAAGAATGTATATAAACATGATTTAACAAAACAAAAAAATAAGAAGGATGAAGGCAATCAATCTAAGATAGATATCAATTTGGCTTTAAATTCACTTGATGTTAAATATAATATTGTAAGGCCCCGAAACTGAGGAAATCCCTGCAACTGGTACATGATAGCACACACAGTTTTCGAGACTAAAAATTATATAATGTAAATGTAAGAACATGTTGTGATATGAGGGTATTTGTCTTGTTTTTAACGTATGAAATTATGTGGTTTTTAGTGTGTTATCGTGTGAAACCAGTTTACTTTGAGAGTGGTTTGATTTGCAGGTACCCAGAGCTTTAAGGATGCTTTTCGGAAGCTAAATGTCACAACCCCCGACCCCTACCCCGGGAGCGGGTGCCGCGAGACTCAGAGAAAGTGGTATTGGTGTTTATTAATTTGGCAGCGGAATTTAAACATCAGGACTGTAGTTAGGAAATATTTTATCAGATTTTAAAACACCAAACTTTTAAAATAAATAAACAGGATAAAATCCAAGTTTCAAATACAACACATTTATAGGGATAACCCTAATTTATTAAAAACAAAATCTCCTTTTTATTTAGGTAACTTTTATAGCCACATCTTTAAGCCTTTAGTGCTCTCCAGCTGGCTTCTATTAGGTTCATATTAAGTTACCTAAAACGCGTTCTAAAAAGATTTTATCAGCAAGAAATACTGGCGAGTGCATCCCTCTTTAATCAAAACAATTTTACAACTTTACAGTATTAAGATTTACAATGTTTATATCTATCCAATTATTCAATACAGTATTGCTACCGGGCAACCTTTGTCCCCCGTGCTTGCGGTCATGCTACTATTCGCAATAGTAACGAGTGTCAAGTAATGTATACAAAACTCTACATACTGATGATAATTGTAGAATTACAAAAACTTAATCACTGTAAGTGTCTTGATAAATATTTAGGGTTTTGTAAAATATTTTACTCACAAAAAAGGTGACAAAAAGTAAGATGTACTCACATTGCTGACGTAGATAATACTACAGCTTCCTGATGATTCTCCTGGTTGTCACACCCCCAAAATACCACCTAGGGAATGTCCTTGTTAGGCGTGTGACATACCAATAACGAGCCACTAATTACATTGAACGCGTACAAGTTTCAAAATAAAATCCTTAATTATTAATGTAAAATACCATCAACGAGTTTAGATGAAAACCAACATGTTCAGCGGAAGCGAATAGTAAACCAAAGTTAAATTGTTCAAAACCAATGTATACTGTCAATAATCAATCACATGAATCCTTCCAGTCGACCCATGACCACTCCAGCTACTCCAGACAGCAAGTTCCAATGCAAACAGCTAACGACCTACAAGCATGCAAACAAGTGTGTCAGACAACGCTGGTGAGTTCAAAGTTTGGTTACCGAGTTCAGTTTACCAGATACATGTATAAAATAGTTTAACAATTTGATTTGATGTTGTTATTAACTCGATTACCGAAATGGCTACAAGATGTGTTTGCCCAACCCCAATGTCTCTATCAAAACATTGGTCATGCTTTAAGGAAATTAGTTCACGCCCGACCACCCTGGTACGGTGTGAGGGTGCCAAACCTAATAGCGCTATCAACTAATAACCTCGTTGCCTCCTCGGAAACTGTCGGTAGATGTAAGGGGTCTTATGTGATAGAAACTGAGTAACAATAACAAACATCCCAATAACTAGCATTCCTCCCTGGAACGTTACCCGATATCCCTCCCAGGATACATGCTTGGAAAAAGAGCAGTGAACTCACCTTGGATTGCTCGGTAATGAAATTTACTTATTCAAGCTAGTCTACCAACCCTATCATGGTCACCTTTCACCATTAGTTTTATATTTAAGTTCGGCACATAGTTCTTCACACATATATGCAAGTAACGTGCAAAATACATGTATTCACATTCAACACCCTATGCATGAAAGCTAGCTTTACATTACGTTACATGTTCCTCCTTACCTTTCTCACCTTTTTATTATTCAATAATATTTTAAAACTAGTAATTAAAACATCATCCACACAAATTGTCAATAATATTCAAATATATAACAATGTAGAGAATGAATAACAATTAGATCAGAATGGTTAATATTAATATTTCTAACACTTATCCGAATATATTAATGGCATTACTCTAGGATGATACATTCAAATGGAGCATGTGTCATTTGTTCAACATGTCAACCAGAAGGGCCCAATCAGTTATGCGATCCCTTATGTTCTCCAGCCCAACCTTGTGGTGTGCGGCCCATATCTATAACTCGTTTGGGCAGTGTGTGTCTAGGTTCCGAGTGTGCGCCCATAATGGGTCCGATTCGAACAAGTACGCGGCCCAATTAAACGATGCAGTCGAGTCGGTTTAAGGGCCCATCACGTGTTTGTGTGCGACTCCGGAGAAAGTGTGCGACCCACACCGTGCGTTCGATAATTATCACACGAATTGGCCCAAATAAATGTGTGATTACTTGTTTGCACGGTGTCGGTTACATGGTACCGTAATGCATGGCAATTACCCTAACCACCCTCCCATTTACCCGATCAGCCAACATTCCATAGATCAAGTTTATCAACCATTACCATAATCATTCTAGTTCATTATTCAGTTAAATCTACACATAATCATCACCGAGTGATATTGAAATCATGAGCTAATTCTTGTTATGAATTATTATTTACTCACCCATGTAACACCTTAATGGTCATCAGTTATACCAGTCCCAATCACAATGACTTCCATAATCACAATCAAGCACCTTGGTTAACTACCACATCCGATTAAGCATCAACTCATATATTGCAAGATTTACATGTGTTCACATACAACTATCTCTTAATCGCACCCACACCCATATCAGATTCTTGTATGTCAATACAATAAGCCCTCTAATTAATATGTGACCATCATGCATACAAGGTTTTTCTAAGTTATAACAACATGTTAGTCTAGTTCTTCTTTTAAACAGATTTAAGTTTCGTTATTACCCAAACACGATGTGTAACAATTAACACAAACCAACAACAAGAACGACACTCATCGAACCAATGAATTACACTTCAATTGCATATTCATAACGACATCACATAGCATATGTATACATATAAGTGAAACGGGGATAAAACACTAACCCGACGAATGAAAGACGATCTAGAAAGTTAACACGCAAGAAAGGGGGGGGGTTGCGACATGCTTCTCCTTGTTGCTGTTCACAATAGAAAGGGGTAGGGAATGCAGAAGTCACGATCTAGGTTAGTGTTGTAAGGTTTTGATATGCACGCTACATAATGCATTAAAAGGGGTCTTGGGTTGGGCCGTAAAGTTATGGAATGTGGGCTGCTCTCACGAATGCAAAACAAAGAGTGGGAAAAAGTGTGGGGAATTGGCAGCTATTAAAGTTGTTTATGTACATTAATATCTATTATTTTTTTTATTATTCTTTTTTTTTACTTCAACAACTAATATATGTGTATAATATATTAGTATAGTAAATATATACTAAACCACTCTGGTTTGGACCATATAGGTTTCAGGTTTCGTTAGTGGGTTGAATCGAACGCGATACGGATAAAATTATAATTAATTCAACAAATAATAAAAGCGTATAGTTTGATTTATAAAAGTGAAACAAATGGGTTTTTACCTCGAAGTTACGGGTTGTCACATCATCCCCAACTTGAAAGAAATTTCGTCCCGAAATTTGATATGATAAGCAATCTCAGCGGAGTGAAAGATAGATCATGATGACTGTGGATTTTCCTCGGGTGCCACATCATCCCTAACTTGAAAGGAATTTCGTCCCGAAATTCACCAATCTTATCAGAATTTGGGTTTCACCGTTTTGAACAGTTGCAGTACTTGTGCTTCATCTGGTCTCCGCGTTCTCCGGTCCACGTCTTGATTTCCAACGAACCCTCACGATTCGAATCTGAATGTGCTTACGGATCTTAACTTCCCGATCCATGATCTCGATGGATTCCTCGACAAACTGCAACTTGTCGTGAATCTTAGGCTCTAGTAAAGGTGTTACAAGCGTTTCACCGGCCAAACACTTCTTTAGGTTCGAGACTTAACTTTCATCGCGAACGTTACTCACTTCGTCAGGTAGCTCGAGTTTGTAGGCCATGTCACTAATTCTTTCCAGAATTTTGAATGGCCCAACGTAACATAAATTCATCTTGCCACGCTTCCCAAAGCGCACCGCACCCTCTCAGGGTGAGACTTTCAATCATAACACGTTCGCCTGCAGCGGACTCCCAGCGTCTCCAAAGCGTGTCAGCTTTCCTGGTGGTTACGCGTTGCCGCCATGCGATTCCCGATCTAAACAATCTTCTCAGAAGTTTCAAGTACAAATCCAACAAGGAGATCGACATTATCGTCCATGCAATGCCTCAAACAGAGTTGTATGCATACTAGAACGGTAACAGCTGCAGTAGAACTCAACCAAAGGTAAGTGTCCTTCTAACTCTTACTAAAATCAATCACACACATGCTCACAGCATGTCTTCGATTGTCAAGGGGGTTTGTTTACTCTGACCGTTTGTCCTACGGTGATAAGCAATACCCATGTCTAGACGTAAGCCAATGGTGTTGTGTATTGCATTGCATTGCCGACTCAAATCAAGTATGGATCAAAATCAGAGGTAACAGGAGTTGGCACCCCGTGCCTAGAAACCGCCCTTCATAGGTAACTACTCACAGGATACGAAGCCTTGTCAATTTTCCCTTGTTTGCAAGAAAGTGCACTGGTTACATGAGGCAATCAACGATCACCCAGGTGATATGGTTTCCGTTTTGAGTTTTAGGTAGACCAGTGACAAAATCCGTGGCAGTCAGTTCCCATTTCCTCATGGGTGTTTCTGGTTGCTGACACAACTCAAGAGGTTTCTAGTACTCCACCTTGACTTTCGCACAAGTCAAACATCGTTCATATGCGTTGCTATGTGGGCCTCCATGCCTAGTCACCAGTAGAAGATCCTTAGGTCCTAAAACATTCCAACAAAATCCAGACGACTAGAATATCAAGGCTGGTGTGCTTCGCTCAATACAAGTTCCCTTGGTTTGCTGTATAGTGAGGCCCATATTCGCTCAATGAAATAGTGGGTATCGCCCAATTTGCTAAAAGTTGCTCCCCCATGCCCTACACGGACTCAACTTGAAGATTCTCTTCCTTTAGTGCTTCGGTTCGAACATGGCGAATCTGATCGGGTAGGTTAGAGTCGATGGTGAGCTGCAGAGCTCGTACGCATTTAGGTCTCACAGTCAAAATCATTCAAAAGTTCCATCTAGCGATGCTATCACATGTTTAGCTCTTTCGAAACAAGGGTACACGGGAGGCCCTTGTGATCGGTCTAAGTAGTGCATTTGGTACCATCCAAGTAATGCCTCCAACTCAAATCCAAAGACCCTGGTTTCCACCGCAGGTTATAACTCGTGCAATCCTTCTTGTAAATCCACCACATAAGTCGTCAATCTCTCGTGTTACATCAGCGTGTAACTGGGACTCTGATTCGAACCATCATGGTACACCACTAGATCACCCGTACCCTTGGGTAAAGACTATGTTCTGTGCGTTACAGAGTTGGGATTCGAAAGCTGAAAAGACGTCTTCTTGTTTTGTCTCCCTCGAATACACAGCACCCTGCTGTGCTGAAGAGATTGAAGTGGCGCGATCTTCGAAAATCCCCCGATGAATCTGCGATAGAATCTAGCGAAACCAAGGAATTGATGTATCCCCACAAGAATCTTTGGTGTCGATCAGTTTCTAACAAAATGGATCTTAGCGGGTCCAAAAATGTAGCTCTCGAATCCAGAAGTTACCTTTAACAAGACTTCGCGCGGAGTGGCTCCTCCCTCAGGAGCTCTAAAATAAGATACAAATGTTGCCCATGATGTCCCTTTTTCCTGGAAATGATTCAAAACGTCATCAAATAACACGGTCGATTCATGTGATCCCTAAAGCTGCTGGTGTGTTGATTAACCCAAAGGTCATGGAATACAAAGTCGCAATGGCCATATTGCGTTTGATTTGTCGTTATAGGAACATTCTCCCCTTGGACTTCCATCTGATGATTGCCTGATCTCAAGTCGGTTTCCGAGTAGATGATTGTCCCTTGTAGCTAGCCAAACAGGTCATCAATGGGAGGTAATGGGTGACGGTTTCCGACCGACACCCTGTTTAGTTTACGGTAGCTGATACACGAATGAAAGAACTCGTCCTTTTGTTCACAGGTAGAGCTCGGGCTCCCCAAGTAAGGAGCTGAATCAGTTAAGACCCCTGCCCAGCGGTTCCTGAAGTTGATTAGGCAGTTCCTGCTACCTTCCGGATGTGAGACGATAAGGAGTATGAGTAATCAAGACTGCCTCTGATCGTGAGATCAAACTGAAATTCTACCTAATCAGCCGTGGGGGGGGGGGTAAACTTGAAAGTTCCTCGAGTAACACGCTGAGAGGAATCACGAACAATTGGTGGATCCTCGATTCTGTTTTCCTTAGCCTTAACATTAGTAATGGTTGCTATCATAGCTGGGTAATCCCTCCGTAGTCACTTCTGAGCTTTCATTGCTGATATGGTGCTAACTTGACACCACTCTGACACTTCAAAGTATAAAGCGACGCAAATTTTTTTTTCTTCCCACAGGGTATATCTACGCGATATCTAGATAACCAACCTACACAACTACTGCATCAAAACCATCAAGGATAGCAGAAGGGAGGTCGATGTCAAACACTTGTCCCACAAGGTCGAGTTTGCATCCCAACGAACATAAACATACGAGGCTTCAATTGACTTGCCATCAACCGATTCCACAACAGGTTCGGTTTCGAGATGCATCAGGGTTATACAGAACCAGGACGAAGCGATTTGCTACCCATATAAGCTACCCTTTTTGCTATTATCCTGGCGTCGCCCACGCCAATCCTAAATGTCCTTCCACGAGCATCGTCCTCAGTGTTTGTTGTTTTCATTACGAGAATTTCCAGTACTGTCGTCGTTCCCTTGGTTGTGTGTCGTCTTGATTTAACAACGACCAATCCATGTCGTAGGCACCTTCATTTCCATACTGCAGGCTATGATTACAAGTACCTTGATGTTGCCATGACTGTGGCCTCTAATGTCGTTGCTTAAAACGGAGCCCTACGAACTTTCACCAACAGGGTCCATCTTTTCACATTCCTAGTAGCATCCGCAATGTGCTGGCAGTTACACATTCCACACCATAGTCAATTGTCATCGTTCATATTCCGATTAATTCGTAAGAGTTGACTCCCATAAGTCGCTGACTAGGGTTAAGGATTCGATTAAAGTTAATCTGCTGGCATTCGTTGCCGGTAATCAGGGTCGTTCTAATACTGAGGTCGGTAAAGCACTACGCTCATCCTCTTGTCCATCATTCTTGCAAGTTGATTGAGTAGTACACAGTATGTTGCGAGAGTGTTGCAGAAGTGATCGCACTTCGGGATCTACGACGTCAATACATTGAGTTCCAGCAAACGAAGAGGAGTGAGAAGGGTTTTGATCAATCATTCGACGCTGCGACATCCAACTCAGGGATGTTCGTACTAGCACCTAACATTCTACATAGTTCGCTAGACGTTCAGATGAGTGTTCAGGTGATACTCGATAGCATTGAGATTCGTAAGGATTCAGAGAGGAGTGAAAAGATCACATTCGAGTAGGAGACAATCACTGCTACGACCCCTATAAGTTTGTTATGTCTCTCACTGATCTAATAACGGAACAGAACCCCTTTTTCACTTGTTAAGCCTCGCTGGGACTCACATGCACCCCACATTATTATTATGTGTGCACCCACAATAATATTGTGATTTGCATGCTGATCTCAGCTCCTCCTAACTCATGTCAATTGGTTCCTCACACTCGAGTAGCAAACAAAGAGCATCACAAAACGTAAATCACAAATGCGTAGGGAAATACCACCCTATCAGTCATATAACACATGCAAGTAATACGTGAATTCATACTGTTGTGCTAAACGTGCAATCACATGCAATATCATATGTAAGTGTTCACTAGTTACGCAGTACAATAAGTATACAAGGGACGAACCTTGCAATCTGCAGCTGAGTGTCATGGTCGATTTTCGAAGTTGTACGGTTATAGTCTGGTTTTATAAAAACGTTTTAAAACCTAGTTCACTATAACCAGTGGCTCTGATACCAAACTGTCACACCCCCAAAATACCACCTAGGGAATGTCCTTGTTAGGCGTGTGACATACCAATAACGAGCCACTAATTACATTGAACGCGTACAAGTTTCAAAATAAAATCCTTAATTATTAATGTAAAATACCATCAACGAGTTTAGATGAAAACCAACATGTTCAGCGGAAGCGAATAGTAAACCAAAGTTAAATTGTTCAAAACCAATGTATACTGTCAATAATCAATCACTTGAATCCTTCCAGTCGACCCATGACCACTCCAGCTACTCCAGACAGCAAGTTCCAATGCAAACAGCTAACGACCTACAAGCATGCAAACAAGTGTGTCAGACAACGCTAGTGAGTTCAAAGTTTGGTTACCGAGTTCAGTTTACCAGATACATGTATAAAATAGTTTAACAATTTGATTTGATGTTGTTATTAACTCGATCACTGAAATGGCTACAAGATGTGTTTGCCCAACCCCAATGTCTCTATCAAAACATTGGTCATGCTTTAAGGAAATTAGTTCACGCCCGACCACCCTGGTACGGTGTGAGGGTGCCAAACCTAATAGCGCTATCAACTAATAACCTCGTTGCCTCCTCGGCAACTGTCGGTAGATGTAAGGGGTCTTATGTGATAGAAACTGAGTAACAATAACAAACATCCCAATAACTAGCATTCCTCCCTGGAACGTTACCCGATATCCCTCCCGGGATACATGCTTGGAAAAAGAGCAGTGAACTCACCTTGGATTGCTCGGTAATGAAATTTACTTATTCAAGCTAGTCTACCAACCCTATCATGGTCACCTTTCACCATTAGTTTTATATTTAAGTTCGGCACATAGTTCTTCACACATATATGCAAGTAACGTGCAAAATACATGTATTCACATTCAACACCCTATGCATGAAAGCTAGCTTTACATTACGTTACATGTTCCTCCTTACCTTTCTCACCTTTTTATTATTCAATAATATTTTAAAACTAGTAATTAAAACATCATCCACACAAATTGTCAATAATATTCAAATATATAACAATGTAGAGAATGAATAACAATTAGATCAGAATGGTTAATATTAATATTTCTAACACTTATCCGAATATATTAATGGCATTACTCTAGGATGATACATTCAAATGGAGCATGTGTCATTTGTTCAACATGTCAACCAGAAGGGCCCAATCAGTTATGCGATCCCTTATGTTCTCCAGCCCAACCTTGTGGTGTGCGGCCCATATCTATAACTTGTTTGGGCAGTGTGTGTCTAGGTTCCGAGTGTGCGCCCATAATGGGTCCGATTCGAACAAGTGCGCGGCCCAATTAAACGATGCAGTCGAGTCGGTTTAAGGGCCCATCACGTGTTTGTGTGCGACTCCGGAGAAAGTGTGCGACCCACACCGTGCGTTCGATAATTATCACACGAATTGGCCCAAATAAATGTGCGATTACTTGTTTGCACGGTGTCGGTTACATGGTACCGTAATGCATGGCAATTACCTTAACCACCCTCCCATTTACCCGATCAGCCAACATTCCATAGATCAAGTTTATCAACCATTACCATAATCATTCTAGTTCATTATTCAGTTAAATCTACACATAATCATCACCGAGTGATATTGAAATTATGAGCTAATTCTTGTTATGAATTATTATTTACTCACCCATGTAACACCTTAATGGTCATCAGTTATACCAGTCCCAATCACAATGACTTCCATAATCACAATCAAGCACCTTGGTTAACTACCACATCCGATTAAGCATCAACTCATATATTGCAAGATTTACATGTGTTCACATACAATTATCTCTTAATCACACCCACACCCACATCAGATTCTTGTATGTCAATACAATAAGGCCTCTAATTAATATGTGACCATCATGCATACAAGGTTTTTCTAAGTTATAACAACATGTTAGTCTAGTTTTTCTTTTAAACAGATTTGAGTTTCGTTATTACCCAAACACGATGTGTAACAATTAACACAAACCAACAACAAGAACGACACTCATCGAACCAATGAATTACACTTCAATTGCATATTCATAACGACATCACATAGCATATGTATACATATAAGTGAAACGGGGATAAAACACTAACCCGACGAATGAAAGACGATCTAGAAAGTTAACACGCAAGAAAGGGGGGGGGTTGCGACATGCTTCTCCTTGTTGCTGTTCACAATAGAAAGGGGTAGGGAATGCAGAAGTCACGATCTAGGTTAGTGTTGTAAGGTTTTGATATGCACGCTACATAATGCATTAAAAGGGGTCTTGGGTTGGGCCGTAAAGTTATGGAATGTGGGCTGCTCTCACGAATGCAAAACAAAGAGTGGGAAAAAGTGTGGGGAATTGGCAGCTATTAAAGTTGTTTATGTACATTAATATCTATTATTTTTTTATTATTCTTTTTTTTACTTCAACAACTAATATATGTGTATAATATATTAGTATAGTAAATATATACTAAACCACTCTGGTTTGGACCATATAGGTTTCAGGTTTCGTGAGTGGGTTGAATCGAACGCGATACGGATAAAATTATAATTAATTCAACAAATAATAAAAGCGTATAGTTTGATTTATAAAAGTGAAACAAATGGGTTTTTACCTCGAAGTTACGGGTTGTCACACTGGTTATTATCTATTTAAAATTAAACAATGCACACGTGTTAGTAAGATAACCCAAATCACATTAGTCGTACAACACGAGACAGAACTCCAACAACTGAGTCAGGCAGAGCCTTGACATGCGTTACGGAGCCCTAGATCAATTGGGTAGGGTAACAAATACGTGATCGGGGATTATAATACTTACAACGAGGTAGAGCTTTGTTTTTTAGGGGTATAATACCCGATTATAATTGCCCACTCGAGAATTAAGAGAGAAAAGAAATTTGAATGGTGAAGAAATAAGGCTGAGGCCTCCTTTTATAGGGCTGACGAGAGGCGGCTCGTGCCCCGCGACGCCCACCCCTTCCTCCTTCGCGGCCTGCGAGAGCCGTAGGCTAGGCTTTAGCCTTGTTGACTCAACCTAATTAACTCCACACGTACCTGGACACGTAGCGGACCAGGGTGTCGCTTGGTGTCACTATGTCGCGCCCCGCGACAGACTCAGTGGAGTGAGTCGCGGCCCGCGAGCGACCCCTGTTTCTTGTTTTATTTGTTTTCTAATAATATAAAGGTATTTCAGGCCCGTTAACGAGTATTCGGGGTATAATAGGAACGTTTAGAGGTGTGTTAAGGGTTTTAGGAGGGTTGTTATATCTTCCTCACCTTGATTTAAATCTCGTCCTCGAGATCTACTGGAACAGGTGTGGATATTTCCTTTGCATTTCGATTCGAGCTCCCAAGTATATTCTGGTCCTCTCTTAGAATCCCATTTCATTTTGACCAGAACTAGTCTCTTGTGTTTGGGATTTTTGATCTTTCTATCTTCAATCTGAATGGGTTTCTCTATAAACTTAATTTTCTCATTTACCTCTATGTCCTGAAGAGGTACTACTAATGATTCGTCTGCTAAGCACTTTTTGAGATTACATACATGAAACATATCATGTATTCCTGCCATTTTGTTAGTGCATGCGTCTGTCGACTTCGTCTTGTATCGAGTCGTATTCTTAGAATGTTAAAATAGGGCACGTAGTTCGAGATAATGTAATTCCGCTTAAATGGGTTAATTCTGCTTGAATGAGACATGGAGTAATTCCGCACGGAATTAGATTCCGCTTGGAATCTAATCCCTTTGGAACATCTTCAAGCGGAATCTTGAGCCTATAAATACCCTTCAAGCGATATTAGTTGTAAGGATTCCTGTTTGTGCAACGAAGTGCTGCCGAAGTGTCGTCTCGCTGTAAATTGTCATCAAATCAATAAAATCGACAGTTAAAGTAACTTTCTAGCTGAATTAACCTCATTACGACTGTTTCCGCCTTTCGTTTTGAGCATAAACTCTTCTGAACGACTCGTTCGGGTCTGTATTCGATCCTATAAGTGGTATCAGAGCTCAGGAGGAAGAGTTCATACCAATTCAGCTGCAAATTCTGATTTCTACACCCTCTTTTTCAAATTGAACTTGTTTTTACGGTCAAAATGTCTTGATTTTCACAAATCATGTGCGCATTTGTGTATTAACAAACCCTAGAAAGTTTCAGAACTAAAAACGGCCTAGAACTTGATCAATTTGACAATTTTCACATCGAGATGATGACGTCAGCTTAATTCCGCACGGAACTAGGTGTAATTTTGCTTCAAAAGATTAATTCTGTTTGAAAGTTCACACGGAATTAGGGTAATTCCGCTTTAGTTTGTAATTCCGTTTGAGTGTTCATACGGAATTAGCTAATTCCGTTTCTGATTGGTAATTCCGGTTGAGTGATTCCATGTGGAATTAGTATTTCCGTTTGAAAGATTCTATTCCGTTTGGTAATTCCGCATTGAATTATAATTCCGTGTGAAAGTATGTTTATTTCAAACGAAATTAGGGTAATTTCGTTTCAAGAGCTTATTCCGTTTGAACTGTGTATTCCCGTTTGAAAGTGATATCGTTTGAAATATAATTCCGTTTGAATTAACTGTTTGTGATATTTTTGAAAATCCGAAACATGGAAGAGGAATTTTATAACGCCTTTGCTACCCCGATTACTGTTACTCAGCAGACAATGTTGGAAAATGAAATGGGGACGATGCAAAAACCGCCTACGCTCATGAACATTGAGGAGTATAAATGTTGGGAAGGACGGTTTGAAAACTGGGTTCAAGCAAATTATTTAGATGCTTGGGAATGTGTAGAGACGAAATATGTTAGACCGACGAATGATGACGAAGAGGAGATTGTGATTAAAGATATGAGTGTTGATGATAAAAAGAAATACAAGAATGAAAAAATGATGTTAAGTCTGCTACAACAAGCTGTGAAAGAAGACATCTTGGTCTTATTGCAACATAATGGAAGTGCTTATTGTAACACCCCGTGTTTTTGAATGTCAAAGTCAAATTCAAAGTCCAAGTCAAGTTTGACTTCTTTGACTGTAAAAAGTCTATTTTATGTTTTGTATTATGTGGAGTAAGTGTTGTCAATCCAAGGAATCGAAGTAACCGAACGTTTAATCGACGCGAACGCTTTACGACTGTGAATAGTAGGAAGTAACAATGCGATAAAGTTAATCAATCAATAATCAAGTTAATCGAACCATCAATCAAACTCGAAACTCGAATTATGCGAATTTGGTGTTATATTGCGTGTGTGTGTGTGCCTTATGTGTTACCTGTGCGTGCTTACTTTATGTATGTGTGGTGATCAATCGAATCGAAACTCGAAACTCAATCGAAATCGAATATGGAATGTAGATGATTGTATGTAGATATAGTGGTTGGGATTAAAAGTAATTTGAATAGGAAACTCTATCGTACTCGTATCGTATTCAATCGAAATCGAAATATCAAAAATCGTCACACCGAACGCTCAAAACAGGCTGTGGATCGATCAGGCTTCTAGCCGATCGAACAGCCCAGCCGATCGGACGGACTGTCCGATCGAGCGGGCTGTCCGATCGGGATGCCTGGCCGATCGGTCAGCCCTTTCCCCTTTTGGAAGCCTATAAATAGGCCTGTCATTTTCATTCTTTCCACTTTTGGAAACCCTCTGACCGACCAGCTCGTGTTCCTCACTATTTCTCAGATTTCTCTCAATCCCGGTAAGATTTCATCCTAAATCTTGTACTTTCTTGATCAATACATGCTCCTACACCTTTCTATCTTTCAAATCTTGATTTCTAACTGTGAAATCATCAAGATCTAAGTATTCTAGGATGATGTCATCATGGTGTTCTTCAAGAACTTCATGTTTTGGCCTCAATCCACCAAGAATCACTTGGATCTAGCCGATTTCCACATAAACAAACTAAGATCTATCACAGATCTGAACATTTACATGGTGTGAAGGATTGAAAGAATGATTTCCACCTTTCTTTCAACTCTTTTACACTCAATGCCTTCAAACCGGTAGAAACGGAGCTTGAGCCAACTCACTAATCATTCTAATGGTCGTGTGGTTCAAGATTCAGATTCTATCTACGAGGTTCACCGATTTCGGGTTAAACGTTAAACTACCGTTCCGAAGCGTTCACCAGCCGGACTTGGGTGATTCCTGTCCGAGCAGGGAAAACAAGTAAGAACGAAGGTGTCATGGTTCAGCTTGTTGTCAAAATACCTCGATATAACGTCAAACAATTAGAACAGCCAAGTGTTAGACGAACAGGCCGACAGGTCAGAATGGTGACCGATCGAACAGGCTGTTCGAACGAACAGCCCAACCGACCGGACATGTCAGCTGATCGGCTAGCACATGGCCCCACACTTTGACAATTTCATGATGTATAGTATTGAACGAAGTGATGTTCGATCGAACGAGCTATTCGATAACATTACTCATCGGATCATGAGATACTATGCTTCAACCCTTAATCGATTTTGCAACTCGTTCGACGTATTGAAGTGCCGCCCGATCGAACATGCTGTTCGATCAGGTGACATCCTGCTGAGGACTACTACTGAAGTGTCTAACCGATCGGTTAAGCCGGCCGATCGAACGACCCGTTCGATCGATAGATCTGAAAGGTAAGAACACTTCAGTGTTCTCAAATACTACAACGAAAACTTCAAAAGGACAAGCCATCATACACAAACACATCCTACTCAAAGGAAGAAATAATCCACTAAAACAGTCTAACCGATCGAACCTACCGGCCGATCGAACAGGCTGTCCGAACGGACTGCCTAACCAAACGAACAACCCGTTCGATCGAACCTACCGTTCGATCGACCAGGCTGTTCGACTCATCGTCACTCGTTTCCATTTTACGCGTTACTCATCGTTATGCTATCGAACTATTCAGGCTAACCCTATTCTCAAGCGCTCCCTTCAATCCATCAATCAATCGCTGTGAGTATACTCGAACCCTTTTTGCTTTAGCACTTTTGGGTGTTACATACGTTACTTATCAAAAATCACAATCGAACACACTACTCAATTATTTAAACGCTAACCGTTCTGCATGTATTACGTGACCAAATGAATGCTTATTGTTATGTTTACACGTGGAATGCTGTCTACCTGCCTTAACGACGTAGTACTATAGTTTGGACTCAGCACCCGTTCACACGGGGGTTGTTAAGGACAATTACTTGCATGGATTATGGTGGTAATCATGTATTGCGAACTGTCTCGGACAGTCAACCCGCAGTCATTGGTATCGATAGATCCATGTCGATAATTAACATGCTTCGTTTTCCTCTGTGTACGTGCTGGTTATACGTAAACTATTTCGAACTCTATATGCTATTATCAATCTTGTATGCTCACCTTTACATTTCATGTATTGACTTTATTTTAATGTATGTGACAGGCAATTAGGATGCTTACCTGCTAGGAAGGCGAGCTAGGAATAAGCGTCTAGAGCATAGTTGTCTGTAGATCTTGCAGATCGAGTCTCTAGAAGCATTTGAACAATATTTATTATTTTTATTTAAATCTGAGTTGTCGGAACAGTATATTTGACTAGATGCTTATCTGTAATAACTTGTTTTATTATTTGGGATACGGTATGGGACGTATCATTTAAACTAAATAGTAATGATGCGTAAACTATTTCGAACTCTATATGCTATTATCAAACTTGTATGCTCACCTTTACATTTCATGTATTGACTTTATTTTAATGTATGTGACAGGCAATTAGGATGCTTACCTGCTAGGAAGGCGAGCTAGGGATAAGCGTCTAGAGCATAGTTGTCTGTAGATCTTGCAGATCGAGTCTCTAGAAGCATTTGAACAATATTTATTATTTTTATTTAAATCTGAGTTGTCGGAACAGTATATTTGACTAGATGCTTATCTGTAATAACTTGTTTTATTATTTGGGATACGGTACGGGACGTATCATTTAAACTAAATAGTAATGATAGTTGTTGTGGAAACTTCTGGACAATCTGTTTCGCTCAGTGTCATGCCCCGATGATTCCGCCATCAGTTGGGGTGTGACACTTATTCAATTTGGAAAGCGTTAAGATCAAAGTTTGATGGTAGTCAAGAAATGATAAAGAACAAAAAGTCGCTTCTGAAAAAAGAGTTTGATCTATTTCGTGGTTTGAAAAATGAGAGCACAAAGCAGATAATTGAAAGGCACTACAATTTGTTGGTAAACATGAGGAGGGTGAGCATTAATAAGGACAATGAGGAGTTGATTGAGAAATTAGCTGATGCGTTGCCACACGAGACTTGGGGCACATATCTCATGATGCTAAGGAATAAGAAAGGTTTTAGCAATTTGACACTGAGCAAGTTCATTGAAAAGATTGAGGCTCAAGAGATGGAACAAAGAAAGATCTCAAGAATGAAAGATTTCTATGGTGAACAAGACATTGGGCTTTATTACAAAGCAGGGTTGAATGACAAATCCACCAATTTGTCTCCAAAGGTTGAAACTGCTTTCAATGCCAAGAGTTCATCTGGAAGTTCATCCAAAGGATCAAACAGCAACACAAGTTTTTCATCATATCCATCATTTGATCCGAACATTTCAGCAACTAAGAATGGCAAAAAGCTTCAATGTAACATTGTGTTGAATCTTGAAAATGATCAGGAATATTCTAAAGAGCTTGCCAAAAGCCATATGTCTTTGTTGGGAACATTGTTGGAGTCGTATGGAAGTTTTGTAGCAGGTCGGATTGGAAATCCAATGCTTACAAAGGAGGATTACGATCAATTAGATGCTGAAGAAATGGAATTAATGGATATAAAATGGTGTTTGGCGAGTGTGTTGAGACGAGCTGAGAAATTTAAGCAGATCACAGGAAGAGATGACTTATGTGAAGCTAATGTTTCTACTTTAGGATTTGATAAATCTAAAGTCACTTGTTTTCGTTGCAGGGAAAAAGGACACTTCAAGAGGGAGTGCACTAATCGCGAAGCAAGTGGAGCTCAAAATCCATTCAACAACAATGATTACTACCGGAAGGCCATTTATCATCAAGTTGCTCAACAACAACAAGAACCACAAGTGGCACATGGTAGAAAAGTAATTGAAGAATCATCAAAGAGAGCTTGTCTAGTAAATCAAGACGATCAAAAAGCTTCAACAGGTTTCAATTGGGAAAAATATGTTTCAGCTGATTGTAAAGCTTGTTTGATAGATCAAGATGATGAAAAGTTACCAGAAGGGTTTAGCTGGGAGAACTTCAATTGGGATGATTATGATCCTAACAAAACTTCAAGTCACAAAGGTTTTGTTGCTCGAATTGAAGAAGACAGTGATGATGGTAATGAATATTATGCAAGAAGGATGGCAAAGCATTTGAAAATGATGGCTGAAAGTGATAGTGAAGATGAAAAAGCTAAAAAGAAAAAGAAAAAGGTCAAAACACCGGTCAGCAGTGATGATGAAGATGTTCCGGTGGTCAGAAGAAAAGTGAAAGAAGTTCCAACTTTCAAAATTGATGAAGAAGCTGATGCAA
The DNA here is from genome assembly GCF_002127325.2 of Helianthus annuus. Taxonomy (NCBI): domain Eukaryota; kingdom Viridiplantae; phylum Streptophyta; class Magnoliopsida; order Asterales; family Asteraceae; genus Helianthus; species Helianthus annuus. The sequence continues at coordinate 106,753,907 of NC_035437.2, forward strand.
AGAAGAGTCCAGTGATTTGTGAAAACTGTGAAGCAATAAAGAAACAAAACAGTACTTTGATTCACAACATGAACAGGTTGAAAGAATCTTATGATGTGTTGAACAAACAAATGAATATGTACAATGAAATGAGTGAAGAACAGTCTACAGCAATGAAGACACTTCAAGGAGCTTTCATTATAAAGCAAAAAGTTGTGAACAATTACATCGAGAAGTGTGCTGCTCTAGAACAGAAACTGGAGACTCAAAGAATTGAAACAGAAATTTATTAAAAAGTTATTCATGTACTTCTTATGTCATTGACAGGATTTATCCAACTATTGAAGGCATGAAGGCATTTGAGGATGATGAAGTAACTGAAGAACAGAAGGTTACTGAAGAAAACACTCCTGAAAAGAAGAAGGAAAAGAAGAAGGATACTAAAGAAAAGACATCTGGTAAGAAACAAGGTGTCAGTTACAACAAGTGTCCACCCCCACTTGAAAATGGATATTCTCCGAGAAATCCAAATTCAGAAAGAGTCAAAAAGGCAACAAATTTACAGTGGGAGTCGGAGTCATCAGTTAACCTGCCAGAAAACATTGATGTTACATTCACATCGTCTGACACTGATCAACAATCTCAATTGATGAAGAAAGTGGTGGATCATGTGTTAGATAATGATGAAACAGAGGAATCAAAGTCGGAGTCTATGTCAGAGTCAAAGTCTGAGTCCAGCACTCCGAATCAAACTGAAAAACAGAGCAAAAGAGTTTACAATAATGAATTCCTGTTATCAATATCTAATTTGGATGACGAAACGTTTAAGGTTGCATATACTTTAAATAATTCTGACAAATTATATTCTGATTAGGAATTTCCAATAAGAGGTGTTAAACCTGAAATGATCAAAAAGGTTTTCAAACTAACAGAAATCAATATTTCTGAAATAAAAGATGTAAATATTAATGATAAACCTAAAAAGTACACCTCAAGAGTTTAACAAAGAGAAAACAAGAAAAAGGGTTACAGTTCTGGTTATCGAAAGAAACCAAACCATAACGGTAATTTCAAAAAGAAAGGTTTAGGTTTTATTCCACTAGAAAATCATAAAAATGAAAAATATGTTAGAGATTTTAAATCAAAAATATTTTTTGTTTCAGGTACATCTTTTGAAGAAGAGAAAGAAAAGTTGTTTAGAAAGCAGTCAAACAAAGATTTCCTTGCGAAGAAGCAAGAAGAGATGCAGACTGTTGATCAGAAGAAGGAAACTTGAACCTGTTTCAAATGTGGAAAAAGTGGTCATATTTCCATGAAATGTTCACAGGCAAATCAAGTCAAACAGGGAGTTTCTAAATTGAAAGAAAAAGTGATTGAGTTTGAACCACCAATTGAGAGAACTAAACTTTTCAAAAATTCAAAATTTGAAATTGGTGAATGTTCAAACAGGTTTTATAAGAAAAGAGCAAATCTTGACAATCAGAAATGGGTTGTTAAGAAGTCTGATGATAGTTCTAGCAATGATTCTGATTCATCAAAATCAGAAGAGCTATCTTCTAGCGATGAATCTGATTCCACAAAGTCAGAGGAGCCACAAGTTGAGGAAAAAGGTGAAAAATCAGTACCGACTGTGGATGATGTGAATTTTCCACCACTTCGGGCTGAAAATTTTAAGAAGAAAATTGGTAAAGTTGAAATTTCAAACCAATTTTATTCTGATAAAAAGGTTTTTGATGTTGAAAAGGCCTTTAACCCCAAAGTGAAACACATCTTTGGTAAAATGATTGATAGAAAAGTCAAAGGGGTTAAAGAGTTCTATGAGAAGAAGATGAATGGTAAGAAACTAAGTGTTGGTAGCTCGGTATCACCCAAAGTTGGTCAGGCTTGGGTGGATATATCCTTTGACTAAAAACCTGATTTGCCGGAGCTTCCAGGTTGGTAAGAGTGGAGCAGGAATCGGCATCATTCTTTGTAACAGGTTTGATTGTGCTTACTCACAAGTGGTACAGAGGTTTGTTTTTACAAAGTGATTAATCAAGGTCATTAATTTGAACTTGATGTAATCCTCATACAAGTGGTTGAAAAACAATATGATGAACCCGGAACCTACAAGTGGTTTTAACAAAACTTATTTTCCGGAAAAACCATTTTGATTAAAACAAAATTAAGTGTTTTGAAATCATAATGGAAAAATGGTTTGTTGAGAGGGGGAGTTCTGATTGTTATGCCAAGTGGATGGAGAATTGAAGCAATTCACAACAGTTGTCAATTTACTTGTATAGTATGTTTTCAAGTTTCTTTAAATGTTTCTGAATTTTAGGGGGAGTAAGAAATTTCAAAAAATCCAAAAAACATTAGAAAATTTGAAAAAGCCAAAAATATGATAAAATTCAAAACTGAGTTTTTGTTGTGAAAAGAGGAAATGATAGTACATCAGTGGACTATCACAACATGCTAAAGAATTAGATAGTAAAATGTGATAAACAATCTCTCTGTGGATGTGCCAGTAGGTTTTTGCACATTCAGTAATTTTTTTTCGAGATATCAACCTAAATTTCAAACTTGCTTATCTCGTGGGGAACATTTCTTGTATATATGGGTAACCCCCGAAATCTTGTTTGAAAGGTCCCTCTTTCTGAGATACTAGGTCTTTATACTCAGTGATATCTGGGGTATTATCCCGGGACTTCTGATTTTGCGGAAGCAATGGCCTAGTCCCCGTATAATACTTTGCATTTGCTTGAAATATAGCATCGCCCTCAGTACAAAAAATGATGAAACATTGAAAAATGCTAATCATGTGTTGTTGAAGAAAAGATTCTCTAAAGGGAACACACCAAAAGTCGAGCCGTCATCTCTCTGCTGAACGGAAGTTCTGACCTGAGCTCTCACGGTTTCGCATTTAACCCTTTTACAGATATCATCTAGGTATACTCACCTGTAAGACTGAATATTGGGATCTGGATACGGGAGTATATTCAAGTGGTGGGACACACGAATAAGTTTAAGTCTCTTAAAACATTAATCTCGTATCTCAAAACAATTGAACTTTGTGTAAAATTTAAGTGGATCAGTATACTGACAATCTAGGTGAATTGTTTAGAACTTAAAATGAAATAAAGCTTAACGGTGTTGGTGATTTGTCTCAAAAACTGATATGATCCTCTTACACAAACTCACATAAATATTGTCTGTAAATAGTTCTTTACTGCATTTCACTTTATAAAAAATCCAAAAAGATTTTGAGTGAGTTTTAGCATAAATTTTTGAAAAATACAAAAAGATTTTCGACAACTGGTGTTGGAGAGCTGATTTTCAAAATTCCAAGTGCTAAACATGATGAATATTAATTTGAGGGGAAGTTTTGTTTAAAATGGGTAAAATTTGGAAGATTTTGTCTGCAAGTGGTCATCAGAAGTTTTTCAAATGAAAAATCATTCTTTGATTGAGTTTGTTTCTGCAAGTGGTAAGCAGTGATATAAATTTGTCAAATTTTAAATTTGTAAAATTTATTGTGTGGTAGAGATTGTGCAGGTATGAAATCTGAGAAGAGCCAGGTTCTGATTACTGAGGATTCTGTGAATAGAGAAAGCCAGGTTTTAATTCTGAGCAAAGTATGAGCCAGGTCACGATCTTGAACCTGTGGAAGCAAGACTGCGATCCTAGCTTATCGAAAGGGGGAGTCTGTAGATGTTAAGAGCCAGGTTAAGATTCTGTAAGCCTGATATTCACGCAAGCTGATGATGCTGGTGATCTTAAGGAATCAAGAGATCTGATCAAGAGAATTAGAAGACTTGAGAGCCAGATTGCAATCCTGATTCGTTGAAGATCAACATTCGAGGAGAGATTGTTCAAAGGGAGTTGATTAGTGCTGTAAAAGAGAAGAGAGAAGATTTGAGGATGCTTTACAATGTTAGATACTTCATAAAGAGCCCGAAGACTGATAAAGACTAAAGATGTTGAAGACTCGACACTTAAGACTCGTCAACATTCAAGGGGGAGTCTGTTAGTGCATGCGTCTGCCGACTTCGACTTGTATCGAGTCGTATTCTTAGAATGTTAAAACAGGGCACGTAGTTCGAGATAATGTAATTCCGCTTGAATGGGTTAATTCCGCTTGAATGAGACATGGAGTAATTCCGCAAGGAATTAGATTCCGCTTGGTATCTAATCTCGTTTGGAACATCTTCAAGCGGAACCATGAGCCTATAAATACCCTTCAAGCGATATTAGTTGTAAGGATTCTGGTTTGTGCAATGAAGTGCTGCCGAAGTGTCGTCTCACTGTAAATTATCATCAAATCAATAAAATCGACAATTAAAGTAACTTTCTAGCTGAATTGACCTCATTACGACTGTTTCCGCCTTTTGTTTTGAGCACAAACTCTTCTGAACGACTCGTTCGGGTCCGTATTCGATCCTATACATTTCCTCTGGCAGTTGTAGCTGATAAGCTACCGGTCCTATTCTTCTAATAATCTCAAAAGGTCCAACATACCTGGGGCTTAGCTTTCCTCTTGTAACGAATCTGACTACTCCTTTCCATGGAGAAACTTTTAACAATACCTTATCTCCAACTCGAAATTCTAATGGTTTTCGTCGGTTATCTGCATAACTCTTTTGACGTTCTCGTGCTGCTTTTAGTCTTTCCTTGACTTGAATAATCTTGTCCGTTGTTTCTTGCACTATATCTGGTCCCGATAGTTGTTTTTCTCCAATTTCTGCCCAACAAACTGGAGTTCGACACTTTTTTCCATAAAGTGCTTCAAATGGTGCAGCATTAATGTTGGTATGATAGCTGTTATTGTAGGAAAATTCTATTAATGGTAAATGATTGTCCCAATTTCCCCCAAAATCAATTACACGGGCTCTAAGCATATCTTCCATTGTCTGAATTGTCATTTCGCTTTGTCCGTTCGTTTGTGGATTATAAGCGGTGCTTAGATTTAACCTGGTTCTCATTGCTTTTTGGAAACTTGTCCAAAAATGAGAAGTAAAGCGACTGTCTCTATCAGATACAATAGATAAAGAAATTCCATGTAATGAAACTATTTCATTTACATATAACTTAGCTAACTGTTCCATACTGAAAGTTTCCTTCATTGGTAAGATATGAGCAAATTTGGTTAATCTGTCAACAATCACCCAGATTGTATCATTACCTTTTCGTGTCTTGGGTAATTTGGTAACAAAGTCCATTGTTATCAATTCCCATTTCCATATTGGCATTTCTAATTGTTGTAATAACCCTGAGAGTTTCTGATGTTCAGCTTTAACTTGTGAACAGGTTAGACATTTAGCAACATAGTTTGCCATATCCTTTTTCATTCTATCCACCATAAATTCTTTCTTAAATCTTGATACATCTTATCACTTTCGGGATGTATCGTATACTTAGACTTATGGGCTTCTTCTAAGATTATGTGGCGTAGGTTTCCTTGTTTAGGTATCCAGATCCTTTTCTTATGGAATTTCCAAATTCCATCTGTTCCTTGTTTAATTCCTTAATCATTCCTTTTAAACCTTTAGCATCGTCCTTGATTGTTGTTTCCTGTACCTCTTTAATTTGCTCATTTAAAACTATTTGTCGATTTAATCTAAGAGAGCATACTCGTTTCGGCTTTTCATGATACTTTCGACTTAAAGCATCAGCTACTACATTAGCTTTTCCTGCATGATACTGGATATCACAATCATAATCACTAAGAATTTCCATCCAACATCTCTGTCTCATATTTAATTCCTTTTGTCCAAAAATGTACCTTAAACTCTTATGATATGTGAAGACAATAAACTTATTACCATAAAGATAGTGTCTCCAAATCTTAGGGGCAAAAACTATGGCTCCTAACTCTAGATCATGGGTTGTGTAATTCTCTTCATGTTTCTTAAGTTGTCTAGAGGCATAGGCTATAACCTTTTGACGTTGCATCAACACACATCCATATCCTAACTTAGACGCATCACAATAACCTATAAAGTCTTCAGTTCCTTCTGGTAATGCGAGTATTGGTGTGTTGGTTAACCTTTACTTAAGAATTCTAAAGGCTTCTTCCTGTTTTGGTCCCCATTCAAACTTAACTGATTTGCAGGTCAGTTTGGTCAATGGTATAGCTATCCTAGAGAAATCTTGGATAAACCGTCTATAATATCCTGCTAGTCCAAGAAAACTTCTTACTTCCGTTGGTGATTCAGGGATTTTCCATTTAGTAATCGCCTCGATCTTTGTGGAATCCACATGAATTCCTTTATGATTAACCAGATGTCCAGGGAATTGCACTCTTTGTAACTAAAATTCGCATTTTAAGAATTTAGCATAAAGCTTTTCTTTTCTCAATAATGTCAGAAGTGTATGCAGATGCTCTTCATGATCCTCTTTACTCTTAGAGTAAATTAGAATATCATTTATAAAGATAATTATGAATTTATCCAGGTATGGCTTACATATCATGTTCATCATGTCCATAAATGCGGTTGGGGCATTGGTTAAACCAAATGGCATGACGGTAAATTCATAATGACAGTACCTTGTTCTGAAAGCAGTTTTAGGAATGTCCTCTTCCTGTACTTTCAATTGATGATATCCTGAGCGTAAATCGATTTTAGAAAAGAATCGAGCTCCTTGAAGTTGATCGAACAGATCATCGATTCTTAGTAGTGGGTACCGATTTTTAATCGTAACCTTGTTCAATTCTCGGTAGTCAATGCACATACGCATTGATTCGTCTTTCTTCTTGACAAACAATACCGGTGCTCCCAATGGGGAAGAACTAGGTTGTATAAAACCTTTGTCAAGAAGTTCGTCCAATTGTTTCTTCAGTTCCTGCATCTCCGTTGGTGCTAATCTATAAGGTGCCTTGGCAATCGGTGTCGTTCCTGGTATAAGGTAAATCCTAAATTCAACCTCTCTATCTGGTGGTAATCCAGGTAATTCTTCTGGAAAGACATATGAGAATTTAGATACTACAGGAATATCTTTTAGTTCTTTCCTTTTAGTGTTAATGATTATGGAAATCATATACACTATTGCTCCTTTCCTTGCACAACTTGCAGCTTTCATCACTGAGATGAATTTTGTTGACCTGGTTAGTTTATCTCCTTTAATTATGATCTTTTCACCCTTTGGTGTATTTACTTGCACAGACTTTTGATCACATAAAATACTGGCATGATTGGCTTATCCATTCCTAATACAAATCGAATCTAGCTAGATTCATTGGGTAAAGGTTAGCAGAAAAATTATGGTTTAGGATTTCTATTCTTGCTCCCTGCAAGATTTCACTTATCTTAATGGAATCTCCATTTGTTGTCTCCAACAGACAGTCTTGTTGAAGTTTAGTTAATGGTTGGTCGAGAAGTTGGTAGAAAGAAGTATTGACAAAACTTTGGTTTGCACCAGAGTCAAATAACACTTTGGCAAATATATCATTAACTAAAAACGTACCGGCTATCACATTTGGAATCATCTTAGTTTCCTCGGCTGTCAGAACGAATGCTTTGGCATTCTTTCTGGGTCCTTCAGTTGCCTTAGCTTTGCTGGTTGTCGCTAGAGCTAGTTTCGGACAGTTTGGTTTGATATGACCAGCTTCTCCGCCATTGTAGCATATTCTGGCACTAGCCTTTCTCCTACAATCTTCTTCCTTATGCCCTGGGTACTTGCAGAAGTTACAGGACACAACACACTTTCCTGAGTGCTTCTTTCTACAAAACTTGCAGTAGGGTGCAGAAGAACCTGTTCCTTTTCCACGGTAGGAATTACCAGAACGAAATTCTTGGGTAATTCTTTGAGCTAGGTTGTGACACCTAGCAAAAACGGACGTTATGTGAGCATCTTAGATGTAATCCCACGTGATCAAAATCTTGTTGTATTAATAAAAGTATTGATGCCGTGTGCGTTTTCAATAACATGAATGATGAACCTTTCACTTATAATGTTAAAAGCTTAACCTCGAGTATTCATATAAGTCCCAACAAGGAAACAAAAACCCCAGACACCCCCCCCCATCGGCCTACAACCCGAAGTAGCATTTCCTTGGATACCAGAGACAACACATAACTAATTATTCTATGTATGTTAATGTCTAGTCACCACATTAGACTCAAGAAGAACCAATGAACTAGGATTTTAAAATGAATGCTAGCATGTACTTTGATATTTTTCCTCTATATCTCAGGTCTAAAAAAAAAGGAAAAAGAAAGAAGTAATATCATAAATTAATGCAAGACCATTCTTCATCACATGGCTGAAACAACAACCTCCTTCTCTAAAAAATTTACACCATTAAGAGCCCACATGTGCACACCATTTAAGATGGTAGCAGGAAACTAAATACATATATAAGATACTCACACTCTAAATAGCTTCCTAATACAAGTACTAAATCATTAAATGATAATCACACAACATACCCTCCATGCTGCTCGGCTGATGCACATGCCCAAATCCAGAATTTTTGTACCATGAAATCTTCATTAAACACCCCTATTTACTCTCAAACTCAACCACCACACTCACATGTATAAGACCCTATGAGCACATGCCTATCAAAATACAAAACCTACTGAATCTTCTCATCCCATACACTTATAAGGATTTAGCACTCTCCTCACAAGCCTAGTCACATGGTATGATTATTAAAGAAATCCTTAGAAGTACTTGATATCTCCCTAACTCACCTATTAATTAATACTAACCAAACCCATCTCTGGTGACACTAACTCAACAGAATAAACCCAACCATGATCAATGCCAATTTAAACCACCAAGTTCCAGCAACTTGACACCAGCATTCAGACTCATTTCACCACCCTCCCACTCAGTTACAACCCGTAGTGGCTGCCACCACCCCCACTTCTCCAAACCCAACGGCACAAGGCTGCTTCCAGCCCCTCTCTGTTGGATTCCAGCCGTGTACACACATACTCGGAGGTAAAAATCTACACGTCACTAGTTCTTATAATATACGCTTAAGAACCCACACTAACATAAGGCTTTTCTTGCACCAAGAAAACAATCCGGAGGTCACAAACACCACGAACCCAACAAGGATTTGAACACCCGACATCTTCAAGGTAAAAAAAATACAATCTAAACTCTTGCTCATTTTATATCAAGTTCTCTGTTTATATATATACCCAAGTGATGGGTTGCACGATAAACACGAAGCTTGTAACAAAATAATAAGGGAAACCAAGACTTTTGAACTTTAAAACTCATAGTAATGAAATAATTTTGTTAGAATAAAAGAATCAACAAGTTCTAAGATGTTTTTTTTTTTGTGTGAATCAAGTCAGCTACGTAATCTAGGAGCACAAAGGATTGTATAAGTAAAAATAGTAACCTGGTAATAGGTTGCATACTGGCAGAATTTGAGGTTATAATAAAGAAGCCATAAGCTGGTCATCCACGTGATTTTTGTTGTATTTTTTATAATATAAAGATACCTACATGATCTATAATGTTTAATGTTTGTTGAATGACATTTATGAGTATCTATGGACTTAAAATAGTAGTACAAAGCAAAAAATTTAGGTTTGTGTCCAGACCCAATGCTGGCAGAATTTAAAGTCGTTTTCAAGTGACCATCACCCAGTAATAACCTTCTATTTTTTACTAAATTTTGAGTCTAATGTATACCATATTAAGTGGTATCAAAGCCCATAAAATATCACGTTTTTAGTAACCCATAAACCCTTAAAAGCCACCTACAAAAATAATACACAATTTGTCCTTGTTGGACAGAATGTATTGCTACTCTAATTACCCATAACTCCCAAACTGTTGGTCAAACTAATATGGTTTTCTTAAAATAGTTAGATATATATATATATATATATATATATATATATATATATATATATATAGGATAGGGTTATATAGAAAACCCTAAATATTTTAAAAAAACCCTAGAAAACCCAACCTCCCGACATTTTTTTTTTGAAAAAAATAACACATGTAATATACATGTTTTTAAGAGTTTTGGGCCCAAAAAAACAAAAAAGCGCCAAAGGAAAATTTAAAAATAAAATAAACAAGTTTCAGCATTTTTTGTCTAACACATGTTAGTCACAAAAGTTGCTGAAATTTGTTTATTTTTTTTAAAATAATCCTTCGGCGCTTTTTTGTTTTTTTTCTTTTTTTTGCCCAAAACTCTTAAAAACATGTATATTACATGTGTTATTTTTTTCAAAAAAAAATGTCGGAGGTTGGGTTTTCTAGGGTTTTTTAAAATTTTTAGGGTTTTCTCCCTAGCATTATCCTATATATATATATATATATATAAGGAGTGGATAAAGAAAGGGATTGATAATGGGGTGTATCTTGATCCAGAAAAGGATGCAATGCTCAGAAACATTCCTTTGCCAGATGGTAGCAAAAAGGTTGATGTTACCCAGAATGCACTTGATGATGGTGTCATAAGTGTAAAAAGGGATAGAGCGTCAAAGGATTTATCAAGGTGGAATGAGGAGAAGAGAGCCTTCATGGAGCTGAATGCGCAGGGTTGTTCTGGTGAAAAGGGTGATCAAAATCCTGTTCCAAAAAGAAATCTTACTAGAAAAGTAAGGAAACCCAAATCCACACCATCCAGCCTTCCTAAGCATACTTCAAAACCACCATCCAAAAGCCACCAACATCAAACCTCCACCCAAACAGTTGCTGAAACTTCTGTTGTTCCAACATCTGCTGGTACTTCAGCTGTTACAACAACTGCTCTCACTTCAACACACACCACTTCAACACACACCACTACCACTGCCTTATCACCATCAAAAACAACATCTCCACCATCATTTCCTGCCATAAAGCAGAAGACAGCAGATGTTAAAACATCTGTTGTAATGACAACAGTGGATGAAACACCAGTTGTTTCAACAACTGTTAGTCAGTCATAAATCACCTCCACTGTTCCACCCAAGACATCATCTGCCTCTCCTAAAATTAAAAGGAGAAGGATTATCATACCTGATGATGATTCTCCATCACCACCACCAACAGCTTCAAAATCCCAAGCACTTGTCACAATTCCAAAACGCATTCCTCTCTCTTCAACTCAAACTCAAACTCAAAAGCCATTACCTCCTGCAGGTGTTGTGTTTCCTTTAGAACTCATAGCAGTTAGAGATGAAATCAAATCTTTCTACTATGAGGATAACCTGCCAAAAGGAGCTTGCCTTCAGTAAAAGGATATCCTAGGCCAAACAACATTGAAGAATATTTATAAATTAAAGCCAAGCAAGCAGAGGATATCGCTAACAAAAATAAACAAGGGAAGTCTGATAGGGAATTTCAGCAAAACTATCAGTTTCTCCTCACACAGGTCAGATCAATGGAACAATTTGCCAAAAATGTTAGTCAACAAATTTCAGAAAGGGCAGATGAGACCCTGAGAAAAGACTGCATTGAAAATATCATGACCTACAAGAAATACAAGGGGGAGAAACACATGTACAAAAACTGGACCATTCCTGAGCTTGAAAAAGAAGTAGCCAGGATTCATGAAATTGTCAAAAATAAAGTCCAGCAGACTCCTCCTGAAAAATTCAAACAATTTGAAGCTGAAAAGGCATTAGAGTTGAAGAGAATGAAAGAGGAGCTTATCACAGCTGATTATGGGTCAAGGAACTCTGTGTCAAAGTGGGGAGAAGCTAGGGTCAGGGCCACCTATAAAAGGTTGGAGGAACTTAGGAAGAAAGATCCAAAAGCTCCACAAAAGCCCGACTACTCCAAAGCAGAGGTCTCGAAAAGACCACCAAAGGTGCAAGCCAAAAGAACCACTGCTCCTGCTGGTGCTACCATCTACAAAAGAAGGAGTCAAAACCAGTTGGATGCTGAAACAGTTCAAGATCTGATTGCTGGTAATGACCTTGTAAAAGAGGGAATTATGTTAATGATGAAAGAAGAATCTGAACTGGAACAATCTGCAAGTACTGCTCAGCCAGTCATGAATAGGCCAGCATCACCAAATACCTCTTCAAATAAAAATCTCCCAAGAAACCCACCAGGCTCAAAAGTACTAAAGTGGAAAACTGATAAACAGACCCACGTACTGACAGTGTTCAAGTCTAGTGGAGAAGTGAAGAAATTAACAAGGGAACAAGCTCTTGGCCAGAGTCTTGAAGATTTGCAGGATCTCCTTGATCTTCCACTTAGCAGGGATGATGATGATACAGATGCCTTAACTTTTGAATTACAACTCAAAGGGCAAATAAGGGAACTGCTGATGAGGCAATAAAGATCTACAATAATGGAGAGTTTTGGCATTATCTGTTCCAGGGGGAGATTGTTGGGATTGAACCCTACCAAAGGAACAGATAATGAAAGCCAAAACCGGATCAGAGCAGTGGATCCAGAATAAGCAGATGTTTGGTTGCAAGTCTCTCCCCTTGAAAGTGGTTTCAACATCTGCTGACCTACTATCTGCTGATCATGCAAACTGTTGACCTACAACTGCTGATCAAGTCAAAGTCAGTTGAAGAACTAAAAGCTCTGCTACTCAATCTACTGCCTTGTTTCAAGCACTGCTGTTCATGACAAGTACTGTTGGGTTCACAGCAGTGGAAGGATGCAGCAGCTATTTATGTTTACCTCATGTAATGAATTGTAACATCAGTAGTTAGCATAGCAGTGTTTGTATAGGTCAGTTGTTAAGAGTTTGTTAGGAGGTTAGATGTCACTTTCATGGTGACGCCAGCTTTGATGCTCAGTAGTTTGCTAGTGCCTATAAATAGAACAGTGCTCTGTACTGTTCTGTTTAGCTCTTTCATCATCATTCTTCCTGCACGAACAAATACTGATCTCGGGCTGAAGGGGAGTTTGCAAATCATACATGCATTGTAATCAAAGTTTGAAATAAATTTAATCATTTGATTCTGTGTTGAAAATGTATGATTGAAAGCATTTCTTCTGTTTGATTGTGAAAAGTTTGCTTCCATATAATTTCCGATGCACTACTCTTCCATTATTCATCTAAATTCAAACACAAATCACAATCAATCCAAACTCAGATCCTAACAATCCTTAAAGGCTGGCAACTAGATTTTGAGTCTAAAACCCTTGAAAGAACGACTTTCCCAAAGTACTCCGAATCTGGCCTGATGTAAGGAAATATAGTTTTGAAAGTTAGACTTGGAAGTTGGTAATGAGCTCTACATTTATTTTGAAAACCCAAACACATGTCATTACAGGGAAAAATGTTAGAATTTAATAAAATCAGTTGCTTTGTGAAATATCGCCCCAAATACTATTAAAAAGTTGAGAATATTTGGATAATACTACGAGATAGCTTTCTATGAAATAGGCATGTTGTATGTCTATATGTTATGTGAAAACCATACATATGTATGCATGATAACTAGATAACCATACAAAAATAAATAAGTACATGCATGTGTTGAAGTCAAAGAATAAGTTGAACACTTGATATATACATGTAACACCTCGAAAATTTGTGTCCAATAAATAAACGACACGTGTCACATACGACAAAAGTATTATAAACCCGGATATAATTAAAAAATGTGTGGTAGGATTTTTAGACATGTCGACATGTTAATTTATACCTCTGAACGACTTCATCATAAATCCCAAGACCCTAAAACATGATTAATAAACATCTAGTATACCTTAATCCGGTGATTACTAATAATAAAGGATGTCCAAGTTTACTAATTTGGATCCTATGAAAATAATGCTCAATAAATCATTCATAGAGAATTTTATCCTTATGCAAGCCAATGATACATTGTGATAGAATAGATAACTGTCCAAGCATGGGTTAAAGGCATTGTATTGAAAATTCATGACCAAGAATCATGCAATACAGGTTGTCTGTTCAATGCATGAAAGGTTATATTTTTTTTTCTGTCAAAGGCTTACGGACCGCAAGGGTCCTGTCTTACAGTCCGTAAGGAACGCCCAGCGACAGAAAGTTGGTTGTTGGCTGTTATAACAGTTTAACCGACTTAGTAAGATATTTTCAGCAACATGGGCGACCCCTAACCTTTCCTATACACTAGGAAACACTTGTAAATGATCTGGATCACCCCATAGACTTAGTTGTCACCATCTTGGAGGATTTAGAACACTATAAAAGGCCAATGTGTTGCAACCAAGTTCTTCACACCTTCATTCGGCTTTCTGATCATTTCTAAGGCTCAAGCATTCTCTCTAAGCTTCACAAGTCGTGCATAGGACTCTTGTAAGTATGTTTAACCCTTTGTGGTTTAGTTTTTGCTTAGTTATAGCTTAAAAGTCAATCCGTCGTAATTAACGATTGACTTAACGGTTAATCACAAATGGTCCAGTGATTAATCGAAACAAAGGTAGTTATATGTTGGTAATCATGTGGGCTTTAAACCCTTAAAAGGGCACCCTCTGATTTCCACTCTAACTAGTCCGAATGTCGAGTCAAACTTGCTTAGAAAAAGTCAACAGAATGCTAACTTTCGATTTTATGCATAATCAGTAATGTAGATGACGTGTAACCTGTTTTGACACTCATAAAACATGATAATAAGTATTATAATTGGTCTAAGCTTGTTTGATCCGACCATTTACTATTTTGACCCGGTTCGGAACCGAAAGTCGCAAAACGTTGACTTTTGCTTTGACTTCAGTTCTGACCCGTTATGGTATGATTTAGATATGCCTTAGGACTCTCTTAGGACCAGGTTACATGATGGTATAACCCTCTGTGACCGGTTCGTTGTTTGTCCAAGTCTTTTGCATATTTCCGTTAAATGCTTAAAAGTTGACCATAACGCCCTTTTTACTTTAAAACGAGAATTTTGGATATGTGAAAGGACAATAATCTTAGTTACTGATTTCTAAGCATGTCCCTATAATTTCACGTCAATCCGAGGTCTAGAATAGGAGTTATGCTAAATAGCGCAATTACGGAAACTTTAGTAATTAAACGGTGCATTTAGCATAAAGCCTATCTAAACCCAATGTTCGACACCAAACCTTTTACACACTGATGTAAAATAATATTTTGAGATTTTTAAAGATTTTTAAGTATTTTTAACCTGCTCATAACCTGCGGTTATGGCATCGATTCGGTAATTACCGAATATACCCTTTTCGGACATAACTTGAGTTCTACATGGTATTTTGACCCGATTCCAGTTGCTACTGATTTTAAATAATAAATAGAGTATTTTGGACTTTATAAACTGTTCGGAAAACTCAGATTTCCTATAGAACTCGGAAACCTCTTTTATAATCTTTAAAATGACAGAAATACCCCTACGGGGTGTATATTGGATTTAAACTCGTTATGGGCATTATGGAAGGTATCCTACTGATACCACAACCTCTTTAAAGCATATTGACTTAGGAAACCTGTGTAGGACTCTTACGGTTACCCGTTACGCCTTTTGCGCGCACGGTTCGGTTTATGTAACTAGTTTACATAAACTAGCCGAAACGGGTCAAACCTTATCGTTTTTACTTCAAAATCCAGAGTGTGGTTATTATACCCATATAAAACAAGTCTTCAAACTTTTTAGGTCCAAACCACATTCCATTCCCGGTTTTCGCCTTTCACGCGATTAAACCGTAATTATCCTTTGAAACTGACCGGTCTAAGCTAAGGCTAAATTAAAGACCCGTTAGGATTCTAATAGGTTGTTATAAACCTTCGTTCCAGAATAGGAGACCAGTAAAAGATACTTGCAATTGTTTATTGAGGTTATTACTTGCTCAGGTAAATACTTTTAACTTATTTTCCGTTATACGGGCATGGGTTACGGTATCTAAAATACCGCTTGGTCGGGCAATTGACCCCAACTCATTAGTAGTTGGGTATTATCAATGTGACCCGTTTAAAAATTTTGTTTTGTTGGCTTTACGCCTTTGGGAGCTTAATGACCATGTCCCAGATATCCTTGGCAGCATTTTACGAAATGGCCACGACCTTGACACGCGGGTGTAGGCTTACACCCGACAATGTGTCCATAATTATAGAGGTATAACCGTTGGTTTTCCCGCCACGGTTTTATGCTATGTGGTGTGTCAATTAACCTTAAACCCGGCACGACCCGGGCGACCAAACGCATAGTGAACATGTAATTCTTTTACAAGATTTAATTGATAAATTATCCCAAGTTATAAAGAGTTTGTGCCTTGTGCATTCAAATCAATTTTTATTAAACATTTTACAAAAGTGTCGGTTGAATGTATTTACCAGTGTAAACTGACGTACTTTCCCCAAAAATATTAAATGCAGGTTCTACACGTAATAGGTTGGCCACTCCTTAGCATCATTAGAGTCTCGCAAGCTTGGGATGCCGTTATCTGTTGAACAATATTTTTCTATTTTATTTTGATCCCCTGTGGATTCATTTCAACTACTTGTGATACTTGGATATTACATTTGAGGGTTGAAATATAATCTATCTTTATGCTTCCGCTGTGCATTTAAATATTGTGTGGTTTGACTATATTGTTGCCAACTACGTCACGGTAATCCCCCACCGGGCCCACCGGTGAAACACGTGGAAAACGGGGTGTGACAGGTTGGTATCAGAGCCAACGTTGAGTGAATTAAACACTATCCTTATGTGTTTAATCTCAATGACACAATTGCACATACTCAAGTCTAGACAAGAACATAGGACAAATTCGAATTGTTATTCCAGTTTGTCTTTTATTGTTTATTGTGATTTAAAAATTTGTTAAGCAGGAAATATGCCACCAGCAATTAGAAGAGGAGGAAGAGGCAAAGGGCCGATCACTACTCACAATGATCACGAGGCCGGACCATCACATATGCGAGCTCCTTCCAGTACACGGAGCGAAGAACCTCAGAGGCGTAGGAGGAACCTCTTTGAGCCTGCAAGACGGTCTACCTCACACAGTTCGACACCTTCATACCGTCACTCTTTTGGACCAAATTCGGAGAACGAGCCCAGTAACCC
This sequence comes from Helianthus annuus, assembly GCF_002127325.2. NCBI lineage: Eukaryota > Viridiplantae > Streptophyta > Magnoliopsida > Asterales > Asteraceae > Helianthus > Helianthus annuus. The sequence continues at coordinate 106,770,805 of NC_035437.2, forward strand.
TCAACCTTCGTTTATACCTCTCCAGCGTTCTGTTTCGCACCGTTCCTATGGCGATCCCACTCCTTTCTTCCAAGGCCAGTTCAACCCGGCTGATTACGTCCAAGAACCAATAGGTTATAACCCTTTAGGACCAGAAGATCACTTTTCCGAAGACAACGCGATGGATATGGACGAGGACACGGATCCAATCGAACCCGCAAGAGGTACTCCCAACCATCCTATCGAGATCTCTGATGGGTCATCCTTTCATGGAACACCCTATCAGGGTCCCGACAGTTACCAGGCGAGGTTTAACCAGTGCGAGTGGTACTTTACACCCTCTCACCATTCATCACCTCACCAGCAGCAACAGCAACAGGATCCTTCCGAGGATTCGCGTTTTATGGCATTTACGCCACCGCCTCCACCGCCACCAGTTCATCAAGCACATCCAGATCCGCCAAGGCGTAGGAGATCAGGTGCGCGGATGTCCACCCGATGAGGGGAATTCCACTTTAGCACCCCTCGCCACTCGAGTGCAAGTCATTATCCGCCGTTGCCTGAAGAACCACAATTAGGTGAACCTTTGAGCCACCCTGCAGAGGTGAATTCTTCACCAGTTGCACCACCTCCACCACCATCCGGCTATGATAACCCGATACCTGCGTACGCCGGTTCCACCGCGTACAACCCGTTTGAGTTGCCGACTCACACTCACTATAATTATGCGGATGTCGACCCATACGTGGTAGCGGCCAATTACAACGCTCTCCATCCCGAAGGACCTTATGGAAATCCTTGGGGATTAGGATACGCAACTCATGGGTATCCAGCACCTACTAGACCTCCGGTTCAACAACCGTCGCAGCAGCCACGTTTTTACCCACCGGAGCAGGAAGAAATCCTTCACCGTTTAAATAGGGTAGAACGAGACTTTGAGCAAGAACGTAAGAACAATCGTGGATTCCTTAAAGGCCTAGCAAACCTACTAAAGGGGAAGGAGAAGCGGGATCATTAGTCTTTATATGTTCTATTGTATTTCCTATTTCAATCGAGTCCCTGCGTGGACATTTATTGTTTTAGTCCCTGCATGGACTTATCTTTTGTCCCTGTGCGGACATCTATCCTTGTATTTGGTCCCTGCGTGGACTTGTTTTCTGTAAACCTCTGCGTAGGTATTTGTCTATTGAAAGTCCCGTTTAGGGCAGCGTGTAATCATTATTATGATTAATGGAATGTTAAGTTTATAAATTTCATTTTTGTCATTTTAATACATTATTATATGAAATAAATTAAAAATCATTCCTTTTAAATAAGTCTGCCTAAATAAAGAATCTTAATGGTGAGACCTAGCCTGGTGTCATTATAAGACCCGGCCAAGATGGTGAGACCTGAGTAAAAGGTTCAGATTCCTGTTAACCTCTGTAAACATGTTAACATTCTTGGCAGATGTGATTCGTTAAAATCACACGCATCATTCTTATATAAGAATCCTTCAGAGGATTCCAAGACCTAAACTAATGATTTAAGAATCATGGGTTTAAATCATCAATTAAGATGATCACTTATCAGACATCCATTAATGGTGTAGTGCCTACGGGCCATACTTATTGTCATATAAGGCAACAGACAGTTGTAGTCTATGACTCCCTGTCAGAAAAGGGTAGAAGAACTATGGTTCAAACCTTCATGCCTTGATTCTCTGAAATCTTGGCTACTAATATATATAAAACGTCCTTGTGACTAGGCTTTTGTGCCACTAACAATATTGTTTGTAATTAGGATAAGTTATATTCAAATCCTAAATGAAGGTGAGTAACAAATTAACCAGATATGGTCTATGTTTACCATGGTTAATGAATTGCCATAAAAGACAATTCCATAATAAACTCCTAAATAAAATTTTGTCATATTCTTTGTAGCAGATCAAGATCTCAATGGCTGGCCCAAATGAAGTTAATAGTCATTCAAAGGAGGATGACAACGATAACGCCCAAATTAATATAACGGGCGCTGAATTGAAAGCTTTGGTAGACAACGCTGTGAAGACGGCCTTAGATCAGCAATATGAAGAATACAACGAGTCTCGAAGCAGAACCTTATCTACACCACACTCGAAGCCAAGAACCCATTCTAAATCTCACAGCAAACCACCCTCGACCCCGTCTAAGCCTAAGAAGGATGATGATCGACACTCATCAAAAGAGAATAGTGTCCGTCCCAAGAAATTAGTGTTCACTGATGCACCTCGCGCCAAGGGTTGCACGTATAAGTACTTTGTTTCCTGCAAACCCCGAGATTTTACAGGGGAAAAAGGCGCGGTGGATTGTATGACCTGGTTAGACGAAATGGACAATGTCGTGGACATCAGTGGTTGTGCTGAGAGAGATATGGTGAAGTTTGTATCACAGTCGTTCAAGGGTGAAGCCCTAGCATGGTGGAGATCATTGGTTCAAGCCTCTGGGAAGGCTGTTTTGTATAGCATGTCATGGGAGGAATTTATCGCTCTCATTAAAGAAAATTACTGCCCTTAGCACGAGGTTGAGAAGATAGAGTCTGATTTCCTATCGCTGGTCATGAAGAACCTGGATTGCCAGGCATATCTCACAAGTTTCAACACTCTGTCGAGATTGGTTCCGTACCTTGTAACACCGGAACCCAAACGGATCGCGCGTTTCATTGGGGGTTTGGCCCCAGAGATAAAAGCTAGCGTGAAGGCTTCTAGGCCTGCTACCTTCAGATCCATGGCAGATATATCTCTGTCTCTCACACTGGATGCAGTGAGGCAGAGATCATTGAGAAATGCTGATAGTGAGAAGAGGAAACGTGAAGATGATGATTCACGTAGGTCTAACAAGAAGCACCGGAGGAATCGTGACCACAAGAAGGGGTCAGAAAACAAGAAGAACGACCGACAGTCGGGCGACAAGCCCATGTGCAAGGTTTGTCAGAAGCACCATTTCGGAAGGTGCAGGTATGAAAAGAAATCCCCGCCGAAGGCATGTGGGATATGCAAGTCCTCTGAGCATAGGACTCCTGAGTGCAAGAAACTCAAGGATGCAACTTGTTATAGTTGCAACGAAAAAGGGCACATAAAGACTAACTGCCCGAAGATAGTGAAGAAGGCTGATGATGGGAAAAAGACCAATGCGAGGGTCTTTCAGATGAATGTTCAAGAGGCTATTCAGAACGACAACGTCATAACCGGTACGTTTCTTATCAATGATGTATTCGCGAGAGTGTTATTTGATTCTGGAGCAGATAAATCCTTTGTGGATGATAAGTTTTGTGAGTTGTTAAAATTGCCTGTTAAAACCTTGAATGTGAAATATGAAGTAGAACTAGCTGATGGGACTATGGGAACAGTCTCAACTGTTTTAGATGGATGTGTTATATCCATTAGGAATCACTCATTTCCTCTATCCCTGTTACCCTTTAAACTCGCTGGTTTCGATGTAGTGTTGGGTATGGATTGGTTATCGCATAACCATGCCCAAATTGTGTGCAACAAGAAACAAGTGGTAATCAAGACTCCGACTGGAGAACCACTTACCATCCAGGGAGATACTCGTCATGGATTGCCTACACAAGTATCTATGCTAAAGGCATCCAGATGTTTGAAGAAAGGATGTGTCATTTATATGGCACAGGTGACTATTGGTGAAGAGAGACCCAAGATTGAAGACATTCCAGTCATCTCTGACTATCCTGAAGTTTTCCCGGAAGAACTGCCTGGTTTGCCACCGGATAGGCAAGTGGAATTCAGTATCGACATCATTCCAGGAGCCGCGCCTATTGCGAGAGCACCTTATAGATTGGCACCCACGAAAATGAAAGAATTGAGGACGCAGCTAGATGATCTGCTAGCCAAAGGTTTTGTTAGACCAAGTTCATCTCCTTGGGGAGCACCAATCCTGTTCGTCAAGAAGAAAGATGGTTCGATGCGTCTATGCATCGATTACCATGAACTTAATAAAGTTACAATCAAGAATAAGTATCCTTTGCCCAGGATCGACGATATGTTCGATCAGTTGCAAGGAGCGAGCAACTTTTCCAAAATTGACCTAAGGTCAGGCTACCATCAATTGAAGGTCAAGGACGAAGATGTGCATAAAACTGCATTTAGGACTCGTTATGGTCATTTCGAGTTCCTAGTGATGCCTTTTGGGCTCACTAATGCACCTGCCGCATTCATGGATCTCATGAATCGCGTTTGTAAGCCTTATTTGGATAAATTTGTCATTGTCTTCATCGATGACATCCTCGTCTATTCAAAAAGTCAAGCTGACCACGAGAAACATCTTCGATGTATTCTTAAACTGCTTCATCAAGAAAAGCTTTATGCCAAATTCTCTAAATGTGAATTTTGGCTACGAGAAGTCCAATTCCTTGGACATGTAGTCAGTGAGCGTGGTATCCAAGTGGATCCCGCCAAAGTTGAAGCCGTCATGAATTGGCAGGAGCCGAAGATGCCTACGGAAATTCGTAGTTTCCTAGGTCTAGCAGGTTACTACAGACGCTTCATTGAGAATTTCTCAAGGATTGCTGCACCCCTAACGTCTTTAACTAGGAAGAGTATAAAGTTTAATTGGGGCCCTAAGTAGCAAGAAGCTTTTGATATCCTCAAACAGAAGCTGAGCAATGCTCCAGTGTTGACATTGCCGGAAGGAATGGAAGAATTTGTCGTATATTGTGATGCATCGCACACCGGTATGGGTTGTGTGCTTATGCTGAGGGGCAAGGTGATTGCCTATGCGTCGCGACAATTAAAAGTGCATGAAAAGAACTACACCACCCATGACTTGGAGTTGGGTGTCGTTGTATTTGCACTAAAACTTTGGAGGCATTACTTGTATGGCATTAAATTTGTGATCAATTCTGATCAGAAAAGCCTTCAGCACTTGTTCAATCAGAAAGATTCGAATATGAGGCAGCGACGTTGGATGGAAACTCTGAACGACTATGACTGTGAAATAAGATACCATCCAGGCAAGGCCAACGTAGTCGCAGATGCATTGGGCAGAAAAGAAAGAGTGAAACCAATTAGGATCAATGCCAAGAGCATTGAAATCAAGAACAGTCTGAATGAGAGATTGTTAGCTGCACAGAGGGAAGCTGTGTTAGAAGCTAACTATCCAAACGAGAAGCTAGGAGTAACTGAAGAGCAGTTATCCTATGGAAAAGACGGAATTCTGAGACTGAATGGAAGGATATGGGTTCCTGTTTATGGAGGTCTTCGTGACGTTATCCTTCAGGAAGCCCACAGTTCCCGATATTCCGTCCATCCTGGAGCTGATAAAATGTACCAGGACTTGAAGGCAAACTTTTGGTGGATAGGCTTGAAGAAGTCTATAGCCACCTACGTAGCAAAATGCTTGACTTGTGCGCAAGTGAAAGCTGAACATCAAAAGCCGTCAGGCTTGCTACAACAGCCTGAACTCCCCGAGTGGAAATGGGAAATGGTGACGATGGATTTCATCACCAAGTTGCCAAAGACAAAGAAGGGAAACGATACAATATGGGTAATAGTTGATAGACTGACTAAGTCAGCACATTTCCTACCCATAAAGGAGACTCATAGCTCCGATATACTAGCCTAGTTGTTTGTAGATAAGATTGTGGCCCTTCATGGCGTGCCTGTATCTATCATCTCTGATAGAGATACCAAATACACATCACACTTTTGGAAAAGCTTCCAACAATCCTTGGGCACACGTTTGAATTTCAGTACGGCTTACCACCCTCAAACAGATGGTCAAAGTGAGCGTACAATCCAAACTTTGGAAGACATGCTTCGCGCATGTGCGATCGACTTAGGTGGTAGTTGGGATAACCACCTACCATTGGTCGAGTTCTCCTATAACAACAGCTACCATACAAGCATTAAGGCTGCACCTTTTGAAGCCCTATATGGTAGAAAGTGCAGAACGCCCGTTTGTTGGGCATAAGTTGGAGCTGTCCAGATGACAAGACCTGATATAATATTTGAAACAACGGACAAGATTGTCCAAATTCGCGATCAATTGAAAGCTACCCGAGATAGGCAGAAAAGCTACGTAGATTTGAAGCGTAAGCCTTTCAATTTCAAAGTAGGCGACAAGGTATTGCTTAAGGTATCACCCTGGAAGGGGGTGATGCGATTCGGTAAGAAAGGCAAGTTAAGCCCGAGATATATTGGACCATTCGAAGTAATCGAACATGTCGGATCGGTTGCCTATAAGTTAAACTTACCGGAAGAGCTCAGTGGTATCCACAATGTGTTCCACATCTGCAATCTAAAGAAGTGTTTCGCTGATGAATCACTAGTTATACCACATACAGATGTACACATCGATGAGAGCTTAACGTTCGTTGAAAAACCTGTGTCGATCGAGGATCGACAGGTTAAGAAACTTCGCAGGAAGTATATACCGATTGTAAAGGTAAAATGGGATGCCCGTAGAGGTCCCGAGTACACGTGGGAGGTAGAGTCCATGATGAAAGAAAAGTACCCTCAGTTATTTCAATAAATCTCGAGGCCGAGATTTCTTTTAAGGGGGTGAGGATGTAACACCTCGAAAATTTGTGTCCAATAAATAAACGACACGTGTCACATATGACAAAAGTATTATAAACCGAGATATAATTAAAAGATGTGTGGTAGGATTTTTAGACATGTCAACATGTTAATTTATACCTCTGAACGACTTCATCATAAATCCCAAGACCCTAAAACATGATTAATAAACATCTAGTATACCTTAATCCGGTGATTACTAATAATAAAGGATGTCCAAGTTTACTAATTTGGATCCTATGAAAATAATGCTCAATAAATCATTCATAGAGAATTTTGTCCTTATGCAAGCCAATGATACATTGTGATAGAATAGATAACTGTCCAAGCATGGGTTAAAGGCATTGTACTGAAAATTCATGACCAAGAATCATGCAATACAGGTTGTCTGTTCAATGCATGAAAGGTTATATTTTTTTGCTTCTGACAAGGGCTTACGGACCGCAAAGGTCCTGCCTTACGGTCCGTAAGGTGCGAAAGGTTAATTTTTTTTCTGTCAAAGGCTTACGGACCGCAAGGGTCCTGTCTTATGGTCCGTAAGGAACGCCCAGCGACAGAAAGTTGGCTGTTGGCTGTTATAACAGTTTAACCGACTTAGTAAGATATTTTCAGCAACATGGGCGACCCCTAACCTTTTCTAGACACTAGGAAACACTTGTAAATGATCTGGATCACCCCATAGACTTAGTTGTCACCATCTTGGAGGATTTAGAACACTATAAAAGGCCAATGTGTTGCAACCAAGTTCTTCACACCTTCATTCTGCTTTCTGATCATTTCTGAGGCTCAAGCATTCTCTCTAAGCTTCACAAGTCGTGCATAGGACTCTTGTAAGTATGTTTAACCCTTTGTGGTTTAGTTTTTGCTTAGTTATAGCTTAAAAGTCAATCCGTCGTAATTAACGATTGACTTAACGGTTAATCACAAATGGTCCAGTGATTAATCGAAACAAAGGTAGTTATATGTTGGTAATCATGTGGGCTTTAAACCCTTAAAAGAGCAAGTGTAATTTTTGATCCACTTCACAACAGCTGTTGTGATCTTGATGTGCAAAAGAATTCAGAATTGGTAAAATTCAGCAGCATTCTGGAGTTCATGAGTCAAGTACCTATTCAGAAAGCTTTGACCAAAAGTCAACAGAATGCTAACTTTCGATTTTATGCATAATCAGTAATGTAGATGACGTGTAACCTATTTTGACACTCATAAAACATGATAATAAGTATTATAATTGGTCTAAGCATGTTTGATCTGACCATTTACTATTTTGACCCGGTTCGGAACCGAAAGTCGCAAAACTTTGACTTTTGCTTTGACTTCAGTTCTGACCCGTTATGGTATGATTTAGATATGCCTTAGGACTCTCTTAGGACAAGGTTACATGATGGTATAACCCTCTGTGACCGGTTCGTTGTTTGTCCAAGTCTTTTGCACATTTCCGTTAAATGCTTAAAAGTTGACCATAACGCCCTTTTTACTTTAAAACGAGAATTTTGGATATGTGAAAGGACAATAACCTTAGTTACTGATTTCTAAGCATGTCCCTATAATTTCACGTCAATCCGAGGTCTAGAATAGGAGTTATGCTAAATAGCGCAATTACGGAAACTTTAGTAATTAAACGGCGAATTTAGCATAAAGCCTATCTAAACCCAAATTTCGACACCAAACCTTTTACACACTGATGTAAAATAATATTTTGAGATTTTTAAAGATTTTTAATTATTTTTAACCTGCTCATAACTTGCGGTTATGGCATCGATTCGGTAATTACCGAATATACCCTTTTCGGACATAACTTGAGTTCTACATGGTATTTTGACCTGATTCCAGTTGCTACTGATTTTAAATAATAAATAGAGTACTTTGGACTTTATAAACTGTTCGGAAAACTCAGATTTCCTGTAGAACTCGGAAACCTCTTTTATAATCTTTAAAATGACAGAAATACCCCTACGGGGTGTATATTGGATTTAAGCTCGTTATGGGCATTATGGAAGGTATCCTACTGATACCACAACCTCTTTAAAGCATGTTGACTTAGGAAACCTGTGTAGGACTCTTACGGTTATCCGTTACGCCTTTTGCGCGCACGGTTCGGTTTATGTAACTAGTTTACATAAACTAGCCGAAACGGGTCAAACCTTATCGTTTTTACTTCAAAATCCAGAGTGTGGTTATTATACCCATATAAAACAAGTCTTCAAACTTTTTGGGTCCAAACCACATTCCATTCCCGGTTTTCGCCTTTCACGCGATTAAACCGTAATTATCCTTTGAAACTGACCGGTCTAAGCTAAGGCTAAATTAAAGAACCGTTAGGATTCTAATAGGTTGTTATAAACCTTCGTTCCAGAATAGGAGACCAGTAAAAGATACTTGCAATTGTTTATTGAGGTTATTACTTGCTCGGGTAAATACTTTTAACTTATTTTCCGTTATACGGGCTTAGGTTACGGTATCTAAAATACCGCTTGGTCGGGCAATTGACCCCAACTCATTAGTAGTTGGGTATTATCAATGTGACCCGTTTAAAAAATTTGTTTGGCTGGCTTTACGCCTTTGGGAGCTTAATGACCATGTCCCGGATATCCTTGGCAGCATTTTATGAAATGGCCACGACCTTGACACGCGGGTGTAGGCGTACACCCGACAATGTGTCCATAATTATAGAGATATAACCGTTGGTTTTCCCGCCACGGTTTTATGCTATGTGGTGTGTCAATTAACCTTAAACCCGGCACGACCGGGGCGACCGAACGCATAGTGAACATGTAATTCTTTTACAAGATTTAATTGATAAATTATCCCAAGTTATAAAGAGTTTGTGCCTTGTGCATTCAAATCAATTTTTATTAAACATTTTACAAAAGTGTCGATTGAATGTATTTACCAGTGTAAACTGACGTATTTTCCCCAAAAAGATTAAATGCAGGTTCTACACGTAATAGGCTGGCCACTCCTGAGCATCGTTAGAGTCTCGCAAGCTTGGGATGCCGTTATCTGTTGAACAATATTTTTCTATTTTATTTTGATCCCCTGTGGATTCATTTCAACTACTTGTGATACTTGGATATTACATTTGAGGGTTGAAATATAATCTATCTTTATGCTTCCGTTTTTCATTTAAATATTGTGTGGTTTGACTATACTGTTGCCAACTACGTCACGGTAATCCCCCACCGGGCCCACCGGTGAAACATGTGGAAAACGGGGTGTGACAATACATAATAAATTATTAACATATTTCTAAAATACGTATCTTAGGATTCAAGGAAATACTGAGGACATAAGTGCAAGGTGAGTGTTCACGACCCATTTTCCTTTTACTTGTTTTATTAACTTTGGGGAGAAACATGCTAAACTATATTATAAGTCCCGAAAATCGGGATCAAACAACGATATCAAACAATCACCAAGGATGGGCGGAATCCAAACTTGATGATCTTCAAGAAATTATCAAGAACAAGATGAAAATTTGAAGAATGATTTTTGTTGAATTGAATGCTAAAACTTGAATACAAAATGTGTTTTGTCTAATACAAGTTTCTAAAACAAATCAACCAACACTAAGCCCCTAATTCCATTAACTATTTATAGTAGGAGATTAGGGAGGAGGCTCCCTAAACCCTAGGCCCATTTACCCAAATAAGCCCACTCTAATATCCACTAATCCCTAAGCCCTCTAAATCACTTAGCTACTAATCCATAAACCTTCAAGGGCCTAACAATATCCCCCTAGGTTTACTGGATTAGTTGTTGCGTCGAACTCAAGGACCTGCCCAGAATTGGATTAGGATCAGCAAACAAGCAATTTCCGACGATGTTTATAACAGCACTCGTCCAGGACTTCGGACATTCTTCATATTTTTCGTTGCAGCAAATTTTGATGATGATTCAGAACCAATATATCTTCCTCATGAAAACCCATTTGATTCAACGTGTCTGGTATGCGAATCGACAGGTTTTAAGAAACAGCTGCAGCTTCCATCATCGTTTCATACGCCCAAAACTTGGAAATCTTGAGAATTTTCTTAGCGAACTTTCGAAAGATGGGAGTTTCCTTTTCTTTGGCGGTCGGAGGCCAGATTTCCAAAGTTTAACCATTCTCTTGATGAAAAGGGTTACAAACATCAGGGCTTTCTTCTGATCTTCGATTCAGTAGTATTCATAGAAGGGAAATTGTTATTGACTTCCTTCTCAAGTTTAGCATGGAACATCCATCCTCTGCCTCTCTTGTTTTGATCAGAATCGGCCACACATTCTTGCCATAGTCGTACCTCCAGCTAGCGACCACATATCTGTTTTCCTCTTTATCGTAGAGGTTAGACCCTAACTCCATCACAAATCTATTTGGCCTCTGTGTAGGATCTTTGAGCTGGAAGTTTTCATCTGGAGGATTCAAATCCTGATTCTTCATCACAATCATTCGCTTGTTGCTTTGTTTCCTTTCACGCTTCTTGCTGCTTTTCTTCTTTGGATTAGCAGCTAGATAGGCATTCAAGGCGGCTCCACGTTCTGCGTCTGATGCTGAATTAGCTCGTGCAGATGATCTATTGTTTGATCCCTGCTTAGAGACTTGAGCCTGAAGAAAGGAGATCTGAGCTTCTTTCAAAGCAGAGTCCTATTGTAGCGATGAAATCTGAGCTTCCTTCATTGCAGCATCATGTTCTAATACAACCACTCGTCGTCATAGTCTTGCTACTATCACTTTATTCAACAACGTGTCCTTTCTTGGTTGCATAACCGCATGTAGCTTCATCATGTTCTATGAACCTAGCACCACTAGAGTTTCCTGCTTCAAACCAAACACCGCTCGAGCTTTCTAGAAGCGAAGGTGTTGTCTCAAAGATAAAATTTTGACGTCAATGTCAGGTTCTTGTGTGCAGTTTTCCTGTGTTGTAGCAGTAGGCTCTGGATCAATGGATATAGTAGGCTCTGGATCAGGAAAGGGCAAATAGAATTAGTATCAGGACCAGTGTTGGTTCATTGTCACATTATTAGTAGTAGCTTCAATTTTAGTTGGAACTTCGATCACCAGTGGTAGGTACGAAAGGAGGGTTTCCGTCACCACCCTGCAAACTCAGGAATAAGGCCACAAAGATCTCTGATGTAGTCTGATCTGGTTCTCCAACGGCTTCCTCAACCTTCTCAGACGCAATCACTTCCACTTCACTGTCGGAGTCGGGTTCTTCTTCACTAGACTCTGGTTCTGAATCTGAATCAAGTGTCTCAGCTTTCTCGTCACCACGTGTATGTTGCACGTCACGTTCTTTGGCAACTGTGGCATTCAAATGGCTTTGGTTCGAAAAGTACCGAAACCTGCAAACTTTGAAATTCGAACAAGTGGTCCAAAAGATAGTGAGAGAATCCGTGATGATTAGAAGATGATATTAGTCCGAAACGTGACTCGAAAAAGAAAATGATTGCCAATTAATAGTGTTTCGGATTGGGCCTGAGATCAAACGGCCAAGCCCCAACTGTAGGATCGGATTCTGACCCGAATGAGTCGATCAGAGGCGTTTTCGTCAATTACAGGTGCGGAAAACAAGTAATTAACGTAGAGATAGCTTGCTATTCACTTTAAATTCCTTTTATATTGATTTGACGGTAAATACACTCAATTCTCGATCCGGCAGCACTTCGGTACGAGATTCAACCAACCATTACAAATGAGATCGCCCCAAAGGTATTTATAGTAGACTGGAATCGCTTATTGGACAGGCCCAATAAGCGACCCATATACATGACATTGAAGAGGTCCAACATGTTGCCATTCGAGCGGCCCAAACATGTCCATTCGAGCGACCCTAAATCCTAATGGACCATAAGAGCGATCCATTAACCCTAAAACTATACAATCACTCAATTTCTCGTATTTCGTGCCCAGATCTAACATTCTAAGATAATGACTCGATACAAGACGTAATCAGCAGATGTAGTGCACCAATAGACTCCCCCTCAGATGTTGATGGAGTCAACTATCGAGTCACAACAATGCTGTATCTTCAGATCTTCAATCTTGATCAGTCTTTGGGCTTCTCTCTCTCTATCTTCAGACTCCCCCTCTCGATTTACTGGTATTCCTTTAATCTTCAGCAACATCTTCAGGATCTTTGTCTGGCTCTCCTGCAAAAACTCTACCTCAAAGTAAATTTCTTTCACATATATATCAAACCTATAATACTGCACCAATTCAGATTCTCATTCAAAACAAACACAGATTTTGATGAACCACTTGAAAGGTTAAATTATGAAAACAGTTAATTTCACACACACACTCCCCCTCAAGTATTTCTCATCATGTTTAGCACTCGGAATTTTGAAAATAAGCTTTTCAATATCAGTCGTCGAAAATCTTTTTGACTTTTCAAAACTTTATGCTAAAACACACTAAAAATCTTTTTGGATTATCTGAAAGAAAATAAAATGCAGAAACAAACTATTTATAGACAATATTTTTGTGAGCTCGTGCAAGAGGATCATATCAGTTTTGAGACAAATCAACAACACCGTTAAGCTTTAATCATTCTCAGTTCTAAACAATTTACCTAGATTGTCAGTATATTTGTCCACTTAAATTTTCACACAAACTTCAATTGATTCGAGATACGATATTAATGTTTTAGAGACTTAAACTTAATTGTGTATCACTCCACTTGAATATACTCCTGTATCCAGATCCCAAATATTCAGTCTTACAGGTGAGTATACCACAGATGATATCTGTAAAGGGGTAATGTGCGAGGGCCGTGAGAGCTCAGGTCGATACTTTCGTATACGCAGAGAGATGACGGCTTCGACTTTTGGTGGGTCCCCTTTAGAGGATCTTTTTTTACAACAGCAATGACTATCAATTTTATTGTTTCATCAATTTGCTGAGGGCGGCGCTTTTTCAAGCATTTGCAGAAAGTATTATCCGGGGACTAGGTCAGTACTTCCATACAGCAGAAGTCCCGGGATAATACCCCAGATATCACTGAGTATAAAGACCTAGTATCTCAGAATACGGGACCTTTCAAACAAGATTTCGGGGGTTACCCATATATCCAAGAATAGTTACCCACGAATCAAGCAAGTTTGATTTAGGTTTATATCTCGTTTCAATTTACTAAATGTGCGAAAATCTACTGACACATCCGCAGTAAGATCGTTTATCACATTTTGACTTTCCAATTCTTTAGCGTGTTGTGATAGTCCACTGATGTATTATCATTTCCTCTTTTTCGCAACAAAACTCATTTTTGATTTTATCATGTTTTTGGCTTTTTCAAATTTTCTGATGTTTTTGGATTTTCTAAAAATTCTTACTCCCCCTAAAATTCAAATACATCGAAAGAAAATTGAAAACAAACTGTACAGAACATGACAACCGATATCAAATCACCTCAAATCGCCATTCACTAGGCATAAACAATCAGAACTCCCCCTAACAACAAACTATTTTCCCATTTAGATTTCAAAACACTTAAGTTTGTTTTAATCAAAATGGTTTTTCCGGAAAATAAGTTTGATTGATTTTACCACTTGTAGGTTACCATTTGTAGGAATATCTAACACATGTTCAGGGGTGTGGTTCATCATCTTGTCTATCGATCAAAGTAGGAAAATACAAGTACAACTTAATGTCCTTGATTTACCATTTTCAGTTTAGAAACCTCTGTACCAATTGTAAAACATCAACAAACATAAACAAACCTCTTTACCGTTTGTATGATTGACGTTACCGAATAATATTCAAGAAAGATGCCGATTCATGCTCCACGCTTACCAACCTGGGAGCTCCGGCAAGTCCTGAGACTTACTGTTCATAATATGTACCATCCCAGTCACAAACCAGGGATGGTTCAACCTTTTCTTTCTTTGTTTTCTTCTCATAAAATTCCTTAACCCCTTTGACTTTTCGATCAATCATTTTGCCAAAGATATGTTTTACCTTGGGGTTAAAGACCTTCTCAGCATCAAATTCCTGTTCATCATGATAAAATTGGTTAGAAATTTCAACTTTACAAATTTTCTTTTTATAATTCTCAGCCCGAAGTGATGGAAACTCATCATCACTAACACTCGGAACTGAGTTCTCAACTTTTTCATCAGCTTCACATTTTAAGACAACTTGTGGCTCAACTGATTTTGTGGAATCAGTTTCATCGCCTGAAGATAGCTCCTCTGATTTTGATCCATCAGAATCATTGCTAAAGCTTTCACCACTCTTCTTCACAACCCATTTTTGTTTATCAGATTTGGCTCTTTTCTTGTAAAACTTGTCCGAACTCTCACCAATTTGAAAAATAGAATCTTTGAACAATTTTGTTCTATCAAGTGGTGATTCGAACGCAAACACCTTTTCTGAGATTTTACGAAAAACTCCCTGTTTTGATTGTATCGCCTGAGAACAATCTTTGGCGATATGTCCAACGTTGTTGCACTTGAAACAGGTTCTTGAGTCCTTCTTTTGTTCATCTTGTTTCTTTTTCAAAAACTCACTGTTCTTTTCCCTCCAGAAACATGTCTTTTCTTCTTCATCAGTTGATGTACATGAAATAAACGACATTTTGGATTGAAAATTACGAACATATTTTTCATTTTTCTGTTTTTCTGTAGGAATAAAACCTAATCCTTTCTTTTTGAAATTACCGCTATGGTTTGATCTCTTTTGGAAATCTGAACCAGAACCGTAATTCTTTTTCTTGTTTAATCTCTGTTGTACTCTTGAGGTATATTTTTTAGGTTTTTCATTAAGGCATAAGTCTTTAATTTCAGAAATATTAATTTCTGTGATTTTGAAAACCTTGTTTATCATTTCAGTTTTGACACCTCTTAATGGAAATTCCTCATCAGAATATAATTTGTCCGAATTATTCAAAGTATAAGCGACTTTAAACAACCCATCATCCAAATTAGATTTTGATAAAAGAAATTTTCTATCATAAACTAATTTTCCCTGTTTTTCTGTTTGCACCGGAGTTTTTGACTCAGATTTTGACTCTGACGCGGACTCCGACTTTGACTCGTCACTGTCATCACTATCTAACACATGATCCACGACTTTCTTCATCAATTGAGACTGTTGATCAGTGTCAGATGATGTAAACACAACATCAATATTTTCAGGAAGATTGACCGACGACTCTGACTCCCACTGTAAATTTGTCGCCTTTTTGACTCTTTCATCGTTAGGATGTCTAGGCAAATATCTGTTTTCCAGTGGAGGTGGACATCTGTTATAACTGACACCTTGCTTCTTACCAGATGACGTCTTTTCAGTATCCTTTTTCTTGTCACTCTTCCTCTTGTCAGCAATCTTTTCTTCAATACTAACTTCAGCTGCTTTTTCTTCAGTTATCTCATCTTCTTCCCAGACCTTCATGCTCTCAACAGTCGGATAAATCCTGTCAATCACATAGGAAGTACATGAGTAACTTTTCAATAAACGATTTACTCTTTCAGTTTCAATTCGTTGCAGTTCAAGCTTCTGTTCTAAAACAGCCCATTTTTCAATGTAATTGTTTACAACTTTTTGATTCATTGTCTTGTTCAGCACATCATAAGACTCCTTCAAACTGTTCAAGTTGTAAATCAAAGTGCTATTCTGCTTCTTCACAGCTTCGCAATTTTCACATTTTACAGGAACTTCTTTTGCATCAACTTGTTCTTCAACTTTAAACTTAGGCACTTCTGTCATCTTTTGCCTTCTTACCACCGGCACTTCTTCATCATCACTACTCACCGGTGTTTTGATCTTCTTCTTTTTCTTTTCCTTCTTGACTTTTTCATCTTCGCTATCACTCTCAGCAAGCAACTTCATATCTTCTCTGTATTTTCTCGCCCAATACTCTGTATCATCATCACTATCATCTACAATCTTTGCTGTAAATGCAGTGTAAGCTGTGGTTTGATCAGGAACATAATCATCCCATGTAAAGTTTTCCCAGCTAAAACCTTCTACAAGCTTTTCATCTTCTTGATCAATCAAACAAGCTTTTCCATTTTCTGAAATGTAATTATCCCAGGTAAATGATTGCTTCTGATTTGGATTAACCACACAAGCTCTCTTTCCTGTATCTTCAATCACATCTCTTCCGTGAGCAGTCTGAGCTTGATGTTTTTGTTGTTGAGATGATTGACCAACTTGGTGATAAATGGCTTTCCGATAGTAATCGTTGTTGTTGTTGAACGGATTTTGAGCTCCACTTGCTTCTCGGTTTGTGCACTCTCTCTTGAAGTGTCCTTTTTCCCTGCACCGAAAACAAGTGACTTTAGACTTGTCAAAACCTAAAGTAGAAACATTCGCATCACGAAGATCATCTCTCCCCGTGATTTGTTTAAACTTCTCAGCTCTCCGTAAAACACTAGCCAGACACCACTTTATGTCCATCAGTTCCATCTCTTCAGCATCTATCTGGTCGTAATCTTCTTTGGTTAGCATTGGATTGCCGATACGACCTGCAACAAAACAAGTGTAAGATTCCAAAACCATTCCTAATAAAGACATTTGGTTTTTGGCAATTTCTTCAGAATAATCTTGATCATTCTCAAGATTCAATACAATGTTGCACTGTAATCTTCTTCCATTTTTAGTTGCTGAGATATTTGGATCGAATGATGGAAATGAAGTAAAACTGGTCTTGCTGCTTGATCCAGATGATGGACTTTCAGATAAGCTCTTGGCATTCATACCAGTAACAATCTTTGGAGATGAATTCGACGATTTCTCATTTACCCCAGCTTTATAATATAACCCGATATCTTGTTCACCATCGAAGTCTTTCATTCTAATCACTTTTCTCTGCTCCATTTCTTGAGCTTCGATCTTTTCAATGAACTTACTGAGCGTCAGATTACTAAAACCTTTCTTGTTTATGAGCATCATCAAGTATGTGCCCCAACTCTCATATGGCAACGCATCAGCAAGTTTGTCGATCAATTCTTCATTACTCTTTTCAATACTCAATCTTTTCATATTTGCAAGCAAGTTACAGTATCGTTCAATAATCTCTCGTGTACTCTCATTCTTTAACCCACGAAAAAGATCAAATTCTTTCTTTAGAAGCGACTTCTTACTTTTAACCATCTCCTCACTTCCTCTAAACTTTGATCGCAAAGCTTTCCAAATCGAATAAGATGTTCCATTATGCTGTAAAAGAACCATGATATCTTCTTTGACTGCTTGTTGAAGAAGACTTAGCATCATTTTCTCATTTTTGTACTTCTTCCTCTCATCATCTCTAAGATCTTTGATTGGAACTGGTTCTTCATCATCGTTCAATGGTCGAACATACTTTGTTTCTACGCATTCCCAAGCGTCAAGATAATTCGCTTGCACCCAATTTTCAAACCGACCTTCCCAACCTTTATATTCTTCGATGTTCATTAACTTGGGAGGTTTTTGCATCGTCCCGGTTTCATTTTCTAGCATTGTGGTTTGAATAGCGGTGATTGGGTTACTTGGAGTAGCAAACGCGTTATAAAAATCCTCGTCCATTTTCAAATTTTCGAAAAATATTTCAAACAGCCTTAAAAGCGAACAAGAGATGTCAACGGTACACAAATACGGACTAGATAATCACAATGTCACAAAGGCGGTCCAATAAGATCATATAAGCGAACCGGTTCAGTCCAAATAAGCGGTCCAAGAAGTGTTCGTTCGGATGAGCGATTCACACCCGACCGGATAAGCGATTCAAGATGTACGAATGAGCGGTCCAAATGGATGAATGGGCCAAATAAGCGGGCCGAAGATTTGGAGCGGTCCAGGTAAAATGTTCAAAAAAGCGATCCTAATCAGAGTCCGTATGAGCGGTTCAACCACTGTTCGTTCGAGCGGAGAGACTTCAAAACCATTTTTGATCCACTTAAACTTTGAATTTCGACACCAAACTTTCAAGGGTTTGTCTCTACGTAGTTGCGCACAATCCCTGAGATTTTCAGCAAATTTTGACCGTTGAAAGTGTCTGAATCTGAAAAAGAAGGTGTAGAAGATAGAATTTTTGACGATTTCCAGCTATTCTCTGTAGAACTCCTCCTCCTGAAGCTCTGATACCACTTGTAGGATCGGATTCTGACCCGAATGAGTCGATCAGAGGCGTTTTCATCAATTACAGGTGCGGAAAACAAGTAATTAACGTAGAGATAGTTTGCTATTCACTTTAAATTCCTTTTATATTGATTTGACGGTAAATACACTCAATTCTCGATCCGGCAGCACTTCGGTACGAGATTCAACTAACCATTACAAATGAGATCGCCCCAAAGGTATTTATAGTTGACTGGAATCGCTTATTGGACAGGCCCAATAAGCGACCCATATACATGACATTGAAGCAGTCCAACATGTTGCCATTCGAGCGGCCCAAACATGTCCATTCGAGCGACCCTAAATCCTAATGGACCATAAGAGCGATCCATTAACCCTAAAACTATACAATCACTCAATTTCTCGTATTTCGTGCCCAGATCTAACATTCTAAGATAATGACTCGATACAAGACGTAATCAGTAGATGTAGTGCACCAACAGACTCCCCCTCAGATGTTGATGGAGTCAACTATCGAGTCACAACAATGCTGTATCCACGATAGTGGGCCCCAAACCAAAACAGTGGGCCAGACTATTACTTTAATGATTTGCATCTTCAAGACAGAAAACATCTTTCTCAAAATCAACGATCCAACCAATCGAGCAACCTTTTGAGCATAGAAATATTAGTAATAGAACAAAATAAAGCGATAATAGAGCAATAATGTAGGGGTAACATAGGGAGAACCTGCCATGGGATCAAAATCGTTTTCGAACCGATTAAGGAACATTTTTCAGCTCTTCGCTTACTTGGTCTGGGCGATTGTTAATATGCATGTCCTCTTAAATCTAACGCTCAATCTTCAACTTTTAGCTTTGTGATACGCTTTAGGTAGAATTATAATGAAACATCCGTGTGTCCCATTCCAAGGCATACCCCCGCGATCAAGGTAAGCACAACAGTTCATCGTAGCAGGTGAGTATACTGAGATCATCCTTAACTTTTTCAACGCCAGACTTCCTGGTGAACAGGTCAGTACTTCCGTACAGCAGAGAGACCAGAGAAGTTCTGACGAGGGCGAGACAGATACCTTTAACGGTACGGATTTGGCTTTAATAGCACACGGATTCTCTTTTTAGTGAGATTTTCTTCCGTTTTCAGGTTTTGGCCCTTTTGTGGCTCTTTTTCAAGATATCCTGACTGTGCCCGGGTCTGCATATAATCTGGATGCAACAGAGGGACATCCCTGATATCCCGGATGATTCATCAGCATAAAGACATAGTTATTAAAGGCGCTAGGCTCGCTCAAGGCGCATAGGACTCGCTTGGGGCCTAGGCGCAAGGCTCAAGAAAAGCGAGGGCCTGAGAAAATAAAAGCGCCCTACGGAAAAAGTAAAAAATATTTTATGTATTAGAAAAATAACACTTTTCTTCAAATAAAATAAACTAAAGCTATTATATAACATATTAACATTTAATATCATTTATTTAATACCAAAAGTTATAAAATATTAGTGTAGAAAAGTAGTTTCCGTTAGATAAAAGTAGAAATCCAGCTAGAATCTTGCCGGAATTTAGAAAGTTTGGCCGGAAACTCTCTGGAATCTAGAATCTCTACGGAATTTGTTCCGGAACCATCACCTGGAGAATTAAAGCGCAATTGCCTTGACTTAAGGCGCAATTGCCTTGACTTAAGGCGCAATTGCCTCGCCTCGCCTGGAAAATGGGCCTAGGCGCAAGAGGCGACGGCTTTTAACAACTATGCATAAAGACCCAAAACCTCAGACGTTGGCTATCTATCAACGCAGGATTTAAGACCATGAAATCATACACCGTTGATCTGTTACCCACGAGATGTCCAGGCCATTATGTTTATATCACTTTACCTCTTTTTGCTTTTCGAGCGTTAGACCTATCAACACATCGCAGAGGATCCTAGCCTGTTTAGCTTCAAACCTTACATGTGTTAATCAAGTTCTTTAGCACGAAAATTCATTTCATTTCCCAAGCAATTATTTCTCCCCCTCAAACAATGCGTATGCACATATATGTTTTTTTTTTCTTTTCTCCCCCTCAAACAAAGCATACGTACATATTTGTCCCTCTCCCCCCCCCCCAAATTTGTGCATCACACTTTATGCGCAAATTTACTTATTTATTTACATAAGTACGAAACCCGGTTTTTTGTTTTTTTGTTTTTTTTTTGTCGCCCAATCGGTGATACGCGTCATTTTCGAAAGATCCACAAGCACATTGAATCTCGAGATGCTGACAGGTTTTGTAAAAAGATCTGCTGAATTAGCATCAGTATGGATCTGTTTAAGTTTAAACAATCCTCTGTCAAAGCAATCTCGAATAAAACGCAACTTGATATCAATGTGCTTGGTTTTAGAGTGAAAAACAGTGTTTTTGATAATCTGGATAACGGCATCATTATCAAAATAAGTAGTAGAGTTTAGATAAGTCAAACCGTAATCCTTGAGCTGGTGTTGCATCCAAAGGAACCTGAGCGCAGCAGGCAGCAGATGCTGCAACACACTTTGCTTTCGCTGCAAAAGTGAGATGTTGCTTCTTGCACTGCCATGAGATGAGTCTGTCCCCCAAGAATTGGCATCCAGCCGATGTAGACTTCAAATCCCTGTCCATCTTTGAATCTGTCGTATCGAATTTGGCAAGAACGTCGTGAACATATTTGCTTTGACAAATCAAGATTCCTTGACTATTTTGACGAACTTACAAGCCTAGAAACATTGTCACTTCTCCCAACGAACTCATTTCGAACTTCTTTCTCATCATCCGAAAACACGAATGGCCTTTAGATGTGCCATCAATGCGTGTGTCTCTCCAAGATCCGGGCCTTCAACTTATTCAAACCTTGAACTGCCAATCGTGCCTTATTTCTCACTATCATGTCGAGGTCATCTTGTTTGTTACTGAATATTCATGAGTTGATTCCCCCCGATTTGCTGTGGGATCGCACACCAGCAGCTTGAGATTGAGAAACTCTAGATAATGTACCAAAATGCTCCCCCTCATTTGATGCAGTAGCGATGTTGATCATTGGTGGATCTACAATGTAATTTGAGGGAATTGCTCCCAGAAATAGAGAAGTTCCTTGAACATTTGCGGGTCCTGAGGAGACTTCAGTGTTACGAACTACACCATCAGGGATACCTATCGTAGATTCAGAAACCAGCTTCTGAATTGGTCGAAGAATGAGATAGCGAGTCACTCTGGGTGAAGAGAATCTCCATTATTGCGTCGAGCATCTGTGATGCGCTCAACAAGCTGTCCTTCAGCTTCGGGAATTAATTGACGTCTGAAAAGGGAAAACTCCATTATAGACCGTACTCTTCCTGGTGAAATTTCTGGATTCTCCTTTGCGAAGTCGACACATCCTTCGTCGAATACTTTTATGTCATTCAACTGGGACATGTCTCCCGTCATGTGCCTGTGACAACCATTATCAATAAACCAAAGTCTAACGATAGCCCTCCATAGATGTTCCTACACAATCAGTGGAATCAGTTAGACACTAGAACCCAGGCCATAGTGGACCTGAGTTGACCATCACTATCTGTGTATGAGACTTCGCAAAAGATCATCTGGCTCTTAACATCGCCGGTGGTTTTTGGCGATGAAGTGGATGTTGATGATTGCGAACATGAAGACTGGGATCCAACAAGAGTTTTAGGTTTCCAATTCCTGGTGTCTGAAACACTTTCATTTGATGGAAAAACTTTTGTTTTTCTTTGAAACCTGTTTATGTTTGAAAATTTTTTAGTTTCCTGTTTGGCAAGATTCCAGTCTCTGTCAGAAGGCCTTGCTTTGGGAGGACCATTTTTGGTAAAGTTAGAGTGCGTAGCCTTCTGATGATACATGTTCCCATGGTGGTAAGGACGATGAACACAATTTCTTGCAATGTGACCCGGAACTCCACAATTAAAACACGTTTGCCTTTTCGAGAAAAAGACATTTAGTTCTGCTTGTGTTATTCTCGAAAACTGAGCAAGTCTCTTCTTTTCTTTTGGTGCTGATTGCTTTTGTTCATGTTTTATCTTAGATGGACCCTGCTCACGGTTGTCAGCAAGAGAGTAAGCATCCGCAACTTTACCCTTCAGTTTTGATTTAGTTTGCCTGAGACTTGGGTTTTCCTTTTGAATTTTCTTTTTCTGTTGCTTTCTGTTTTTACGTGAGCGTTTCTTCTTTGGAGGAACAGGTTCAGAAGATTTTGCTTCATTTGAAACAGTTTCTTCAGATTTTGATTCCTTTGGATCACAAGTTTAATTTTCTGTTGAATTTACTTCCACAGATTCCTTTTCCTTAGAAACTATGTTCTTAGGAGTTTTGATAGAAAATGTTTCCACAAATATCTCTTCTTCAGTTTCATCATTTGACTCAACTGACGAATTAATTTCCATGGATCCCTTTTCCTCAATCTTCGAGATCCCTGAGTTTCTTCAGAAATGCATTCTATGAAAGTCTTTTCTTCAGCTTCATCAACCTCTCAGTCTTTGACATCAGCTGATTCTGGTTTCTTATGCGAAGAGCAGTCTATGTTTGAAACAGTTTGGTTCTCTTCGGGTGTTGCACTGCTTAAATCTGAGTGTTTGACGCATTCAGAATTCTCAGAAGTACTATGCTCATTTTCTGATGTACCAAAATATGCAATGATTGTCAGGTTCGTCAGATGATCCCTCTTCACGAGGTTCTGATGTATCATCTGATGTTTCAGGCACACTAGGATAGTTGTCTGAACCATTAGAATGGCTTTCTGAGTCACTTGAGACACAGGTATCAAGTTTATCAGTCGATATATCAGGTTTCCTTGTGAAAACATTTTCATCGGGATCTAAAATCACCGTACCAGATTCATCAGTTCTAGACGAAACACCATGAGCCTCAGCAAAAGAAGACATAACATAATTCCAAACGTCAAGATCATGATTGACAGCATCTGAATTATCAGCAACATCAGAATGTGGTTCATCATTCACTGCGGACTGTTCTTCAACTGTCTCTGATTCTGCACATGAATTAGAACAATTAGTGTTATCAATAGAATCAGAATCTAACAAATTTTCTTCGATCTCTTCTACGGATCTTTCAATCGGCTCTGTTTCTTTAACAGGTTCTGTTTCTATTCTCATTTCGGTTTCAGTTTCCTTTACCTGCTCGGATTTTCCAGCTGATTCATTTGAAAACTTCGAACATTCTTAAACTTCGATGGTTCGTATGGGACATAATCACTAGGTTTGCCATACATCATTTTGTCATAATTCTCCATCTCTTACTCAGTAATAGGCAGTCTGGAGTAGTTATGATTATATGGTGGCGGAACCTGTGTATATCCCAATCCCTTTCCCTTATTTTCTTTAAAAGCAAGTTGCACATTGCACAGGCTACAAACGGTGTCACTGGAAGTATCAAACTTTCTGATGTTTAACTCATTTTGTTTGTACTTTCCAGTGAGAAGTTCCAGCTCAGCCTTCACAGAGTCACATTCAAGAGTTTTAACAGTGAGTCTATGTTTGTAGTCGTGAACCCAACAATGCTGTTGATTCACATCTCTGTGAAGTTGAGCTATGTCCTTCTTAAGTGCTTCAATCTTTTCATAGAGAATTTTATTGTTCTCTCGAAGACTGGTGTACTTTCCCATAACACTATTGTAATCATTGATCAATGCTGAGTTTTGTGATCTCAGAAATGCAACTTTCTTTCTACAGTGCTCGGAACACAAAAGAGAATTCAGCGTTTCAGAGAGTGATTTCGGTTCTTCAGTCTGGGCCACTTTATCGGGATGAGAGCCTGTTGAGTGTGAGGTCTTCTCATCAGTTGATGTAGCAGTCACAGTTATAGATGAGGGAATCTGAGCAGTGTTGAGATCGGTAACAAGTGGCGAATTAGCAACAACCTTCCCACAGTTGGACATAGAAGACGATGTGCTTACGAGATTCTGACTCCTCAGCTTGTCCTCCTGGACGTATTCATTGACTAAGGAAATCACATCTCTTGTTTCTGTTGTGCAATGATTGCATTTTCCCATAATAATAGCAACACGATAGTCCGATGTCTTGCTTCGAGGAAATCCGTACAAAAAGGCTCTGTTAATCCTACCAAGTGTCACATACAATCCGCTCTTCTCGATTTCAGAAAGCAGCAGTGTAAACCTTCTGATTACGTCTTCTACGCTTTCACCCTCAATGAAACCAAAACTATCGAGTTGTTCTGAGAGCAACTGACATTGAGAATCAATACTTGGAGAAGTCATCGTTGAACTAAGTAATAACCCGTGAACTCGCAGGCACGTCGCAAATGTATGAACACGCAACCTTTACCGCAATTCAAAAATTTGTCAAGACTTATCAAAACGAACAAACCCCTCTTTTTTTAATAAATCAATTTTATAACCTCCTTTTTTTAATTAAATTTTTTTAGATTTTAGAAAATAATTTTTAATTTTAAAATATAATAATATTTTAATTAATTATATTAAAAGAAAACTAATTAAAACCTTATTAAAAACCAACTACTTTATGCATATGGTACTTGTACAACTAGCTTTGGGAGTTTCTCAAAAAAAAATTGGATTTTTACTTTTTAACCCTAAAGTTTCAATCCTTTGCAAGTTAAGTTTAAAGTTTTAATATTTGTTTCCTTCTCAACCTTGAAGTTTTAATTTTTGACAATTTGAGTTTAAAGTTTAATCTTTGGTAATATTTGTTTCCTTTTTAACCCTAAAGTTTTAATCTTTGACAATTTGAGTTCAAAATTTTAATCTTTGGTAATTTAACCCCTTTAATTAATTTGATTTTTCACTTCTAATTCAAAAGTTTCCATCTTATACAATTTAACCCCTTTGATTAACTTGATTTTCCATTTTTAATTCAAAAGTTTCCATCTTTTGCGATTTAACCAGTTTCATTTTTTTACTTATATGTTGTAACCTTCGCTTTGGGGGTTTTACAAAAAAAAAAATTGATTTTTTTACTTTTCACATAAAAGTATTTCATAAATTACTTTTAACCTAAGACTACTTGTTTTTTTACTTTTAACACAAAACTTTTTTATCTTTTGCAATCTATCCTCACAACTTTTTTTGTTTTCAACTTTGGTCCTTTATAGTTTTCATTTTCTGCAAATTTTTCTCTTTATGCTTCGTTCTAAATTGTGTGACTTAACACATCGCTACGTGCGTCTTTGGTTTAACATTTTTATATTTCATTCTAAATTTTGCGAGTTAACACGACGCAACGTACGTGTGTGAGTGAACGTTTTTACATTGTCTATTTTTTTCCCGTTTGCCAGGTTCAACATAACGTGCGCGTCCTAAATCGACTTAGTTATAACTAAAGAATTCCCGCCGCATTGCGGCGGGTCGTAATTCTAGTTAATACTATAAATATATTATATTAATAATTATGTAATTATTACCTAATGATTGTAAACTCAGCCGCCACGGAGATAATGAACGATGATGTGTGGAGACCAGGGATGATGACAGTGGTGAAGAGGTTGAGGTGACTGGAGGATGCTTGATGAAGAAGATGAGTGGCGGAGAAGGTGGAAGGCGACGGTGGTGATGGTCGGAGGTGGTGGTTATGTCGATGACGGCGAAGAACGGAGAAGGAGAGTGGTGACGGTTGAAGTGGTGGCCGCCGGTGATGATCAGTTGCAGGTGGTGGTCGTCGGAAGCCGGAGTCGATGGCCGGTGATCGGTTTACGGTGTAGTGGTGTGGCGGAGGTGGATATGGTGCGATGATGATGAAGGTAACAACTTTATCCGAGATGAAATGTTTGATGAATGCTGATGTTTGATGAATGTAAATGATCGGAGATACGTTGTAGATGATCTTGGATGAACGAGCATAGGAGATAATGATGGAATGTTATCTCGGATGAAGATGAAATGTTATCTCAGATGAAAGTGCACCGTCGTTCAAGATGGTGTACCGATCTCGGATGAACGAATGATTATCTCGAATGAAATCGATGTTATCCCAGATGAAAAGTTATGATTTCAGATGATCACGGATTAGTATCGAATGAAACTTGATGATGATGATTGACTCGAGATGATGATGTCGGATAAAACAAGATGAATTGATGATGATGATGATGATGATGATCTGATGAGTGATGATGATGACGTATGCTGCTGTAGTGATGATATCTCGAATTGTTTCGGATATATGTCTAACAATGATTTTGAATTTGTTGTGATGAATAATAATGTTGACACATGTAAAGATATTTTTCTTTTTGTATTTTATGAAAATTTTAACACTTTTTAACCGAAACACGAAAGCGGAATATGATGAATTTTGAAGAATACGAAGAACACGATGAAGATCTTCAACAAAAATTTCTTGAATATTTGAAATCTAAATGGCTCTGATACCAATTGTAAGTCCCGAAAATCCGAATCAAACAACGATATCAAACAATCGCCAAGGATGGGCGGAATCCAAACTTGATGATCTTCAAGAAATAATCAAGAACAAGATGAAGATTTGAAGAATGATTTTTGTTGAATTGAATGCTTAAACTTGCATACAAAATGTGTTTTGTCTAATACAAGTTTCTAAAACAAATCAACCAACACTAAGCCCCTAATTCCATTAACTATTTATAGTAGGAGATTAGGGGAGAGCCTCCCTAAACCCTAGGCCCATTTACCCAAATAAGCCCACTCTAATATCCATTAATCCCTAAGCCCTCTAAATCACTTAGCTACTAATCCATAAACCTTCAAGGGCCTAACATATATACACACGATTTGAGCCGGATTCAATCTACATGAGTTACTCAGTTATCGCAAACATAAGCCCCCGATACTATAATCATTAACTTTAGGGTAAGCCATGGAAAATATGGATATATCTATTTGGACCGACACCCCCTTTTATGATCGGTAGCGCCGACTAGCCCGTCGTCGTAAATAATTGCATATTTTTCATAAGTCACTACAATGGCTCGCGATAAATCATTGTCGGGGCAAATCATTATATTCAGTCCAGGTTTGATTATAGGCTCATGGGATCGTACGAGAGTTCTTAGTTTGAGAGTTCTTAGTTTGAGTTGCGATTAGTTAGCGTTTGAGATTGCGTGCACGGCGTGCTCCTGAGCTTTATATTACAATGGGGAATGAAAAGCGATAAGGCGTAAAATCTCTAAAATTGAAACATATAAACATAATAACACATAAAACACATAAAATCGATAGCGCGTGAAATCAGCGGCTTGCGGGCTTAAATCGAAAACAGAGCGTCTTGGGTGTTAGACATCGACTACCCAAAGTGATTCGACTATCCACAACGACCCGTAGTACACGCTTTGGCCTAATAGACTGTGCTCTCACCAAAATACGGCGAACGGTACGCATCCTTTCGGTTTCTACGTGACTCAAGTCATTAGAATCCTTCGAGACTATGAGAATTTTGTAAAAATCCAAATAGAGAGTGGAACAGGTCATTAAAATGCGGGTTTCACCCCTAACTTAACAACTTCGTTCCTGAAAGTGTGGCAAAACCACGAGATAGAGATGGAGAATTTCATCGAGATATGGATTTCACTCCTGACTCGACGAAGGATTCTCGTGCTGAGAATAAAAATACGCGTAGAGTGAGCGATTTCATCAAGAGTTCTTGGTTTTCACACCTAATCTCGATTCAATCACTCGATTGTGTTATGCGAGTGTTTTCAAAAACGTGTGTATTGTGTCAGCCTTAGGAAAGGCTATATAGTGTTCGACCTTAGGGAAGGTCGTCTTTGCACGAAGCTGTAGTATGCGGCGTTCGCGCAAAGATGTAATTTTCAAGCGAGAGTAACAAGAGTAGACTCGTACAAAACCCTTACTAGGTTCGCACAGAGCTGGTCTGTTGGTACTTGGACTATAGACTAGGTCAATCCTAAGACATCAAAACCCGGACTAGGTCGTGTCTTTCCTAATTCCCTATAGTTATGGCTCTAATACCAATCTGTCACACCCCAACCGATGGCGGAAACATCGGGGCGTAAACATCGGCGAACCAGATTGCTCAAGAGATCCATAACAACTATTTGTTACCAATATTTTTAGAGGTTAATTGTCCCATACCAATCAACAAAAAATTCAACAAGTATTATTACAGATAACGAGTTTCTCTTGAGCAAAACTAGTCCGACAACCTAGATTTTTATTAATGTAGTTTCTAGACTTCCTATCTTGATTCCACAAAAGATTAGCATAGCAAGCATAGCATCCTATCAACCTATCACATACGTTAAAATAATGTCAATACATAAAATGTAAAGATGAGTACACAAGTTTGAGTAGCATATAGTATGAGAAAGCGTTTACGCATAACCAACATGTAACACGTAGAAATGTGAATCAAGTAAGCTATCGACAATGACGCATGCAACCGACATGACTGCGAGTTGTAGAATGCGCAACACATTTTCACCACTGTGAACATGTGAAGTAAGGCCCTTAACAACCCCTGTCCACGACAGGAGCTGAGTCCAAACTATAGTACTATCGTTGCTAAGGTGTCAGGCAAACAATCACTGTGTAAACATAACATAACATACAAGCATTCATCGAATCACGTATAACATGCGAGAGCGATTAGCGTTTAGAAAAGAGTTTGAGTATTGTGTGCATTGTGTGTTGATATAGAACGTATGTAACACCCAAAAGTGCGTTAAGCGAAAAAGGGTTCGAGTATACTCACAGTATGTGTTTAACAAATAAACACAGCCTTGAATTAGATTGAAGGGAGCGCGTTGGAGTTAGCCTGAGCTTAGAACAGTAGCGTAAGCATTGAACAGCGCATAATAGAGTGTCGAATGGTGAGTCGAACGAGTGAATACCCATTCGATCGGATGGTCATCCGAGCGGATGGTCATCTTAGCGGATGTTCATTCGAACAGATGGCCATTCGAATGAGTTGTGGGAGTTTGTAAATTGTTTTGAAAACTTTTGAAGTTTTTATTGTAGCATTTAAACAAGTCATCAGGTCAGATGGTCATCCGGATGGATGGCCATTCGATCGGATGGCTCTCGATCGAGAAATTGTAGTTTGAAGTTTGGTCAAAACATTTTGAACAAGGAATATTATAAGGGGCAGGTCACCTGGTCGAATGGTCATTCGATCGTGGGCGATCTGTTTTTGTAAAATTTTCTAAGTTTTGAAGTTTAACGGAGACGACGTGACGACGTGTCAAACAATGGGAAACCACCAAGTCCAGCTCATTCGATCGGATGGGAATCACCCCATTCGATCAGAATAACTGTTCTTGTTGGAATTTCATGTTTAACCCGTGAATCGGTCATCTCTCTGGTGGAATTCCATCTCCAAGCCGGTTCTCAACTAGAGAATGAGTAGAGAGCCCGAATGAGTCTAGATTCCATTGGTTTTGTGTAGAATGTTGAAGAAAAGTTGAAGAAAGTAGAAAATAGTTGAAAATGTTGAAATCTTGTTGAGATTCGTGTTAAATAGTGTGGAAATCCTTTAGATCTGAACAAATCTTGGTGAGATGATGTCACACAATAGCTTGCATAAGCAACTGAGTGAGAACCACCTTCAAGTAGTCCAAATCAGACGATTTCAAAGAGAAAACGAGTGTTTTTTTATGGAGAAGATGATGTAGAAGTGTGTAGTGATGATGATTGTACAAGATTCAGGGAGAAATACTTACGAAATAGCCTTGAATCGTGAGAAAAGTGACTGAGAATGACTTGGGAGCGAGTTTGTCGAATGGAGCTGTCACATCAGTGAACAGTGGCGTGTACGGCGGTATTTATAGGGTGAGTGAGAGTAAGGCGGTGCACGCGAGGGTCGAATGGACGTTCGGACGAATGTCCATTCGGTCGGATGTCCATTTGGACAGCCGTGGTGTGCGAGTTAGTTTTCCGACTTTCTCTTTGTGCGTTAAGTGTGGCGTTGCGTTTAAGCGAGTTCCGAGTGAGCATTGCGTTGAGATAACCACATAACATTAAGCAAGTAATCACACAATTAACACACACATAATCACTACGATACATAAAAATAAATCTGCGTTTCGAGTTTGCGTTTAGTCTAACATGCGATGTGACATGCGATAAAATGTGTTTAAATAGTATGCGTTGTAAACTGTGTTAAATGCAATAAATGTGTTTGAAATAAGTGTTGTGAGCACGTTGTAAAACATAGTTTAATATAGTCGTTTAACCCGTTAGCGATAATCGGAATCTCGAAAGTACAAGTCAATTAAGCAATAAATGACAGATCTAAATAATGACCCGGAAAGTCGGGTTGTTACAGCCTCCCCTACTTTAGGGAATTTCGTCCCAAAATTAATGCGCAGGTGTAACGAAGAGTTGTGGATATTTAGCTTTCATATCACTTTCGAGTTCCTAAGTGAACTCGGCGCCACGTTTGCCATCCTAGCGAACCTTCACTATAGGAATGTGAGAGTGTCGAACTTTCTTGGTTTCTCGGTCCATGATTTCTACTGGCTTTTCCACGAAGTGTAGAGTTTCGTTAACTTGCAAATCCTCGAGAGGGACATGCAGGTTTTCTTCAGCTAAGCACTTTTTGAGGTTCGAGACGTGGAAAGTCGGATGTATGTTGTTGAGTTCCTCCGGTAATTCGAGTCGGTAGGCCAGTTTGCCAATTCTTTCCAGAATCTTAAAGGGACCAATGTATCGTGGCGCTAGCTTTCCTTTCTTGCCGAATCGAATCACCCCCTTCCAAGGTGAAACCTTTAGGAGTACGTAATTACCAACTTCGAACTCAAGGGGCTTGCGGCGTTTATCGGCGTAACTCTTTTGACGACTCCGCGCTTTCAAGAGATTGTCCCATATCTGGAGGATTTTGTCAGTCGTTTCTTGTATTAACTCAGGACTGGTAATTTGCGTGTCTCCGGTCTCATGCCACACAATAGGTGATCGACATTTTCTTCCATATAATGCCTTAAATGGTGCCACTTGGATACTAGCGTGATAATTGTTGTTGTACGAGAATTCGACTAAAGGTAAATGCAAATCCCAATTACCACCAAAATCTATAACGCACGAACGAAGCATGTCTTCAAGGGGGCGAATCGTGCGTTCAGTCTGACCGTCGGTCTGGGGATGGAAAGCGGTACTGAGATTAAGAGTAGTACCGAGAGCGGATTGAAAACTCTCCCAGAGACGTGAGGTAAATCGACCATCGCGGTCAGAGAAGATGTACCGATAGGGGCGTTGATGTTCGGCCTTAACTTTCAAGCAAGTTAGGCATTTCGAAACGTAGAGAGCGATATCCTTCTTCATTCCTGGCCACCAATACCTGGCACGAAGGTCCTGGTACATTTTGTCGGTACCGGGATGAATGGAATATTGTAATTTGTGGGCTTCAGTCAGAAAATCTCGCGGAGATTGTTGCGACTGGGTATCCAAATGCGATCAAGATAGTGAAAAATACCATTCGGTTTGTTCACTAGTTGGTTTTCAGTTCCAAGAATTCATTCTTCCTTCAAAGTGTGTTCGGTAAAACAGGCGTGTTGAGCGTCGCGAATGAGGGCTTCGAGGTCGTGTTGGGCTTGGACATTACGAACACTATGTAAATAGCTTCGTCGGCTAAGAGCATCGGCAACGACATTTGCTTTGCCTGGGCGGTAGCGTATCTCACAGTCGTAGTCGTTGAGAAGTTCGACCCATCTACGTTGGCGCATATTCAGCTCTTTCTGGTTCAAGATGTGTTGTAGGCTCTTATAGTCGGTGAAGACCGTACACTTGGTACCGTAAAGGTAGTGTCGCCAAATCTTTAATTCAAAAACAACTGCACCGAGTTCGAGATCGTGGGTTGTGCAGTTCTTCTCGTGGACTTTGAGCTAACGATACGTGTACGCGATAACCTTGTCTCATTGCATAAGAACACAACCAAGACCTAGGTTAGAGGCATCGCAATAGACAACAAAGTCGTCGTTTCCATCGGGTAGCGCGAGTACGGGAGCGTTGCAAAGCATACGCTTGAGAGTTTGAAAGGCATCCTCTTGTTCGGTTCCCCAAATAAAAGTCTTGTCTTTATGCATAAGAGAGGTGAGAGGAATGACGATTTTTGAGAAATCAGCGATAAATTGACGGTGATAACCCGCCAATCCGAGAAAAGAACGAACTTTGGACGGGGTTTTCAGTGTAATCCAACTCTTAACTGCTTCAATCTTTGTGGGATCGACGTGAATACCTTGACTATTGACTATCGACGATCTGACCGAGGAATTGAACCTCCTCGAGCCAAAATTCACATTTAGAGAACTTGGCGTAGAGGCGATTCCGTTGGAGAAGTTCTAGTACCAAACGAAGATGTTGCACATGTTCTGCTTTTGACTTCGAATAGATAAGGATATCATCGATAAACACGATGACGAAGCGGTCGAGAAAGGGTTTACACATGCGATTCATCAAATCCATGAAGACCGCGGGTGCGTTGGTAAGACCAAAGGGCATGACCACGAATTCGTAATGGCCATAGCGGGTTCGAAATGAGGTTTTAGAGATATCTTCCTCCTGAATTCGCAGTTGATGATAACCAGAGCGTAGATCTATCTAGGAAAAACACGTAGCGACTTACAATTGATCAAATAAATCGTCGATTCGAGGTAAGGAGTAACGATTCTTGATAGTAAGCTTATTGAGTTCCCTATAATCGATGCACATTCGGAACGATCCATCCTTCTTTTTCATGAAAAGGACAGGTGTCGTACATCACGAGACATAACTCCAACGACTGAGTCAGGCAGAGCCTTGACATGCGTTACGGAGCCCTAGATCAATCGGATAAGGTAACAAATACGTGATTGGGGGTTATAATACTTACAACTTGGCAGAGCTTCGCTTTTTAGGGGTATAATACCTAATTATAATTGCCCACTAGAGAATTGAGGGAGAAAAGAAATTTGAACGGTGAAGAAATGAGGCTGAGGCCTCCTTTTATAGGGCTGACGAGACGCGGCTCGCGCCCCGCGACACCCACCCCTTCCTCCTTCGCGGCCCGCGAGAGCCGTAGGCTAGGCTATAGCCTTGTCGACTCAACCTAGTAGCCTCCACACGTACTTGGACACGTGGAGGACCAGGGTGTCGCCTGGTGTCACTACGTCGCGCCCCGCGACAGACCCAGAGGAGTGGGTCGCGGCCCGTGAGCGACTCCTATTTCTTGTTTTATTTGTTTTTTAATAATATAAAGGTATTTTAGGCTCGTTAACGAGTATTCGGCGTATAATAGGAACGTTTAGAGGTGTGTTAAGGATTTTAGGAGGGTTGTTATATCCTCCCCACCTTGATTTAAATCTCGTCCTCGAGATCCATTGGAACAGGTGTGGATATTTCCTTTGCATTCTGGTCCTCTCTTAGAATCCCATTTCACTTTGACCAGAACTAGTCTCTTGTGTTTGAGATTCTTGATCTTTCTATCTTCAATCTAAATGTGTTTCTCTATAAACTTAAGTTTCTCATTTACCTCTATGTCCTGAAGAGGTACTACTAATGATTCGTCTGCTAAGCACTTTTTGAGATTACAGTTGTGGTTTTACACAATGTTTTAAAAACCGGTTTTTAAATCAAACCGAATTAGGCTAAAAAATTGTTCAACCGGTTGAACCAGGTTGTACCGAGCGGTTCAACCGGCTTGACTAGCTAACTCTATAATTTCATAAATTACAACATCAACTCAAAAGTTAATTCAAAAATGCACGATTACATATTAAAAGATGATCCAAAAGTAAATCCATAATAAAAAATAATCCAAAAGGTAATCAAAAATCATTCAATTTTCCAACAAGCTCTTTTAAATGAAAGTGTACGATATGTTTAAGCCATTTGAATGTTGAATACATCAAGTTCACGATCGCATAAAAGATGAAATTCACTATTATCACCATCCTCATCAAGTAGAGGATAACTATTTTCGTTTCACAAAATATTAAATAAGAACTTTTAGTTACGAATAATCATAATATATAAAAATTATGTAAGATAAGTAATATATATAAGGGGACTAGGGGCGGTACCCATTTCTCCGTGATAGAACAAGTTCAACGCATGGAAGTCAACAAATTCCCACCGCCAACAACAAAGTTAACGAGTGATGGAGATGTTTCCGTGATTTTTTTCACGCGTGATGGGTTGTGAGTGATAAATGGATGTGAGGGGGTGTGAGGGTTTATTGTTGGGTGCTGTGAGTAATGACCATTGCCACTAAAAAAGGTTGTGAGTGATGGAATAATGGTTGATGACATGGAGGAATTTGTGGATGTTGTGAGTGATGGAATTTTTGCAAGTGATAACCACCCCCTCCACCCTAATAAAAATAAGTAACAATCCAAACTAAATAACCCTGGGCCGGTACCGGTATTATGTTTCAAACCGGTATACCGGATTTTACCGCCGGTACAAACCTTATGCCGTTTCACTTATTTACCTGGGTGTTTCGTACGGATTTACATCTGGAAACGGTAATACCGGCATAACCGGCCAGTATTTACCGGTTTTTAAAACGTTGGTTTTACTTTTACATTTAAACGATTTGGTTGTGTGAATAGAACCCGTTAACTTTGGTTCCCTATCCATCACTAGTTAACCATATATATAGTCACCCTTAGTGACTTCGTACTAGGTTAATTAGATCAACTGTGTTTTATCAAACTTGAAACCTAGAGTAGATTACATTTTCTCATAATTGTTTACAATTAATCAATCAAACTCGTTTTCTTAATCATCGTTGCAATCAAAACAAAAGACAATGGTTTTAAAATAGTTAATCAATGAAACACATGAGCTTTGGCACTCTCTACTAATTCCCGTGGTTTGACACCTTACTTACCCTTACTAGTAAAGGTAACTAGGAACTAATTTTTAACTTTATTTTTGGTCGACCTTTGGAGACCGATTAAGATGGCGTCGTCATCGGGGAATTGGTATGCTTAGTCTTCAGTCTAGTTGCTTTCTTAAAAGTTATTATAATCCAAAAGAAAATTATTTTTATTTTTAGTTTTCCATATTTTATTTGTCCATCTTTACCTTAGGTATTCGAGTTTCTCTTTACAAATCCCTTTGTTGCTGGCAAATTGATCACACTATGTACTGGGTAGATAATGATCCATATGATTATTGCGGGAACCCATATCATTGGTTAACACATTATCTAGTAGCCTGAAAGAGAATTGAAATAAATAAGGAACGGAAAAATTGTATCATATTTAGGAAACGGTATATGTGAGCAACAATGAAATGATGAAGATACACTTCATCCTGCTCGTACTATTCACCACAACCATTTGACTCCCAAGGCTATTACTAGAAAAATGACGGGCATCAAAGGAGTTTGTACAATCACGGGAATCTACAATATCAGAATTGTCAACAAGGATTTGAATCAGTGCAATTATCAAAGGGGTACATTTAACCAAGGTATGTATGATCAAGGTGGTTAACAAAATGGCAGTTTTCCGCAGAGTCAACAACAAGGTCCTTAGAGAAATTACAACATCAAGCACTTAGCCGGAACCCTAAACGTATCCAGCACCCTCTTTCTGACATACAGCCGAAAACACCCAGCCTCTCCGAACCCCTGATCGATTTTCGTTCCAACCGTTGAGCAATCTCCCGCTGCCGGCCATGGTGATCCTCGGTTTGGTCGGTTCCCAAACCCTATGCAATTTGAACCTTGATCACTTTATAACTCGAATTTACACGGAATCATACCTTGAATCGATGAGAAATCACCATCAAACATTTCAATTATAACCAACTCGCAAAACCCCCAAATCCACATAATGGTAAAACATAGAAATTGTGACTAAATCAACAATATGATCATAACATGATGATATGCGAGTTGGAATTGTGGGAACTCACCGTAAATCGTCAAATCGCCATAGCACAAGAGGCCATATTTCTCCCTCTCTTATACGCTTTAGTCCCCCATCCCCCCCTCCCCAAAAAAAACAACTAAGCAGACCTTGAATACTTAACAACATTATGTGCATGGGTTTGGGTTTCCAATTACCTTATAGTTGGGAATTTGAATTTGATATTGTGTGGCATTGTAATTGCTAGATGATGTGTACAAAATGCAACATAAATTACATCAATAAAGGCATAAAACCGACCTTTTTTTAGTACTAATGTTGGAAAAAGCGCGTTTCTTTCTTCCTTTTGAATTTACAGGACCAAATGAGCTTAAAAGAGCAAAAGGAACAAATAAGCAGCCAAAA
This sequence comes from Helianthus annuus, assembly GCF_002127325.2. Classification (NCBI taxonomy): domain Eukaryota; kingdom Viridiplantae; phylum Streptophyta; class Magnoliopsida; order Asterales; family Asteraceae; genus Helianthus; species Helianthus annuus. The sequence goes on from NC_035437.2 coordinate 106,807,581, forward strand.
CCAACATAAAATACAAGAAGAAGGAATAACGTGACATGCCCGACCCCACGGCAGCATCCCCAAAGCAAAAACAAGAAGACAGAAACTTACCACGGGGCCGTGCCCAGCCAGGCATGGGGCATAGTCAGCCCTGACACAAGAAGACAAAGCCTGCAGAAGCTTCTACGCCCACCACGGGGTCATGCCGAGCTCGCCATGGGGCGTGGTCAACCCTAAGATTTGCAGAATCTTGATAGTACAGCAAAGAGTTGACCACGGGGCCGTGTCCAGAAGCTACGGGGTCGTGTCCAGAAGCCACGGGGTCGTGTGGGGCCCTCTACTGACAAATGCAATTAATGAAGGAAGAGAAGAAGATGGCCACGGGCCGTGTTTACTGGACACGGGGCCGTGGCCGGGGCTCTGTTCTGGCTATAAGTAGGGGTGCTTGGTTCACTTCAAAGGCATCCCTTGGCAAACCACTTCTCTCCCACCTTGCCACCACTCCACCACCACTACAACACCAACACCCACCACCATCATCCATCTTTCATCTTTAGAGTGTGTAGTAGTCTCGGGATCCAATATTGATCGTAAGAGTTCTTGTCAATCAAAGGCCATGTTTGCCTAATCTCTTACATCACTTGGTGAAGACAAGTCTTTAATGTATTACTTTTGATTTTTAATCTTTCGGCACTTTTTAATTGGGTATGTATTAATGACTTTAATAACTAGTTTCTTATGTTGAAAGTGAATTTTCTTTACCATTTCTTAATGATGTCATTGATTTGCTCATTCGTGTCTTTACGGTCTATATAGAGCGCGTTAACTACCTGGAAGGGGGTTAGGAGGGTGGTTTGGTAAAGTTCTTGTCTCGTTCAGTGTATAGATCCTGCGAGGACTTGGTTCAAGCTTACTAGGACCTCCTTCAATGCCCCAAAGGTATTGGATGGCGAGGGTGCGAATAGCTTGAACCCCTCATATGTAAACTACTATTAAAACTTTAAACCGGCTTCTTGGGATTGTATCCTTGCTGACTCAACCCACTTAGCCGAGGGTAACGTCACCTTCAAAAGAGGGGCCTACCACTTTTTGCATTAATAACTTAATTATCTTTCAATATTCCGACCCTTTGTGATTGTATCCCTGCTGACTCAAACCACTGCGTTGAGGGTAACGTCACCTTCAAAAGAGGGGCCTACTACTATAACTAAGATAATCTCTTAAAAAGTCCGAAAGTGCGAAAATCATCAAAGGGTACATTAAAGATGAGTTGGATCCAAGTGATTCTATCATGTCTATAGTTTTTCATTTTTATTTATCTTTTACTTTTTAGATTTATTTTCATGTTTAAAAACTCTTTTCAAAAATTTAGATCGATTAGACGTTGACGATAAACCGGTACTAAAAGCTCTTGTGTCCTTGGACGAACTCGGTATCTTACCAACACTATACTACGCTCGCGATGGGTGCACTCGCCCAAATGTGTGTTTAGTGTTAGTATAAAATCGTGTTTTATAAATTTAAAACTTGACTGATGCGTAAAACGGGCTTAACATATTAATAAAATCATAGCACGCTATACGCACACCAAGTTTTTGGCGCTGTTGCCAGGGACACAAGGATTTTAAGTAAGTTTAAAATCAACGGCCAAATTATTTTAGCATTTTTTCTTTTTTTTAGGATTTTTCTAATTTTTCAAAATCTGCAGAACTCAGCACGGGTCGTGCTCAGTCAGACACGGGGTCGTGCCCATCAACTTTACTAGCATTTTTTATTTTCTGATTTACAGTAGCTGACCACGGGGCCGTGCCACTCGAACACGGGGTCGTGTCCATTACCCAGTTACTGAAAACAGAACCGTAAGATCCCGACGATTGAAAAAAACCTGCCAAAAGCATGAATGATATTGATTATTTTTACTTTCGCCACTCTTACGGTGAGTGGTGTCAACTATGTGGTGGTTTCATCAAGATTTAGAATGTTACATTCTAAAATTTGATCCCCATTACCTAGTAGACCCATCGTTTTCCTGTAATGATCACCTTAAGATGGGCGAAAGTAAAAACGATCATTATTATCCAACCGAATGTCCTCAACCCTCTCTTCTAACCGACATAACCTCCGATGAATTATGTCAAATAGAAGAAAGAATTCTCCAAAACTTAAAAGAAATAGAACTTATGATGAAAATGAGGTATTCATCACAAGACAACAATCAAGGAGAAATGTTGGGGCCACATTGGGAATCTATCAACATCTACGACACCAAAAGTACCTTAACCTCTTATGAAAGCATGAGCGATAGTCATTCGTGTGTCGATTGTGCCGTGAAGGACTCTCCATCCTCCCCCACCGATGCGCTCATAGACCTGAGCGATTCGACATATACCTTCTTTAACAAGAGCCCGGATAAGGGGAATAAAGGTTGGTTCTGCCCACCGGTAAGTATTTTAGGTTTTACCCTTTTCGATAACCTCTTGCGTTCTTGCATAAATCAAGAGCAATTATGGTACCTTAGGCACTTCGGTCTAGTTCCCTCCAGCAAGGAACCGCCTGATCCGAATAAAAACCTTAAAAATAATATAGTCGTCACTTCATAAAAACTCCAGCCATGGGGCCGTGTTCAGGCCACCATGCCCCGTGCTCATAATACGGACAAAATTGTCTGACCCATCTCTGAGTGTGCCGTCACTTTCTATAAAGTCAACATTGGGGCAGCATGTTTGGGCCCATTCTAAAGACAAAGATCCTGCCCTGATTTGCACACATACCCAAAAAGGTAGGTTCTTAAAAAGGTTTCACTCAAACCATCTTGTCTTTGCCACTTTTATCACTTTCCTTCTTCTCCAAAGCTCTCACACCTACATTAAAGCTTGAAGCTTCATAACTTCAAGCTTTATCTAAGTAATTGCAAGGTTTTTAACCAAGAAGTCTTAATAAACATAAGCTTTACAACATTGTTTTGTGTTATTTATGTTCAGAAATGTTTTTAAACATAGAAAAATAATTTAAAACAATGAGTTTCTGGGTTCAAAAATCTTGCAGAGGTGTGACCACGGGGCCATGCCCAGCAGGCACGGGACCGTGGCCAAGGGTTCTGTAACACCTCGAATTTTTGCGTCCAATAATGTGTTAACACGTGTCATTTGTTTACACGTGGCATTAATATTGAATAAAGGATTAATTTTGACAAACCTTGAAAGTATATAAATTCGAGGGTTATAAATGTCAACAAGGGTAAATATACTGTATAGTAACCCTAAATAACGCTTGTACCTTCAAACGAATAAATCATAGATCGTACAGAAGCGAAACGCGGAAGAAAGTGAGAGATTACGAGCTACAGGGGTTAACTGTGTCAACATGTTTAATTATACCTCTGAGTGACCCTTTAACGTTCCCAAGGCTTCGTAACAGTATTATACGCTCACTAGAATATACTGTACAAATTCCGCGAAGTTCCGTCTTAAAACGAGAGAGTTATACTCAAATTCGTATGAGAAGGGTTGAAAGCGTCAACAATGAAAGTTAAGGCTTTCCAAATAATTAATAAACTAACCGGGGACTTAATAATGCGGGTAAATAACACGAGGCCCCTATCGGTAAATAACCGAGGGCCAAACCGCAAAGTTACCCCTTCAAACCCGAAAGGTCAGGTAAATCATTACGAAAGATTTCGTTATTAATTACCAGGATTTCGCAATCATGACAAAAGATTTAAAATTTCTGAATTTATAACCTCTCGCGACCCGCGTGATGGTTAGGGATAAGTTGAGGCGGGCCGCGAGCCTCCTAATATACGCGTCTGATGATTGAATCTCAGGCGACCCGCATTATAAACGCATGGAACTCCCATGCGGGCCGCATTAGACGCCCAGATGCAGAAAGTTGTAACATCTTGCCTTTTGGAGCCTTTGAACGACCAAACAACCAATTAATGGAGCATGGGTGCCCCCTACTCGACCCATATCACTTAGGGACACCTGCCCATGATCCATGATCAAAGGTAGACTGAGTTGTGATGATCTTGAGGTCTTGTGAACACTATAAATAAGCACATTTGGTTCATAACATTCACCACAACACAAACACTTCTATCTGATCATTCTAAGAGCTCTCTAGCATTCCCTTCTGCTCTCTAAGCAAGATACCACTTCTGTAAGTCGTTCATAACCATTTTGGTCATACATTTCCATAGTTATAGCTTATAAACACAACCGTCGTAACTAACGGTTGTCATTACAATAACTTGCAAATGGTTCAGTCTTATGACGAATCAAAAGTGGTTTTGAGTTGGTATTTATGTGGGTAATAAACCTCTAAAAGGGTTCCCCCTGATCACCACTCTAACTATGTCAAATAACGAGTCAAACGCGCACTTAAAAAGTCAACAGAAAGCTATTTTAGCGATTTATGCATAATCTGTAATGTACATACTAAGAAACCTGTTTTGACACTCATAAAATATGATATTAAGTATATAAACTTGTTTGCGCTCGTTTGAATCGACCATTTGCTATATTGACCCGGTTCGGAGCCGAATGTCGCAAAAGTTTGACTTTTGCATTGACTTCAGTTCTGACCCGTTTTAGTGAGGTATAGATATACCTTAGGACTCTCTTAGGACCAGGTTACATGATGGTATAAACCTCTGTAATCGGTTCATGAGTTATCCGAGTCTTTTGCGCATTTCCGTTAATCGCCTAAAAGTTGACCGTAACGCCATTTTGAAAATAAAACGAGTATTTCGGACACGTGAACGGACCATAACCTTGCTTATTAAATTATAAGCATGTCCTTAAAGTTTCACGTCAATCCGAGGTCTAGAATGAGAGTTATGCTAATTAGCGTAATTTAAATAAACTTTTGTAATAAACGGCGCAATTAGCATAACGCCCATCTAAACCAAGATTTCGTCACCAAAACTTTTACCCACTGTATTAAAATAATATTTTGGGAATTTTAAAGATTTTTAATAATTTTTACCTCGCTCATAACCTGCGGTTATGGCTACGGTTCGGTAAATACCGAATATGCCCTTTTCGGCCAAAATATGAGTTCTACAAGGTCTTTTGACCCGATTCCAGTTGCTACTGGTTCCAAATAATAAATAAAGTATTTTAAGCTTTATAAGCTGTACGGGAAACCCAGATTTCCTGTAGAACTCGAAAAGCCCTTTTAAAGTCTTTAAAATGACCGAAAAGTCCCTACGGGGCGTAATATTAACTTAAACTCGTTACGGGCATCACGGGAGGTATCCTACTGATACCACAACCTCTTTAAGGCATATTGACTTAGGAAATAAGCGTAAGACTCTCATGGTTAACCGTTTCGCCTATTGCGCGCACGGTTCAGCTTATGAAACTAGTTTTCATAAATTAGCCGATACGGGTCAAATTATATTATTTGGACCCCAAAATCCAGAGTGTGAATCATAAACCCATATAAAACAAGTCTCTGAACTTGTTGGGTCAAAATCGCACTCCATTCTCGGTTTTCGCCTTTTCACGCGATTAAACCATATTCACATATCGGAACCAACCGGTCTAGGCTACGGCCATTATAACGACTCGTTAGGATTCTAAGAGGTTAATTAAAACCTTCGTTCCAGATTAGGAGCCCCAGTAAAAGCTATCGGTGATTTAATCCAAATTAAGGAAATATACTTGCAAAGGTAAATACTTTAACTTATTTCCCCTATATGGGCTTGGGTTACGGTATGTTAATACCGCTTGATTGAGCATTATATTTTTCCATCGCTTAGGTGGTTAATTAAATAATATGATCGGCTCATTTAAACAGTTTTGTTTCTTAAAAGCCTTTGGGGGGTTTAATGACCGTTGTCCCGGATATCCTTGGCATCATTTTACAAAATGGCCACGACCATCGACATCCCGGTGTAGGCGTACACCCGGTATATATTGTCGACATTAAATTAAAAGACGTAGCCGTTGGTTTTTATACTACGGTTTTACGCAATGTGGTGTGTCTATAAATCTTTAACCCGGCATGACCCGGGCTACTGAACGCATAAAAGAACATGTAAAACGTTCACAAGATTTTAATAATTTTCCCAAGTTATAAAAGAGTTTGTGCCTTGTGCATTCAAATCAATTTTAATAAACATTTTCAAATGTGTCAGTTGAATGTATTTACCAGTGTAAACTGGCGTATTTTCCCCAAAAAGATTAAGTGCAGGTACTATACGAAATGGGCTGGTATTAGCTTCCTAAGCATCACGAATAGTCTCGCAAACTCGATGCCGTATCTGAATGAACAATATTTTATTATTATTTTGATCCGCTGTGGATATATTCGACTTCTGTAATACATTTGATATTACAACCAGAGGTTGAAGTTTATATATTTATCTTAAGCTTCCGCTGTGCATTTATATAATTGTGTGGTTTGACTATATTGTTGCAAACATCGTCACGGTAATCCCCCACCGGGCCCACCGGTGAGACACGTGGAAATCGGGGTGTGACAGGTTGGTATCAGAGCCAACATTGAGTGAATTAAACACATTAGGCATTGTGTTTAATCTCAATGACACAATTGCACATACTTGAGTCTAGACAAGAACTTAGGACAAATTCGAATTGTTATTCCAATTTTGTCTTTTTCTTTTATTATTGGAAATTTAAAGATTTATAAAGCAGGAAAATGCCACCTGTTATATTCCGAGGAAGAGGAAGGGGAAGAAGAGGCAGAGGAGAAGTCGTGACACATCACGATAACGAAGCTGGACCATCAGGTACAAGACATCCTTCAATGACAAGGAGCGAAGAACCACAACGACGAAGAGATCTCTACGAACCCGCGAGGCATTCCACCTCGCACAGCTCGACGCCATCTTATCGGCACTCCTTTGGACCAAACTCAGAGAATGATCCCAATAACCCACAACCTTCCTTCATACCTCTACAACGTTCGGTATCGCACCGAAATTACGACGACCCTACTCCCTACTACATAGGTCAGTTTAATCCAGCTGACTACATACAGGAACCTTCAGGTTTTGTTCCACTAGGGCCACAAGATCACTTCTCCGAAGACCATATGGATGAAGATACTGATCCAACTGAACCTGCTCGTGGTACGCCCACGCATCCGATAGAAGTCTCTGATGGGTCATCCTTCCATGGCACACCCTATCAGGGACCAGACAGTTTCCAAGCGTTGTTCAACCGACATGAGTGGTACTACACGCCACCTCAACAGACATCTCAACAACCACGACATCCACAGGATCCCTTTGAGGATTCACGCTTTGAGGCAGTTACGCCACCACCTCCACCACCGGCGCAACCAGTAATGCCTGATCCGCCAAGGCGTAGGAGGACGAATGCGCGTATGTCCACACGAGGAGGAGGGGGTATCCACTTCAGCACTCCTCGACATTCTAGTAGTAGCCACTATCCGCCACTACAAGAAGAAGGACCTTCAAGTCCTATACAGGAGGCGAACTCCGCACCAGCTGCACAAAATTCGCCACCAATTGGGTATGACCAACCCATACCTGCTTACACAGGTCCAACGGCTTACAACCCGTTCGAACCGTCACAAGCACAATACAACTACGGCTATGAGCGCGACCCATATGTGGTGTCGGCTAGATATAATGCGCGCTACCCTGACGGAGCTCATGGGAACATGGGACCACCGGACTACTCAGCTCATGGGTATCCAATACCTCCCAGACCCCCAGTTCCGCAACACGCGCCACAACCACGATTTTCTCCTCCTGAACAGGAAGAGATACTCCATCGACTAGATCGTGTGAAGAGAGAGTTCGAAGAAGAGAAAAAGAGCCACCAAGGATTTCTCAAAGGCTTGGCGAACCTACTAAAGGGCAAAAAGAAGAAACATGACCACTAGCCCTTAGTAGTTGTACTAATGTAATTTCTACTTTAAAAGAAGTCCTTACATGGACATTTATCGTATTTCAGTCCCTACGTGGACTTATCTTTTAGTCCTTACATGGACACCTATCTTGTATTGGTCCCTGCGTGGACTTGTCACTTATTTTATACCTCTAAGGAGGTATGTACTATTTGAAGGACCCGTTTAGGGCAATATGTAATTGTATTTGAGATTATGGAATGTATGTTATGAGTTTTGTTTTAATATGTATAAAATAAATCAAAACCATTCCTTTTATATTGATCTGCCTAAATAAAGAATCTTAAAAGGTGAAACCTAGCTTGGTGTCTTTTAAGATCCAGTCAAGATGGTACGACCTAATTGAAAAGATTCTGATTCCCTGTTAACCTCTGTACGCATGTTAACAATCATGGCAGATGTGATTCGTTAAAATCACGCACGTCATTCTTATACAATAATCCTTTAAGGATTTCAAAACCCAACTAAATGATTTATAAATCGTGGGTTAAATCACCAATGAAGGTGATCAATCTTATTAAAACATCCATTAGTGATGTAGTGCCTACGGGCCAATCTTATTAAAACATCCATTAGTGATGTAGTGCCTACGGGCCAATCTTATTAAAACATCCATTAGTGATGTAGTGCCTACGGGCCAATCCTATTAAAACATCCATTAGTGATGTAGTGCCTACGGGCCAACCTTATTAAAACATCCATTAGAGGTGTAGTGCCTATGGGCCATAATAATTGTCTTATAAAGACAAAAGACAGTGGTGGTCTATGACTCCCTGCCAGAAAGGGGTAAGAGAACTACGGTTCAAACCTCTATGCCTTTGATTCTCTGGAATCTCGGCTAATATTATAAAACATCCTCATGATTAGGCTTTATGCCGCCAATACTATTTATATAGCTGAAATAGGATATATTCAAATCCTAATATGTAATGAAATAATAAGTTAACCAAATATGGTCTCTGTACCATGGTTGACAAATTGTCATAAAAGACAATTATATAATAATCTCTTGAATAAAATTTTGTTATCTTCTGTAACAGATTCAAGTTACGATGGCGGATCCCAACGGAGAGAATAGCCATACTAATGAAGATGACTACGACAATGCGCCAGTGCATCTGACAGGCGCACAGCTAAAGGCTCTGATTGACAATGCTGTTCAGGCAGCTCTTGATCGTCAATATACTGAGTCCCAAGGCAGAACCGTGTCAAAACCACCTTCTAAACCAAAGACACACTCCAAACCACCCTCTCAACCCAAGAAAGATGACGACAAACACTCGTCCACTGAGAACAGCGTTCATCGCGATAGGGAATATACTGATGCATCAAATGCTAAGGGTTGCACTTACAAGTATTTTGTATCTTGTAAGCCCCGGGAATTTACAGGGGAGAAAGGTGCTGTGGATTGTATCACCTGGCTAGATGAGATGGACACTATTGTGGACATCAGCGGGTGTGCAGAGAGGGATGTGGTGAAGTATGTGTCACAGTCATTTAAGGGCGAGGCCCTGGCATGGTGGAGAGCGTTGGTGCAGGCATCTGGTAAGTCTGCTTTATACAAAATGACGTGGGAGGAATTTATTGCTCTCATTAAGGAAAACTACTGCCCTCAGCATGAGGTTGAGAAGATCGAGGCTGACTTCGTGTCACTAGTAATGACGAACCTGGACTGCCAGGCATATTTGACGAGCTTCAATACGATGTCTCGCCTGGTCCCATACCTTGTGACACCAGAACCCAGAAGAATCGCCCGTTTCATTGGGGGATTAGAGCCTGCAATAAAGGCTAGCGTAAAGGCCTCTCGGCCGACGACCTTCAGGTCAGTTACTGACCTCTCCTTGTCTCTAACTTTAGATGCTGTCCGTCTGAGGACACTAAGGAGCAAGGAGGCTGAGAAGAGGAAACGTGAGGATGATACCTCGCAGAGGTCAGGGAAAAAGCACCGTGGAAACGGTGATGGCAAAAAGGGGTCGGAGGCGAAGAAAGATGGGCAAGCTAGTGAAAGGCTCAACTGCAAAATCTGCAAGAAACCCCACTCTGGGAAGTGCAGATTTGCATCAAACTCACAGTCGCAATCAAAGACTCCTTCCTGTGGACTATGCAAGTCCAAGGATCATAAGACTGTGGAGTGCAAGAAAATCGAGGATGCAACCTGCTATGGTTGTAATGAAAAGGGGCACATCAAGAGTAACTGCCCTAAGTATGCCAAGAAGGCGGAAGAAACAAAGAAGTCAAATGCGAGAGTTTTTCGCATGGATGCAAAGGAAGCGGTCCAGAACGACAACGTGCTTACAGGTACTTTTCTCGTAAATAATATATTTGCAAGAGTACTATTCGATTCTGGCGCCGATAAATCCTTTGTAGACCAGAAATTTTGCCAACTACTAAATATGCCTATCAAAACCCTTGATATGAAATACGAAGTAGAGTTAGCAGACGGCACGATCGAAACCGTCTCTACTGTCTTAGAGGGATGTGAAATATCCATTAGGAACCATTCTTTTCCTCTATCTCTACTTCCCTTCAAACTAGCGGGTTTCGACATAGTCCTAGGCATGGACTGGTTATCCCATAACCAGGCCCAAATCATTTGCGGCAAAAGGCAGATAGTTTTAAAGACTCCGAGTGGTGAATCTCTTACCATTCGAGGAGATACGCAGTACGGGTTACCCGAGGACGTATCTATGCTCAAAGCTTCAAGGTGTTTGAACAGAGGCTGTGTAATTTACATGGCTCAGGTGATAATAGAAGAACCTAAGCCGAAGATCGAGGATCTTCTTGTCATTTCTGAATATCCCGAGGTTTTTCCTTAAGAACTACCTGGTTTGCCACCAGATAGACAAGTGGAGTTCAGAATAGACATCATCCCTGGAGCAGCTCCGATAGCAAGAGCACCTTACAGGCTAGCTCCAACGGAAATGAAAGAACTGAGGACCCAGTTGGATGAACTGCTGGCGAAAGGTTTTATCAGACCTAGTTCATCTCCCTGGGGAGCACCAGTCCTATTTGTAAAGAAGAAGGACGGATCGATGCGGTTATGCATCGATTATCGAGAGCTAAACAAAGTTACCATAAAGAACAGATATCCTTTGCCAAGGATCGACGATCTGTTCGATCAGCTGCAAGGAGCGAGCTACTTCTCAAAGATCGACTTAAGGTCGGGCTATCATCAACTAAGGGTCAGAGATGAGGATGTACATAAGACAGCATTTAGGACTCGCTATGGTCATTACGAGTTCCTAGTGATGCCTTTTGGGCTCACAAATGCACCGGCTGCGTTCATGGATCTCATGAATCGCGTCTGCAAGCCGTATTTGGACAAATTTGTCATAGTCTTCATCGACGATATCCTTATATATTCCAAAAACCAAGCTGACCACGAGAAGCACCTCCGTTGCATTCTCGAATTACTACAGCGTGAGAAACTCTACGCCAAATTCTCGAAATGTGAATTCTGGCTACGAGAGGTTCAGTTTTTAGGTCACGTTGTGAGTGAGCGTGGTATCCAAGTGGATCCCGCTAAGGTAGAGGCAGTCATGAACTGGCAAGAGCCAAAGACGCCTACCGAAATCCGTAGTTTCCTGGGGTTAGCAGGATACTACAGGAGGTTTATTGAAAATTTTTCGAGGATTGCTGCGCCCTTGACTTCCCTAACCAAGAAGAAAGAAAAGTTTATTTGGGGCCCGAAGCAGCAAGAGTCCTTCGAAATACTGAAGCAAAAGCTAAGCAACGCACCTGTGCTGACATTACCAGAGGGTACAGATGAATTCGTAGTTTACTGCGATGCATCACACACGGGCATGGGGTGTGTGCTTATGCAGAAGGGCAAGGTGATTGCCTATGCTTCAAGACAATTAAAAGTGCACGAAAAGAATTACACCACCCACGACTTGGAGTTGGGTGCCGTTGTATTTGCACTGAAGTTATGGAGGCATTACCTTTATGGTATTAAGTTTGTGATTTATTCTGATCACAAAAGCCTCCAGCACCTGTTCAACCAGAAGGAGTTGAACATGAGGCAGCGCCGTTGGATGGAAACCTTGAATGACTATGATTGCGAGATCAGGTACCATCCCGGCAAAGCGAATGTGGTTGCTGATGCCTTAAGCAGGAAAGAAAGGGTAAAACCTATTCGGATCAATGCCAAGAGCATTGAAGTCAAGAACAATTTAATTGAAAGGATTTTAGCTGCACAGCGAGAGGATGTGTTGGAAACTAATTATCCTAATGAAAAGTTAGGAGTAACTGAGGAGCAGTTGACTCTTAGCAAGGATGGAATCCTTAGACTGAACGGACGTATATGGGTTCCGATCTATGGAGGACTACGAGATGTTATCCTCCAGGAAGCCCATAGTTCCAAATATTCAGTCCATCCTGGTGCTGACAAGATGTATCAAGATTTAAAGGCAAATTATTGGTGGATAGGCTTGAAAAAGTCTGTGGCCGCCCACGTAGCAAAGTGCTTGACTTGTGCTCAAGTCAAAGCCGAGCACCAAAAGCCGTCCGGCTTGCTACAACAGCCTGAACTTCCCGAGTGGAAGTGGGAATGCGTAACTATGGATTTCATAACCAAGTTACCCAAAACCAGGAAAGGAAACGATACAATATGGGTCATAGTCGATAGGCTGACTAAATCAGCTCATTTTCTACCCATCAAGGAGACGTATAGCTCCGATATGTTAGCCCAACTTTATGTTGATAAGATTGTAGCCTTACACGGCATACCTGTGACTATTATCTCGGACAGGGATACCAGGTACACGTCTCATTTCTGGAAGAGTTTCCAGCAATCTTTGGGCACGCGTTTAAACTTTAGTACGGCTTACCACCCACAGACGGACGGTCAAAGTGAGCGTACTATACAAACGCTTGAAGACATGCTTCGTGCATGTGCGATCGATTTAGGTGGTAACTGGGATAAGAATCTACCCCTGATCGAATTCTCCTACAATAATAGCTACCACACCAGCATAAAGGCTGCGCCTTTCGAGGCATTATACGGTAGGAAATTTAGATCGCCTGTTTGTTGGGCGGAAGTAGGAGAGGTCCAATTATCAGGACCAGAGATTGTTTTCCAGACAACGGACAAGATTGTCCAGATCCGGGAACGTCTCAAGGCTGCCCGCGATAGGCAGAAGAGCTACGCTGATCCAAAGCGTAAGGATTTTCACTTCGAAGTGGGTGAAAAGGTATTACTTAAGGTGTCACCCTGGAAGGGGGTGATGCGTTTCGGCAAGAAAGGCAAACTGAGTCCGAGATACATAAGTTGAAATTGCCTGAAGAGCTCAATGGAATTCACAACGTGTTCCACATCTGCAATCTCAAAAAGTGCTTCGCCGATGAATCATTGGTGATTCCACACACAGATGTGCATATAGATGAGAGCTTAAAATTCATAGAAAAACCTTTGTCGATTGAGGATCGACAGGTAAAGAAGCTTCGCAGAAAGCACGTACCGATTGTAAAAGTCAAATGGGATGCTCGTAGAGGTCCTGAATATACGTGGGAAGTCGAAGACACAATGAAAGAAAGGTACCCCTATTTATTTGAGTAAATCTCGGGTCGATATTTATTTAAGGGGATGAGGATGTAACACCTCGAATTTTTGCGTCCAATAATGTGTTAACACGTGTCATTTGTTTACACGTGGCATTAATATTGAATAAAGGATTAATTTTGACAAACCTTGAAAGTATATAAATTCGAGGGTTATAAATGTCAACAAGGGTAAATATACTGTATAGTAACCCTAAATAACGCTTGTACCTTCAAACGAATAAATCAAAGATCGTACGGAAGCGAAACGCGGAAGAAAGTGAGAGATTACGAGCTACAGGGGTTAACTGTGTCAACATGTTTAATTATACCTCTGAGTGACCCTTTAACGTTCCCAAGGCTTCGTAACAGTATTATACGCTCACTAGAATATACTGTACAAATTCCGCGAAGTTCCGTCTTAAAACGAGAGAGTTATACTCAAATTCGTATGAGAAGGGTTGAAAGCGTCAACAATGAAAGTTAAGGCTTTTCAAATAATTAGTAAACTAACCGGGGACTTAATAATGCGGGTAAATAACACGAGGCCCCTATCGGTAAATAACCGAGGGCCAAACCGCAAAGTTACTCCTTCAAACCCGAAAGGTCAGGTAAATCATTACGAAAGATTTCGTTATTAATTACCAGGATTTCGCAATCATGACAAAAGATTTAAAATTTCTGAATTTATAACCTCTCGCGACCCGCGTGATGGTTAGGGATAAGTTGAGGCGGGCCACGAGCCTCCTAATAAACGCGTCTGATGATTGAATCTCAGGCGACCCGCATTATAAACGCATGGAACTCCCATGCGGGCCGCATTAGACGCCCAGATGCAGAAAGTTGTAACATCTTGCCTTTTGGAGCCTTTGAACGACCAAACAACCAATTAATGGAGCATGGGTGCCCCCTACTCGACCCATATCACTTAGGGACACCTGCCCATGATCCATGATCAAAGGTAGACTGAGTTGTGATGATCTTGAGGTCTTGTGAACACTATAAATAAGCACATTTGGTTCATAACATTCACCACAACACAAACACTTCTATCTGATCATTCTAAGAGCTCTCTAGCATTCCCTTCTGCTCTCTAAGCAAGATACCACTTCTGTAAGTCGTTCATAACCATTTTGGTCATACATTTCCATAGTTATAGCTTATAAACACAACCGTCGTAACTAACGGTTGTCATTACAATAACTTGCAAATGGTTCAGTCTTATGACGAATCAAAAGTGGTTTTGAGTTGGTATTTATGTGGGTAATAAACCTCTAAAAGGGTTCCCCCTGATCACCACTCTAACTATGTCAAATAACGAGTCAAACGCGCACTTAAAAAGTCAACAGAAAGCTATTTTAGCGATTTATGCATAATCTGTAATGTACATACTAAGAAACCTGTTTTGACACTCATAAAATATGATATTAAGTATATAAACTTGTTTGCGCTCGTTTGAATCGACCATTTGCTATATTGACCCGGTTCGGAGCCGAATGTCGCAAAAGTTTGACTTTTGCATTGACTTCAGTTCTGACCCGTTTTAGTGAGGTATAGATATACCTTAGGACTCTCTTAGGACCAGGTTACATGATGGTATAAACCTCTGTAATCGGTTCATGAGTTATCCGAGTCTTTTGCGCATTTCCGTTAATCGCCTAAAAGTTGACCGTAACGCCATTTTGAAAATAAAACGAGTATTTCGGACACGTGAACGGACCATAACCTTGCTTATTAAATTATAAGCATGTCCTTAAAGTTTCACGTCAATCCGAGGTCTAGAATGAGAGTTATGCTAATTAGCGTAATTTAAATAAACTTTTGTAATAAACGGCGCAATTAGCATAACGCCCATCTAAACCAAGATTTCGTCACCAAAACTTTTACCCACTGTATTAAAATAATATTTTGGGAATTTTAAAGATTTTTAATAATTTTTACCTCGCTCATAACCTGCGGTTATGGCTACGGTTCGGTAAATACCGAATATGCCCTTTTCGGCCAAAATATGAGTTCTACAAGGTCTTTTGACCCGATTCCAGTTGCTACTGGTTCCAAATAATAAATAAAGTATTTTAAGCTTTATAAGCTGTACGGGAAACCCAGATTTCCTGTAGAACTCGAAAAGCCCTTTTAAAGTCTTTAAAATGACCGAAAAGTCCCTACGGGGCGTAATATTAACTTAAACTCGTTACGGGCATCACGGGAGGTATCCTACTGATACCACAACCTCTTTAAGGCATATTGACTTAGGAAATAAGCGTAAGACTCTCATGGTTAACCGTTTCGCCTATTGCGCGCACGGTTCGGCTTATGAAACTAGTTTTCATAAATTAGCCGATACGGGTCAAATTATATTATTTGGACCCCAAAATCCAGAGTGTGAATCATAAACCCATATAAAACAAGTCTCTGAACTTGTTGGGTCAAAATCGCACTCCATTCTCGGTTTTCGCCTTTTCACGCGATTAAACCATATTCACATATCGGAACCAACCGGTCTAGGCTACGGCCATTATAACGACTCGTTAGGATTCTAAGAGGTTAATTAAAACCTTCGTTCCAGATTAGGAGCCCCAGTAAAAGCTATCGGTGATTTAATCCAAATTAAGGAAATATACTTGCAAAGGTAAATACTTTAACTTATTTCCCCTATATGGGCTTGGGTTACGGTATGTTAATACCGCTTGATTGAGCATTATATTTTTCCATCGCTTAGGTGGTTAATTAAATAATATGATCGGCTCATTTAAACAGTTTTGTTTCTTAAAAGCCTTTGGGGGGTTTAATGACCGTTGTCCCGGATATCCTTGGCATCATTTTACGAAATGGCCACGACCATCGACATCCCGGTGTAGGCGTACACCCGGTATATATTGTCGACATTAAATTAAAAGACGTAGCCGTTGGTTTTTATACTACGGTTTTACGCAATGTGGTGTGTCTATAAATCTTTAACCCGGCACGACCCGGGCTACTGAACGCATAAAAGAACATGTAAAACGTTTACAAGATTTTAATAATTTTCCCAAGTTATAAAAGAGTTTGTGCCTTGTGCATTCAAATCAATTTTAATAAACATTTTCAAATGTGTCAGTTGAATGTATTTACCAGTGTAAACTGACGTATTTTCCCCAAAAAGATTAAGTGCAGGTACTATACGAAATGGGCTGGTATTAGCTTCCTAAGCATCACGAATAGTCTCGCAAACTCGATGCCGTATCTGAATGAACAATATTTTATTATTATTTTGATCCGCTGTGGATATATTCGACTTCTGTAATACATTTGATATTACAACCAGAGGTTGAAGTTTATATATTTATCTTAAGCTTCCGCTGTGCATTTATATAATTGTGTGGTTTGACTATATTGTTGCCAACATCGTCACGGTAATCCCCCACCGGGCCCACCGGTGAGACACGTGGAAATCGGGGTGTGACAGGTTCCATCTTCATCTTTTTAAAATTTTCGTCTTGTTTTCTTAGTATGTCGAGCCAAAACAGTGGAACATCATCAACCAACTCAAGAAACAGTCGAAGGGGGAGAAGACCGTTAATCGAAGCTACCCTTGTCCGCTATGTGTATGCATTAAGGGAAGCGATCGACGAAATGCCATTGGTGGAGGAGATCCTCATTGACCGTATCAACTACTTGATGGTGGGACTAGAGAATACTAGAATAGCTTCCAAGAAATCAACCTTTTGCACCAAAGGATGAACATTCTTGCTATGCCACCCATGGAACCGATCTTCCCACAAGAGGATTGGAACCTTGCGCAAGAAGTTGTTAACCCAACCAGATGGGATGACCTTCCTTCGGAACCTCCTCTAGACGCATTACATGAGGTTCCGATGGTTGCCGCAACTCCCCCGTATGAAAATACGGAAGATGAGCCCTTCCTCTTCCTCCCTAGGGAGATTGAGGAGATGCTCAATGACTTTTGAGTGGTACACCCTCCGGGTTGAAGTTCTAAGAGCCCTTAGTCACCGGAAAATTATTTTCGGGTTTTTGTTATTCTTAATATGTAAACATCTAGGGTAGAACTTCATTATGGTTTAAAATTTCTTGCATATTAGGACCTATCTAATTCTAAAACTTTTGTAATTTTTTATTTTTAGGACAGTTTGTACTTCGCACTCTAATATATGATGGTTTAAGTTATTGTGTGGTGTAACAACTGCCACTAAAAACCATAATTAGGATGGTAATTAGCTATTAAGGAAACCCTAATTAAGAAACCCAAGTAATTCTGAACTAACCCTAAAATTTCCAGAACAATCAGAATCAGGATCAGGGCCCCTAAAACTCAGGGGGGGGGCAAAACCCTAGTTACGATTATCTAAATAACTTGCTGGCCGTTTTGAATTTTACAATTTCGTCAACTCAGCAAGCCTAGTTAGGGACGTGGCTACCTATAGAAACTAGGTTACCCCTCGCGTAGCGCGACGCCCATGGGGGGTACCCCTCGCGCTACGCGACAGGGTCAAATTTCGTGTATAAATAGTAGAGGTTGGGACTTGAATTCTGGCACAAAATCGACGTTAAAAGTCGAATTATACACGGAGTTATGCTCTGTTTACCACCATTAACACACACAAACCTCGAAACGCTGCCGCAATCAGGGTAATAACTCGATCGCTATTACGATTCAACGTCCGATCGATTGTAACTATCCAACGATAGTCCAGGTGCTGCTCAATTGAGCTTGTACTTTGATTATTCGTCGTGATTTCGACTTGAATATTAGAGTGCTGTTCGAATTCGGACTATGCTCTGTTATTCGTTGTGAATCCGATTGAATTATCGAGTATTGCACTGATTAATCGTTGTGAAGGTTTAACCTCGTGAATTGTCGTAATTGCTGTATTAGTTACAAACCCGTTTGTGTGAATTAGGCTAATCAGTAGACTAGACTCTGCCCAAATTGAATCAGCAGTATATCAAGAATATCTGTAGACTAAACTTTGCCCGTAGAAATCTGCAATGTGAGTTCATTTCTCTTTTCTCACCGTTTGTGAGTCCATACTCTTTTATCACAGTTTTATCACTTTTTGTGAAATAATTATATTACAAAATGCTTTCTAAAATCCTAAATGGTTACCAGTTATACTTACAGTGATTAAGTTATTATATTTTATAAATAATTACTGGTATGGGAGGTATTATACATTATTTGATTCTCGTTACTATTACTCAGGAAGTTAGCATGACCACAATTATAACTAATATTATTCTTAACATTAAATTATTATGTAAAAATTTAAATGATGCATACCATAATAAAATAGTCAAGTATAATACTTTTAGTCAGATTACTATACCCTGATATTACAATTAGTGAATTAACATATTTTGATAAGTTATAACAATTGACATAACATGTCATTATTCTGAATTGCATGATTTAGTGCTAGAGGTAATATATTTGACAAAGTAATAAGACATCATTATGTCCAAAGTCACTAGCTGAAAGAATGATCAGCAGTGATATGTCCAAAGACACTAGTTGAAAGAATGATCAACAGTGTTATAATTAAAATCACTAGTTGAAAGAATGATCAACAGTGATAATGACCATAAGCACTAGTTGAAAGAATGATCAACAGTGCCATGAATAGAATCGCTAGTTGAAAGAATGATCAACAGCGATATGACCAAAGAACACTAGTTGAAAGAATGATCAACAGTGTTATGAACAAGTGATATGGTCAGAGTCACTAGTTGAAAGAATGATCAACAGTGATATGACTCAGTCAAAGGAATTGCCTAATGATAGATAAATTAAAATAACAGTAATGTATAGTTATTTGATTAATTCACTATTGGATGAAAGTAAACCAATGAGTGATATTATTGCTGTTATATTGGAATTGCTATTATACTAATTGAGTAAGGTAAATGCAAATAAATATAAAACCTTAATACTGTAAGGTATAACAATATATTTGTATAAAAATGGAATGAATTCACTCAGCATTCCCGCTGACAAAACCTTTTTCAAACATGTTTCAGGTTATTATCATAAGGCTGGATACGGCACTGAAAGGCATCAAGAAATGGCTTATTAAAGAAATATTGTTTTATAAAATAAAACTTATCTTTTTAAAATAGGGATTTATCCCATCTATTTAAATCAAATCCGGTGTTTTCTAAAACTCTGATATTTTTCCTAACTCACGGTCCTGATGAAAATTCCGCTGCAATGTTTTCAAAAATAATCACCGGTACCACGGGACTGCTCACGGCACCCGATTCCGTCCAGGGTGGGTCGGGGGTCGTGACATGTGGTGTTTGGATCGTAAATAATGGCTTAACAAACGAGAAAAGATGAAAATTGCTAAAGGGATGTTAAAACTGCACGTCTGCACCCCATGCACGAAAACAGTGCCTCCCGACAACTTTTTCAGCCTTCCAGCATGTGCAGCACGGGGCCATGCCCAAATCAACACGCCCCATGCCCAGATTCTGCAGAAAACAGCAACTGGTCAGGTAACTGAGCACAGGCCGTGCCAATGGACACGCCCCGTGGTCAACATTCTGTTCAATTTTGATAGTGACACTTTGAGCACGCGGCCGTGCCCGGATCACACGGGGTCTTGGCCAGGTGCCCAGTAACACAAAAAAACTTGTTTTTAACACGCTTTTACACATTCGAATCAACCTAAAAACTTATTTTGGGGTACATTAAGGACAATGTGTAATTTAAGTGTGTGTGGTGGGGGGGGAGCTAAAACCTTGAATCTTGTAAGTCCTAATAACAAGCCTTACACAAAACTCTATTGGAACCGCTAATCACCCCAAATCTTTTCAAAATTTTTCATTTTTTTACTTGTCTTGGTTTAATTTGGGAATAATAAGTTCTAAAAAGGTTATGTTTTTACAAATTTTCAACCGATGGCGTCGTGATAAAAAGAACCGAGTAAGAAAATTATAAAAAGGCATGACAAATCTTTTTAAAATTTGATTATATATACATGTTCACACTGTAAACCCATTCCCACAATAAGTGAGTTTTAAGCCTTTATTGAGCGTACATGCATACATCTTTAAAACTAAATGCTCATTTTCGTTTCTTGTGTGAATAGCCGCTTGGTTCTTATGACTCTAGAACTTGCCAAGACGATACATTCCTGGTCCATACAAACTTGAACCCAAGTAAGTAAATGATGGAGGTATTAGGACTAACATTTTTCTTTTAAAACCATTGTTTTTCTTCTTTTTTCTCCCCTACCAAAAATCCCCCTAGTTAACCCCTTTGAGCCTAAACCTTTTCATTTCAAAAACCCGCAAAACAAACACCCACTACCCACCAAAACCTTTTCCTTTCAAACCCATTTGTTTTAGTAAAATGCTCGGTTATCATGTGACATGACAAAAAAAAATAGAGACTTTTGCAATAACCAAACAAGTCCCTCAAAAATCTTGTTTGACCATGCTTAGTTTGAATAAATGTCACAAAAACAAAAAGTTTTACGACAACCGACGCTTTTTACGCTTTTCGTCATTTTACTAACTACTAACCCGAAAACCACCTACCTTTAGCCCAAGCCTAACCCTTTCTAAAGTCCTCTTGATATTTACGAAGGTTTATAGTTAAAAAGGAGGAGGTTTGATCGCTTGGCAAGCATATGGTAGAAGTAAGTCCCATGCCGGTATCGAGTGTTTCACAAAAATACACCTTCAGCCGAGTGTTGAGTGATCTCCCGTGAGGTATGTGAACTTGTATATAAATAGAATTTTAAGAGGCATGTTATGCCCAAATAAATAATTTTTCTTAACAAGTGTTATAAATAAATCATGACGGATACGATTGTAAATAAAATAAAACAAAATTTAATAAAGATCTTGAATTCCCAACACTCAAGATAAGCCATAAACTTCTTCTCTACCTATTCCATTTGGGTGTGTAAGCCACATTTAAAGAGTTTTTCTTAAGGACAAGCAAAGATTCAAGTGTGGGGGTATTTGATGTGTACAAAATGCAACATATAAATTACATCAATAAACGCATAAAACCGACCCTTTTTAGTACTAGTGTTGGAAAAACGTGTTTCTTCCTTTTGAATTTACAGGACCAAATGAGCTTAAAAGAATAAAAGGAACAAATAAGCAGCCAAAACCAACATAAAATACAAGAAGAAGGAATAACGTGACATGCCCGACCCCTCGGCAGTATCCCCAAAGCAAAAACAAGAAGACAGAAACTGACCACAGGGTCGTGCCTAGCCAGGCATAGGGTGTGGTCAGCCCTGACACAAGAAGACAAAGCCTGCAGAAGCTTCTACGCCCACCACGGGGTCATGCCCAGCTCACCATGGGGCGTGGTCAACTCTAAGATTTGCAGAATCTTGATAGTACAGCAAAGAGTTGACCACGGGGCCGTGTCCAAAAGCCAGGGGGTCGTGTGGGGCTCTCTACTTACAGATGCAATTAATGAAGGAAGAGAAGAAGATGGCCACGGGCTATGTTCACTGGACATGGGGCCGTGGCCGGGGCTCTGTTCTGGCTATAAATAGGGATGCGTGGTTCACTTCAAAGGCATCCCTTAGCAAACCACTTCTCTCCCACTTTGCCACCACTCCACCACCACTAAAACACTAACACCTACCATCATCATCCATCTTTCATCTTTAGAGTGTGTAGTAGTCTCGGGATCCAAGATTAATCGTAAGAGTTCTTGTCAATCAAAGGCCATGTTTGGCTAATCTCTTACATCACTTGGTGAAGATAAGTCTTTAATGTATTGCTTTTGATTTTTAATCTTTCGACACTTTTTAATTGGGTATGTATTAATGACTTTAATAACTAGTTTCTTATGTTGAAAGTGAATTTTCTTTACCATTTCTTAATGATGTCATTGATTTGTCTCGTTCAGTGTGATCCTACGAGGACTTGGTTCAAGCATACTAGGACCTCCTTCAATGCCCCAAAGGTATTGGATGGAGGGGGTGCGAATAGCTTGAACCCCTCATATGTAAACTATTATTAAAACTTTAAACCGGCTTCTTAGGATTGTATCCTTGCTGAATCAACCCACTTAGCCGAGGGTAACGTCACCTTCAAAAGAGGGGCTTACCACTTTTTGCATTAATAACTTACTTAATTATCTGTCAATATTCCGACCCTTTGTGATTGTATCCCTGCTGACTCAAACCACTGGGTTGAGGGTAACGTCACCTTCAAAAGAGGGGCCTACTACTATAATTAAGATAATCTCTTAAAAAGTCCGAAAGTGCGAAAATCATCAAAGGGTACGTTAAATATGAGTTGGATCCAAGTGATTCTATCTTGTCTATTTGTTTTTCATTTTTATTTATCTTTTACTTTTTAGATTTATTTTCATGTTTAAAAACTCTTTTAAAAAATTTAGATCGATTAGACGTTGACGATAAACCGGTACTAAAAGCTCTTGTGTCCTTGGACGACCTCGGTATCTTACCAACATTATACTACGCTCGCGATGGGTGCACTTGCCCAAGTGCGTGTTTAGTGTTAGTATAATATCGTGTTTTATAAATTTAAAACTTGACTGATGCGTAAAACGGGCTTAAAATATTAATAAAACCATATCACGCTATACGCACACCACTAGAGTATAATTGATTGTGTAGAAATATATATTTTTATTATTGATGCACCGAAATGTTACCACTGAACTACTACACTGTAAGAGGATCACTAAACCATCGAATGTGATACATGAACTGCTGAATGTGAACTATCGAAGGTGAACCATTGAACGTGAACTACTAAATATTGAATTATTTATATATTGTTAGATATTGTATAATGTCATGTTGTTTTTCGCGCACCGAGTATAACTTGGTTTATTCGGCTATGCATTTTCCTTTGATGTGCGCTAGGTTACAGAACGATCCAGGAATACTTAGAAGGAGCTTAAGGGAATATAGGTACAAAGATTCTCATAAACAGAAAAATAAAGGATGTATTGTAATAAATGTAATATTATGATGTTTTTGTCATTCATGGATTGATGTATTGACTTTTGATTACTCTATATGTGACACGTTAGCCCAGTAGGGGCGTGGTGTTACATTGTCTATGTGGAAGAATATAATTGTGTTTATGAGAGATGCATATTCATTTTGACTACAATTTTGTTGCGACATATAACTCTACCACGTGTGCTTTTTTCTTCTAGCACTAAATTGGTGGTTGATTATGGTGTTTTGGTTCATGTAATGGGTGACCGTATTATACTTTTTAAACTTTAATACTCGTGCATATACTTTTAAACTTTAATACTCGTGCAGATCCATCCCATGTCATAATTGTTGATGGGCATACACCACCAGGTACATGTTCCGTCACTATTATATCATTTATTCGATAATGATTGTGTTAGTCTAGTAAACACCATCTTCCATTCGAACATTAAAAGTATATCCTTAATTTTTATTTATTATATTTAGATATGATCAGGATTGTCTACCGAACACCATCGTATTTATTAGAGTCACAGAGTCAATAAACGAGCTAAAGTCTCTTTTCAGTTGGTTCATCTATATGTTTTATTTTACATGATAAACTATCACCAACTTCTTGTTTGTTTGTTGTTGTGCTGCTATATATTTGGTCTCTGTTCATAAACTGTGTATGGAGCTTTGAATCACTTTAGATGGCGTAATGTTATAACTAGGGAGATGAAGCCTTTTTCATAATAAATTCATAATGGTACTTGGACATTAGTTGATTTGCATGTCCATTAGAAAGACAATCAGTTGCAAATGAGTATGTATGTGAAAATAAATCCATATGGTTCACTTGCTCGATATAAAGATCAGTTAGTGGCCAAAGTCCAGTTGGGGTCTTTATAAACTTGGTGTAAAGAATGTTTTATACACAATGATAAACACGAAGAAGTATTTATGGAACAATCACCTTGGTTTGTTGCTTATGGGAGCTTGCAAACGTGTTTAAGCTAAAGAAGTTATTGTATGACCTAAAGCAATATCGTCGTGCTTGTCTCATAAGATTCAATTATGTATCTATAAAATTTGGACCAAGGGGAGTGTTACATTACATAACCCACTATGTAGCCTAATTGGTCTTAGGGTTTCACTTAGATGAGGTTTTGAAAATATATACCGAGTCAAAAAAGTAAATATAAAATAAATATATACAAAGCTTGTTTTATGCTATTATTTTATCTCTTATTGGAGTGTATGAATATGTTAATACACTTAGAACACCACTCAGTTAAAATTTGACCGAATTAAGTAAACATGCTATAACTTTTAAGAGGGCGTTTAGTTTTGAAAGAAATCAAAATGTTTTATAGAAATAGGAATCAGTTTCATCCTAAATTGTAAATGTGTTTTGTTAGTAAATTAAAAAAATAACTAAAATATAAATTTACCTATAATAAACCCAGTCTTTTCAACACCCTAACCCTCTTTCTTCAACATGTCGACAACATCATCGCTAAACAACCCCACAACCCATCTCACACCCCAACCGATGGCAGAAATATCAGAGTGAGACGAAAACGAGATTGCAAGAGACTTTATAACGACTAATTGTGACTGTATTTAGATAATTCGAATTCATTGATAAAAATGGAAATACATTGTTTGAAATGGAAAGTACAACAAGTCTGACAAGTAACGTAACAGCATGAAACAAAATACGTAAATTTCAAGTCTATGTGTGTTTCTAATCCACCCTAAGTACGTTTCTTCAATCACCATCAACTATTTCCTGCAACATGTATTTAAATTAAAAAACAACAAAAGTTGGCGAGTATACAAGTTTGATTACATAACATAATTGTGAAATAAAGTTGTCTCATACCAACATGGTATTTTGCGTACATCGTTCGTTATCGTACTAGCATGTGTTAATTATAAATCAAACTAAAGTGTACCGTAATCGTGCATACCATTTTTGCTGAAACGACAAGGTTGTAAAATAGTTTACTTAACAACACCATAATAATCCGGGCAGTGCGTTAATCCTATAGCGCTATAATTGTTAAGGCAGGCTTGCAAATTTAATGAGCATATAGAACACAAGTATAACATAGCATGCGATAACAAGAATAGTACAAGTATCAGGTTAATAACGAATAAATATGTTCGTAAACAAGTTTAATCGTGATTCTTGATTTGTATAAGAGTACATGTTACACCCAAAGTGTATAAAACGGAAAATGGGACCGAGTATACTCATAGTTTGCGTAGAAATCCCGCGCACACGAGTTGAAGCGTTTGAGAGTTGAGAATACCGAAGTTACCCTACATTAAGGAAACAAAGTTGTATGAGTATATGGGATTCATAGGGAGGTTGGGTTCAGAATTAATACGAAAAAGTATATGTGTAATGAAAATTATATCTTGTTTAAATGCTCGTTTGGACACTAAGTTTTCATTGTGTTTTCATGGGTCCTAACTTGCCCATTAGAATCACAAACGAGGAGTCTAGAATGAAGATAGTATAACCTAATTTCATGACACCTAACCATAATCCGGTTAGTATCAAGAATTCGGTTAAATATATAGTATGTATATTATATCAAATAGTCCATCATGTATTATCATGTATTGTCATTTAAGTCAAGCATGGATGTAGGATTAACCTCATTGTATGATTCACTAAAGTACAAAGTCACCAACTTAGTTGATGACCCTGTTGGTCATGAATGAAATGAAAATACAACTATCTAGTCTTGCTAAGTAGCCAAGTAAGAATAACCCAGGCGTGTCATACCCAACATGGCAAATGTTGGAGGCGAGGCGGGGTTAAGTTACTTTGATTATTGAAAGCTACTTAGATGAACACAAATAAATAAACAAGTGAGGTAGTGAAACAAGTTTGGAGAGCCCAAGCTTCCATGGTTCACAAATTTAGACAAATACAAGACTCTGATGAACAATGGTGAGCTTGGATGGCCACACACTTGAAGGTTGCTTGGAACCTTATAAAAATAGAAAGCTTAGAGGGTGTTTCCACCTCTAAACTCATGAAAATCCACCATACACAAGCTCCTTAGTTATAGGCTTGACTAGAAACAAGATAGGTGTAAGAATGTATAGGTTTAAACAAGCTTTATAAAGATTTAAGTAAAAGTTCTTCCAAAACAAAAAGTTTGGATGTCAAAATGGTGATGTTCCACTTCAGTTTACCATTGTAAACTTGTGGAAACACTCCTAGAGGTGTTCCAAACTTTCAAGAAGAAGAAGAAGAAGAAGTGAAGAAAGCTGAGGAAAAGTAAGGTAGATGCTTACTTTTGCATTTAGAAAATGAGGTGACGGAGACTTGGTTTTATAATTATGAAGTAGGGTTTGGTGTTTAATGAGGATTGAAGATGGTTGGGGAAGGAGGATGTGAGGAGAAGATGACCAATTTGCATAATGGAAACAAACATCTGTGGATTAAGGGGCTTGGCGTCGCGCGAAGCTAATAAGGGGGAGGCTTCGCGTGACTTTGCTCTATGTTTCACCAATTCAGTTTGGTTTATTACAATTTAGCCTCCGAACTTCCATTTCTTCGTTAATTTATGCCCAAAGTTCATGTTTTGGCTTGTTTTAGGATATGAAACGTGTTTGTAAGTGTCGCAACCCCCGACCCCTACCTCGGGAGCGGGAGCCGCGAACAAGCAGCCGGGTGGTATCGGTGTTTATTAATTTGGCAGCGGAAATGAGACATCAGGATCGTAGTTAGGAAATAAATTTCAGAGTTTCAAAACACCAAACTTTTATATTAAACAAAATGGGATAAAACCTATGTTTCAGTCACAATACATTTATAGGGATAAACCCTAGTTATTGAAAACATAATCTCCTTTTATTTAGGTAACTTTTATAGCCACTTTCTTTAAGCCTTCAGTGCTCCATAGCTGGCTTCTAATAGCTTTCACATCAAGTTACCTGAAACGTGTTTTAAAAAGATTTTATCAGTAAGAAATACTGGCGAGTGCATCCCAGTTTAATCAAAATAAGCTTTTATAACTTTACAGTATTGAGAGCGATTACAATGTTTATATCTACCCAATTACTGATTCAGTATTTGTTATGTTGGTAGTTCCATGACTGTGGTCATATTACTATTAGCTAACCCTTTGTCCAATAGTAACGCTTAACTAGTAGTGTATACAAAACCCCACATACCGACAGCAATTGCTGAATACAAAGACTCAATCACTGTAAGTATACTTGAAAATATTTGAGAGTTTGTAACACAGTTTGGTAGAAAAAGAGAATGACTCACAAACGGTGAGAAAAAGTAGAATGTACTCACATTGTGGACTTAAGTATTTCTATAGTTTCCTGGTAATATTTCTTGATTAATTTCTATTAAAACATACAATGGACACGTGTTAATAAGATAACCCAAATCACATTAGCCATGCAACACGAGACGGAACCCCCAACAAACTTAGTCAGGCAGAGACTCGACATGCGTTACGGGGCCCTAGATCAATCGGGTAGGGTAATGAATTAGTGATCGAGGTTAAAAAATACTTACAACCAGGCATAGCTTCGTGTTTTAGGGGTATAATACCGAGCTACTATTTTGCTATAATAGAGACTGGGAGAAAGAAGAAATGAACGAGGATTGAAGGTTGAACTGAAGCTCCTTTTATAGGTGAATTCGGCACTAGCTCGCGCCCCGCGACTCCCCCCCCCTTCTTTCGCGGCCTGCGATAGCATCCTAGCTACGGCTAGGGTTGCTGAATTGCAACGTAAACTCGCCACATACAGGGACACGTGGCGTCATGGGTATCCGGCAAGCAAAGGGGTCTCGCGCCCGGCGAGGCACACAGCCAAGCTAGTCGCGGCCCGCGAGCGCCCTAAAAACCTCATTTTATTTGATTTTTTTATAAAAACCAAGGTTATACGGGTCTAGTTTAGCGTATACGGGGTATATTTTAGGGCGTTTTATGAGGGTTGTTATAGTAGGTGTCGTGTAAGTATCGTGCAACGTATAAATGATAATTCAAGTATATAATAAGTCTCGGTTTGCATGTAAATGTGCATCCAATGTTTGTTTGCGTATAACACAAGTATAACATCTATATCTATATCTCTAATAAAGCAAACCATTGGGGGACACATGTCACCCATGGTTTCACCTCAAATGGTTTCTCTCTCTATTGGAATATGGACACGTGTACACAACAGGGATTTAGAGATTGTTGAACACGCTTTACACACGTTCTATTCTGTTACTCCCAAAACCTAATTACAAAATCAGGAGCACCCTCCAATCTCTTCTGCGTCGCTCATCTAGGGTTTCTTCCAGAAATCACATTGTCTCATCCAATCCATATTCCGATCGACAGATTTAAGGTACGATTGATCTCAAATTTGACATTGTTTAACCGATTCGCACCCTCCAATCTCTTCTGCGTCGCTCATCTAGGGTTTCTTCCAGAAATCGTAGTAGGTACTATTATTTTGTTTTGGTTTTGATTTTTTATTAATTTTGATTATCAATTTGGTGAATCAGAAGGAAGTGGTTGCCGTTTTTAGGTAGAAGAAAGTGAAAATGAGTTCTTCAGAGACCAAATCAAAGCCTTGTTATGGTAGTATGGATTTAGGTAATGGTTTTTTAAGAAGCATACTTGATTAATGGCTTCCTCCTAATCGAGGACTGAAAACCCTAAATCGTTCTTGATTTCTCTATTTGAAAACTCAAAACCCTAGATTGAATCATCGCCTTTTTGTGTGTTTTTTAATCTGAAATTTGAATTGTAATAAGGATGATCAGCAGGAAAGTGGAGGAGTGAAATGAAAAGATTAAAAGGGGTTTGATGAAGCTTCCTCCTAATCGAAGATGCATCAACTACAACAGCTTGGTATGAGTTCCTCCTATGGAGATAATTGTAAGTTCATAACGCAGATCTAAAGATTATCTCAGCTTAAGAAAAAGAAATAATTCCATTATATTTTTTTTATTTAATACTACTCAGTTCAGTTGATCGTTTTATCTGGACAGGGATCACTTGTGTCTGAGGGCGGTTTGGGCCCCATTTCATGGTTGGTCTTGTCGATGCGAGCAAAATTTTCTATTGGTTATGCCTTGTAGATCAGAAAAATGTTATTTTCATACATCTTTTCTGCAAATTTTGAGTTTTTTGTTCACATTTTTTATATATCAGCTTAGTTAGTACTTTAAAGACTGAACTACTGTCAACTGACTTTTCATGGAAATATATTAATTTCTTTAAAAAACAAAAACAAGTATTTACGGGTCGGGTTTTGCGGGTGGATATGATAGATTGGGAAATGAACTCTTTTTATGTTTTTGTTTCCCTCTGTCATCATCGTGATATGTATATACATAGAGGTAATTGTTCCAACCCATTTACTTATTAGTTAGTCGATTGGGGTTTTGTTTTATTTAGAACGGGTCAAATGGGAGAAGCAAAAGCGAATGGGTTCTGAATCGTCTTTTTGTAGATCTCCAAATTCACTTTGTTCAAAGTTATTGATTAGTCATAATAATATAGTCTTTAAGTAATATCCAACGGGTCTAAACCAGCGGGTCTGATCTGTTCTTATCACCATCGCCGACTTCCAGTTGATATTTTAGTTTATCTATACGAGATCATATAAAAAATGCTGACCCCAATCTGAACTGCTATGGCCATCTCTTGAATCAGCGGTCCCGCCCGCCTACTGCCACCACAGCCGTCCCGACTTGGACTGCCGACCGGGTATCCGTGTGGGATAAAACCTAATTCTACAATTGATGATTATATCGATAAAAATAGCAATCAAAATAATGTATTGTTTCAAAGTACATAATTTATAGCCATTTTAATTTCCAAGCAAAAGATATACATATACTAAAAGACCAATGACTTTTTAGTTTTTACTTCACAACTTAAAATGGCAATTTTACTTGGATGAGCAATCAACTTCAAATGGCAATTTTATATGTATGGGCAACTTTGCAAGCTTAAAAGTTATACTAAAAGATTTTTAACACACCTCTGGGACTTGGTATTATGGATAGGGTGACACCTGTGTGGGACCTGATATTATGGATAGGGTCACACCAGTGCGTTCAATGGTTATAGTGAGCAGTTCTTTTCTGATTTTTTGACAATTAGTATGAACAACTTACGATTTTAAATATTTTTTTGTGGTCATTTGTCACTCATGCGATTGAATCCTTTCGTGGGGTGTTCTTATAGAACGGTGACAAATCGGAGCCGAGTTGATGTAAAATCCAAAATTGTATGTCAGTATATGTATTTTCAATCATTAAAGTTCGTTACACTTTTATTAATTTTATCGTTTTTGTTGTTCAGCCGTGTCTTTTTACATAGTATTAATGTGACACTCTAGGTTTTTCCGAACGAACACCTTGTAATATTTTGTGTATATAAAGGTTATTAAATGAAAACGTGATCCTTATTTGCTTAATGTGTGTTGTATGTACGTATTATATATGTATGCGAGTCGAGACCACGACTCGAGACCATGACTCGCAACCACTCGGTTGCGAGTGGGCCACTCGGTCTCGAGTGGGCCTTTGGGCCGTAACCGGCTTGGGCCGAAATCCCCTAAGCTTATGTTGGAACCTTGTATATAAACCCAACTTCCCCCTCATTCTCCATTCTTTAGTTACCACAACACACACTTTCCCTCTCACTAGAAAACCCTCTACATCCTAACCTTCTTCCAACTTTCGGATCTCACAAAAATCTCGGTTCAAGCTTGGAGCAAATCGGTAGGAATCTCGGACAAGATCATCACTCGGACACTCCATCTTCTCGGTTCCTTTCTCTTTGTTTTCGGCTTCTTCTTCTAACTGGTTAGTGTCCTATTTTGTGTGGAAGATGCTTTGAATGTTTGATAAATAAAATGTTTATGAACTAGAATGTGCTTGGTTAGAAACATTATGCATGATTTTTGGATGGTTTGTGAGGTTGACTATATGTGAAAACCTTTATGTATGAAAGCATG
Source organism: Helianthus annuus (assembly GCF_002127325.2). Classification (NCBI taxonomy): domain Eukaryota; kingdom Viridiplantae; phylum Streptophyta; class Magnoliopsida; order Asterales; family Asteraceae; genus Helianthus; species Helianthus annuus. The sequence goes on from NC_035437.2 coordinate 106,838,945, forward strand.
ATAATATGTTTAAATGACTAAAGAATAGTGGTTAGGAATGATTATGCCAACCGAACTATGTTTAAGGTTACAAAATGTATGTTTTCTTGTTTTTGCATCATGATCTTGTTAAAGATATGTGTGATTTTGGTTCATAAATGTATGGTATGTTTGAATATGAAAACCCTAGAATGATGAACTTGTGATGAACTAGTTGAATATGACTTGAAGATTCAAAAAAAGGCAATGTTTGATCCATATTTTAGTAATGACAGTTTAGGAAAACTTGTTAGTGAAACCTTATTGGTCATTTCCGGATTTGGGCCTGATTACCTGGTACAAATTGGACTGATGCATCTGCATCATCACGTGTACATGAAAGGGACAGCATTCCGACTCGAGACCACACCGTTGCGACTCGCAACCAAGGCATGACAACTCGAGACCACGTAGTTGCGACTCGCAACCACAGCATGACTACTCGAAACACACGATTGCGACTCGAGACTACGACGGTTGCGACTCGCAACCACAGCGTGATGACTCGAGACCACGCGGTTGCGACTCGCAACCACAACGTGACAAGCCGAGATCTCCTGGTTGCGACTCGAGACCGCCTGGTTGCGAGTGGGCTGTCCATTTTGGGTTATTGGGCCGATATGTGTAATATGGGCTATCTGTTGACTGGACTATGTGTTACTGTTTGATTTCGTAAATGATAAGGCCGGCCCAGTAACCCACTGTTTACTTGTATGCATGATACGTGTTAGTTATGTGTAAGTTTTACGTGAATGCTTGTACACCAAACCTGACCTATAACGGTAACCATGTTAGGACGTGGTGACCAACGTATTTGACAAGTGACCTAATCTGCCGAGCAACCCAAGGTGAGTTCACACACTAAAAGCATGCGTCCCGCGGAGGGACACGAACAAACTACCAACTTTGGGGAAAAACACTTTTGACCCATTACTCCGGGGGAAACAGAATGGGTAATTACTATCTCCGGGGGAGATACGTTTGGATATTATTTATAAATCACAACTAGCCAGACTAAACGAAACTCTATCACCCTAAGTCTCTGCTTACAGTACCGATTAATCGCCGGGGGCGAACGGGTTATTAGTTGATAGCGCTATTAGGTTTGACAACCTCACACCGTGACCGGGGGGATCGGGCGTGAACTAGTAGACCTTGCAACATGGTCAATGACGATAGACATTGACTCGGGGCACGAATATTTATATTCCGTCAACAGTTTCGGTATCCACAGTTTAGTGAGCTTACAGATGGGGTAGCTCCCCACCACGTGATTATAAATGCTTTATCTAAACAGCTTAAGTTTTTGGTAAACTAAAACTGGACAACTAGTGAACTCACTCAGCATTATTGTTGACCCCCTTACTGCATGCTTTGCAGGTAACCATTGACGAAGGAGCTTGCTGCTTGGGAACGAGTAGTGTCTGTCCACCCTTGTGTTGGGTGTTACCTTATTTTGAACTATGAACCTGTTTAACTACTACCTTACTTATGCTTCCGCTACTTATTACTGTTTGAACTTGAAACCTTAAACTCTGAACTTGATATTTTCTAATCCTATGGATAGTAAGTATTACTTTTGTTATCAACTTAATTATTCAGTATAATTGGTGGCTGGATCCTGGTCAGTCACGCCCTCGAAGCGGGTGTTATCCGCAGGTGGATTTTGGGGGTGTGACAGATTGGTATCAGAGCCATTGGTTATAGTGAACTTGGTTTTAAAAAGGGGAAAAATCTTTTTGAGAAAAACCAGACTATAACCCGTGACTCGTGACGACACTACACTCCAAGTGCAAGGCTCGACACTTTTGACCTCATAGCTCGGACCAGTGTTTACTTGTTTGCTTACCTTATGTTTCCCTGTTATGCTATACGTACTAGTGTGCCTAAATTAGATAGATACACCTCCCTTTCTTCTGTCTCATTCTCGTTACAACATCACACTCATACTGTGTTTTCTGGTTATGAAGACAATGAGTGGACGCGGAAGAGGAAACATCAACATGACGCAGGCTCAGTTCACTAACCTGCTCAACACAGTGGCTGCAGCTTTCGCAGCTCACCCTATTGGTCAGCATGCACCTGCGCAACCACCCGTGTGTACTTTCAAAACCTTCATGGATTGCAAGCCTCTCCCTTTCAACGGCACTGAGGGTGCCATAGGCCTTCTGCATTGGATTGAGAAAGTTGAGGCTGTCTTTGCTGTCTGTGAGTGTCCCCCTGCAAATTGGGTGAAGTTTGCTACTGCTACGCTTGAAGGAAACGCGCTTTCTTGGTGGAAGGCGCAAATTCAGATGTTTGGTTTGGAAACTGCTAATGCTACTGCGTGGGAGGATTTCAAGGACATGATTAAGGAAGAATACTGTCACCGGGATGACATCCACAAGCTTGAGAATGAGTACTATGCGCTTAAGATGGTTGGGTCAGAGATTGAAACCTACACCAAACTGTCCAATGACTATGCTGCTCTTTGCCCAAACATGTCTCGACCTATGTATCGAAGAATCGAACTGTACATCAAGGGTTTGGCTCCAGAAATTCGAAGCCATGTAACTTCAGCCAACCACACTACCATTCAGCCGATTGTCCGACTTGCTCACAAACTTACTGATCAGGCCGTAGAAGAGGGCAGGTTGCCCAAAAGGATCAGTGCTACTATCGGAAGTTCTAGTGACAACAAGCGTAAGTGGGAAGGAAATCAAAGCAAGGATGCTAACCCCACTCAGGCCCCAGCTCAGCAAAGGAAAACCGAAAGCAACAAGGGCACTCAACAACAGGGTGGCTATCGCGGTAACCACCCCAAGTGCAACAAGTGCAATCGACATCACAGCGGGCCGTGTGTGAAAGGTCAGTGTCAGCGATGTAACAAAATGGGGCATGAGGCCAAGGACTGTAGGAGTCCACGTCCCGTGGGGCAGAACCAGCAGCAACAACATCACGGGAACGCTAAGGGTTGTTTCCAGTGTGGAGCCGAGGGGCACTACAAGAAGAATTGCCCTGAACTGAACCAGAACCGCAACAACAATCAGGGAGCTGGAAACAACGATCAGAACAACAATGCTGGGAATGGTGCTAGAGGAAGGGCTTTTGTGATTGGAGCTGGAGAAGCGAGGAATGACCCCAATGTCGTGGCGGGTAAGTTCCTACTCGATGATCATTATGTTTCTGTATTATTTGATTCTGGAGCCGATGCTAGTTATGTGTCTCTACGTATTAGTAAGAAGCTTAAGCGTCCGCTCTCGTTACTAAGTTCTCCTCATATCGTCGAGTTAGCTAATGGTAGAAACATCGAGGCCTCACATGTTATCAAAGGCTGCAAATTAGAATTGTCTGGTCAGACATTTAGTATCGATCTTTTCCCTGTTACTCTTGGAAGCTTCGACGTCGTTATTGGTATGGATTGGTTATCCAAGCATCGCGCTGAGATCCTCTGTCAAGAGAAAGCAGTTCGTATTCCCCGTCGTTCTGGCAAACCCCTCACTGTACAAGGTGGCAAAGGCGGAGAAATCTCCGGCGTTATCTCTTTCTTGAAGGCCCAGAAGTGTTTACGAAAAGGGCACACCGCTATCTTAGCACTTGTCACCAACACGCAGGAAAAGGAAAAGAGGATTGAAGATTTTCCGGCAGTGCGTGACTACCCCGAGGTATTTCCTGAGGAATTACCTGGACTCCCTCCCCACCGACAGGTTGAATTTCAAATCGAGCTAGCTCCCGGAGCAGCGCCTATAGCTCGTGCGCCTTATCGACTAGCCCCCGCAGAGTTGAAGGAACTCTCTACTCAACTACAGGAACTATTGGATAAAGGGTTTATCCGCCCTAGTTCATCACCCTGGGGAGCACCGGTACACTTTGTTAAGAAGAAGGATGGCACGTTCCGAATGTGTATTGACTATCGTGAGCTGAACAAGGTTACCATCAAGAATCGTTACCCTCTCCCGCGAATCGACGATTTGTTTGATCAACTGCAAGGATCGAGTTACTATTCTAAGATTGACCTGCGATCAGGCTACCATCAGTTAAGGGTCCGTAATGAAGATATCTCCAAAACTGCATTCAGAACTCGTTATGGTCATTATGAGTTCCTCGTTATGCCCTTTGGAATGACCAACGCGCCCGCGGTATTCATGGATCTCATGAACAGAGTGTGCAAACCCTACCTCGACAAGTTTGTGATCGTGTTTATAGACGACATCCTGATCTACTCGAAAAGTCAGGAAGAGCATGAACAGCACCTACGCCTTATCCTCGAACTCCTTCGCAATGAGCAACTGTATGCCAAGTTCTCGAAATGCGACTTCTGGCTTCGAGAAGTCCATTTCCTGGGGCACGTGGTTAACAAGGATGGAATTCACGTCGACCCTGCAAAGATTGACTCAATAAAGAATTGGCCTACCCCTAAGACTCCGACCGAAGTCCGCCAATTTTTGGGACTGGCGGGATACTACCGAAGATTTATTATGGGATTCTCCAAGATCGCTCAGCCTCTCACGGCTCTTACTCAGAAGGGTATGGTTTATAAGTGGGGTGAAGCTCAGGAAACTGCATTTCAGACACTAAAGGATAACCTCTGTAGCGCTCCTATTCTCTCGTTACCTGAAGGAACAGATGACTTTGTGGTCTACTGCGATGCATCCATCCATGGGCTTGGTTGTGTGCTAATGCAACGCGACAAAGTTATTGCTTACGCCTCTCGACAACTCAAGACGCACGAAAGGAACTACACTACGCATGACTTGGAGCTGGGAGCAGTGATCTTTGCGCTTAAGATATGGAGACATTACCTGTACGGTACCAAGTGCACCATTTACACCGATCACAGGAGTCTCGAGCATATCTTCAAGCAAAAGGAATTAAACATGCGACAGCGTCGATGGGTCGAACTCCTGAATGATTATGAATGCGCCATCAAGTACCATCCGGGCAAGGCCAATGTCGTGGCAGACGCCCTCAGCCGAAAAGACACTATACCAAAGCGCGTGCGAGCATTGCAACTTACCATCCAGTCTAACCTCCCTACCCAGATTCGAAATGCTCAGACCGAAGCTCTGAAACCGGAAAACATCAGGGCTGAATCGTTGCGAGGATCGAGACAACGACTAGAGCAAAAAGAAGACGGCGCCTACTATGTGGCAGGGCGCATTTGGGTCCCACTCTACGGAGACCTACGAGAACTGGTGGTAGATACAACGGAAAAGATTTCCCAGATAAGGCAACGCATGGCGGCAGCCCGTGACCGTCAGAAAAGCTACGCTGACAAGCGTAGGAAACCGCTAGAATTCCAGGTCGGGGACCGGGTTCTACTTAAAGTCTCACCCTGGAAGGGTGTGGTCCGTTTCGGTAAACGAGGCAAGCTGAATCCACGATATGTTGGACCATTCGAAATTACCGAGAAAATCGGTAAGGTTGCTTATAGATTGAACCTGCCTGCAGAGCTGAGTGCAGTGCACAATGTTTTTCACGTGTCTAATCTGAAGAGGTGTCTGTCAGATGAAACACTCATAATTCCTTTCAAGGAACTCACTATTGATGAACAACTACACTTTACTGAGGAACCGATTGAGATCACGGATCGAGAGATCAAAACCCTCAAACGTAGCCAGATACCTCTCGTGCGAGTTCGTTGGAACTCACGACGTGGCCCAGAGTTTACCTGGGAGCGGGAAGACCAGATGAAGTCCAAGTATCCCCAGTTGTTCCCAAACGAAACCCCCAGCACTGAAGCTACAACTGAATTTCGGGACGAAATTCCAAACTAACGGGGGGATGATGTGACACCCCGTTAAAACACGCTAGCTTGGCAGTGGCTGCCTTAACTTTCGGGACGAAAGTTCTTAAAACTTGGGGATAATGTGACACTCTAGGTGTTTCCGAACGAACACCTTGTAATATTTTGTGTATATAAAGGTTATTAAATGAAAACGTGATCCTTATTTGCTTAATGTGTGTTGTATGTACGTATTATATATGTATGCGAGTCGAGACCACGACTCGAGACCATGACTCGCAACCACTCGGTTGCGAGTGGGCCACTCGGTCTCGAGTGGGCCTTTGGGCCGTAACCGGCTTGGGCCGAAATCCCCTAAGCTTATGTTGGAACCTTGTATATAAACCCAACTTCCCCCTCATTCTCCATTCTTTAGTTACCACAACACACACTTTCCCTCTCACTAGAAAACCCTCTACATCCTAACCTTCTTCCAACTTTCGGATCTCACAAAAATCTCGGTTCAAGCTTGGAGCAAATCGGTAGGAATCTCGGACAAGATCATCACTCGGACACTCCATCTTCTCGGTTCCTTTCTCTTTGTTTTCGGCTTCTTCTTCTAACTGGTTAGTGTCCTATTTTGTGTGGAAGATGCTTTGAATGTTTGATAAATAAAATGTTTATGAACTAGAATGTGCTTGGTTAGAAACATTATGCATGATTTTTGGATGGTTTGTGAGGTTGACTATATGTGAAAACCTTTATGTATGAAAGCATGATAATATGTTTAAATGACTAAAGAATAGTGGTTAGGAATGATTATGCCAACCGAACTATGTTTAAGGTTACAAAATGTATGTTTTCTTGTTTTTGCATCATGATCTTGTTAAAGATATGTGTGATTTTGGTTCATAAATGTATGGTATGTTTGAATATGAAAACCCTAGAATGATGAACTTGTGATGAACTAGTTGAATATGACTTGAAGATTCAAAAAAAGGCAATGTTTGATCCATATTTTAGTAATGACAGTTTAGGAAAACTTGTTAGTGAAACCTTATTGGTCATTTCCGGATTTGGGCCTGATTACCTGGTACAAATTGGACTGATGCATCTGCATCATCACGTGTACATGAAAGGGACAGCATTCCGACTCGAGACCACACCGTTGCGACTCGCAACCAAGGCATGACAACTCGAGACCACGTAGTTGCGACTCGCAACCACAGCATGACTACTCGAAACACACGATTGCGACTCGAGACTACGACGGTTGCGACTCGCAACCACAGCGTGATGACTCGAGACCACGCGGTTGCGACTCGCAACCACAACGTGACAAGCCGAGACCTCCTGGTTGCGACTCGAGACCGCCTGGTTGCGAGTGGGCTGTCCATTTTGGGTTATTGGGCCGATATGTGTAATATGGGCTATCTGTTGACTGGACTATGTGTTACTGTTTGATTTCGTAAATGATAAGGCCGGCCCAGTAACCCACTGTTTACTTGTATGCATGATACGTGTTAGTTAAGTGTAAGTTTTACGTGAATGCTTGTACACCAAACCTGACCTATAACGGTAACCATGTTAGGACGTGGTGACCAACGTATTTGACAAGTGACCTAATCTGCCGAGCAACCCAAGGTGAGTTCACACACTAAAAGCATGCGTCCCGCGGAGGGACACGAACAAACTACCAACTTTGGGGAAAAACACTTTTGACCCATTACTCCGGGGGAAACAGAATGGGTAATTACTATCTCCGGGGGAGATACGTTTGGATATTATTTATAAATCACAACTAGCCAGACTAAACGAAACTCTATCACCCTAAGTCCCTGCTTACAGTACCGATTAATCGCCGGGGGCGAACGGGTTATTAGTTGATAGCGCTATTAGGTTTGACAACCTCACACCGTGACCGGGGGGATCGGGCGTGAACTAGTAGACCTTGCAACATGGTCAATGACGATAGACATTGACTCGGGGCACGAATATTTATATTCCGTCAACAGTTTCGGTATCCACAGTTTAGTGAGCTTACAGATGGGGTAGCTCCCCACCACGTGATTATAAATGCTTTATCTAAACAGCTTAAGTTTTTGGTAAACTAAAACTGGACAACTAGTGAACTCACTCAGCATTATTGTTGACCCCCTTACTGCATGCTTTGCAGGTAACCATTGACGAAGGAGCTTGCTGCTTGGGAACGAGTAGTGTCTGTCCACCCTTGTGTTGGGTGTTACCTTATTTTGAACTATGAACCTGTTTAACTACTACCTTACTTATGCTTCCGCTACTTATTACTGTTTGAACTTGAAACCTTAAACTCTGAACTTGATATTTGCTAATCCTATGGATAGTAAGTATTACTTTTGTTATCAACTTAATTATTCAGTATAATTGGTGGCTGGATCCTGGTCAGTCACGCCCTCGAAGCGGGTGTTATCCGCAGGTGGATTTTGGGGGTGTGACAATTAAATTTGAATAAAAATAATAAGTTTTTGGTTGAAGCCGCATGTAACGCAGGCATTAGCCTAGTGTATAAGTATAAAGTGAATTTCCATTATGATCGAGATTACAAGATTGGAAATAAAATACGAGTATGTTACGAACACAAGTTTCTAAAAATAGAAACATGATTACATTTTTCTAAATAAGGAAAGTACAAAAATATGGAGCGTTACAACCCACTTCACTTCATATTTTAGCTTTAAACCCATCTGATTTTTGGCTCTTTGATTTCTCGTAAAGGGTTCTTCCATCACTCATTGTTCAATTTATGGTCGAGTGTTATTTGATCGATTGTTATTTTAGTTCTTTGATTGGTTTTCAATTGGCTTCAAGTTTCGGTCAACACGGCCCAGTCATGTTCAACATTTTTTTTAAAATTACGATATGTAATCTTTTATTTTTGTTTAAAAATTAATTGTAATAATTTTAATTAATATATCTACACTATATTATAATGCATGAGGGAGAGACATTTTAAGATACCCAAAAATTATGAATTTTTTCTCTCTTAATTTATAAATACATCTATAAAATGAGGGTAAATTGGTCTAAACAATAATTATATTTTAGTCCCCCATCTTATTACACCTAACCCATGAGTTTTAACATAATTATAGATAATTAGTTACACTTTCCCCTCCACAACAAATGTATAATTCTTTTACGTATTCTTGTCATATCTTATAAACTATAGTGTTTAAAAAATCCAAAAGTACCGTGACGACTTACTCATTTTTGTCGACGTTTCAAAAGTTGTCTTGGTTAGTATTAACGCGTGGATTAGAAGGTATAAGTAGATGATGCCATGTGATTAAAGCTCAACATACTTAGTCATTATCCCAGAATGTTAACAGCTACAGAATGTCAAGTGACTAAATATCGTTAATTTAATCCTCTCGTCTGGATTACATTATAATCTCTCATCTTTAACAAAATAAGATATGATTAGTTAGTAGTTACACTTTATCCCTTGGTAAAAAACTAACCCCCCCTGATTTTTAAAACAGTCATAACTTTTTGGTACGTTAATATACTTTTTTTTTAAATTGCATCATATAAACAAGTATAGTATTCTATTTAATTTGAGCATAGTATTACTATAGTTTTTTAATTAAAAATTGATATGTTACATGATTAACATTGTATAAGGATGAATAATAACTGAATCGTTAATCGAGATCGAAATCAACTAAAAATTGATTTACTGAAACCCCGAATTAACTAAAAACGGTTATTGATTCTTTTGTACCATCATTTAACCAAAATTAATTGAACAAAACCATTCATATTCCATATATTCATAGCTTTTATACCTTCGGTTCATGTATTTCATATTTATACCTCCATTTCATGTATGTATCTCCATTTCATGTACATATACATCCATTTCATGTATTTATACCTAAATTTCATATATTTCTAATAAAAAATTTTAACCCAAGTTTGGTTTTGTCTATTAACAGAATTAAATGAATCAAACAAAAAACCGTAAATTTAACTGAATAAACCAAACCAATTAACTGAAAACGGATTGGTTAATAAAATAGATTAATCGATGAACTCGATTCCGGTTGAGGATAATAATCCAACTAACTGAATAATGCACACCGTCAAAATGTTTGTGTTTCCCGCCACATCGCATGGTATTATTCATTATTAACCAAAACTGGTTATCAGTGAGCAATAACTAAATCGTTAACCTAAACCAACCCAAAAACAGACGAAACCGAACTAAAATCAACCAAAAACCAAATTAACAAAAAATCGCTTATCAATTTTTTTACTCTCGTTTAACCAAATTAGCTTAACCGAAATGAATCATTCATATTTTCATATATTCCTAGCTTTTATACGTCCGGTTCATATATTTCATATTTTATATTTCCATTTCATATATTTATACTTTCATTTCATGTATTTATATCTCGATCTGATATACTTCTAAGCAAAAGTTTTTGTTGGTGCATACGTCTGTCGACTTCGTCTTGTATCGAGTCTTGTATTAGATTAGACAGATCAGGGCACGAAATACGAGAATTGTATGTTTTAGGCATTTCGCACGAAATGAAGTAGAAGCCATTTCGCACGAAATGACTTGGTCATTTCGTAAGAAATGAGCTAGTCATTTCGCTTGAGTGTTTTCGTACGAAATCACTATTTCGTGTGAATGGTTTCGTGCGAAATCAGCTTGCCTAGAAATACCTGTCGTGCCAATTCATTTGTAACGATTCTGATTCCGGTAGCGAAGCTCTGCCGAAGTGTCTACAACATTGTAATGAGTAGAGAGCCCGAATTAGTCTAGATTCCATTGGTTTTGTGTAGAATGTTGAAGAAAAGTTGAAGAAAGTAGAAAATAGTTGAAAAATGTTGAAATCTTGTTGAGATTCGTGTTAAATAGTGTGGAAATCCTTTAGATCTGAACAAATCTTGGTGAGATGATGTCACACAATAGCTTGCATAAGCAACTGAGTGAGAACCACCTTCAAGTAGTCCAAATCAGACGATTTCAAAGAGAAAACGAGTGTTTTTTATGGAGAAGATGATGTAGAAGTGTGTAGTGATGATGATTGTACAAGATTCAGGGAGAAATACTTACGAAATAGCCTTGAATCGTGAGAAAAGTGACTGAGAATGACTTCGGAGCGAGTTTGTCGAATGGAGCTGTCACATCAGTGAACAGTGGAGTGGGTCGCGGCCCGTGAGCGACTCCTATTTCTTGTTTTATTTGTTTTTTAATAATATAAAGGTATTTTAGGCTCGTTAACGAGTATTCGGGGTATAATAGGAACGTTTAGAGGTGTGTTAAGGATTTTAGGAGGGTTGTTATATCCTCCCCACCTTGATTTAAATCTCGTCCTCGAGATCCATTGGAACAGGTGTGGATATTTCCTTTGCATTCTGGTCCTCTCTTAGAATCCCATTTCACTTTGACCAGAACTAGTCTCTTGTGTTTGAGATTCTTGATCTTTCTATCTTCAATCTAAATGGGTTTCTCTATAAACTTAAGTTTCTCATTTACCTCTATGTCCTGAAGAGGTACTACTAATGATTCGTCTGCTAAGCACTTTTTGAGATTACAGTTGTGGTTTTACACAATGTTTTAAAAACCGGTTTTTAAATCAAACCGAATTAGGCTAAAAAATGGTTCAACCGGTTGAACCAGGTTGTACCGAGCGGTTCAACCGGCTTGACTAGCTAACTCTATAATTTCATAAATTACAACATCAACTCAAAAGTTAATTCAAAAATGCACGATTACATATTAAAAGATGATCCAAAAGTAAATCCATAATAAAAAATAATCCAAAAGGTAATAAAAAATCATTCAATTTTCCAACAAGCTCTTTTAAATGAAAGTGTACGATATGTTTAAGCCATTTGAATGTTGAATACATCAAGTTCACGATCGCATAAAAGATGAAATTCACTATTATCACCATCCTCATCAAGTAGAGGATAACTATTTTCGTTTCATAAAATATTAAATAAGAACTTTTAGTTACGAATAATCATAATATATAAAAATTATGTAAGATAAGTAATATATATAAGGGGACTAGGGGCGGTACCCATTTCTCCGTGATAGAACAAGTTCAACGCATGGAAGTCAACAAATTCCCACCGCCAACAACAAAGTTAACGAGTGATGGAGATGTTTCCGTGATTTTTTTCACGCGTGATGGGTTGTGAGTGATAAATGGATGTGAGGGGGTGTGAGGGTTTATTGTTGGGTGCTGTGAGTAATGACCATTGCCACTAAAAAAGGTTGTGAGTGATGGAATAATGGTTGATGACATGGAGGAATTTGTGGATGTTGTGAGTGATGGAATTTTTGCAAGTGATAACCACCCCCTCCCCCCTAATAAAAATAAGTAACAATCCAAACTAAATAACCCTGGGCCGGTACCGGTATTATGTTTCAAACCGGTATACCGGATTTTACCGCCGGTACAAACCTTATGCCGTTTCACTTATTTACCTGGGTGTTTCGTACGGATTTACATCTGGAAACGGTAATACCGGCATAACCGGCCAGTATTTACCGGTTTTTAAAACGTTGGTTTTACTTTTACATTTAAACGATTTGGTTGTGTGAATAGAACCCGTTAACTTTGGTTCCCTATCCATCACTAGTTAACCATATATATAGTCACCCTTAGTGACTTCCTACTAGGTTAATTAGATCAACTGTGTTTTATCAAACTTGAAACCTAGAGTAGATTACATTTTCTCATAATTGTTTACAATTAACCAATCAAACTCGTTTTCTTAATCATCGTTGCAATCAAAACAAAAGACAATGGTTTTAAAATAGTTAATCAATGAAACACATGAGCTTTGGCACTCTCTACTAATTCCCGTGGTTTGACACCTTACTTACCCTTACTAGTAAAGGTAACTAGGAACTAATTTTTAACTTTATTTTTGGTCGACCTTTGGAGACCGATTAAGATGGCGTCGTCATCGGGGAATTGGTATGCTTAGTCTTCAGTCTAGTTGCTTTCTTAAAAATTATTATAATCCAAAAAAAATTATTTTTATTTTTAGTTTTCCATATTTTATTTGTCCATCTTTACCTTAGGTATTCGAGTTTCTCTTTACAAATCCCTTTGTTGCTGGCAAATTGATCACACTATATACTGGGTAGATAATGATCCATATGATTATTGCGGGAACCCATATCATTGGTTAACACATTATCTAGTAGCCTGAAAGAGAATTGAAATAAATAAGGAACGGAAAAATTGTATCATATTTAGGAAACGGTATATGTGAGCAACAATGAAATGATGAAGATACACTTCATCCTGCTCGTACTATTCACCACAACCATTTGACTCCCAAGGCTATTACTAGAAAAATGACGGGCATCAAAGGAGTTTGTACAATCACGGGAATCTACAATATCAGAATTGTCAACAAGGATTTGAATCAGTGCAATTATCAAAGGGGTACATTTAACCAAGGTATGTATGATCAAGGTGGTTAACAAAATGGCAGTTTTCCGCAGAGTCAACAACAAGGTCCTTAGAGAAATTACAACATCAAGCACTTAGCCGGAACCCTAAACGTATCCAGCACCCTCTTTCTGACATACAGCCGAAAACACCCAGCCTCTCCGAACCCCTGATCGATTTTCGTTCCAACCGTTGAGCAATCTCCCGCTGCCGGCCATGGTGATCCTCGGTTTGGTCGGTTCCCAAACCCTATGCAATTTGAACCTTGATCACTTTATAACTCGAATTTACACGGAATCATACCTCGAATCGATGAGAAATCACCATCAAACATTTCAATTATAACCAACTCGCAAAACCCCCAAATCCACATAATGGTAAAACATAGAAATTGTGACTAAATCAACAATATGATCATAACATGATGATATGCGAGTTGGAATTGTGGGAACTCACCTTAAATCGTCAAATCGCCATAGCACAAGAGGCCATATTTCTCCCTCTCTTATACGCTTTAGTCCCCCATCCCCCCTCCCCAAAAAAAAAACCAACTAAGCAGGCCTTGAATACTTAACAACATTATATGCATGGGTTTGGGTTTCCAATTACCTTATAGTTGGGAATTTGAATTTGATATTGTGTGGCATTGTAATTGCTAGATGATGTGTACAAAATGCAACATAAATTACATCAATAAAGGCATAAAACCGACCTTTTTTTAGTACTAATGTTGGAAAAAGCGCGTTTCTTTCTTCCTTTTGAATTTACAGGACCAAATGAGCTTAAAAGAGCAAAAGGAACAAATAAGCAGCCAAAACCAACATAAAATACAAGAAGAAGGAATAACGTGACATGCCCGACCCCACGGCAGCATCCCCAAAGCAAAAACAAGAAGACAGAAACTTACCACGGGGCCGTGCCCAGCCAGGCATGGGGCGTAGTCAGCCCTGACACAAGAAGACAAAGCCTGCAGAAGCTTCTACGCCCACCACGGGGTCATGCCCAGCTCGCCATGGGGCGTGGTCAACTCTAAGATTTGCAGAATCTTGATAGTACAGCAAAGAGTTGACCACGGGGCCATGTCCAGAAGCCACGGGGTCGTGTCCAGAAGCCACGGGGTCGTGTGGGGCCCTCTACTGACAAATGCAATTAATGAAGGAAGAGAAGAAGATGGCCACGGGCCGTGTTTACTGGACACGGGGCCGTGGCCGGGGCTCTGTTCTGGCTATAAGTAGGGGTGCTTGGTTCACTTCAAAGGCATCCCTTGGCAAACCACTTCTCTCCCACCTTGCCACCACTCCACCACCACTACAACACCAACACCCACCACCATCATCCATCTTTCATCTTTAGAGTGTGTAGTAGTCTCGGGATCCAATATTGATCGTAAGAGTTCTTGTCAATCAAAGGCCATGTTTGCCTAATCTCTTACATCACTTGGTGAAGACAAGTCTTTAATGTATTACTTTTGATTTTTAATCTTTCGGCACTTTTTAATTGGGTATGTATTAATGACTTTAATAACTAGTTTCTTATGTTGAAAGTGAATTTTCTTTACCATTTCTTAATGATGTCATTGATTTGCTCATTCGTGTCTTTACGGTCTATATAGAGCGCGTTAACTACCTGGAAGGGGGTTAGGAGGGTGGTTTGGTAAAGTTCTTGTCTCGTTCAGTGTGTAGATCCTGCGAGGACTTGGTTCAAGCTTACTAGGACCTCCTTCAATGCCCCAAAAGTATTGGATGGCGAGGGTGCGAATAGCTTGAACCCCTCATATGTAAACTACTATTAAAACTTTAAACCGGCTTCTTGGGATTGTATCCTTGCTGACTCAACCCACTTAGCCGAGGGTAACGTCACCTTCAAAAGAGGGGCCTACCACTTTTTGCATTAATAACTTACTTAATTATCTTTCAATATTCCGACCCTTTGTGATTGTATCCCTGCTGACTCAAACCACTGCGTTGAGGGTAACGTCACCTTCAAAAGAGGGGCCTACTACTATAACTAAGATAATCTCTTAAAAAGTCCGAAAGTGCGAAAATCATCAAAGGGTACATTAAAGATGAGTTGGATCCAAGTGATTCTATCCTGTCTATAGTTTTTCATTTTTATTTATCTTTTACTTTTTAGATTTATTTTCATGTTTAAAAACTCTTTTCAAAAATTTAGATCGATTAGACGTTGACGATAAACCGGTACTAAAAGCTCTTGTGTCCTTGGACGAACTCGGTATCTTACCAACACTATACTACGCTCGCGATGGGTGCACTCGCCCAAGTGTGTGTTTAGTGTTAGTATAAAATCGTGTTTTATAAATTTAAAACTTGACTGATGCGTAAAACGGGCTTAACATATTAATAAAATCATAGCACGCTATACGCACACCAAGTTTTTGGGGCTGTTGCCAGGGACACAAGGATTTTAAGTAAGTTTAAAATCAACGGCCAAATTATTTTAGCATTTTTTCTTTTTTTTAGGATTTTTCTAATTTTTCAAAATCTGTAGAACTCAGCACGGGTCGTGCTCAGTCAGACACGAGGTCGTGCCCATCAACTTTACTAGCATTTTTTATTTTCTGATTTACAGTAGCTGACCACGGGGCCGTGCCACTCGAACACGAGGCCGTGTCCATTACCCAGTTACTGAAAACAGAACCGTAAGATCCCGACGATTGAAAAAAAAAACCTGCCAAAAGCATGAATGATATTGATTATTTTTACTTTCGCCACTCTTACAGTGAGTGGTGTCAACTATGTGGTGGATTTCATCGAGATTTAGAATGTTACATTCTAAAATTTGATCCCCATTACCTAGTAGACCCATCGTTTTCCTGTAATGATCACCTTAAGATGGGCGAAAGTAAAAACGATCATTATTATCCAACCGAATGTCCTCAACCCTCTCTTCTAACCGACATAACCTCCGATGAATTATGTCAAATAGAAGAAAGAATTCTCCAAAACTTAAAAGAAATAGAAGTTATGATGAAAATGAGGTATTCATCACAAGACAACAATCAAGGAGAAATGTTGGGGCCACATTGGGAATCTATCAACATCTACGACACCAAAAGTACCTTAACCTCTTATGAAAGCATGAGCGATAGTCATTCGTGTGTCGATTGTGCCGTGAAGGACTCTCCATCGGCCCCCACCGATGCGCTCATAGACCTGAGCGATTCGACATATACCTTCTTTAACAAGAGCCCGGATAAGGGGAATAAAGGTTGGTTCTGCCCACCGGTAAGTATTTTAGGTTTTACCCTTTTCGATAACCTCTTGCGTTCTTGCATAAATCAAGAGCAATTATGGTACCTTAGGCACTTCGGTCTAGTTCCCTCCAGCAAGGAACCGCCCGATCCGAATAAAAACCTTAAAAATAATATAGTCGTCACTTCATAAAAACTCCAGCCATGGGGCCGTGTTCAGGCCACCATGCCCCGTGCTCATAATACGGACAAAATTGTCTGACCCATCTCTGAGTGTGCCGTCACTTTCTATAAAGTCAACATTGGGGCAGCATGTTTGGGCCCATTTTAAAGACAAAGATCCTGCCCTGATTTGCACACATACCCAAAAAGGTAGGTTCTTAAAAAGGTTTCACTCAAACCATCTTGTCTTTGCCACTTTTATCACTTTCCTTCTTCTCCAAAGCTCTCACACCTACATTAAAGCTTGAAGCTTCATAACTTCAAGCTTTATCTAAGTAATTGCAAGGTTTTTAACCAAGAAGTCTTAATAAACATAAGCTTTACAACATTGTTTTGTGTTATTTATGTTCAGAAATGTTTTTAAACATAGAAAAATAATTTAAAACAATGAGTTTCTGGGTTCAAAAATCTTGCAGAGGTGTGACCACGGGGCCATGCCCAGCAGGCACGGGGCCGTGGCCAAGGGTTCCATCTTCATCTTTTTAAAATTTTCGTCTTGTTTTCTTAGTATGTCGAGCCAAAACAGTGGAACATCATCAACCAACTCAAGAAACAGTCGAAGGGGGAGAAGACCGTTAATCGAAGCTACCCTTGTCCGCTATGTGTATGCATTAAGGGAAGCGATCGACGAAATGCCATTGGTGGAGGAGATCCTCATTGACCGTATCAACTACTTGACGGTGGGACTAGAGAATACTAGAATAGCTTCCAAGAAATCAACCTTTTGCACCAAAGGATGAACATTCTTGCTATGCCACCCATGGAACCGATCTTCCCACAAGAGGATTGGAACCTTGCGCAAGAAGTTGTTAACCCAACCAGATGGGATGACCTTCCTTCGGAACCTCCTCTAGACGCATTACATGAGGTTCCGATGGTTGCCGCAACTCCCCCGTATGAAAATACGGAAGATGAGCCCTTCCTCTTCCTCCCTAGGGAGATTGAGGAGATGCTCAATGACTTTTGAGGGGTACACCCTCCGGGTTGAAGTTCTAAGAGCCCTTAGTCACCGGAAAATTATTTTCGGGTTTTTGTTATTCTTAATATGTAAACATCTAGGGTAGAACTTCATTATGGTTTAAAATTTCTTGCATATTAGGACCTATCTAATTCTAAAACTTTTGTATTTTTTTATTTTAAGGACAGTTTGTACTTCGCACTCTAATATATGATGGTTTAAGTTATTGTGTGGTGTTTGGATCGTAAATAATGGCTTAACAAACGAGAAAAGATGAAAATTGCTAAAGGGATGTTAAAACTGCACGTCTGCACCCCATGCACGAAAACAGTGCCTCCCGACAACTTTTTCAGCCTTCCAGCATGTGCAGCACGGGGCCATGCCCAAATCAACACGCCCCATGCCCAGATTCTGCAGAAAACAGCAACTGGTCAGGTAACTGAGCACAGCCCGTGCCAATGGACACGCCCCGTGGTCAACATTCTGTTCAATTTTGATAGTGACACTTTGAGCACGGGGCCGTGCCCGGATCACACGGGGTCTTGGCCAGGTGCCCAGTAACACAAAAAAACTTGTTTTTAACACGCTTTTACACATTCGAATCAACCTAAAAACTTATTTTGGGGTACATTAAGGACAATGTGTAATTTAAGTGTGTGTGGTGGGGGGGGGGGGAGCTAACACCTTGAATCTTGTAAGTCCTAAAAACAAGCCTTACACAAAACTCTATTGGAACCGCTAATCACCCCAAATCTTTTCAAAATTTTTCATTTTTTTACTTGTCTTGGTTTAATTTGGGAATAATAAGTTCTAAAAAGGTTATGTTTTTACAAATTTTCAACCGATGGCGTCGTGATAAAAAGAACCGAGTAAGAAAATTATAAAAAGGCATGACAAATCTTTTTAAAATTTGATTATATATACATGTTCACACTATAAACCCATTCCCACAATAAGTGAGTTTTAAGCCTTTATTGAGCGTACATGCATACATCTTTAAAACTAAATGCTCATTTTCGTTTCTTGTGTGAATAGCCGTTTGGTTCTTATGACTCTAGAACTTGCCAAGACGATACATTCCTGGTCCATACAAACTTGAACCCAAGTAAGTAAATGATGGAGGCATTAGGACTAACATTTTTCTTTTAAAACCATTGTTTTTCTTCTTTTTTCTCCCCTACCAAAAATCCCCCTAGTTAACCCCTTTGAGCCTAAACCTTTTCATTTCAAAAACCCGCAAAACAAACACCCACTACCCACCAAAACCTTTTTCCTTTCAAACCCATTTGTTTTAGTAAAATGCTCGGTTATCATGTGACATGACAAAAAAAATAGAGACTTTTGCAATAACCAAACAAGTCCCTCAAAAATCTTGTTTGAACATGCTTAGTTTGAATAAATGTCACAAAAACAAAAAGTTTTACGACAACCGACGCTTTTTACGCATTTCGTCATTTTACTAACTACTAACCCGAAAACCACCTACCTTTAGCCCAAGCCTAACCCTTTCTAAAGTCCTCTTGATATTTATGAAGGTTTATAGTTAAAAAGGAGGAGGTTTGATCGCTTGGCAAGCATATGGTAGAAGTAAGTCCCATGCCGGTATCGAGTGTTTCACAAAAATACACCTTCAGCCGAGTGTTGAGTGATCTCCCGTGAGGTATGTGAACTTGTATATAAATAGAATTTTAAGAGGCATGTTATGCCCAAATAAATAATTTTTCTTAACAAGTGTTATAAATAAATCATGACGGATACGATTGTAAATAAAATAAAAACAAAATTTAATAAAGATCTTGAATTCCCAACACTCAAGATAAGCCATAAACTTCTTCTCTACCTATTCCATTTGGGTGTGTAAGCCACATTTAAAGAGTTTTTCTTAAGGACAAGCAAAGATTCAAGTGTGGGGGTATTTGATGTGTACAAAATGCAACATATAAATTTCATCAATAAACGCATAAAACCGACCCTTTTTAGTACTAGTGTTGGAAAAACGTGTTTCTTCCTTTTGAATTTACAGGACCAAATGAGCTTAAAAGAATAAAAGGAACAAATAAGCAGCCAAAACCAACATAAAATACAAGAAGAAGGAATAACGTGACATGCCCGACCCCTCGGCAGTATCCCCAAAGCAAAAACAAGAAGACAGAAACTGACCACAGGGTCGTGCCTAGCCAGGCATAGGGTGTGGTCAGCCCTGACACAAGAAGACAAAGCCTGCAGAAGCTTCTACGCCCACCACGGGGTCATGCCCAGCTCACCATGGGGCGTGTCAACTCTAAGATTTGCAGAATCTTGATAGTACAGCAAAGAGTTGACCACGGGGCCGTGTCCAAAAGCCAGGGGGTCGTGTGGGGCTCTCTACTTACAGATGCAATTAATGAAGGAAGAGAAGAAGATGGCCACGGGCTATGTTCACTGGACATGGGGCCGTGGCCGGGGCTCTGTTCTGGCTATAAATAGGGGTAAGTGGTTCACTTCAAAGGCATCCCTTAGCAAACCACTTCTCTCCCACTTTGCCACCACTCCACCACCACTAAAACACTAACACCTACCATCATCATCCATCTTTCATCTTTAGAGTGTGTAGTAGTCTCGGGATCCAAGATTAATCGTAAGAGTTCTTGTCAATCAAAGGCCATGTTTGGCTAATCTCTTACATCACTTGGTGAAGATAAGTCTTTAATGTATTGCTTTTGATTTTTAATCTTTCGACACTTTTTAATTGGGTATGTATTAATGACTTTAATAACTAGTTTCTTATGTTGAAAGTGTATTTTCTTTACCATTTCTTCATGATGTCATTGATTTGCTCATTCGTGTCTTTACGGTCTATATAGAGCGCGTTAACTACCTGGAAAGGGGTTAGGAGGGTGGTTTGGTAAAGTTCTTGTCTCGTTCAGTGTGATCCTACGAGGACTTGGTTCAAGCATACTAGGACCTCCTTCAATGCCCCAAAGGTATTGGATGGAGGGGGTGCGAATAGCTTGAACCCCTCATATGTAAACTATTATTAAAACTTTAAACCGGCTTCTTAGGATTGTATCCTTGCTGACTCAACCCACTTAGCCGAGGGTAACGTCACCTTCAAAAGAGGGGCTTACCACTTTTTGCATTAATAACTTACTTAATTATCTTTCAATATTCCGACCCTTTGTGATTGTATCCCTGCTGACTCAAACCACTGGGTTGAGGGTAACGTCACCTTCAAAAGAGGGGCCTACTACTATAATTAAGATAATCTCTTAAAAAGTCCGAAAGTGCGAAAATCATCAAAGGGTACGTTAAATATGAGTTGGATCCAAGTGATTCTATCTTGTCTATTTGTTTTTCATTTTTATTTATCTTTTACTTTTTAGATTTATTTTCATGTTTAAAAACTCTTTTAAAAAATTTAGATCGAATAGACGTTGACGATAAACCGGTACTAAAAGCTCTTGTGTCCTTGGACGACCTCGGTATCTTACCAACATTATACTACGCTCGCGATGGGTGCACTTGCCCAAGTGCGTGTTTAGTGTTAGTATAATATCGTGTTTTATAAATTTAAAACTTGACTGATGCGTAAAACGGGCTTAAAATATTAATAAAACCATATCACGCTATACGCACACCACTAGAGTATAATTGATTGTGTAGAAATATATATTTTTATTATTGATGCACCGAAATGTTACCACTGAACTACTACACTGTAAGAGGATCACTAAACCATCGAATGTGATACATGAACTGCTGAATGTGAACTATCGAAGGTGAACCATTGAACGTGAACTACTAAATATTGAATTATTTATATATTGTTAGATATTGTATAATGTCATGTTGTTTTTCGCGCACCGAGTATAACTTGTTTATTCGGCTATGCATTTTCCTTTGATGTGCGCTAGGTTACAGAACGATCCAGGAATACTTAGAAGGAGCTTAAGGGAATATAGGTACAAAGATTCTCATAAACAGAAAAATAAAGGATGTATTGTAATAAATGTAATATTATGATGTTTTTGTCATTCATGGATTGATGTATTGACTTTTGATTACTCTATATGTGACACGTTAGCCCAGTAGGGGCGTGGTGTTACATTGTCTATGTGGAAGAATATAATTGTGTTTATGAGAGATGCATATTCATTTTGACTACAATTTTGTTGCGACATATAACTCTACCACGTGTGCTTTTTTCTTCTAGCACTAAATTGGTGGTTGATTATGGTGTTTTGGTTCATGTAATGGGTGACCGTATTATACTTTTTAAACTTTAATACTCGTGCATATACTTTTAAACTTTAATACTCGTGCAGATCCATCCCATGTCATAATTGTTGATGGGCATACACCACCAGGTACATGTTCCGTCACTATTATATCATTTATTCGATAATGATCGTGTTAGTCTAGTAAACACCATCTTCCATTCGAACATTAAAAGTATATCCTTAATTTTTATTTATTATATTTAGATATGATCAGGATTGTCTACCGAACACCATCGTATTTATTAGAGTCACAGAGTCAATAAACGAGCTAAAGTCTCTTTTCAGTTGGTTCATCTATATGTTTTATTTTACATGATAAACTATCACCAACTTCTTGTTTGTTTGTTGTTGTGCTGCTATATATTTGGTCTCTGTTCATAAACTGTGTATGGAGCTTTGAATCACTTTAGATGGCGTAATGTTATAACTAGGGAGATGAAGCCTTTTTCATAATAAATTCATAATGGTACTTGGACATTAGTTGATTTGCATGTCCATTAGAAAGACAATCAGTTGCAAATGAGTATGTATGTGAAAATAAATCCATATGGTTCACTTGCTCGATATAAAGATCAGTTAGTGGCCAAAGTCCAGTTGGGGTCTTTATAAACTTGGTGTAAAGAATGTTTTATACACAATGATAAACACGAAGAAGTATTTATGGAACAATCACCTTGGTTTGTTGCTTATGGGAGCTTGCAAACGTGTTTAAGCTAAAGAAGTTATTGCATGACCTAAAGCAATATCGTCGTGCTTGTCTCATAAGATTCAATTATGTATCTATAAAATTTGGACCAAGTCTGACAAGTAACGTAACAGCATGAAACAAAATACGTAAATTTCAAGTCTATGTGTGTTTCTAATCCACCCTAAGTACGTTTCTTCAATCACCATCAACTATTTCCTGCAACATGTATTTAAATTAAAAAACAACAAAAGTTGGCGAGTATACAAGTTTGATTACATAACATAATTGTGAAATAAAGTTGTCTCATACCAACATGGTATTTTGCGTACATCGTTCGTTATCGTACTAGCATGTGTTAATTATAAATCAAACTAAAGTGTACCGTAATCGTGCATACCATTTTTGCTGAAACGACAAGGTTGTAAAATAGTTTACTTAACAACACCATAATAATCCGGGCAGTGCGTTAATCCTATAGCGCTATAATTGTTAAGGCAGGCTTGCAAATTTAATGAGCATATAGAACACAAGTATAACATAGCATGCGATAACAAGAATAGTACAAGTATCAGGTTAATAACGAATAAATATGTTCGTAAACAAGTTTAATCGTGATTCTTGATTTGTATAAGAGTACATGTTGCACCCAAAGTGTATAAAACGGAAAATGGGACCGAGTATACTCATAGTTTGCGTAGAAATCCCGCGCACACGAGTTGAAGCGTTTGAGAGTTGAGAATACCGAAGTTACCCTACATTAAGGAAACAAAGTTGTATGAGTATATGGGATTCATAGGGAGGTTGGGTTCAGAATTAATACGAAAAAGTATATGTGTAATGAAAATTATATCTTGTTTAAATGCCCGTTTGGACACTAAGTTTTCATTGTGTTTTCATGGGTCCTAACTTGCCCATTAGAATCACAAACGAGGAGTCTAGAATGAAGATAGTATAACCTAATTTCATGACACCTAACCATAATCCGGTTAGTATCAAGAATTCGGTTAAATATATAGTATGTATATTATATCAAATAGTCCATCATGTATTATCATGTATTGTCATTTAAGTCAAGCATGGATGCAGGATTAACCTCATTGTATGATTCACTAAAGTACAAAGTCACCAACTTAGTTGATGACCCTGTTGGTCATGAATGAAATGAAAATACAACTATCTAGTCTTGCTAAGTAGCCAAGTAAGAATAACCCAGGCGTGTCATACCCAACATGGCAAATGTTGGAGGCGAGGCGGGGTTAAGTTACTTTGATTATTGAAAGCTACTTAGATGAACACAAATAAATAAACAAGTGAGGTAGTGAAACAAGTTTGGAGAGCCCAAGCTTCCATGGTTCACAAATTTAGACAAATACAAGACTCTGATGAACAATGGTTAGCTTGGATGGCCACACACTTGAAGGTTGCTTGGAACCTTATAAAAATAGAAAGCTTAGAGGGTGTTTCCACCTCTAAACTCATGAAAATCCACCATACACAAGCTCCTTAGTTATAGGCTTGACTAGAAACAAGATAGGTGTAAGAATGTATAGGTTTAAACAAGTTTTATAAAGATTTAAGTAAAAGTTCTTCCAAAACAAAAAGTTTGGATGTCAAAATGGTGATGTTCCACTTCAGTTTACCATTGTAAACTTGTGGAAACACTCCTAGAGGTGTTCCAAACTTTCAAGAAGAAGAAGAAGAAGAAGTGAAGAAAGCTGAGGAAAAGTAAGGTAGATGCTTACTTTTGCATTTAGAAAATGAGGTGACGGAGACTTGGTTTTATAATTATGAAGTAGGGTTTGGTGTTTAATGAGGATTGAAGATGGTTGGGGAAGGAGGATGTGAGGAGAAGATGACCAATTTGCATAATGGAAACAAACATCTGTGGATTAAGGGGCTTGGCGTCGCGCGAAGCTAATAAGGGGGAGGCTTCGCGTGACTTTGCTCTATGTTTCACCAATTCAGTTTGGTTTATTACAATTTAGCCTTCGAACTTCCATTTCTTCGTTAATTTATGCCCAAAGTTCATGTTTTGACTTGTTTTAGGATATGAAACGTGTTTGTAAGTGTCGCAACCCCCGACCCCTACCCCGGGAGCGGGAGCCGCGAACAAGCAGCCGGGTGGTATCGGTGTTTATTAATTTGGCAGCGGAAATGAGACATCAGGATCGTAGTTAGGAAATAAATTTCAGAGTTTCAAAACACCAAACTTTTATATTAAACAAAATGGGATAAAACCTATGTTTCAGTCACAATACATTTATAGGGATAAACCCTAATTATTAAAAACATAATCTCCTTTTATTTAGGTAACTTTTATAGCCACTTTCTTTAAGCCTTCAGTGCTCCATAGCTGGCTTCTAATAGCTTTCACATCAAGTTACCTGAAACGTGTTTTAAAAAGATTTTATCAGTAAGAAATACTGGCGAGTGCATCCCAGTTTAATCAAAATAAGCTTTTATAACTTTACAGTATTGAGAGCGATTACAATGTTTATATCTACCCAATTACTGATTCAGTATTTGTTATGTTGGTAGTTCCATGACTGTGGTCATATTACTATTGGCTAACCCTTTGTCCAATAGTAACGCTTAACTAGTAGTGTATACAAAACCCCACATACCGACAGCAATTGCTGAATACAAAGACTCAATCACTGTAAGTATACTTGAAAATATTTGAGAGTTTGTAACACAGTTTGGTAGAAAAAGAGAATGACTCACAAACGGTGAGAAAAAGTAGAATGTACTCACATTGTAGACTTAAGTATTTCTATAGTTTCCTGGTAATATTTCTTGATTAATTTCTATTAAAACATACAATGGACACGTGTTAATAAGATAACCCAAATCACATTAGCCATGCAACACGAGACGGAACCCCCAACAAACTTAGTCAGGCAGAGACTCGACATGCGTTACGGGGCCCTAGATCAATCGGGTAGGGTAATGAATTAGTGATCGAGGTTAAAAAATACTTACAACCAGGCATAGCTTCGTGTTTTAGGGGTATAATACCGAGCTACTATTTTGCTATAATAGAGACTGGGAGAAAGAAGAAATGAACGAGGATTGAAGGTTGAACTGAAGCTCCTTTTATAGGTGAATTCGGCACTAGCTCGCGCCCCGCGACTCCCCCCCCCCCCCTTCTTTCGCGGCCTGCGATAGCATCCTAGCTACGGCTAGGGTTGCTGAATTGCAACGTAAACTCGCCACATACAGGGACACGTGGCGTCATGGGTATCCGGCAAGCAAAGGGGTCTCGCGCCCGGCGAGGCACACAGCCAAGCTAGTCGCGGCCCGCGAGCGCCCTAAAAACCTCATTTTATTTGATTTTTTTATAAAAACCAAGGTTATACGGGTCTAGTTTAGCGTATACGGGGTATATTTTAGCGCGTTTTATGAGGGTTGTTATAGTAGGTGTCGTGTAAGTATCGTGCAACGTATAAATGATAATTCAAGTATATAATAAGTCTCGGTTTGCATGTAAATGTGCATCCAATGTTTGTTTGCGTATAACACAAGTATAACATCTATATCTATATCTCTAATAAAGCAAACCATTGGGGGACACATGTCACCCATGGTTTCACCTCAAATGGTTTCTCTCTCTATTGGAATATGGACACGTGTACACAACAGGGATTTAGAGATTGTTGAACACGCTTTACACACGTTCTATTCTGTTACTCCCAAAACCTAATTACAAAATCAGGAGCACCCTCCAATCTCTTCTGCGTCGCTCATCTAGGGTTTCTTCCAGAAATCACATTGTCTCATCCAATCCATATTCCGATCGACAGATTTAAGGTACGATTGATCTCAAATTTGACATTGTTTAACCGATTCGCACCCTCCAATCTCTTCTGCGTCGCTCATCTAGGGTTTCTTCCAGAAATCGTAGTAGGTACTATTATTTTGTTTTGGTTTTGATTTTTTATTAATTTTGATTATCAATTTGGTGAATCAGAAGGAAGTGGTTGCCGTTTTTAGGTAGAAGAAAGTGAAAATGAGTTCTTCAGAGACCAAATCAAAGCCTTGTTATGGTAGTATGGATTTAGGTAATGGTTTTTTAAGAAGCATACTTGATTAATGGCTTCCTCCTAATCGAGGACTGAAAACCCTAAATCGTTCTTGATTTCTCTATTTGAAAACTCAAAACCCTAGATTGAATCATCGCCTTTTTGTGTGTTTTTTATTCTGAAATTTGAATTGTAATAAGGATGATCAGCAGGAAAGTGGAGGAGTGAAATGAAAAGATTAAAAGGGGTTTGATGAAGCTTCCTCCTAATCGAAGATGCATCAACTACAACAGCTTGGTATGAGTTCCTCCTATGGAGATAATTGTAAGTTCATAACGCAGATCTAAAGATTATCTCAGCTTAAGAAAAAGAAATAATTCCATTATATTTTTTTTATTTAATACTACTCAGTTCAGTTGATCGTTTTATCTGGACAGGGATCACTTGTGTCTGAGGGCGGTTTGGGCCCCATTTCATGGTTGGTCTTGTCGATGCGAGCAAAATTTTCTATTGGTTATGCCTTGTAGATCAGAAAAATGTTATTTTCATACATCTTTTCTGCAAATTTTGAGTTTTTTGTTCACATTTTTTATATATCAGCTTAGTTAGTACTTTAAAGACTGAACTACTGTCAACTGACTTTTCATGGAAATATATTAATTTCTTTAAAAAACAAGTATTTACGGGTCGGGTTTTGCGGGTGGATATGATAGATTGGGAAATGAACTCTTTTTATGTTTTTGTTTCCCTCTGTCATCATCGTGATATGTATATACATAGAGGTAATTGTTCCAACCCATTTACTTATTAGTTAGTCGATTGGGGTTTTGTTTTATTTAGAACGGGTCAAATGGGAGAAGCAAAAGCGAATGGGTTCTGAATCGTCTTTTTGTAGATCTCCAAATTCACTTTGTTCAAAGTTATTGATTAGTCATAATAATATAGTCTTTAAGTAATATCCAACGGGTCTAAACCAGCGGGTCTGATCTGTTCTTATCACCATCGCCGACTTCCAGTTGATATTTTAGTTTATCTATACGAGATCATATAAAAAATGCTGACCCCAATCTGAACTGCTATGGCCATCTCTTGAATCAGCGGTCCCGCCCGCCTACTGCCACCACAGCCGTCCCGACTTGGACTGCCGACCGGGTATCCGTGTGGGATAAAACCTAATTCTACAATTGATGATTATATCGATAAAAATAGCAATCAAAATAATGTATTGTTTCAAAGT
The DNA here is from genome assembly GCF_002127325.2 of Helianthus annuus. Classification (NCBI taxonomy): domain Eukaryota; kingdom Viridiplantae; phylum Streptophyta; class Magnoliopsida; order Asterales; family Asteraceae; genus Helianthus; species Helianthus annuus. The sequence goes on from NC_035437.2 coordinate 106,866,736, forward strand.
ACATAATTTATAGCCATTTTAATTTCCAAGCAAAAGATATACATATACTAAAAGACCAATGACTTTTTAGTTTTTACTTCACAACTTAAAATGGCAATTTTACTTGGATGAGCAATCAACTTCAAATGGCAATTTTATATGTATGGGCAACTTTGCAAGCTTAAAAGTTATACTAAAAGATTTTTAACACACCTCTGGGACTTGGTATTATGGATAGGGTGACACCTGTGTGGGACCTGATATTATGGATAGGGTCACACCAGTGCGTTCAATGGTTATAGTGAGCAGTTCTTTTCTGATTTTTTGACAATTAGTATGAACAACTTACGATTTTAAATATTTTTTTGTGGTCATTTGTCACTCATGCGATTGAATCCTTTCGTGGGGTGTTCTTATAGAACGGTGACAAATCGGAGCCGAGTTGATGTAAAATCCAAAATTGTATGTCAGTATATGTATTTTCAATCATTAAAGTTCGTTACACTTTTATTAATTTTATCGTTTTTGTTGTTCAGCCCGTGTCTTTTTACATAGTATTAAATTTGAATAAAAATAATAAGTTTTTGGTTGAAGCCGCATGTAACGCAGGCATTAGCCTAGTGTATAAGTATAAAGTGAATTTCCATTATGATCGAGATTACAAGATTGGAAATAAAATACGAGTATGTTACGAACACAAGTTTCTAAAAATAGAAACATGATTACATTTTTCTAAATAAGGAAAGTACAAAAATATGGAGCGTTACAACCCACTTCACTTCATATTTTAGCTTTAAACCCATCTGATTTTTGGCTCTTTGATTTCTCGTAAAGGGTTCTTCCATCACTCATTGTTCAATTTATGGTCGAGTGTTATTTGATCGATTGTTATTTTAGTTCTTTGATTGGTTTTCAATTGGCTTCAAGTTTCGGTCAACACGGCCCAGTCATGTTCAACATTTTTTTTAAAATTACGATATGTAATCTTTTATTTTTGTTTAAAAATTAATTGTAATAATTTTAATTAATATATCTACACTATATTATAATGCATGAGGGAGAGACATTTTAAGATACCCAAAAATTATGAATTTTTTCTCTCTTAATTTATAAATACATCTATAAAATGAGGGTAAATTTGTCTAAACAATAATTATATTTTAGTCCCCCATCTTATTACACCTAACCCATGAGTTTTATCATAATTATAGATAATTAGTTACACTTTCCCCTCCACAACAAATGTATAATTCTTTTACGTATTCTTGTCATATCTTATAAACTATAGTGTTTAAAAAATCCAAAAGTACCGTGACTACTTACTCATTTTTGTCGACGTTTCAAAAGTTGTCTTGGTTAGTATTAACGCGTGGATTAGAAGGTATAAGTAGATGATGCCATGTGATTAAAGCTCAACATACTTAGTCATTATCCCAGAATGTTTAACAGCTACAGAATGTCAAGTGACTAAATATCGTTAATTTAATCCTCTCGTCTGGATTACATTATAATCTCTCATCTTTAACAAAATAAGATATGATTAGTTAGTAGTTACACTTTATCCCTTGGTAAAAAACTAACCCCCCTGATTTTTAAAACAGTCATAACTTTTTGGTACGTTAATATACTTTTTTTTTAATTGCATCATATAAACAAGTATAGTATTCTATTTAATTTGAGCATAGTATTACTATAGTTTTTTAATTAAAAATTGATATGTTACATGATTAACATTGTATAAGGATGAATAATAACTGAATCGTTAATCGAGATCGAAATCAACTAAAAATTGATTTACTGAAACCCCGAATTAACTAAAAACGGTTATTGATTCTTTTGTACCATCATTTAACCAAAATTAATTGAACAAAACCATTCATATTCCATATATTCATAGCTTTTATACCTTCGGTTCATGTATTTCATATTTATACCTCCATTTCATGTATCTATCTCCATTTCATGTACATATACATCCATTTCATGTATTTATACCTAAATTTCATATATTTCTAATAAAAAATTTTAACCCAAGTTTGGTTTTGTCTATTAACAGAATTAAATGAATCAAACAAAAAACCGTAAATTTAACTGAATAAACCAAACCAATTAACTGAAAACGGATTGGTTAATAAAATAGATTAATCGATGAACTCGATTCCGGTTGAGGATAATAATCCAACTAACTGAATAATGCACACCGTCAAAATGTTTGTGTTTCCCGCCACATCGCATGGTATTATTCGTTATTAACCAAAACTGGTTATCAGTGAGCAATAACTAAATCGTTAACCTAAACCAACCCAAAAACAGACGAAACCGAACTAAAATCAACCAAAAACCAAATTAACAAAAAATCGCTTATCAATTTTTTTACTCTCGTTTAACCAAATTAGCTTAACCGAAATGAATCATTCATATTTTCATATATTCCTAGCTTTTATACGTCCGGTTCATATATTTCATATTTTATATTTCCATTTCATATATTTATACTTTCATTTCATGTATTTATATCTCGATCTGATATACTTCTAAGCAAAAGTTTTTGTTGGTGCATACGTCTGTCGACTTCGTCTTGTATCGAGTCTTGTATTAGATTAGACAGATCAGGGCACGAAATACAGAATTGTATGTTTTAGGCATTTCGCATGAAATGAAGTAGAAGCCATTTCGCACGAAATGACTTGGTCATTTCGTAAGAAATGAGCTAGTCATTTCGCTTGAGTGTTTTCGTATGAAATCACTATTTCGTGTGAATGGTTTCGTGCGAAATCAGCTTGCCTAGAAATACCTGTCGTGCCAATTCATTTGTAACGATTCTGATTCTGGTAGCGAAGCTCTGCCGAAGTGTCTACAACATTGTAATGAGTAGAGAGCCCGAATGAGTCTAGATTCCATTGGTTTTGTGTAGAATGTTGAAGAAAAGTTGAAGAAAGTAGAAAATAGTTGAAAAATGTTGAAATCTTGTTGAGATTCGTGTTAAATAGTGTGGAAATCCTTTAGATCTGAACAAATCTTGGTGAGATGATGTCACACAATAGCTTGCATAAGCAACTGAGTGAGAACCACCTTCAAGTAGTCCAAATCAGACGATTTCAAAGAGAAAACGAGTGTTTTTTATGGAGAAGATGATGTAGAAGTGTGTAGTGATGATGATTGTACAAGATTCAGGGAGAAATACTTACGAAATAGCCTTGAATCGTGAGAAAAGTGACTGAGAATGACTTGGGAGCGAGTTTGTCGAATGGAGCTATCACATCAGTGAACAGTGGCGTGTATGGCGGTATTTATAGGGTGAGTGAGAGTAAGGCGGTGCACGCGAGGGTCGAATGGACGTTCGGACGAATGTCCATTCGGTCGGATGTCCATTTGGACAGCCGTGGTGTGCGAGTTAGTTTTCCGACTTTCTCTTTGTGCGTTAAGTGTGGCGTTGCGTTTAAGCGAGTTCCGAGTGAGCGTTGCGTTGAGATAACCACATAACATTAAACAAGTAATCACACAATTAACACACACATAATCACTACGATACATAAAAATAAATCTGCGTTTCGAGTTTGCGTTTAGTCTAACATGCGATATGATATGCGATAAAATGTGTTTAAATAGTATGCGTTGTAAACTGTGTTAAATGCAATAAATGTGTTTGAAATAAGTGTTGTGAGCACGTTGTAAAACATAGTTTAAAATAGTCGTTTAACCCGTTAGCGATAATCGGAATCTCGAAAGTACAAGTCAATTAAGCAATAAATGACAGATCTAAATAATGACCCGGAAAGTCGGGTTGTTACAGCCTCCCCTACTTTAGGGAATTTCGTCCCAAAATTAATGCGCAGGTGTAACGAAGAGTTGTGGATATTTAGCTTTCATATCACTTTCGAGTTCCTAAGTGAACTCGGCGCCACGTTTGCCATCCTAGCGAACCTTCACTATAGGAATGTGAGAGTGTCGAACTTTCTTGGTTTCTCGGTCCATGATTTCTACTGGCTTTTCCACGAAGTGTAGAGTTTCGTTAACTTGCAAATCCTCGAGAGGGACATGCAGGTTTTCTTCAGCTAAGCACCTTTTGAGGTTCGAGACGTGGAAAGTCGGATGTACGTTGTTGAGTTCCTCCGGTAATTCGAGTCGGTAGGCCAGTTTGCCAATTCTTTCCAGAATCTTAAAGGGACCAATGTATCGTGGCACTAGCTTTCCTTTCTTGCCGAATCGAATCACCCCCTTCCAAGGTGAAACCTTTAGGAGTACGTAATTACCAACTTCGAACTCAAGGGGCTTGCGGCGTTTATCGGCGTAACTCTTTTGACGACTCCGCGCTTTCAAGAGATTGTCCCATATCTGGAGGATTTTGTCAGTCGTTTCTTGTATTAACTCAGGACTGGTAATTTGCGTGTCTCCGGTCTCATGCCACACAATAGGTGATCGACATTTTCTTCCATATAATGCCTCAAATGGTGCCACTTGGATACTAGCGTGATAATTGTTGTTGTACGAGAATTCGACTAAAGGTAAATGCGAATCCCAATTACCACCAAAATCTATAACGCACGAACGAAGCATGTCTTCAAGGGGGCGAATCGTGCGTTCAGTCTGACCGTCGGTCTGGGGATGGAAAGCGGTACTGAGATTAAGAGTAGTACCGAGAGCGGATTGAAAACTCTCCCAGAGACGTGAGGTAAATCGACCATCGCGGTCAGAGAAGATGTACCGATAGGGGCGTTGATGTTCGGCCTTAACTTTCAAGCAAGTTAGGCATTTCGAAACGTAGAGAGCGATATCCTTCTTCATTCCTGGCCACCAATACCTGGCACGAAGGTCCTGGTACATTTTGTCGGTACCGGGATGAATGGAATATTGTAATTTGTGGGCTTCAGTCAGAAAATCTCGTGGAGATTGTTGCGACTGGGTATCCAAATGCGATCGAGATAGTGAAAAATACCATTCGGTTTGTTCACTAGTTGGTTTTCAGTTCCAAGAATTCATTCTTCCTTCAAAGTGTGTTCGGTAAAACAGGCGTGTTGAGCGTCGCGAATGAGGGCTTCGAGGTCGTGTTGGGCTTGGACATTACGAACACTATGTAAATAGCTTCGTCGGCTAAGAGCATCGGCAACGACATTTGCTTTGCCTGGGCGGTAGCGTATCTCACAGTCGTAGTCGTTGAGAAGTTCGACCCATCTACGTTGGCGCATATTCAGCTCTTTCTGGTTCAAGATGTGTTGTAGGTTCTTATAGTCGGTGAAGACCGTACACTTGGTACCGTAAAGGTAGTGTCGCCAAATCTTTAATTCAAAAACAACTGCACCGAGTTCGAGATCATGGGTTGTGCAGTTCTTCTCGTGGACTTTGAGCTAACGATACGTGTACGCGATAACCTTGTCTCATTGCATAAGAACACAACCAAGACCTAGGTTAGAGGCATCGCAATAGACAACAAAGTCGTCGTTTCCATCGGGTAGCGCGAGTACGGGAGCGTTGCAAAGCATACGCTTGAGAGTTTGAAAGGCATCCTCTTGTTCGGTTCCCCAAATAAAAGTCTTGTCTTTATGCATAAGAGAGGTGAGAGGAATGACGATTTTTGAGAAATCAGCGATAAATTGACGGTGATAACCCGCCAATCCGAGAAAAGAACGAACTTTGGATGGGGTTTTCAGTGTAATCCAACTCTTAACTGCTTCAATCTTTGTGGGATCGACGTGAATACCTTGACTATTGACTATTGACGATCTGACCGAGGAATTGAACCTCCTCGAGCCAAAATTCACATTTAGAGAACTTGGCGTAGAGGCGATTCCGTTGGAGAAGTTCTAGTACCAAACGAAGATGTTGCACATGTTCTGCTTTTGACTTCGAATAGATAAGGATATCATCGATAAACACGATGACGAAGCGGTCGAGAAAGGGTTTACACATGCGATTCATCAAATCCATGAAGACCGCGGGTGCGTTGGTAAGACCAAAGGGCATGACCACGAATTCGTAATGGCCATAGCGGGTTCGAAATGAGGTTTTAGAGATATCTTCCTCCTGAATTCGCAGTTGATGATAACCAGAGCGTAGATCTATCTAGGAAAAACACGTAGCGACTTGCAATTGATCAAATAAATCGTCGATTCGAGGTAAGGAGTAACGATTCTTGATAGTAAGCTTATTGAGTTCCCTATAATCGATGCACATTCGGAACGATCCATCCTTCTTTTTCATGAAAAGGACAGGTGTCGTACATCACGAGACATAACTCCAACGACTGAGTCAGGCAGAGAGCCTTGACATGCGTTACGGAGCCCTAGATCAATCGGATAAGGTAACAAATACGTGATCGGGGGTTATAATACTTACAACTTGGCAGAGCTTCGCTTTTTAGGGGTATAATACCTGATTATAATTGCCCACTAGAGAATTGAGGGAGAAAAGAAATTTGAACGGTGAAGAAATGAGGCTGAGGCCTCCTTTTATAGGGCTGACGAGAGGCGGCTCGCGCCCCGCGACACCCACCCCTTCCTCCTTCGCGGCCCGCGAGAGCCGTAGGCTAGGCTATAGCCTTGTCGACTCAACCTAGTAGCCTCCACACGTACTTGGACACGTGGAGGACCAGGGTGTCGCCTGGTGTCACTACGTCGCGCCCCGCGACAGACCCAGAGGAGTGGGTCGCGGCCCGTGAGCGACTCCTATTTCTTGTTTTATTTGTTTTTTAATAATATAAAGGTATTTTAGGCTCGTTAACGAGTATTCGGGGTATAATAGGAACGTTTAGAGGTGTGTTAAGGATTTTAGGAGGGTTGTTATATCCTCCCCACCTTGATTTAAATCTCGTCCTCGAGATCCATTGGAACAGGTGTGGATATTTCCTTTGCATTCTGGTCCTCTCTTAGAATCCCATTTCACTTTGACCAGAACTAGTCTCTTGTGTTTGAGATTCTTGATCTTTCTATCTTCAATCTAAATGGGTTTCTCTATAAACTTAAGTTTCTCATTTACCTCTATGTCCTGAAGAGGTACTACTAATGATTCGTCTGCTAAGCACTTTTTGAGATTACAGTTGTGGTTTTACACAATGTTTTAAAAACCGGTTTTTAAATCAAACCGAATTAGGCTAAAAAATGGTTCAACCGGTTGAACCAGGTTGTACCGAGCGGTTCAACCGGCTTGACTAGCTAACTCTATAATTTCATAAATTACAACATCAACTCAAAAGTTAATTCAAAAATGCACGATTACATATTAAAAGATGATCCAAAAGTAAATCCATAATAAAAAATAATCCAAAAGGTAATAAAAAATCATTCAATTTTCCAACAAGCTCTTTTAAATGAAAGTGTACGATATGTTTAAGCCATTTGAATGTTGAATACATCAAGTTCACGATCGCATAAAAGATGAAATTCACTATTATCACCATCCTCATCAAGTAGAGGATAACTATTTTCGTTTCATAAAATATTAAATAAGAACTTTTAGTTACGAATAATCATAATATATAAAAATTATGTAAGATAAGTAATATATATAAGGGGACTAGGGGCGGTACCCATTTCTCCGTGATAGAACAAGTTCAACGCATGGAAGTCAACAAATTCCCACCGCCAACAACAAAGTTAACGAGTGATGGAGATGTTTCCGTGATTTTTTTCACGCGTGATGGGTTGTGAGTGATAAATGGATGTGAGGGGGTGTGAGGGTTTATTGTTGGGTGCTGTGAGTAATGACCATTGCCACTAAAAAAGGTTGTGAGTGATGGAATAATGGTTGATGACATGGAGGAATTTGTGGATGTTGTGAGTGATGGAATTTTTGCAAGTGATAACCACCCCCTCCCCCCTAATAAAAATAAGTAACAATCCAAACTAAATAACCCTGGGCCGGTACCGGTATTATGTTTCAAACCGGTATACCGGATTTTACCGCCGGTACAAACCTTATGCCGTTTCACTTATTTACCTGGGTGTTTCGTACGGATTTACATCTGGAAACGGTAATACCGGCATAACCGGCCAGTATTTACCGGTTTTTAAAACGTTGGTTTTACTTTTACATTTAAACGATTTGGTTGTGTGAATAGAACCCGTTAACTTTGGTTCCCTATCCATCACTAGTTAACCATATATATAGTCACCCTTAGTGACTTCCTACTAGGTTAATTAGATCAACTGTGTTTTATCAAACTTGAAACCTAGAGTAGATTACATTTTCTCATAATTGTTTACAATTAACCAATCAAACTCGTTTTCTTAATCATCGTTGCAATCAAAACAAAAGACAATGGTTTTAAAATAGTTAATCAATGAAACACATGAGCTTTGGCACTCTCTACTAATTCCCGTGGTTTGACACCTTACTTACCCTTACTAGTAAAGGTAACTAGGAACTAATTTTTAACTTTATTTTTGGTCGACCTTTGGAGACCGATTAAGATGGCGTCGTCATCGGGGAATTGGTATGCTTAGTCTTCAGTCTAGTTGCTTTCTTAAAAATTATTATAATCCAAAAAAAATTATTTTTATTTTTAGTTTTCCATATTTTATTTGTCCATCTTTACCTTAGGTATTCGAGTTTCTCTTTACAAATCCCTTTGTTGCTGGCAAATTGATCACACTATATACTGGGTAGATAATGATCCATATGATTATTGCGGGAACCCATATCATTGGTTAACACATTATCTAGTAGCCTGAAAGAGAATTGAAATAAATAAGGAACGGAAAAATTGTATCATATTTAGGAAACGGTATATGTGAGCAACAATGAAATGATGAAGATACACTTCATCCTGCTCGTACTATTCACCACAACCATTTGACTCCCAAGGCTATTACTAGAAAAATGACGGGCATCAAAGGAGTTTGTACAATCACGGGAATCTACAATATCAGAATTGTCAACAAGGATTTGAATCAGTGCAATTATCAAAGGGGTACATTTAACCAAGGTATGTATGATCAAGGTGGTTAACAAAATGGCAGTTTTCCGCAGAGTCAACAACAAGGTCCTTAGAGAAATTACAACATCAAGCACTTAGCCGGAACCCTAAACGTATCCAGCACCCTCTTTCTGACATACAGCCGAAAACACCCAGCCTCTCCGAACCCCTGATCGATTTTCGTTCCAACCGTTGAGCAATCTCCCGCTGCCGGCCATGGTGATCCTCGGTTTGGTCGGTTCCCAAACCCTATGCAATTTGAACCTTGATCACTTTATAACTCGAATTTACACGGAATCATACCTCGAATCGATGAGAAATCACCATCAAACATTTCAATTATAACCAACTCGCAAAACCCCCAAATCCACATAATGGTAAAACATAGAAATTGTGACTAAATCAACAATATGATCATAACATGATGATATGCGAGTTGGAATTGTGGGAACTCACCTTAAATCGTCAAATCGCCATAGCACAAGAGGCCATATTTCTCCCTCTCTTATACGCTTTAGTCCCCCATCCCCCCTCCCCAAAAAAAAAACAACTAAGCAGGCCTTGAATACTTAACAACATTATGTGCATGGGTTTGGGTTTCCAATTACCTTATAGTTGGGAATTTGAATTTGATATTGTGTGGCATTGTAATTGCTAGATGATGTGTACAAAATGCAACATAAATTACATCAATAAAGGCATAAAACCGACCTTTTTTTAGTACTAATGTTGGAAAAAGCGCGTTTCTTTCTTCCTTTTGAATTTACAGGACCAAATGAGCTTAAAAGAGCAAAAGGAACAAATAAGCAGCCAAAACCAACATAAAATACAAGAAGAAGGAATAACGTGACATGCCCGACCCCACGGCAGCATCCCCAAAGCAAAAACAAGAAGACAGAAACTTACCACGGGGCCGTGCCCAGCCAGGCATGGGGCGTAGTCAGCCCTGACACAAGAAGACAAAGCCTGCAGAAGCTTCTACGCCCACCACGGGGTCATGCCCAGCTCGCCATGGGGCGTGGTCAACTCTAAGATTTGCAGAATCTTGATAGTACAGCAAAGAGTTGACCACGGGGCCATGTCCAGAAGCCACGGGGTCGTGTCCAGAAGCCACGGGGTCGTGTGGGGCCCTCTACTGACAAATGCAATTAATGAAGGAAGAGAAGAAGATGGCCACGGGCCGTGTTTACTGGACACGGGGCCGTGGCCGGGGCTCTGTTCTGGCTATAAGTAGGGGTGCTTGGTTCACTTCAAAGGCATCCCTTGGCAAACCACTTCTCTCCCACCTTGCCACCACTCCACCACCACTACAACACCAACACCCACCACCATCATCCATCTTTCATCTTTAGAGTGTGTAGTAGTCTCGGGATCCAATATTGATCGTAAGAGTTCTTGTCAATCAAAGGCCATGTTTGCCTAATCTCTTACATCACTTGGTGAAGACAAGTCTTTAATGTATTACTTTTGATTTTTAATCTTTCGGCACTTTTTAATTGGGTATGTATTAATGACTTTAATAACTAGTTTCTTATGTTGAAAGTGAATTTTCTTTACCATTTCTTAATGATGTCATTGATTTGCTCATTCGTGTCTTTACGGTCTATATAGAGCGCGTTAACTACCTGGAAGGGGGTTAGGAGGGTGGTTTGGTAAAGTTCTTGTCTCGTTCAGTGTGTAGATCCTGCGAGGACTTGGTTCAAGCTTACTAGGACCTCCTTCAATGCCCCAAATGTATTGGATGGCGAGGGTGCGAATAGCTTGAACCCCTCATATGTAAACTACTATTAAAACTTTAAACCGGCTTCTTGGGATTGTATCCTTGCTGACTCAACCCACTTAGCCGAGGGTAACGTCACCTTCAAAAGAGGGGCCTACCACTTTTTGCATTAATAACTTACTTAATTATCTTTCAATATTCCGACCCTTTGTGATTGTATCCCTGCTGACTCAAACCACTGCGTTGAGGGTAACGTCACCTTCAAAAGAGGGGCCTACTACTATAACTAAGATAATCTCTTAAAAAGTCCGAAAGTGCGAAAATCATCAAAGGGTACATTAAAGATGAGTTGGATCCAAGTGATTCTATCCTGTCTATAGTTTTTCATTTTTATTTATCTTTTACTTTTTAGATTTATTTTCATGTTTAAAAACTCTTTTCAAAAATTTAGATCGATTAGACGTTGACGATAAACCGGTACTAAAAGCTCTTGTGTCCTTGGACGAACTCGGTATCTTACCAACACTATACTACGCTCGCGATGGGTGCACTCGCCCAAGTGTGTGTTTAGTGTTAGTATAAAATCGTGTTTTATAAATTTAAAACTTGACTGATGCGTAAAACGGGCATAACATATTAATAAAATCATAGCACGCTATACGCACACCAAGTTTTTGGGGCTGTTGCCAGGGACACAAGGATTTTAAGTAAGTTTAAAATCAACGGCCAAATTATTTTAGCATTTTTTCTTTTTTTTAGGATTTTTCTAATTTTTCAAAATCTGCAGAACTCAGCACGGGTCGTGCTCAGTCAGACACGGGGTCGTGCCCATCAACTTTACTAGCATTTTTTATTTTCTGATTTACAGTAGCTGACCACGGGGCCGTGCCACTCGAACACGAGGCCGTGTCCATTACCCAGTTACTGAAAACAGAACCGTAAGATCCCGACGATTGAAAAAAAAACCTGCCAAAAGCATGAATGATATTGATTATTTTTACTTTCGCCACTCTTACAGTGAGTGGTGTCAACTATGTGGTGGATTTCATCGAGATTTAGAATGTTACATTCTAAAATTTGATCCCCATTACCTAGTAGACCCATCGTTTTCCTGTAATGATCACCTTAAGATGGGCGAAAGTAAAAACGATCATTATTATCCAACCGAATGTCCTCAACCCTCTCTTCTAACCGACATAACCTCCGATGAATTATGTCAAATAGAAGAAAGAATTCTCCAAAACTTAAAAGAAATAGAAGTTATGATGAAAATGAGGTATTCATCACAAGACAACAATCAAGGAGAAATGTTGGGGCCACATTGGGAATCTATCAACATCTACGACACCAAAAGTACCTTAACCTCTTATGAAAGCATGAGCGATAGTCATTCGTGTGTCGATTGTGCCGTGAAGGACTCTCCATCGGCCCCCACCGATGCGCTCATAGACCTGAGCGATTCGACATATACCTTCTTTAACAAGAGCCCGGATAAGGGGAATAAAGGTTGGTTCTGCCCACCGGTAAGTATTTTAGGTTTTACCCTTTTCGATAACCTCTTGCGTTCTTGCATAAATCAAGAGCAATTATGGTACCTTAGGCACTTCGGTCTAGTTCCCTCCAGCAAGGAACCGCCCGATCCGAATAAAAACCTTAAAAATAATATAGTCGTCACTTCATAAAAACTCCAGCCATGGGGCCGTGTTCAGGCCACCATGCCCCGTGCTCATAATACGGACAAAATTGTCTGACCCATCTCTGAGTGTGCCGTCACTTTCTATAAAGTCAACATTGGGGCAGCATGTTTGGGCCCATTTTAAAGACAAAGATCCTGCCCTGATTTGCACACATACCCAAAAAGGTAGGTTCTTAAAAAGGTTTCACTCAAACCATCTTGTCTTTGCCACTTTTATCACTTTCCTTCTTCTCCAAAGCTCTCACACCTACATTAAAGCTTGAAGCTTCATAACTTCAAGCTTTATCTAAGTAATTGCAAGGTTTTTAACCAAGAAGTCTTAATAAACATAAGCTTTACAACATTGTTTTGTGTTATTTATGTTCAGAAATGTTTTTAAACATAGAAAAATAATTTAAAACAATGAGTTTCTGGGTTCAAAAATCTTGCAGAGGTGTGACCACGGGGCCATGCCTAGCAGGCACGGGGCCGTGGCCAAGGGTTCCATCTTCATCTTTTTAAAATTTTCGTCTTGTTTTCTTAGTATGTCGAGCCAAAACAGTGGAACATCATCAACCAACTCAAGAAACAGTCGAAGGGGGAGAAGACCGTTAATCGAAGCTACCCTTGTCCGCTATGTGTATGCATTAAGGGAAGCGATCGACGAAATGCCATTGGTGGAGGAGATCCTCATTGACCGTATCAACTACTTGACGGTGGGACTAGAGAATACTAGAATAGCTTCCAAGAAATCAACCTTTTGCACCAAAGGATGAACATTCTTGCTATGCCACCCATGGAACCGATCTTCCCACAAGAGGATTGGAACCTTGCGCAAGAAGTTGTTAACCCAACCAGATGGGATGACCTTCCTTCGGAACCTCCTCTAGACGCATTACATGAGGTTCCGATGGTTGCCGCAACTCCCCCGTATGAAAATACGGAAGATGAGCCCTTCCTCTTCCTCCCTAGGGAGATTGAGGAGATGCTCAATGACTTTTGAGGGGTACACCCTCCGGGTTGAAGTTCTAAGAGCCCTTAGTCACCGGTAAATTATTTTCGGGTTTTTGTTATTCTTAATATGTAAACATCTAGGGTAGAACTTCATTATGGTTTAAAATTTCTTGCATATTAGGACCTATCTAATTCTAAAACTTTTGTATTTTTTTTATTTTTAGGACAGTTTGTACTTCGCACTCTAATATATGATGGTTTAAGTTATTGTGTGGTGTTTGGATCGTAAATAATGGCTTAACAAACGAGAAAAGATGAAAATTGCTAAAGGGATGTTAAAACTGCACGTCTGCACCCCATGCACGAAAACAGTGCCTCCCGACAACTTTTTCAGCCTTCCAGCATGTGCAGCACGGGGCCATGCCCAAATCAACACGCCCCATGCCCAGATTCTGCAGAAAACAGCAACTGGTCAGGTAACTGAGCACAGGCCGTGCCAATGGACACGCCCCGTGGTCAACATTCTGTTCAATTTTGATAGTGACACTTTGAGCACGGGGCCGTGCCCGGATCACACGGGGTCTTGGCCAGGTGCCCAGTAACACAAAAAAACTTGTTTTTAACACGCTTTTACACATTCGAATCAACCTAAAAACTTATTTTGGGGTACATTAAGGACAATGTGTAATTTAAGTGTGTGTGGTGGGGGGGGAGCTAAAACCTTGAATCTTGTAAGTCCTAAAAACAAGCCTTACACAAAACTCTATTGGAACCGCTAATCACCCCAAATCTTTTCAAAATTTTTCATTTTTTTACTTGTCTTGGTTTAATTTGGGAATCATAAGTTCTAAAAAGGTTATGTTTTTACAAATTTTCAACCGATGGCATCGTGATAAAAAGAACCGAGTAAGAAAATTATAAAAAGGCATGACAAATCTTTTTAAAATTTGATTATATATACATGTTCACACTATAAACCCATTCCCACAATAAGTGAGTTTTAAGCCTTTATTGAGCGTACATGCATACATCTTTAAAACTAAATGCTCATTTTCGTTTCTTGTGTGAATAGCCGTTTGGTTCTTATGACTCTAGAACTTGCCAAGACGATACATTCCTGGTCCATACAAACTTGAACCCAAGTAAGTAAATGATGGAGGCATTAGGACTAACATTTTTCTTTTAAAACCATTGTTTTTCTTCTTTTTTCTCCCCTACCAAAAATCCCCCTAGTTAACCCCTTTGAGCCTAAACCTTTTCATTTCAAAAACCCGCAAAACAAACACCCACTACCCACCAAAACCTTTTTCCTTTTAAACCCATTTGTTTTAGTAAAATGCTCGGTTATCATGTGACATGACAAAAAAAATAGAGACTTTTGCAATAACCAAACAAGTCCCTCAAAAATCTTGTTTGAACATGCTTAGTTTGAATAAATGTCACAAAAACAAAAAGTTTTACGACAACCGACGCTTTTTACGCTTTTCGTCATTTTACTAACTACTAACCCGAAAACCACCTACCTTTAGCCCAAGCCTAACCCTTTCTAAAGTCCTCTTGATATTTACGAAGGTTTATAGTTAAAAAGGAGGAGGTTTGATCGCTTGGCAAGCATATGGTAGAAGTAAGTCCCATGCCGGTATCGAGTGTTTCACAAAAATACACCTTCAGCCGAGTGTTGAGTGATCTCCCGTGAGGTATGTGAACTTGTATATAAATAGAATTTTAAGAGGCATGTTATGCCCAAATAAATAATTTTTCTTAACAAGTGTTATAAATAAATCATGACGGATACGATTGTAAATAAAATAAAAACAAAATTTAATAAAGATCTTGAATTCCCAACACTCAAGATAAGCCATAAACTTCTTCTCTACCTATTCCATTTGGGTGTGTAAGCCACATTTAAAGAGTTTTTCTTAAGGACAAGCAAAGATTCAAGTGTGGGGGTATTTGATGTGTACAAAATGCAACATATAAATTACATCAATAAACGCATAAAACCGACCCTTTTTAGTACTAGTGTTGGAAAAACGTGTTTCTTCCTTTTGAATTTACAGGACCAAATGAGCTTAAAAGAATAAAAGGAACAAATAAGCAGCCAAAACCAACATAAAATACAAGAAGAAGGAATAACGTGACATGCCCGACCCCTCGGCAGTATCCCCAAAGCAAAAACAAGAAGACAGAAACTGACCACAGGGTCGTGCCTAGCCAGGCATAGGGTGTGGTCAGCCCTGACACAAGAAGACAAAGCCTGCAGAAGCTTCTACGCCCACCACGGGGTCATGCCCAGCTCACCATGGGGCGTGGTCAACTCTAAGATTTGCAGAATCTTGATAGTACAGCAAAGAGTTGACCACGGGGCCGTGTCCAAAAGCCAGGGGGTCGTGTGGGGCTCTCTACTTACAGATGCAATTAATGAAGGAAGAGAAGAAGATGGCCACGGGCTATGTTCACTGGACATGGGGCCGTGGCCGGGGCTCTGTTCTGGCTATAAATAGGGGTGCGTGGTTCACTTCAAAGGCATCCCTTAGCAAACCACTTCTCTCCCACTTTGCCACCACTCCACCACCACTAAAACACTAACACCTACCATCATCATCCATCTTTCATCTTTAGAGTGTGTAGTAGTCTCGGGATCCAAGATTAATCGTAAGAGTTCTTGTCAATCAAATGCCATGTTTGGCTAATCTCTTACATCACTTGGTGAAGATAAGTCTTTAATGTATTGCTTTTGATTTTTAATCTTTCGACACTTTTTAATTGGGTATGTATTAATGACTTTAATAACTAGTTTCTTATGTTGAAAGTGAATTTTCTTTACCATTTCTTCATGATGTCATTGATTTGCTCATTCGTGTCTTTACGGTCTATATAGAGCGCGTTAACTACCTGGAAGGGGGTTAGGAGGGTGGTTTGGTAAAGTTCTTGTCTCGTTCAGTGTGATCCTACGAGGACTTGGTTCAAGCATACTAGGACCTCCTTCAATGCCCCAAAGGTATTGGATGGAGGGGGTGCGAATAGCTTGAACCCCTCATATGTAAACTATTATTAAAACTTTAAACCGGCTTCTTAGGATTGTATCCTTGCTGACTCAACCCACTTAGCCGAGGGTAACGTCACCTTCAAAAGAGGGGCTTACCACTTTTTGCATTAATAACTTACTTAATTATCTTTCAATATTCCGACCCTTTGTGATTGTATCCCTGCTGACTCAAACCACTGGGTTGAGGGTAACGTCACCTTCAAAAGAGGGGCCTACTACTATAATTAAGATAATCTCTTAAGAAGTCCGAAAGTGCGAAAATCATCAAAGGGTACGTTAAATATGAGTTGGATCCAAGTGATTCTATCTTGTCTATTTGTTTTTCATTTTTATTTATCTTTTACTTTTTAGATTTATTTTCATGTTTAAAAACTCTTTTAAAAAATTTAGATCGAATAGACGTTGACGATAAACCGGTACTAAAAGCTCTTGTGTCCTTGGACGACCTCGGTATCTTACCAACATTATACTACGCCCGCGATGGGTGCACTTGCCCAAGTGCGTGTTTAGTGTTAGTCATGGTTGCAAAAGTCGCTAGGCGCTCCCTAGTCGGTAGACTGGGGAGTTGAGAGTACTCGGTCTAGGCGGAGAGTACTCGGGGAGTACTCGGACATGTAAAATTACAAAGAAATTACTTTTTGGAGATTAAATATATGTTAAATAACAAAATTTACTAATATTTATAACAAAATACGTGAAAATGATATGCATTCTTTAATATAATAGGCATAGAAATTATGTTTTATTATTATTTAAGTCAAACTAGGCCCGAGTTGACCTACCAGATCCATTCTGGCCGAGTTTGACGGCGTTTGACCGACTCCGAGTAATTAGGCGGAGTCGAAGAAAGTCGCCTCGGCAGCCTACCTTGTAGCGACTACTCGGGGAGTACTCGGCCTTGGAAACCTTGTTTTACAACCATGGTGTTAGTATAATATCGTGTTTTATAAATTTAAAACTTGACTGATGCGTAAAACGGGCTTAAAATATTAATAAAACCATATCACGCTATACGCACACCACTAGAGTATAATTGATTGTGTAGAAATATATATTTTTATTATTGATGCATCGAAATGTTACCACTGAACTACTACACTGTAAGAGGATCACTAAACCATCGAATGTGATACATGAACTGCTGAATGTGAACTATCTAAGGTGAACCATTGAACGTGAACTACTAAATATTGAATTATTTATATATTTTTAGATATTGTATAATGTCATGTTGTTTTTCGCGCACCGAGTATAACTTGGTTTATTCGGCTATGCATTTTCCTTTGATGTGCGCTAGGTTACAGAACGATCCAGGAATACTTAGAAGGAGCTTAAGGGAATATAGGTACAAAGATTCTCATAAACAGAAAAATAAAGGATGTATTGTAATAAATGTAATATTATGATGTTTTTGTCATTCATGGATTGATGTATTGACTTTTGATTACTCTATATGTGACACGCTAGCCCAGTAGGGGCGTGGTGTTACATTGTCTATGTGGAAGAATATAATTGTGTTTATGAGAGATGCATATTCATTTTGACTACAATTTTGTTGCGACATATAACTCTACCACGTGTGCTTTTTTCTTCTAGCACTAAATTGGTGGTTGATTATGGTGTTTTGGTTCATGTAATGGGTGACCGTATTATACTTTTTAAACTTTAATACTCGTGCATATACTTTTAAACTTTAATACTCGTGCAGATCCATCCCATGTCATAATTGTTGATGGGCATACACCACCAGGTACATGTTCCGTCACTATTATATCATTTATTCGATAATGATCGTGTTAGTCTAGTAAACACCATCTTCCATTCGAACATTAAAAGTATATCCTTAATTTTTATTTATTATATTTAGATATGATCAGGATTGTCTACCGAACACCATCGTATTTATTAGAGTCACAGAGTCAATAAACGAGCTAAAGTCTCTTTTCAGTTGGTTCATCTATATGTTTTATTTTACATGATAAACTATCACCAACTTCTTGTTTGTTTGTTGTTGTGCTGCTATATATTTGGTCTCTGTTCATAAACTGTGTATGGAGCTTTGAATCACTTTAGATGGCGTAATGTTATAACTAGGGAGATGAAGCCTTTTTCATAATAAATTCATAATGGTACTTGGACATTAGTTGATTTGCATGTCCATTAGAAAGACAATCAGTTGCAAATGAGTATGTATGTGAAAATAAATCCATATGGTTCACTTGCTCGATATAAAGATCAGTTAGTGGCCAAAGTCCAGTTGGGGTCTTTATAAACTTGGTGTAAAGAATGTTTTATACACAATGATAAACACGAAGAAGTATTTATGGAACAATCACCTTGGTTTGTTGCTTATGGGAGCTTGCAAACATGTTTAAGCTAAAGAAGTTATTGTATGACCTAAAGCAATATCGTCGTGCTTGTCTCATAAGTTTCAATTATGTATCTATAAAATTTGGACCAAGGGGAGTGTTACATTACATAACCCACTATGTAGCCTAATTGGTCTTAGGGTTTCACTTAGATGAGGTTTTGAAAATATATACCGAGTCAAAAAAGTAAATATAAAATAAATATATACAAAGCTTGTTTTATGCTATTATTTTATCTCTTATTGGAGTGTATGAATATGTTAATACACTTAGAACACCACTCAGTTAAAATTTGACCGAATTAAGTAAACATGCTATAACTTTTAAGAGGGCGTTTAGTTTTGAAAGAAATCAAAATGTTTTATAGAAATAGGAATCAGTTTCATCCTAAATTGTAAATGTGTTTTGTTAGTAAATTAAAAAAATAACTAAAATATAAATTTACCTATAATAAACCCAGTCTTTTCAACACCCTAACCCTCTTTCTTCAACATGTCGACAACATCATCGCTAAACAACCCCACAACCCATCTCACACCCCAACCGATGGCAGAAATATCAGAGTGAGACGAAAACGAGATTGCAAGAGACTTTATAACGACTAATTGTGACTGTATTTAGATAATTCGAATTCATTGATAAAAATGGAAATACATTGTTTGAAATGGAAAGTACAACAAGTCTGACAAGTAACGTAACAGCATGAAACAAAATACGTAAATTTCAAGTCTATGTGTGTTTCTAATCCACCCTAAGTACGTTTCTTCAATCACCATCAACTATTTCCTGCAACATGTATTTAAATTAAAAAACAACAAAAGTTGGCGAGTATACAAGTTTGATTACATAACATAATTGTGAAATAAAGTTGTCTCATACCAACATGGTATTTTGCGTACATCGTTCGTTATCGTACTAGCATGTGTTAATTATAAATCAAACTAAAGTGTACCGTAATCGTGCATACCATTTTTGCTGAAACGACAAGGTTGTAAAATAGTTTACTTAACAACACCATAATAATCCGGGCAGTGCGTTAATCCTATAGCCCTATAATTGTTAAGGCAGGCTTGCAAATTTAATGAGCATATAGAACACAAGTATAACATAGCATGCGATAACAAGAATAGTACAAGTATCAGGTTAATAACGAATAAATATGTTCGTAAACAAGTTTAATCGTGATTCTTGATTTGTATAAGAGTACATGTTGCACCCAAAGTGTATAAAACGGAAAATGGGACCGAGTATACTCATAGTTTGCGTAGAAATCCCGCGCACACGAGTTGAAGCGTTTGAGAGTTGAGAATACCGAAGTTACCCTACATTAAGGAAACAAAGTTGTATGAGTATATGGGATTCATAGGGAGGTTGGGTTCAGAATTAATACGAAAAAGTATATGTGTAATGAAAATTATATCTTGTTTAAATGCTCGTTTGGACACTAAGTTTTCATTGTGTTTTCATGGGTCCTAACTTGCCCATTAGAATCACAAACGAGGAGTCTAGAATGAAGATAGTATAACCTAATTTCATGACACCTAACCATAATCCGGTTAGTATCAAGAATTCGGTTAAATATATAGTATGTATATTATATCAAATAGTCCATCATGTATTATCATGTATTGTCATTTAAGTCAAGCATGGATGCAGGATTAACCTCATTGTATGATTCACTAAAGTACAAAGTCACCAACTTAGTTGATGACCCTGTTGGTCATGAATGAAATGAAAATACAACTATCTAGTCTTGCTAAGTAGCCAAGTAAGAATAACCCAGGCGTGTCATACCCAACATGGCAAATGTTGGAGGCGAGGCGGGGTTAAGTTACTTTGATTATTAAAAGCTACTTAGATGAACACAAATAAATAAACAAGTGAGGTAGTGAAACAAGTTTGGAGAGCCCAAGCTTCCATGGTTCACAAATTTAGACAAATACAAGACTCTGATGAACAATGGTGAGCTTGGATGGCCACACACTTGAAGGTTGCTTGGAACCTTATAAAAATAGAAAGCTTAGAGGGTGTTTCCACCTCTAAACTCATGAAAATCCACCATACACAAGCTCCTTAGTTATAGGTTTGACTAGAAACAAGATAGGTGTAAGAATGTATAGGTTTAAACAAGTTTTATAAAGATTTAAGTAAAAGTTCTTCCAAAACAAAAAGTTTGGATGTCAAAATGGTGATGTTCCACTTCAGTTTACCATTGTAAACTTGTGGAAACACTCCTAGAGGTGTTCCAAACTTTCAAGAAGAAGAAGAAGAAGAAGTGAAGAAAGCTGAGGAAAAGTAAGGTAGATGCTTACTTTTGCATTTAGAAAATGAGGTGACGGAGACTTGGTTTTATAATTATGAAGTAGGGTTTGGTGTTTAATGAGGATTGAAGATGGTTGGGGAAGGAGGATGTGAGGAGAAGATGACCAATTTGCATAATGGAAACAAACATCTGTGGATTAAGGGGCTTGGCGTCGCGCGAAGCTAATAAGGGGGAGGCTTCGCGTGACTTTGCTCTATGTTTCACCAATTCAGTTTGGTTTATTACAATTTAGCCTCCGAACTTCCATTTCTTCGTTAATTTATGCCCAAAGTTCATGTTTTGGCTTGTTTTAGGATATGAAACGTGTTTGTAAGTGTCGCAACCCCCGACCCCTACCCCGGGAGCGGGAGCCGCGAACAAGCAGCCGGGTGGTATCGGTGTTTATTAATTTGGCAGCGGAAATGAGACATCAGGATCGTAGTTAGGAAATAAATTTCAGAGTTTCAAAACACCAAACTTTTATATTAAACAAAATGGGATAAAACCTATGTTTCAGTCACAATACATTTATAGGGATAAACCCTAATTATTGAAAACATAATCTCCTTTTATTTAGGTAACTTTTATAGCCACTTTCTTTAAGCCTTCAGTGCTCCATAGCTGGCTTCTAATAGCTTTCACATCAAGTTACCTGAAACGTGTTTTAAAAAGATTTTATCAGTAAGAAATACTGGCGAGTGCATCCCAGTTTAATCAAAATAAGCTTTTATAACTTTACAGTATTGAGAGCGATTACAATGTTTATATCTACCCAATTACTGATTCAGTATTTGTTATGTTGGTAGTTCCATGACTGTGGTCATATTACTATTGGCTAACCCTTTGTCCAATAGTAACGCTTAACTAGTAGTGTATACAAAACCCCACATACCGACAGCAATTGCTGAATACAAAGACTCAATCACTGTAAGTATACTTGAAAATATTTGAGAGTTTGTAACACAGTTTGGTAGAAAAAGAGAATGACTCACAAACGGTGAGAAAAAGTAGAATGTACTCACATTGTAGACTTAAGTATTTCTATAGTTTCCTGGTAATATTTCTTGATTAATTTCTATTAAAACATACAATGGACACGTGTTAATAAGATAACCCAAATCACATTAGCCATGCAACACGAGACGGAACCCCCAACAAACTTAGTCAGGCAGAGACTTGACATGCGTTACGGGCCCTAGATCAATCGGGTAGGGTAATGAATTAGTGATCGAGGTTAAAAAATACTTTCAACCAGGCATAGCTTCGTGTTTTAGGGGTATAATACCGAGCTACTATTTTGCTATAATAGAGACTGGGAGAAAGAAGAAATGAACGAGGATTGAAGGTTGAACTGAAGCTCCTTTTATAGGTGAATTCGGCACTAGCTCGCGCCCCGCGACTCCCCCCCTTCTTTCGCGGCCTGCGATAGCATCCTAGCTACGGCTAGGGTTGCTGAATTGCAACGTAAACTCGCCACATACAGGGACACGTGGCGTCATGGGTATCCGGCAAGCAAAGGGGTCTCGCGCCCGGCGAGGCACACAGCCAAGCTAGTCGCGGCCCGCGAGCGCCCTAAAAACCTCATTTTATTTGATTTTTTTATAAAAACCAAGGTTATACGGGTCTAGTTTAGCGTATACGGGGTATATTTTAGGGCGTTTTATGAGGGTTGTTATAGTAGGTGTCGTGTAAGTATCGTGCAACGTATAAATGATAATTCAAGTATATAATAAGTCTCGGTTTGCATGTAAATGTGCATCCAATGTTTGTTTGCGTATAACACAAGTATAACATCTATATCTATATCTCTAATAAAGCAAACCATTGGGGGACACATGTCACCCATGGTTTCACCTCAAATGGTTTCTCTCTCTATTGGAATATGGACACGTGTACACAACAGGGATTTAGAGATTGTTGAACACACTTTACACACGTTCTATTCTGTTACTCCCAAAACCTAATTACAAAATCAGGAGCACCCTCCAATCTCTTCTGCGTCGCTCATCTAGGGTTTCTTCCAGAAATCACATTGTCTCATCCAATCCATATTCCGATCGACAGATTTAAGGTACGATTGATCTCAAATTTGACATTGTTTAACCGATTCGCACCCTCCAATCTCTTCTGCGTCGCTCATCTAGGGTTTCTTCCAGAAATCGTAGTAGGTACTATTATTTTGTTTTGGTTTTGATTTTTTATTAATTTTGATTATCAATTTGGTGAATCAGAAGGAAGTGGTTGCCGTTTTTAGGTAGAAGAAAGTGAAAATGAGTTCTTCAGAGACCAAATCAAAGCCTTGTTATGGTAGTATGGATTTAGGTAATGGTTTTTTAAGAAGCATACTTGATTAATGGCTTCCTCCTAATCGAAGACTGAAAACCCTAAATCGTTCTTGATTTCTCTATTTGAAAACTCAAAACCCTAGATTGAATCATCGCCTTTTTGTGTGTTTTTTAATCTGAAATTTGAATTGTAATAAGGATGATCAGCAGGAAAATGGAGGAGTGAAATGAAAAGATTAAAAGGGGTTTGATGAAGCTTCCTCCTAATCGAAGATGCATCAACTACAACAGCTTGGTATGAGTTCCTCCTATGGAGATAATTGTAAGTTCATAACGCAGATCTAAAGATTATCTCAGCTTAAGAAAAAGAAATAATTCCATTATATTTTTTTTATTTAGTACTACTCAGTTCAGTTGATCGTTTTATCTGGACAGGGATCACTTGTGTCTGAGGGCGGTTTGGGCCCCATTTCATGGTTGGTCTTGTCGATGCGAGCAAAATTTTCTATTGGTTATGCCTTGTAGATCAGAAAAATGTTATTTTCATACATCTTTTCTGCAAATTTTGAGTTTTTTGTTCACATTTTTATATATCAGCTTAGTTAGTACTTTAAAGACTGAACTACTGTCAACTGACTTTTCATGGAAATATATTAATTTCTTTAAAAAACAAAAAACAAGTATTTATGGGTCGGGTTTTGCGGGTGGATATGATAGATTGGGAAATGAACTCTTTTTATGTTTTTGTTTCCCTCTGTCATCATCGTGATATGTATATACATAGAGGTAATTGTTCCAACCCATTTACTTATTAGTTAGTCGATTGGGGTTTTGTTTTATTTAGAACGGGTCAAATGGGAGAAGCAAAAGCGAATGGGTTCTGAATCGTCTTTTTGTAGATCTCCAAATTCACTTTGTTCAAAGTTATTGATTAGTCATAATAATATAGTCTTTAAGTAATATCCAACGGGTCTAAACCAGCGGGTCTGATCTGTTCTTATCACCATCGCCGACTTCCAGTTGATATTTTAGTTTATCTATACGAGATCATATAAAAAATGCTGACCCCAATCTGAACTGCTATGGCCATCTCTTGAATCAGCGGTCCCGCCCGCCTACTGCCACCACAGCCGTCCCGACTTGGACTGCCGACCGGGTATCCGTGTGGGATAAAACCTAATTCTACAATTGATGATTATATCGATAAAAATAGCAATCAAAATAATGTATTGTTTCAAAGTACATAATTTATAGCCATTTTAATTTCCAAGCAAAAGATATACATATACTAAAAGACCAATGACTTTTTAGTTTTTACTTCACAACTTAAAATGGCAATTTTACTTGGATGAGCAATCAACTTCAAATGGCAATTTTATATGTATGGGCAACTTTGCAAGCTTAAAAGTTATACTAAAAGATTTTTAACACACCTCTGGGACTTGGTATTATGGATAGGGTGACACCTGTGTGGGACCTGATATTATGGATAGGGTCACACCAGTGCGTTCAATGGTTATAGTGAGCAGTTCTTTTCTGATTTTTTGACAATTAGTATGAACAACTTACGATTTTAAATATTTTTTTGTGGTCATTTGTCACTCATGCGATTGAATCCTTTCGTGGGGTGTTCTTATAGAACGGTGACAAATCGGAGCCGAGTTGATGTAAAATCCAAAATTGTATGTCAGTATATGTATTTTCAATCATTAAAGTTCGTTACACTTTTATTAATTTTATCGTTTTTGTTGTTCAGTCCGTGTCTTTTTACATAGTATTAAATTTGAATAAAAATAATAAGTTTTTGGTTGAAACCGCATGTAACGCAGGCATTAGCCTAGTGTATAAGTATAAAGTGAATTTCCATTATGATCGAGATTACAAGATTGGAAATAAAATACGAGTATGTTACGAACACAAGTTTCTAAAAATAGAAACATGATTACATTTTTCTAAATAAGGAAAGTACAAAAATATGGAGCGTTACAACCCACTTCACTTCATATTTTAGCTTTAAACCCATCTGATTTTTGGCTCTTTGATTTCTCGTAAAGGGTTCTTCCATCACTCATTGTTCAATTTATGGTCGAGTGTTATTCGATCGATTGTTATTTTAGTTCTTTGATTGGTTTTCAATTGGCTTCAAGTTTCGGTCAACACGGCCCAGTCATGTTCAACAATTTTTTTAAAATTACGATATGTAATCTTTTATTTTTGTTTAAAAATTAATTGTAATAATTTTAATTAATATATCTACACTATATTATAATGCATGAGGGAGAGACATTTTAAGATACCCAAAAATTATGAATTTTTTCTCTCTTAATTTATAAATACATCTATAAAATGAGGGTAAATTGGTCTAAACAATAATTATATTTTAGTCCCCCATCTTATAACACCTAACCCATGAGTTTTAACATAATTATAGATAATTAGTTACACTTTCCCCTCCACAACAAATGTATAATTCTTTTACGTATTCTTGTCATATCTTATAAACTATAGTGTTTAAAAAATCCAAAAGTACCGTGACGACTTACTCATTTTTGTCGACGTTTCAAAAGTTGTCTTGGTTAGTATTAACGCGTGGATTAGAAGGTATAAGTAGATGATGCCATGTGATTAAAGCTCAACATACTTAGTCATTATCCCAGAATGTTTAACAGCTACAGAATGTCAAGTGACTAAATATCGTTAATTTAATCCTCTCGTCTGGATTACATTATAATCTCTCATCTTTAACAAAATAAGATATGATTAGTTAGTAGTTACACTTTATCCCTTGGTAAAAAACTAACCCCCCCTGATTTTTAAAACAGTCATAACTTTTTGGTACGTTAATATACTTTTTTTTTTAAATTGCATCATATAAACAAGTATAGTATTCTATTTAATTTGAGCATAGTATTACTATAGTTTTTTAATTAAAAATTGATATGTTACATGATTAACATTGTATAAGGATGAATAATAACTGAATCGTTAATCGAGATCGAAATCAACTAAAAATTGATTTACTGAAACCCGAATTAACTAAAAACGGTTATTGATTCTTTTGTACCATCATTTAACCAAAATTAATTGAACAAAACCATTCATATTCCATATATTCATAGCTTTTATACCTTCGGTTCATGTATTTCATATTTATACCTCCATTTCATGTATGTATCTCCATTTCATGTACATATACATCCATTTCATGTATTTATACCTAAATTTCATATATTTCTAATAAAAAATTTTAACCCAAGTTTGGTTTTGTCTATTAACAGAATTAAATGAATCAAACAAAAAACCGTAAATTTAACTGAATAAACCAAACCAATTAACTGAAAACGGATTGGTTAATAAAATAGATTAATCGATGAACTCGATTCCGGTTGAGGATAATAATCCAACTAACTGAATAATGCACACCGTCAAAATGTTTGTGTTTCCTGCCACATCGCATGGTATTATTCGTTATTAACCAAAACTGGTTATCAGTGAGCAATAACTAAATCGTTAACCTAAACCAACCCAAAAACAGACGAAACCGAACTAAAATCAACCAAAAACCGAATTAACAAAAAATCGCTTATCAATTTTTTTACTCTCGTTTAACCAAATTAGCTTAACCGAAATGAATCATTCATATTTTCATATATTCCTAGCTTTTATACGTTCGGTTCATATATTTCATATTTTATATTTCCATTTCATATATTTATACTTTCATTTCATGTATTTATATCTCGATCTGATATACTTCTAAGCAAAAGTTTTTGTTGGTGCATACGTCTGTCGACTTCGTCTTGTATCGAGTCTTGTATTAGATTAGACAGATCAGGGCACGAAATACGAGAATTGTATGTTTTAGGCATTTCGCACGAAATGAAGTAGAAGCCATTTCGCACGAAATGACTTGGTCATTTCGTAAGAAATGAGCTAGTCATTTCGCTTGAGTGTTTTCGTACGAAATCACTATTTCGTGTGAATGGTTTCGTGCGAAATCAGCTTGCCTAGAAATACCTGTCGTGCCAATTCATTTGTAACGATTCTGATTCCGGTAGCGAAGCTCTGCCAAAGTGTCTACAACATTGTAATCGATCTGATATCAATATAAAGACAGTTTAAAGTGATTATGTGTGCAATTCAGCTGAAATAACACCAATACATCTGTCACACCCCAACCGATGGCGGAATCATCGGGGCGCGGCACTGAGCGAAACAGATTGTACAGAAGTTTCTATAACAACTATTTATATAATCCAGTTAAAGATACGTCCCATACCGTATCCCGAATAAACAAACATGTCATTACAAATAATCATCCAAACAAGAAATTCCGTTCCGACAACTCAGATTCAAATATTATTACAGCAATTGTTTATCTGTTTCTAGACCCCTATTCTGTTGACTTTCTGGCTGAAATGCCAGAGGACAAGATCTACAGACAACTATGCCCTAGACACTTGTTCTTGGCAGACAACCATTTGTTGGGGGCTTCTAGAAACTTATTCTAGCCTCGCTTTCCTAGCAAATAAGCATCCTAAATACCTGTCACATACGTTAAAATAAAGTCAATACATATAATGTAAAGGTGAGCATACAAGTTTGATAATAGCATATAGAGTTCGAATAGTTTACGCATAACCAGCACGTACACAGAGGAAAACGAAGCATGTTAATTATCGACATGGACCTATCGATACCAATGACTGCGGGTTGACCGTCCGAGACGGTTCGCAATACATGATTACCACCGTAATCCATGCAAGTAATTGTCCTTAACAACCCCCGTGTAAACGGGTGCTGAGTCCAAACTATAGTACTACATCGTTAAGGCAGGTAGACAGCATTCCACGTGTAAACACAATCAACAAGCATTCATTAAGTCACGTAATACATGCATATTGGTTAGCGTTCAAATAGTTTGAGTAGCGTGATCGTTTGTGTTTCGATATAAGCAACGTATGTAACACCCAAAAGTGCTAAAAGCAAAAAGGGATCGAGTATACTCACAGTGATTGATTATGGATTGAAGGGAGCGCTGAGAGTAGGGTTAGCCTGAATAGTTCGATAGCACAACAATGAGTAACGTGGAAATGTAAACAAATATGGATGGATCGAATAGCCTGGTCGATCGAACCGCAAGTTCGATCGAACGGGCTGTTCGATCGGCTTGTATGTCCGTTCGGACAGTCCTGTTCCATCGGCCGGTAAGCTCGATCGGCTGGGCCATTCGAGTGGATTGTTTCTTCCTCTGGTGCGTTTGTGTTTGAGGATTTGAACTTTTGAAGTTTTCGTTGTAGTATATGAGAACACTAAAATGTCCTTACCTTTCAGGTCGATCGATCGAACGGTCCGTTCGATCGGCCGGCTTAACCGATCGGCTAGGAACTTTAGAAGTGATTCTCAACAGGATGTTGCTCGATCGAACAGATTGTTCGATCGGCTGGCATTCCCTACTACGAACGAGTTGTAAAATCAATCAAGTGTTGAAGCATAGTATCTCATGATCCGAAGAGTAATGTTTACCAATCGAGTAGCATACTCGATCGAACATTACTTCGTCAATACCATACCTTAGGAAGTTTGAAAAGTGAGACGCCATGTGCTAGCCGATCGGCTGGCCCGGTCGATCGGCTGGCATGTCTGATCGGCTGGGCTGTTCAAACAGCCTAACCGTTCGGCCAGCAAGTCTGACCTGGTCGGCCTTTCGTCTAACTCTTGGCTGTTTAATTTCTTGTTGTCATTTCGAGGTAGTTTGATAACGAGTTGAACTATGATATCCTCTGTTCCCACTCGTTTCTTCGGCTCGGACAGGAATCACCCAAGTCCGGCCGGTGAACGGTTCGGAACGTCGGTTTAGAGTTTAACCCATTGTCGGTGAACCTTGTATCTAGAATCCGAATCTTGAACCTCCTAACTGTTAGAACGATTAGTTAGCCGGTTCAAGCTCCGTTTCTACCGGTTTTAAGGTTTCGAGTGTAAAAGGTTGAAGAAAGTTGGAAATCATTCATAAAAATGTTAAGATTCTTACAAATCTTAGTTTGTTTATGTGGAAACCGGTCAGATCTAAGCTATTCATGGTTGAATGAAGCCAAAGTTTGGTGTTCTTCAAGAACACCATGATGACATCACCCAAGAACACTTAGATCTTGGTGATTTCACGGTTAGAAATCAAGTTTTGAAAGATAAAAAGGTGTAGAATCATGCAATGATCAAAATCATACAAGAATTAGAGTGAAAACTTACAGGAGTTGAGAGAAATTTGAGAAAAGGTGAAGCAGAAGGCTGGTTCGGTCAGAGCTTTCCAAAAATGGAAAGTGTGACAATGACAGCCCTATTTATAGGCACCAAAAGAGGAAAGTGGCAGCCGATCGGCCAGGAGCTCCGATCGAATGGGCTGCTTGATCGGCTAGGAAGATGCTAGCCCATCGGCTGGCCTATTCGACCAGGATGCCTCCTGTTCGATCCGCGACCCATTTTGAGCGTTTCGCGACGATTTTCGATGTTTCGATTTCGATGGATGATGATACGAATACTGTAACGCCCTACTTTTTCATACTTTCCATAATTAGAAAGCTCGCCTTCTAATGCTATTTTTGGAAATCTTGTATTATTGTAGTCGTCTTTTCGTTGTAAAATCCGAGACTTGGATCATAAATAAAATTCGTATTTCTTTAAATTCACCATCTACATATTCATACATGTTCATACGTTCGAATTCATTGTACATCGAATCCTTATTTGTAATTCATACTTATACTTATTCACGATGCATGTCCATGCTTGTCCTTATATTGTTGATACCTAAAAACCCCTAATAATATGCTTATTTATACAACGGTTAATCATCTATGAAAAGAAGTAGCGTTGATGCCTAGATACACATTTAGACGTTTAGGTTTAATATGTTGTATCAGTTTTGCTTGTGTTGTCATGTACTTCTTTTGAACTTGTTGTATTTGAATTTCTTGTAATGTTGACAATTTACTTTATGAAATGAAATCGGATTATTAAAATATTGTCACAAATAGCGTTATGATGTCTCTAGCAATCTTCTTTCTTCGTCTCACTCCGATGTTTCCGCCATCGGTTGGGGTGTGACAGATTGGTATCAGAGCCATAACTATAGGGAATTAGGAAAAGTAGGAATGCTTTAGCCTGGTCTATAATTTTAGAGCCTTATTCTTATGTTTTACTTGAAACTACTTGCATGCTACCTTATTTGCTCTTATTTATTCTCTTTTGATCTTTTAAGCATATATGTCGCTTATGTGTTAACACTTGACATGCTATACTTGCTTTATTATGTGCAAATACATGTTTTATTGTCCCACTCATTATGTGCTATTCTTAATATGCTTCATTGTGCGTTTATATTTGTTGTTTATTCCTTTAACATACTCTTTCCCTCATGCATTTTACTCGACTATTCTAAATCCGTAAACACCCGAGACGAATTCACCAAAATAGGCGTGAAACCCACAATTTGGTGAACGACTCTCAATCTACATATTCTTTTTTTTTTCACGAGATATCGCCATTAATCTAGGAGTGAAATCCACATCTTAATGGTAAATCTCAAATTTCAAATTCTCGTGGACCCTCGTCAACATGTCGAAATTAAATTTTGACCCGACGAGTACCAACCACACTTAGGATACGAAATCGTCAAGTTAAGGGTGAAACCCGCACCTTGTCGACTAGTTCCACTACTTGGTATTTTTTTTTCATAAATCTCGCCAAGTCTCGAAATTTCGATTGATTTGGGACATGTAGTAACCGGAAGGGTAAATACCGTTAACCGACTTGTCGGCGAGAGTATTTTACCTATTAGGCCAAAGCATGCTCCTCAAATTCAAAAGACTTACCACTTTGGTTAGTCAAAGTTCCGTTTTGGAACCATCCAAATTTTGATCAACATGTGTTTCTAATATTTATTTTATACGATGCAATCTTTCAAACTCGAGTATACTTTCGATATTCTCTTTTCACGCACACAACATATTGAACCTTTTCCATACATTTATATATATGCATGATTTCATATAATTTAAATTCATATTCCTTGTAACGACGAGTGGAGACATATCATTAAGATTGGAGTGATTTCCTTACCTTGACGATTAACTCCACTCCCCTTTTCTAAAAAAAAAACGACATCACCAACGAGTTAGGGGTGATTCCCTTACCTAGGTGATCGTTACCAAAACGTCTCTTCAAAATATCTTATTATGCAAACTCGATCATATTCTATACCCAAATTGTTTATCATTATTCAAAATACCCACTCATACCAATTTCAAAATGCATTGTTTTATCAAACGTACTTCTTATTCTACAATCTATTTTCACTCAACTCATATACGCGAGATTCATAATCATGTCTTAAAACGTTTTATTGCTCGAACTTCAAAACCTTACGAAGTGCTACCTATCAATTTAATCGGTTCAATGAAACTCTTGCCCATGAACTTCATATTCGACTTAATCACTAAAACATGCTCACCTTCTACTTTTAATCAAAATCCAACCAACCTTTCTCAAATACTTATAAGATCTCATAGAAGTTATATGATTGTTTTACCAAATACCCTTTTCAACATCAACAAAGCATTTGTTAATTTTTTTTAATCACTAAGTCCTTTTGCTAAATCTCTCTTCTAAGGATCCTAGTTTTCACAAGAACCTCCTAAATTCATAATTTCTTATTTAATGAAACGAACTTACTTTTTAACGAAAACCTTTTTCCTACACCAACTTACAAAACACGTGGGCAAGAAGACTTCATAGGGACCGACCATTTTTCGGATTACGTAAACCCTTTTAAACAAAATTAGCATTTCCATTTGTTACAAAATACGTTATGCATAACCAACGAGTACTTTATGTTCCTTTACATATACAAACTATATCCTACCTTTCAAACCAAGCTCAATCTAATTTTGATTCGACAAACTCAACGTTTTGTTTAGACAACTATACATGCACATCATCTTACACATTTTAGTCGATATCTCGCGATAACATCATTTATATCGTTCGTATCTACATACTTAACCTTTTTTTATCCGCAATGTCTCAACGTACACTATATACGCAATATTTATTATTCATATCTACACCTATGTTCATACGTTTATGCTTGTACTTATACACATACTACTTACACGTTTATGTTTATGCTCATACATACATGCGTATTCATACTTAAACTTATGCTCATACTTTCATCTATACTCATGATTCATACATTCGTACCTATACCCGAGGGATTCGCTTGCGTGGGTCCCACACATACTTAAACATGGACTTGCTTATATACTACATTCTTGTACGTACACATTCTAAATTTTTTTATGTATACCCCGATTCATACACAACTAGTACAAGCTATGCGGATCATGCGACGATCAAAATAATCACGGGTGCACACGGGATTATAGTGATAGGCGTATGAGAACCATAGAGTGTGCTACTGCGTATGGTAATACACGGAACGTAACATGACACCGAAGACGAAACGGACGTAACATGGTCAAAACATGGTGGATACGCCGCTGGTACTTCCTATATATAAGTGTTTTCACCATGTTACCAAACTTTCGTAAAACGTGCCATGAGAAATTCAGTGTTTTACAGACCTTTTGGACCTAATACAAGCTTTAAACAACTCACAAACGCATCATATCCGATTATCCATGCCGAGACTTCATCTTTAACACGCTACTTTCGTCTATCTAATACTTATATCATT
The DNA here is from genome assembly GCF_002127325.2 of Helianthus annuus. Classification (NCBI taxonomy): domain Eukaryota; kingdom Viridiplantae; phylum Streptophyta; class Magnoliopsida; order Asterales; family Asteraceae; genus Helianthus; species Helianthus annuus. Next base: position 106,899,734 of record NC_035437.2, read on the forward strand.
CATATACTTGCATTCATTTAGTATCAATTGTTCACCCCATACTCCTATTATTCTCCATTATCCTTTCTTTCATATGAACCCCGTTCACATTCAAACTTATTTAAACTCCTTTGCCTATGCGCATGCATACCCGTTTTACCTATGCTTAAACGATTCAACCCATTTTAGTCAAACAAATTCCTATTCTATCGTTCTTCAAAATTTCGTACTTTTCTAAACGTTTCAAAACTCCCAAGTCTCGATTCTTTTAGCCAAAATGCTTTTTCTCCAAGGTCTTCCTCTTGAATAAATTTCGGGACGAAATTTCCTAAAGGAGGGGAGACTGTAACGCCCTACTTTTTCATACTTTCCATAATTAGAAAGCTCGCCTTGTAATGCTATTTTTGGAAATCTTGTATTATTGTAGTCGTCTTTTCGTTGTAAAATCCGAGACTTGGATCATAAATAAAATTCATATTTCTTTAAATTCACCATCTACATATTCATACATGTTCATACGTTCGAATTCATTGTACATCGAATCCTTATTTGTAATTCATACTTATACTTATTCACGATGCATGTCCATGCTTGTTCTTATATTGTTGATACCTAAAAACCCCTAATAATATGCTTATTTATACAACGGTTAATCATCTAATATGTGACATATACTTGTCACTTACAAACATGTTACATACTTGTACATTACACTTTTTACCTAGTTAAATCATGTTTTATTTCATATTTCACCTTGTTACAAGTTAGGGGAAACATTGTTGCATATTATTACACAACTTAATTAACAAAATTACTCATTATAATGTTTTAAAAATAAAAAATAATAAAGAAATATGGCAGCCCCAATTCAGCAAAATTCAGCCCCATATAGTTGGGTTTTGTGGGCTAGTTTCAAGGTGTAACCCCTTCTAAACACTTTCAAAGCCCAACCCATTGAAACCCTAATCCTTCCCCCTATAAATACCACTTATAACCAGCCTCCCTACCACTTTTGCAACACTAAAAACTCTCAAAACATCCTCCGAACCGTAGCTGAAAGCAAAGGTTCGAGCAGATTGACACCCCTTCACGAAAATGAGCATAACTCACTCAATTTTTATCCGATTCACTTGATTCTTTTTCCTACTTGCTTGGATAATCATGGGGTTCGATTCCTAGACTTCTCCTTGGAGAAATCAGACCTGGAAATGCCCCGAGATAGTCCATAACTTTCTGTTTGTTTTTATGTTCATCAAAAACTTGTTTAAGCCTATGCAACTTGTGTCAAACACAACTCAAGCCAATGTCCTAATGCTTACAACCCCTCTTATGGTTGGTTAAGCTTAAAAACATGGTTGAGACATCCAAATCAGGGGTTAAAACCTCATAAAATTTCTGTTTTAATTAGGGTTTTACCCACAAGTAGTGTTCGAGTATGAAGCTTGATGAATGTGTGATGGTTGGACTAGCTTGGGCTATCCTTCATAAGAATCCACTCATTACTTGATGTTTTCTATAGATTAGTTGTTGTAATTACCTTAATACTTGTATGTTCATGACCCTCCTTGTTGTTTATAACAACAAGTGTAGTGGTGAACAATAGAGGTGCCTAAATGGAAGCTTGTTCTTCCTACCTCATGTATATACTCTATGACACAAAGAGGTGCCTAAATGGAGACATTAATCTCCTACCTCATGCTTGAATCATAAGACTTGTAATCTATATAATATCTAAGCTATTCTATATACATATATACCTAAGTAACTAAACTTGATGATAACTTAATAGTTACTTGTCAAGAATATGTTACATCATCTATGACCATGCTCTTGTTACGACTCTAATGGACCTTTGAATCCATGAAATCATACCAACTCTTTTGAGTTCTAATAGTGTCAAGAACAAGGGTTATGTGTACAAGATGATTATTTTTACTTATGTTATTTTCTATACAACTTAAACTCCGAATCTATAATCTTCCGTAAATGCCAAACTCACACACCTTGTTTGCCTAGTGTAGAAGGACAAGGTGCTCCGAATTAATCCATCCACCAACTCACTCGCGGGATTTCAAGTAGGAAAGCTTGCAACCACCGTGAGTATACTCGCAACCCCCCTTTTTATGTTTGCCACTTTTTGGGGTGTAACATGTTTTACTATTAAACTACACTTAAACTTATTCTTTATGCAATGCAAAAAACAATCCTTATACATGAATACTATGCTATGATACTTGATGCTTACGTGGACCATACTTATGTGATATGTTTTAGTCATTAGCTCTCACGAGCCTCCCTTCGACATGTATAGCGCTATAGGAGTAACGCACCGCCCCCCTTAAACTTGGGTCATGTTGAATTAATTAAACTTTCTTGCGTAAACAGAGGTTGGCTAGAAATATTGCATGCCACGCTAGGTTGATCTCGTATAGACTAAGTTGCCATGTGGATTCGTTTTAAACTTTTAAACTTATACTTATACTTATGCTTAAACTTGTATACTCGCCTTTGCTTTTGCATTGAATTGTATTTTAAACATGTTACAGGTTGATGATGATGATGCTATGAAAAGAAGTACCGTTGATGCCTAGATACACATTTAGACGTTTAGGTTTAATATGTTGTATCAGTTTTGCTTGTGTTGTCATGTACTTCTTTTGAACTTGTTGTATTTGAATTTCTTGTAATGTTGACAATTTACTTTATGAAATGAAATCGGATTATTAAAATATTGTCACAAATAGCGTTATGATGTCTCTAGCAATCTTCACACTTCGTCTCATCCCGATGTTTCCGCCATTGGTTGGGGTGTGACAAATACGATAGAGTTCCTAGTCAAATTACTTTCAGTCCCAATCACTATATCTACATACAAGCATCTACATTTCACGTTTCGATGTCGGTTTCGATTGAGTTCGATTGCTTTTCGAGTTTCGATTCGATTTTCGATTGATTCGCTTGAATACCACACCAAACATATAAGTAAAACACGCACAAATAACACATAAGGCACACACGCACGTAATACAATACAATAGTTCACATAATTCGAGTCTCGAGCTTGATTGATGGATCGATTAGCTTGATTATTGATTGATTAACTTTATCGCATTGTTACTTCCTACTATTCACAGTCGTAAATCGGTCGCATTGATTAAACATTCGATTACTTCGATTCTTTCTGATTACAACACTTACTCCACAGAATACAACCAAAACATAATATAGACTATCTATAGTCAAAGAACGTCAAAGTTGACTTGGACTTTGACTTTTACTTTGACATTCGAAAACACGGGGTGTTACAACATCTGTTTCCGCCTTTTGTATCGGTGAAGATCTCTTCTGATCGACTCGTTTGTCATTTCGTACGAAATGAGCTAGTCATTTCGCTTCGGTGTTTTCGTACGAAATCACTATTTCGTGTGAATGGTTTAGTGTGAAATCTGCTTGGGTCTGAAAACGATCCTACAAGTGGTATTAGAGCTCAGGAGGAAGAGTTCTTACCATTTCAGCTGCAATTTATATTTTCTACACCCTTTTTTCAAAATTAAACAAAATTTCACGGTTAAAATGGCTTGATTTTCAAATATGACGTGTGAAACAGTGTTTTAACAAACCCTAAAAGAATCAGACTCTATTTCGAAGTAAACTTGATCAAATTGTTGAAAAACTGTCCGAAAGTTTCATTTCATACGAAGCTGATATCATTTCGTTTGAACGTTGCTGTATTTCGCACGAAATCAGAGTTTTATTTCGCACGAAAACAGGTTTCCATTTCGCACGAGATCAGATTACATTTCGTACGAAACCACTTTTTCATTTCGTACGAAACCATTTTTTCATTTCGTACGAAATCAAAATTTCATTTCGCACGAAGGTTGATTTCGCTTGAGGAGTTGATTTCGCTTGAACAAGATTCATTTCGTTTGAAAGTTGATTTCGTGTGAAACTTCATTCCGTGTGAGAAGCATTTCGTTTGAAGTATTTCGTTTGAAAAGCTGTGGTTGTGAAATTTTGAAAACCGAATCATGGAAAATGAATTCTATAATGCCTTTGCAAGTCCGATTACTATTACTCAGAGTACGATGCTAGAAAATGAAACAGGGACAACACAAAAACCGCCTAAGCTCATGAGTATCGAGGAGTACAGTGGATGAGCTGAACGTTTTGGGAACTGGGTTCAAGCATATCACTTAGATGCATGGGGAGCATACTGAATATAAATATGTTAGACCAGTCAATGACAATAGAGTAAAAATTGAAATTAGAGATATGAGTGTTGAGGAGAAAAAGAAATATAAAGATGAAAAAATGATGGTTAGTCTGTTGCAGCAAGCTATTAAAGAAGACATTTTGATTTTACTTCAACACAACGGAAGTGCATGTTCAATATGGGAAGAATTAGAATCGAAGTTTCTTGGAAGTGATGAAATGATCAAAAATAAAAAGTCGCTTATGAAGAAGGAATTTGATTTATTCCGAGGATTAAGAAATGAAAACACTAAGCAGGTTATTGAAAGATATTGCAATTTACAGAAGAATATGAGCAAATTGAGCGTTAATAAAGATCAAGATGAATTGATTGAAAAATTGGCTGATGCGTTGCCACATGATGTCTGGGGCACGTATCTTATGATGTTAAAAAATAAACCGGCTTTTGACAAGATAACACTGAGCGAGTTCATTAAACAACTTGAAGCACATGAGATGGAACAAAGAAAGATAGCAAGAATGAAGAACTATGATGGAGAATAAGACATTGGTTTGTATTACAAAGGTGATGTTAGTGATAAAACCGACATTTCTCCAAAAGTTGAAACTGCGTTTAATGCAAAAAGTTCTTCTGAAAGCTCATCTCATGGATCAAGAAACAAAATAGGATTTACTTCATTTCCATCATTTGATCCACATTTTTCTGCAACAAATAGTGGCAAAGTTCTTCAATGCAACATTGCCTTAAATCTTGAGAATGATCAGAATTACTCGGAAGAAGTTGCAAAAGTCATATGTCTTTGTTGGTGACTGTGTTAGAGTCGTATGGTAGTTTGGTTGCGGGAAGGATCGGAAATCCAATGTTGACAAAAGAGGATTACGGTCAGGTTGATGCTGAGGAGATGGAATTGATGGATATAAAATGGTGTTTGGCGAGCGTGTTGAGAAGAGCCGAAAAGTTCAAACAAATTACGGGAAGAGATGATTTCCGTGATGCAAATGTTTCTACTTTAGGATTTGATAAATCTAAAGTTACTTGTTTTCGTTGCAGGGAAAAAGGGCATTTCAAGAGAGAATGCACAAATCGTGAAGCAAGTGGAGCTCAAAATCCCTTTGGAAACAATGACTACTATCGAAAAGCAATTTATCATCAAGTTGTTTAACAGCCATATCAGCAACAACAGCCACAAACTGCTCATGCTAGGAAGGAGCTTGAAGATTCAAAGAAAGCTTGTCTTGTTAATCAAGATGAAGGAAATTCATCAAATGGAATCAGTTGGGATAAATATATTTTAGAAGAGAGTAAAGCATGTTTGATGAACAAAATGTCAAATCAAGATGATGAAAAATTATCAGAAGGTTTTAGCTGGGAAAATTTTAGCTGGGACAAATATTGTCCGGATAAAGAAATTCTAAAGGGTCAAGCATTTGTTGCTCAAATCGTTAAAGATAATGGTGAAAATTACACTACTGATGATTATTGGGCAGAGAGGATAAGAAAGCGTTTAAATAAAGCCAAGAAAGTTGAAAATGTCGAAGAAGAAGTTTATGAGATAAAGAAGCAGGATAAAGAAATTCCAGTGTTTAAGGTTAAAAAGGAAGCTGTTGCAGAAAAAGTAACCGAGAGTTGTGAAAGCTGTGAGACTATGAAGAAGCAAAACAGTGAATTGATTCACAACTTGAACACGATGAAAGAATCATATGATGTCTTAAACAACGCAATGAATCAATACAACGAGTCAAGCAATGAACAAGCTACAGCAATGAAGACACTCAAAGGAGCATACATGAGACAACTTGATAGTGTCAACTATTACACTGATAAGTGTGCTGAGCTTGAATTGAAGTTAGAAACACAGAGAATCGAAACTGGGAAAGTAAATAGATTGTTAAAAAGTTACTCATGTTCTACTTTTGTGGTTGACAGGATTTATCCGATAGTGGAAGGATTGAAGACGTTTGAAGAAGAAAAGATTTCTGAAGAGAAGAAGTCTGAAACAAAAGAAGATAATGAAGTAAAGAATTCTGGTAAGAAACCCAGTGTTGGTTATAACAAGTGTCCACCACCGATTGAAAATGGATATTCTCCTCGAAATCCAAATTCAGAAAGAGTAAAAAAGGCAACAAACTTACAGTGGGAGTCTGAGTCATCTGATAACTTGCCAGAAAACATTGATGTCACGTTCACATCATCTGACACTGATCATGAGTCCGAGTTAATAAAGAAAGTGGTCGATCAGGTGTTGGATAAAGATGAAACAGAGGAGTCAAAGTCGGAATCAAAATCAGAGTCAAAGTCTGAGTCCGATACGTCAAGTCATAAAGTCAAACAGGGCGAAAGGGTTTATAATAATGATTTTCTGTTATCAAAATCTAATTTGAATGAAGAACCAATCAAAGTAGCATATACTTTGAATGATTCCGACAAATTATATTTTGATGAAGATTTTCCAATAAGAGGTGTTAAAACTGAAATGATTAAAAAGGTTTTTAAACTAACAGAAATTAATATTTATGAAATAAAAGATATAAATCTTTTTGAGAAACCTAGACCTTACACCTCAAGAATAAAACAAAGGATAAACAAGAAAATAGGTTACAGTTATGGTTCGGATTTTCGAAAGAAACCAAATCATAATGGTAATTTCAAAAAGAAAGGATTGGGTTTTATTCCACCGAAATATCATAAAAATGAGAAAACTTATAAACCAAAAACTGTTTTTGTTTCAGGAACTTCATCTGAAGAAGAAAAAGAGCAAGTGTTTAGAAAGCAGATAAACAAAGAATTCCTTGCAAAGAAACAAGATGAAATAAAGAAAGGCTTTGCTTAGCAGAAGAATGAGACAAGAACCTGTTTTCAATGCAAAACAATTGGTCACATTGCCAAGAATTGTCAAATGGCAAACAAATCAAAACAGGAAGTCTCTGAAAAACTTAAAAAGAAAGTTTTTGAAAAAAACGAACTACCAACCAAAAAATTTAAAATTTTTGAAAATTCTATTTTTGAAGTTGGTGAATGTTCGAAAAGTGTTTGCAAAAAAAAAGGAGAAACTTAACAACCAAAAGTGGGTTGTTAAGAATTCAACTGGTAGTTCTGGCGATGAATCTGATTCCACAAAATCAGAAGAGCCACAAGTTGTTATGAAAGAAGAGAAATCAGTTCCGCCTTTGGATAAAGCAAATTTTCCACCATTGCGGGTTGAGAATTTGAAATCTAAAATTGGCAAAGTTGAAATTTCAAATCAATTCTTTCCTAAAAAGAAAGAATTAGATGTTGAAAAGGTATTTAACCCCACTGTTCAAAACATTTTTGGAAAAATGATTGATGGGAAGGTGAAGGGGGTTAAAGAATTTTATGAGAAGAAAACAAAGAAACCAGATGAGAATGGTTCATCCCGGGTTAATATCTGGGATAGAACTTATCATGACTAAATTCTGGACTTGCCGGAGCTCCCAAGTTGGTAATCGTGGAGCAGGAATCGGCATCATTCTTGAATATGTGTTTGAGTAAATCTACAAGTGGTAGAAAAGTGGGTTTTACCTACAAGTGGTTAATCGAGGTCATTAAATTGAACTTGATTTAACTTTCATTCAAATGGTTGAGAAAACAAAGTGATGAATGAATCCCCAATCTTACAAGTGGTAAAATCAACAAAACTTATTTTCCAGAAAAACCATTTTGATTAAAACAAACTTAAGTGTTTTGAAATCATAATGGGAAAATAGTTTGTTGTAAGGGGGAGTTCTGATTGTTTATGCCAAGAGAATGGCGAATTGAAGCAATTCACAACAGTTGTTATTTTATTTGTACAGTTTGTTTTCAAAATTTTCAAGAAAATCAAAATTGAAATATGTTTTGATTTTAGGGGGAGTAAAAATTTAGAAATTTCGAAAAATTTGAAAAATCCATAAAAACATGATAAAATCCAAAAAAGCAAAAAACATCAAAAAATGAAAAAGAGTTTTAGTGTGAAAAAGAAGAAATGATAGTACATCAGTGGACTATCACAACATGCTAAAGAATTGGAAAGTCAAAAATGTGATAAGCGATCTCACTGCGGATATGCTAGTAGGTTTTTATACATTCAGTAGATTGTTTTCGAGATATAAACCTAAATACAAAAAGCTTACTTATATCGTGGGGAACATCTCTCGGATATATGGGTAACCCCCGAAATCTTGTTTGAAAGATTTTCTATTTCTGACATACTAGGTCTTTGTGCGTGGTGATATCTGGGGTATTATACCAGGACTTCTGATTTTGCGGGAGCAATAGCCTAGTCCTCGTATAATACTTTGCATAAGCTTTAATCTTAAAGCCAGCCCTCAGTACAAAAAATGATGAAACATTGCAAAATGCTAATCATGTGCTGTTGAAGAAAAGATCCCCAAACGGGACACACCTAAAGACGAGCCGTCATCTCTTTGTCTGAACGGAAGTTCTAACCTGAGCTCTCATGGTCTCGCAGTTACCCGTTTACAGATATTATTAGTGTACATTCACCTGTAAGACTGAATATAGAAGTCTGGATACGGGAGTATATTCTGAGGTGGGACACGCGAATAAGTTTAAGTACCTTAAAACACTAATTCGTATCTCGAAACAGTTGAACTTTGTGTAAAAATTTAAATGGATCAGTATACTGACAACCTACGTGAATCGTTTAGAACTTAAAATGTTTCAAGCTTAACGGTGTTGGTGATTTGTCTCATAAACTGATATGATCCTCTTACACAAACTCACAAAAATATTGTATGTAGATATTTCTTTAATGCATTTCATTAAGATAAAAAATTCAAAAAGATTTTCAGTGTGTTTTAGCATAAAATTTTGAAAAATTCAAAAAGATTTTCGACAACTGATATTGAAGAGTTGATTTTCAAAATTCCGAGTGCTGAACATGATGAACAGGTTTGGGAAAGTGTGTGTGAAGTTATTCTTACAAGTGGTCATATGATTCCCGCTAAATGGTTTCTGAATTTGCAAAATTTTGAATTTGTGAAACTTATGTTTGTGGTAGAGATTGTGCAGGAACGAAGTTTGAGAAAAGCCAGGTTACGATCTTAGAACCTGTGAAAGCGATTAAAGCCAGGTGATTGATTAAAAGCCTGAAAATGGTGAATTCCAGACTGCGATCCCAGCATATCGAAAGGGGGAGTCTGAAGACATCAAGAGGGAGTTTGGAGATGTAGAATGCCAGGCTCGAATCCTGAAAGTTCACACAAGCTGCTGATGCTGATGAACTTAAGGAATCAAGATATCTGATCAAGAGAATTAGAAAGCTCAAGAGCTAAATCAGCATTCAAGGGGAGATAAGGAGGAAAAAAGAGAAAGAGATTGATTAAGGATACTTACAATGGAGAATCTTTGGAGAGAACAAGAGGACTGATAAAGACTGAAGGTTTGACAACCGAAGACTCGACATCGAAGACTTCGTCAACATCCGAGGGGGAGTCTGTTGGTGCATACGTCTGTCGCCTTCGTCTTGTATCGAGTCTTGAATTAGATTAGACAGATCAGAGCACGAAATACGAGAATTGTATGTTTTAGGCATTTCACACGAAATGAAGTAGAAGCCATTTCGCACGAAATGACTTGGTCATTTCGTACGAAATGAGCTAGTCATTTCGCTTGAGTGTTTTCGTACGAAATCACTATTTCGTGTGAATGGTTTCGTGCGAAATCAGCTTGCCTATAAATACCTGTCGTGCCAATTCATTTGTAACGATTCTGATTCGGCGTCGCGAAGCTCTGCCGAAGTGTCTACAACATTGTAATCGATCTGATATCAATATAAAGACAGTTTAAAGTGATTCTGTGTGCAATTCAGCTGAAATAACACCAATACATCTGTTTCTGCCTTTTGTATCGGTGAAGATCTCTTCTGATCGACTCATTTGTCATTTCGTACGAAATGAGCTAGTCATTTCGCTTGAGTGTTTTCGTACGAAATCACTATTTCGTGTGAATGGTTTTGTGCGAAATCAGCTTGCCTAAGTACCTGTCGTGCCAATTCATTTGTAACGATTCTGATTCCGGTAGCGAAGCTCTGCCGAAGTGTCTACAACATTGTAATCGACCTGATATCAATATAAAGACAGTTTAAAGTGATTCTGTGTGCAATTCAGCTGAAATAACACCAATACATCTGTTTCCGCCTTTTGTATCGGTGAAGATCTCTTCTGATCGACTCGTTTGGGTCTGAAAACGATCCTATAGTTTTAGCCCATATTTGGTTTTTACTATTAACTGAAATTAAATGAACTAAATCAAAAACCGTCAATCTAACCGAATAAACTGAAGTGATTAACCAAAAACCGATTGGTTAAAAAATAGACTAACCGATGACTTTGGTTTCGGCTTCGGTTGAGAATAATAACCGAACCATGCATAACACAATGAAATGGATTACCCGATTACTTCGCTTTTGATGTACATCCATCACAATAATTCTATAATAAATATTATATGAATAAAAAATTACAAAATACGAGTATTGCAATGCGTTATGTCGCTCACTCGCTCCCGTCACATCGTACGGGCATCAGGTATTATCAATTATTATTATTATTATTATTATTATTATTATTATTATTATTATTATTATTATTATTATTATTATTATTATTATTATTATTATTATACTATTATTATTATTACTATTATTATTATTATTAGAAAAGAAAAGAATAAGCGATTACGTCTTGTGAGTCTCACACTCGCGTAATCGGCTTCCTAAAACCCTAAAACAACAAATCATCCATCCGCACACACTTCTCACACCACCTCAACTCGCACCTCAATCCATAATCGATCTCTTTCGAGCAAAGATCTCGATAACATTCCACCGTTGTTACTAATTCCGATCATCTCTCAATTTCTCTTCATTTCACACTGTTCGATTCACGAGTTCAATGGAGCCGTTAGCGTCGCTTGCATCCACTGTCACAACTTCGTCTACGAAGAAGCAGATTCAGATCTTTTGTTCACAGATTCCATCTATTATACTTGATTCAGGTTATTTTTAATGTTAATTTGACCGTATTTTGTGTTGTTTGTAGTTTATCTGTGATGTTTTATGGATGTGTTGTTAATTATTATCGTGTTTTAATCCATGAATGCAATTAACTTGTTTGATTTTAATCTTAGTAAATGTAAATACAATTTGATGTTGAATGATTAGTGATTTGGTGTCTCATTTAATTGTTTATTGAAAATGTAGTTTAAAATTTATGATGCATGAAGTATTGGTAGTACTAATTTCAAATTATAGACTATTTTGATTAAAAATAGCAGGTTAGTAAGTTAACATATGAAAAGTGAAGTATCTAGTAAGTTAGTTTTAGACTTAATTCAGGTTATTGAATGTTAATTTCACCTTAATTTGTGTAGTTTATCTGTGATGTTTTATGGATATGTTCTTAATTCTTATCGTGTTTCAATCTATGAATTCAATTCAATTCAAGTTTATCTCGTGAGGCGTTTTCCCTTCGCCTCACGAGGCGTAGGCCTCGAGGCGAAACGAGGCGTAAGGCCGAGGCGGTATTAATAAAAAAACATAAAAATTATATATATTATAAAAGTAATAATACTAACTAATTTCATCATCAGATTCATCAAAATCATAAAAAACACACTTAAAAAAGACATGAAATGCTTGAAATTGACACAAAAAGTCAAAAACATCAAAAACAACTATCAAAATCCCCTGAGGCGCAGCTTCCTTAGCGCCTCAGCCCCTCTGAGGTGCATATACACTAAAAACACCATGAGGCGCGCCTCAGACTCGTTTTTTGGTCGTTTCGCCTCGAGGCGCGCCTGAGGCGCACGCCTCAAACGTTTTTTAAAACCATGATTCAATTAATTCGTTTGGTATTTAACTTAGTAAATGTAAATGATGATTTTTTTTTTTGTTTATAATACAATTTGATGTTGAATGGTTGGTGATTTGGTGAATTATTTATTTGTTTATTGAAAATGGAGTTTAAAATTTATGATGCATGAAGTATTGGTGGTACCAATTTCAAATTATAGATTTTTTGATTAAAATAGCAGGTTAATTTTGTCATCTTGGGTGAATGTGAAGTTTGTTTCAACTTACAACCATAGTTATTAAAGGCGCGAGGCGCACTCAGGGCGATTTGTTGGGCCCGGGGCTTTCTGGGCGCTCGCTTTAATAACTATGACATGAACCATAGTTATTAAAGGCGTGAGGCGCGCTCAGGGCGATTTGTTGGGCCCGAGGCTTTATTTGCGCCTAGGCGCGCTTGGGCGTTCGCTTTAATAACTATGCTTACAACTAACTTTCTTCATTTTAATACTTTTGTCTTAACTTAATATTTCATACATGACGAGCAAATAATGGATATAGGATTATGTGGTCTTGTAATGTGTAGTCGAATCCTTTTTATGCTCATATGATATCATGAGTTACATTAATGTGACTTTGGTATTGTGTATATACTTGCAACAATTAATCTATTGCACTCAGTAGTATTCGTTAATGTTTTCTTAAATTTATACACACAAAATCATTCACACATCATATTATATATGCAAGTTCCCTCAAGAACACCTGTTTTATATGAAGTCACTTTGTTATTTCAATGGCTTGAGTCTGATGATCGAAGTTTATCATTTGTGGTTCTTCAAGGGATGCAAATACTAATAAAAACAGCTGGTCACTCACTAACTTGAGTGATGCCGCATAAGAGTCTTAGATCAGTCATCAGACCAGTGAACAAAGTTATCTTATAACTAATAGTCTAATATATTTTATACACACATATATAATTAATATAATTAATACACATATTTGAAGCAATCTCTCTATTCCTACGGGGTAGAGGTAAGGCTATCTACATCTACCCTTCTCAGACCCTACCTTAGCTTTGCTATTGGTGGGATTTACTGAGTATGATGATGAATTAATACACATATTTAATCCTAATAAGAAAAGCTAGTAACTTGAAGAATTTCTTTTTATTCTTTTGATTTTTAATTGCATTATTCCTTGTTTAGTGAAGAATCTTTTAACACCAATCATTATTGATATGATACATACTTAATTTAACAGTTATATATATTGAATTTGCAGAGATGTCATCTGAGTCTGCATCACAGTTGGTGGATTTAATATTCATGACATTATATATTTACGACGATCGAGGTTCAAGGAAAGCCGTGGATGATATAATTATAAAATCATTAAGCCAGGTTATATTTATGAAAACTTTTGCAGCAAATCTCGTGCAGACCATGGAAAAACAGTTGAAGCTTCAGTCTCACGTTGGCTGCTCTAGACTTATGAAATGGTCGACTCTGCTTCTTTGTAAAAGTCAGTTTATTTCCGTATCAAAAAATGCCTTTAGCAGAGTTGCAGCAGCACAAGCTTCATGTCTTCAAATTAGCATTCAAGCATCTTCTCTAGAACGCAAGGCTTGCAGAAAAGCCTTTATTCATTCACTTTTAGAGGTTTGTTATTGGCATTAAGTTTTATTATAGATTGCGGCAATATGGGAGAGGGAGGGGGTGAATGCTTTAATTGCGATTATAAAACAACATTTCTATTATAATTTTATAATAATAAATCTTTCAATGAACTGATTTAGGAGGTTCTATTCATTAATAGTAGACTTTCGGTTACTTTCAACGTTTGACCAGTTTGGTTAGCTTGACCTGTTCGCCTTATATTTAATTTATTTAGTTTGATCCATTTTGAGTTGAACAACCCAAATAGACCCATTGATAAATGATAAGTAAACAGGCCAGTCAGGGTACCCACTAACACTTTTTGGTCAATTTGTAAGCACTAAATAAAAAGTTTAATCATTATTATAAAACATTTATATAACAGAAATACATTTTTCAGTGAATTGATTTAGGAGGTTCTATGCATTAATAATAGACTTTGGGTGACTTTCAACCTGTTTGACATGTTTGCCCTGTATCTAAATTATATAGTTTGATCCGTTTAATAACAACCCAAATCGACTCATCGAAAAGTAAACGGGTCGAAATTGCATATTTAGAGTTACCAATGAGTAGTTTCATAACTATATCTTCCTTATTATTTCTTTTTTCTTCCATGTTTTAGTCACCCAGCATTTTTAGTTTGTACATGGAGGAACTAAAAGACGGAAAAATCTCATATAAAAGTTGTCCAGAAATGCTATGTGTAATGTTGGATTATTCAAGTTCAAAGGCATCACTGTTTGAACAATGGAAGGTAAGTCTGTCAAATGAGTATCTAACTGCATCATAGGTTCATATGTAGGCTGCAAACGAACCGAACGGACACGAACAAGACCTTGTTCGTGTTTGTTTGTTAAGAAATATATGTGCTCATGAACATGAACGAGATTTTATGTTCGTGTTCGTTTGTTAAGGCAATGAAGTTGTTTGTGTTCGTTTGTTAATTTTAGGCAACGAACGAAAACGAGTGTTGATGAACACAAATGAGCACAAACTAATGTTCATGAACACCCATGGAAACAAACGAACACAAACAAGCGTTCGTGAACAAAATATATAACACACTGACACTTATTAAATATTTTATTTGTTGGAATTTTCAAGTATTTAAATAAAAGATAAAATCTAAAAACACTAATGAACTACCGAACACAAACGGACACGTTATCGAACGCTCACGAACATAAATGAACGAACGCGGCCTATGTTCATGTTTGTTCATTTAACTAAAAGAACAAAATTTCTTGTTCGTGTTCGTTTGTTTAATAAACGAACGAACACAAACGAACTTCCCGCCAAACGGTTCACGAACTGTTCGCCGAATATGCATTTCTAACTGCAATTTCTTAATTTTTCTTTTGACTGCATCATACAGCCGGTATACCTCGATATGTACCTTCAATCGGTTCTGAACGCGAAGGATAAGCCAACCAAATCTCTAAGTGAAGCTTTCCGTTCATTATATCTTCATTTATCTCACGACGATTTCAAGAACATCATAATCCCGTCATCTGTTAAAATGCTCAAGAGGAATCCCGAGCTTGTTTTGGAATCCATTGGGGTTCTTCTGCGACACGTTAACTTGGATCTGAGCAAGTACGGTGTTGAGATTTTGTCGGTTGTGTTATCACAGGCCCGCCATGCGGACGAACCAAGAAGAATCGCTGCACTGGATATAGTCAAATGTTTAAGTCAAAAGTCAAGTAATCCTGATGCTATTGAGTCAATGGTCAATGTTGTTAAAGCTGTAATCGGTGGTTCTGAAGGAAGACTAGCTTTTCCGTACCAAAGAGTTGGTATGATAAATGCATTGCAGGAATTGTCTCAATGTCCTGAAGGGAAATATCTTAGTAGCTTTTCTGTTACAGTATGTGGTCTTCTTTTGACTATTTACAAAGATGATGGTGAGTGTAAACTTTGACTTTCGTTATTAGTTTTTTAGGATCAGTAATGGGTCATTATCGTTATGGGTCGGAACAGGTCATACCTATCACGGATCAAAACTGGCCCAAATTATTACGGGTCAAAACAGGTTGGGCATAGGGTTTACCCACAAACAATTTTTTGTCTACTTTTAGTTGTAATTTAAATAGTTTATTACTAGTCAAAATGATCTGATCGGTCTGGGTAGGGTTTACCCACAAACACTTACTTTTCTTTTGTTTACTTTTAGGGTTTTTTGTTTTTTTATTCTTTATTTAATCTGTCAATATCTCAAATGTCACAGAATATCTATATCCATTAGGCCTTGACTTGTTTTGGCTATTGTAGTTTTCTTGATTCATTTTTGTTATTACTAGCTTTTGACGGGCTATTTTGTTGCTTACAAGTCTTTTGATGGGCTATTTTGGTAATTACAAAAATAGCTGTTCAAAACATGTAATTACCAAAGCAGACTGAGAAAAAGAATGATTTCCAAAATGCCTAATGCCTAAAATAAATTGCTGCTTTATGAAATTTATTCTTTTAAATAATTAATGCATTTGTGATATTTAATTGATTACAAAAGATAATTATTACGATGATTATTATAATCCCTGTGTATGTTTGATCTGTTCCCCTCTCACTTACATATTGTGGCCTGGCTCGTTAACCCGTTGACTCTCTGACATATGTATGATTGACACAAGGTTGACTTTCTGACTTTTAGGTAATGAAGAGGTGAAACTTGCATGTTTAAGTGCTATAGCTAGCTGGGTAGCAAGATCTACAAATGCGATGGGGCCAGAACTTGTTTCGTTTTATTCTTCAGGACTCAAGGAGAAGGAATCACTAAGAAGAGGCCATCTTCGATCCCTTAGACACATATGCAAAAATGCCGATGCAGTTTTACCAGTGAGAAAACTACTTAATACCAAGTTTTTGTCTTTTATAGTTTGATATCAGGGATAATAAGTGTTCAACTTTTACATTAAAGTAACCCATATATTGAAACACTTTTGTAGGTCACACAATTATGTATCATGTCTAATTTATACCGAGTTATGCTGAAACGTTGTTAAAGGACAAAAAAACATATTTTTTTTTTTTTTTACATCAAGTTGTTTATGATAGATTTTTAGAGAGTTATATTTGTTTTTTAATTTTTTTGTATGGCATTTGCACTAGACATGTATTTGGCCAAATTTGTATAACCTTAAAACTAAAGGTCAAATGTAATTTTACCCCCCCCCCCCCCCCACCCACACACACACCCAATTAATCAAATTTCAAGTGTACCCGACGTTTTTTATTTTTATGCACATGTTAGTATATATTCTTGTATGTCTATGCTTAACGTGATTTTTGTTTGGACACGAGTTGGGTCAATTATAAAATGTTTTATTTTTACTTTTTGGCTTAATTTTTGTTTAGAAACAAATCGGTTCAAATATAATACGTTTTCATTCGACGGTATAAATTTGAGTTCCAATACGTTTCGAGTTTCGACGTAAATTTAGTTCAAAAACGAGTCGGGTCGACTGTAGTCTGTACTTTACTTTATCACGTCGTGTACGACGCCACTGTATGTGTTTATTTTATGTATGTTTTAAGTAGGTCTACGTTTCGACTTGAATTTTGTTGGAAACAAATCGGGTCAAATATAATACATTTTCATTCAATGAGATGAGATCAGATTACTGTATGTTTCAACGTAAATTTAGTTCGGAAACGAGTTGGGTTGATTGTAGTCTATTATTTATCATGTCACGTACGGCCCCGTCGCAACGTGCAGCGGGTAAAAAAACTAGTTTGGTATAAACAAGACCAGATACCCTTAAAAGAAAAAAAATTGAAAACTTGGGTTTGCTGGCTCCACATGTTATACCTTAATTTGTTTTTTCACAACTGTCTTCATGTGGCTAAACGTTTTGTTATATGTTTGTGTTCAGATATCTTCTCTGCTCACGCCTCTTATCCAGTTAGTAAAAACCGGTTTTACCAAAGCTGCACAACGGTTGGATGGCATTTACTCATTACTTATTGTGGTTAAAATTGCAGCTGCCGATATTAGAGCAGGTGTTCTAACTTTCTGATATCTACCTTTTAACTTCTTTTTTTATGTTGGTTGACGTTGTTACCTTTTTCTGTTTGAAGTATTAATTTTTATTATTTTATGCTGAAGATGAAAACGTGTCAAAGGAAAAGATCTGGTCTCTGATTTCGCAGAATGAACCTTCAGTTGTTCCTGTAGCTATGGTAGTTCCATTATTTAGTTCTTCTGTTCCATTTCTTTAATCCTGTAGCTATGTATATTTGTTATTTGATATGTTATATATATCCTTAATATATGAGTGCTATGCAGGCTTCTAAACTATCAGTGGAGGACTGTGAAGCAAGTATTGAATTACTTGAGTCGCTCTTTGTGGATCATCCTCACAGGTTTTTGTCTCTGTTAAACATTTGACCCCATTGACCATGATTGCTTTTTTTTTTTTCTAACTGATTCGCGTTATCATTAATTCATCGTAACTTTCTTACCTATTCTACAGGGTTTTCGAGACTCTACATGTGAAATCTCTCATGCAGGTGAAGTACTTTGAAACTGCATCATAAGTCTTGTTTTTTCTATAAATCCATTTCATCTTCTTATATATATACATACATACATTTATATTTATTTATTTACTGCAGCTTATCATTGTATTTCTGTGCCATTCAAATTGGGATATACGCAAAGCAGCATACGGTTGTACCAAGAAAGTTTTATCTGCTGCTCCAAGATTATTCGAAATTCTTCTAATAGAATATTCAGAGTACCTCACGGTTGTTGGAGAAAAAGTTTTAGCAAAGTCAAGGTACAATTTCATCATTATTTCGACCCATTTTTGTTTGAGATAAAATAGGTCGTATTTTAAATTCCCATCTATTAATTTACTACATAATTTGTAGCGAGATGGAAAATTCACTGGACTCTTCGGGAGCTTTTGTTCCATCTGTGGAGGTTTTAGTAAAGGCTTTATTGGTAATTTCATCTGGTGTTTTGGCTGCTGCACCTAGTTCCTGTATACGTCTTATATTCTGCTCGCATCATCCTTGTTTAGTTGGCACCGCAAAAAAAGATACCGTTTGGAAGGTGAGTCATTTCGTTTATTTAATACACATCTTAAGTGGTTCTATTTGGTGCACTCTTTGTTTTGGCAGAAATGATTAGTTTACTCTAGATTATTATTAACTAACCAGTTACTATTTTGTTTTCTCAGAGATTGCAAAAGTGTTTGCGAGCTCTTGGTTTTGATGTCATTGGACATATAATGACTGATGTCGGTAACATGTGTCAGGTATTATTATATCCTTTCGTTATAAGTTAGAAGGAATTATTATTAGTTTAATACACTAATATATATAGCCAACTTAGAATTGTTGTACAAAAGAATACGTTATGACGTCTGATCTTTTCGATTTAAAGGTTTACATTACTCTTATGATATTACTATTTTATTGGCCTGAGTCACACTGGTAGCATATCTTTTTTCAGTCTAGCTATATATTATGTTAGCAGTTGAAAGTATAAATGGATGTACTTGAAAATTGTATATGTTAATAATAATAATGAATTGTCTTGCAAAATACTTATTAAAAATATGCATCGTTTTGTTATAATGTGTTTTACTATTTTAAAGGGTTTAAAAAAACTTTTAAACATCGTGATTGTTAAAAAAAACTTACATTTTTGGTTATAATAAATTTTCATAATACATTGATAATTATGAAAGTGTGAAATGTTAAATAACTTGGTAATTATAATAATAGGAGTGGTATATATAGCTGTTATATATATATTTACTTGATAACAGAGCATGTCTATATTACAGAGTGTTGGTGTCATGGTTATTCTGCATTTTTGTTCGATTGTACATAGAGATAAAGATCACTTATCAGTAACATTTTCTCTTCTGTTTTCATCAATAGAGTTTGCTTGGACCGATGGGGTTGATGAGCACTAGTCATCTGGAACAAGAAGCCGCTATAAACGCTTTGTCATCTTTAATGACTATAACACCAGCAGAAACCTATGTGGAATTTGATAAGGTTAACTACAACCTTTTTATTTTTAAAAACTTAATTATATTTAATAAACATCTGAGCATAGTCATCGATAGCGTCCATAGTGGACGCTATAGCGAATAGCGTGGCGTGGCGGCCAATCGCCGCTACGAGGTGCATATCGACCACATATCGAGCATATAGCGACTCCGACAGCGAATTCCCGCAAAAAATACCACTCTGATGATACTTTCTGCCGGAAACCAGGAAGAAGATAGTGGCTGGTTATTCAGCGTGTTTAGGCTTTAGGGTTTTAAATAACCTTATGGATTTTAACATTTAACCCCTCTGTCTTTCACAAGTTTCCATTTAGTCCCTAAAACTTGTAAAAAATACTTAAAAAGTTTAAAGTTAGTTTGTATATTTGTACATTTAACTCCCTTTATTTTCACTACTTTACATTTGGTCTATAAGTTTATAAATTCATACATAAAAAGGTATAAAATTAACGTTATATATATAAAAAAATTATGGATATAGCTATTTTTTATTTCTTAAATTTTTAACTACCTTATCGCTATACACGAAATAGCGGGCGCTATCTCATCGCTATCGCTACGTAGCATATAGGTACCTTGTCGCCATTTGTCGCTATTCGCTATCGATAACTATGCATCTGAGACATCTTTTGACATTTGAACTATTGCAGTATTTGAAAAGTTCTCCTGATTGGGCCGCACACGATTTGCTATCACAAAATGATATTCAGGTGAGCATGATGTATATACACTCAATAATTATGTAAGTTTATATAATTAAAGTTTTTATCTAAACAATTCGAGTATTGTTATGATTTATGGCAGATTTTCAATACTCCTGAAGGGATGCTATCCACAGAGCAAGGAGTTTATATAGCGGAGTCTGTAGCTTCTAATAACATGAAACAGGCCAAAGGCCGTTTCAAGGCTTATGACAACAATGACAGCATGGTATATGATCACACATATCAATTGTTTCTAATGTAATTACCTTTTCTAGTAACATAAAACATTTTTCTTTTGCAGGAAAATGGGAATTCGGTTTCTTCTGGAAGGCGAGACACCGGTGGTAAAGAGCGTGCAAGTGTAGGGAAGAAGGATACGGGGAAATTAGCGAAGAAGCCTGGTACGTTTTTATTATTTGTTTAAACCTTTTCATTCACAAATAGAGGTGGCAGTTTGATTAGGGTTGTGTTTTATCTCAAACGGGTCATCAAGATAAAGGTAGCAAACAAGGGAATGTAGTTGGCAAATTTATCTATTAGCGTATACAAAGATATATGTTATCATTGTATTGATGATATCTTGTTGTAACTAGTGGGTTACCACCAGCGCTCCGCAACGGGTTGGAAACGTAGATACTAGATAAAAATAAGCAAATCGCGAGGGTTAAAGTGGTTTGATGTTTTAGTTAAGGGGCTAAACATGTCATTATTTAAGTTGAGGGGCTAAAGTTGTTTATTATTAAAGTTGAGGGCTAAACATGTCATTATTAAAGTTCAGGGGCTAAAGTTATTTATTATTAAAGTTGAACTTGAGGGGTTAAAGTTGTTTTGGTTAAGGGGCTAAACATGTCATTATTAAATTTGAGGGGCTAAAGTTGTTTTAGTTAAGGGGCTAAACATGTTTTTACCAAAGTTGAGGGGCTAAACATGTCATTATTAAAGCTGAGGGGCGAAAGTTGGTTAATGCCAAAGTTATGAGGCCAAAGTTTGTTGATGTGACAAAATAGCATATTTATAGTATATATAATTATAACTAACACAGTCATAAAGATTTAAAAATGGATATGTTTATAGTCAACACAACCTCACATGTTCAACTAAATTTCTTTTATCGACTCGTACGCAGTACGCAGCTTCTTTCGGCCCGTATTAAAACATGACATGAGCACATATGTTTAGTATTTTTTTTTCTTTATCTGGTAATGTTAGATAAACAAAAGACATCAAAGGAGGAGGCGCGTGAGATTCAGCTTCGAGAGGAAGCTAACGTACGTGAGAAGGTCATGAATATACAGAAGAATCTTTCGTTGTTGCTGAAAGCTTTAGGGGAGATGGCTATAACTAATCCTGTTTTCACACATAGTGAATTACCCTCCCTGGTTAGTTTTTATATTTCATAATATATGACAGGTGGCAACGTGGACCTGTGTATGGGTACATCGCAAAACGGGTTGGTTTAGTTAGAGCGTTCTCATTGTATGCACCCAAAGACCAAAATGGTGTAAATTTTGAAGCAACACTATTTATCTGACCAAATTTCATAATTCTTATATTCTTATATTTGTTAAATATTCAACCATAGATCTATAAAATAGTATTATTAACACATTCTCGTTCAGATCTTTTAATAGAGTACCTTCTTGATTTTAATTTTTAAGTTAATATATTTGTTACTAATAAATTAAATGAACAGTTATTTTTTTGAAAGAATTAAGTAGTACCATATTGGAATAAAATGATTTGTATAAAATAATACAGTTGAAACAAGTTATTGTGTAAAATTGATTTATCTAGTGCAATACAGTTGAAACAAGTTATTGTGTAAAATTGATTTATCTAGTGCAAGAAAATGGTCTAAATGTTGGTGTAAAAGTTTGGTGCATACATTTGGAGAATTGGAGTTGTAATAATAAATTTGGAGTAAGCATCTTCCATATGTATAGTTCTTGATTTTGTTCTACGCATGATCATAACCCAGGTCAAATTTGTCAACCCGTTGCTTAAATCAGCAATTGTTAGTGAGGTGGCATATGAAACAATGGTGAAGCTATCAAAATGCACGGCACATCCATTGTGCAATTGGGGATTCGACATTGCTACTGCTTTAAGGCTAATTGCAACTACCGAACCTCACGTTTCGTGGGACCAACTTTCCTCTCTTAGTGAGGGTGATACTGGCAGGTCATCATTAAGTCTTTTTGAAAGAGTAATGCATGCGATATCTGTATCTTGCAAATCTGGCCCGCTTCCGGTGGATTCTTTTAGTTTTGTTTTTCCGGTAAGTTTTACTAATTGTTCACATCACTTGACCTTAATTATCTGTAGAAGTTGTGTAAATTATAAAAGATCTTACTTTATATTAAAAGGTGACTTCTAGAAAAATATCTTTTAGACAATACATATATATTTTCCATGATCAAACTCCAAAGTATCATTTATTGATTTTTAGTTTGGATTTCATATGCGAACTATTGGTTAAAACATGCATATATAATGTTCAAGGGCATTTTCACAATTTGCTTAATGATAAATAAGTAAAATAAAGCAAAAAGTATCAAATATTAATGTCTAAGGGTAGTTTGGTAAATCTCTAGATGTGAATATGCTAACGGAGTAACGGATGGATTGGGTTGAAAGTTGCCAAAAGGTTTTTGTTGTATGTATATGCCTCCTAAATTGTTCTATGTGAAGATTTAGGTTATTATTGTTATTATAGAGGCTTTTAAAGGTTGCACAAAACTGTGTATATGGGTCAAGGGGTGCAAATGAGAGCTCGGCTCGGAAAAAAGCTCGTTGAGCCGAGCTTAAGTGAGCTCGAGCCCGAGCCTAAAAACAAGCTCGTTTAGGATACGAGCCCGAGCCTTGCTTATTGAGCTCGAGCCAGCTTGTGAGCCTAAACGAGCCTTCTATATATATAAGTTTCTATTAATAATTACTATTTACTTATTAAAATTTTAAAATGTAACTGAATTATATATAAAATAGTACTTATAATTGATTAAATAATAAATAATAAACGAGCCGAGCTCAAGCTTTAGGAACAAAGCTTGAATCGAGCCGAGCTCGAGCTTTCATAAGTAACGAGCTCGATCTTGAGCCTGATCAAGATCGGGCTCGGCTCGGCTCATTTGCACCCTTCCCGGCAACTAACCCAGCCCAGCTTGTTTTGATCTGTTACTCACCCTATCTATCTTGCCATCTCTATGTTTCTTGAATACCTTTTGTTTTTAACTTGTTGCATTGTTTTCAAAAGATACTGGAGAGAATACTATCATCTCCTAAGAAGACGCAACTTCATGATGATGTACTTCGAGTACTTTTCCTACATATGGATCCAGTCTTACCCCTCCCTAGACTTCAAATGCTTTCAGTTAAGTTTCTAACGCATCGCATTTATCTACCATCTATTGTTTTATTTATTTATTTTGCGTGACATGTATATTCTATGCTTTTTGACAGGTTCTATATCACGTGCTTGGTGCCATTCCTTCATATCACGGATCTGTTACTCCAGCATTAAATGAGTTGTGCCTTGGTTTGTCACCAGAAGACGTTGCACCTGTATGTTGTATTTTACTATTAACTTTAATATTAATTTAATGGGTTAAGTTATTCTACAAAGGCTCCTAGACGTAAGAAGTGTAAGAAGGCTTTATAGAGTGACAAGTTTCCAAGAACCTAAAACCGAAACCCACTACATCACCACCCAAAACCTAAACACCCACCCACCTCACCACCACCGAAAAACCTCCCTCCCCCCGCGGCAATTTTTTTTTGGGTGGGGGTGGGGGGTTTAGGTTTTTGGGTGGTGGGGGGGGGGGTGTTTAGGGTTTTTTTTTTGTGTAGTGGGTTTATTTTTAGGAGCCTTTGTACACTTCTTATTTTTTGGAGGAGTTAATTACTGTTTCGTCCCTGTGGTTTGTCAAAAATCACTATTTCAGTCCATTAGTTTAAAAATTGTGATTTCAGTCCCTGTGGTTTCACTTTCATAACCATTTCAGTCCACCTCGTAACCATTTCAGTCCCTGTATTTAACAGAATAATGGATTGAAATGGTTACGAAAGTAAAACCATATGGACTGAAATGGTTACGAAAGTGAAACCACATGGACTGAAATCGCAATTTTTAAACTAATGGACTGAAATAGTGATTTTTAACAAACCAGAGGGACGAAAACAGTAATTAACTCTTTTTGGAGCCTTGTATTTGATCCTAATCCTTAATTTTAGAAATGTAACATGTTTAACTTTTCTGGAAATTCTACATTCAGGCTTTATCTGGTGTTTATGCAAAAGAGGTTCATGTGCGGTTAGCTTGCTTAAACGCTGCAAAATGCATTCCAGCTATATCCACCCGCTCTGTTCCCGAGGATGTGGATATTGCCACCAGCATTTGGATAGCTCTACATGATCCTGAAAAGGTATCGTACAATTGAAAGTTCTTTTTTTTACGTTGCTGTATTATGTAATTATTTTTTGTAGCAAAAGGATAATAGGTAATTCAATTGCTCTTAAAGTTATAGATACAAGTTTTAAAATTTGTTTGATAAAATATCCAAGGTATTGAAGATAAATTTTAAATGTTGTAATTTGTTTGATCAAAAATATTTTATTTTCTTATTGTACATGTGTTGTGTTTATATCTATGCTTCGATATTTATCACAAAGTGGGAAATGTTAGCCAACAATAGAATATTTGGTTTTTAATCATGGTTCTACTTTACTATATAAAGACCTATTGACCATTGTTGTATGTAATGCTTATTGGATATTCCAGTCAGTGGCTGAGGTGGCAGAGGATGTGTGGGACCGTTACGACCACGAATTTGGGACCGATTATTCTGGACTCTTCAGGGCTCTGTCACATGTTAATTATAATGTTCGAATGGCTGCTGCTGACGCACTAGCTGCTGTATTAGATGAGTACCCAGATACATTACAGGTGATTACAATATTTTTAAAGGTGGCACTTGTAAATGGGTTGATTTGGGTTTTGTTTTCATCTCTAATGGGTCAAATGAAACTGGTCAAATGGGTTTATTACTGAGTCAGCCTATTTTGCTACCTTAAATATTCATATCAGAGGATTTGGTGACTTTTAAACATCTTAGAATTGTTATCTTACTTACAGATTAATGTTTTTTTTTTCAGGAATCTTTAGCAACTTTATTCTCTCTTTATCGTGATGGTGGTATTGGTGAGGGAAACATTGATTCTGGTTGGATAGGCAGACAAGGGACTGCATTGGCTTTACATGCTGCCGCTGATGTACTTAGAACCAAAGACCTTCCAGCTGTCATGACATTCTTAATATCCCGAGCGCTGGTAAATTATTTTGTTTTTGAATGATTAGGGGCTGTTTGGTTTGTGGGTATGGGCTTAATAGTACAGAAAATTAGATTACTATTGAAATAGTACAGCTATTGCAATCTAAGCAGTTAATGCCGTAAAATATCGGATATCGGTCAAGGACCAATATTTGAGGTATATCGGTCAAGGACCAATATTTGAGATATAGGTTATCGTGGTGGGAACTGATTAAGACTTAAAACACTAGCATTTAACAACTAAGACTTGAAACAATAATAATAGTAATTAGAAGAAAGACGAATGGCAGAACTTAGAAGAAAGGTACTAATATCGGGAATATCGGTGATATATTGGTCAAATATCTGAAGTACGGAAATAGCAGTCAAATATCCATCAATATCGCCGATAATATTGGTACCGATATTTGACCCCGATATTCTACATCGGGACCGATTACCTCTATATCACCGATATTAACTGCATAGTTTGCAATCATATTTGACAGACTAATTTTTGTAAATTACTTTTTCGCAAGAAAGGCAAGTAGACTTGTGCCAGTTTTTCAGTTTTCATTGCTACCCAACCCGCCAAATCCACCCGTTTTGGCAATTTTATTATTAAATCAAGCAAATTTATGGCCACGTGTAGGTCGTCGTTTTCGTATAGCTTGACCAAATATCATTAAGTAGCTTTGACTAGATGCTTATTTATATTCAACTGACATGATTTTACTTTTGTGATTTATATTAACTTGCTTTTTTATACTTAACTAAAAGCTCTACTTTTTATTTACGATTTTTCTAACGTAAACGACACCATTCTCCAAGTGAATATATTTACTTGTAAATGCAAACAGACTTTCAAATTTTTTTTTGGTAATGTTTGGTTGGTATTATAACAAGCAAAAACTAGAATTTACTTAATATAGTGCATACCCTGATTCGAATTTGTTTTTATAATGTCAACTACAGGCTGATACCAACGCTGATGTTCGAGGAAGAATGATCAATGCCGGTATCATGATTATTGACAGACATGGAAAGGATAATGTCTCATTGTTATTTCCTATATTCGAAAACTACTTAAACCGAAAGGTCTGTGTACATTTTAAATTTCATAATTAATCAAAGTAATTAAATGTACTCACAGATAGATTATTGACTTAACTTTTTAGGCATCAGACGAAGAAAAATATGATTTGGTACGTGAAGGCGTGGTCATATTTACTGGAGCTTTAGCAAAACATCTATCACAGGTTTAATATCATTTCATCAGCCATCTCTTAAAAAGGAAATTTTTAGTGTTTTTTTTCTGTCATTATTTTTTTAGTTCTATTATAACGGTTCTTGGAAAACAGGATGATCCTAAAGTCCATGCTGTTGTAGAGAAGTTGCTGGAGGTGCTAAACACTCCGTCAGAAGCTGTTCAGAGGGCAGTTTCAAGCTGTCTCTCTCCTCTGATGAAATCAAAACAAGTATGTCGTATATTTTTTTCTATTCATAATTCATGTACCATACCAATAATTGTTGAAATAGGAGAACACACACAGAATATATATATATATATAGACTAGGTTAGAACCCCGTGTATTACACGGGTTGAATAAATGTAATTTTATATATTAAATAATAAAAAAGTAATATCTTTGAGAACCCCGTGTATTGTACGGGTTGAGTAAATTTAATTTTATATATTAAATAATGAAAAAAATTACGTTTTTAAGAACCTCAGGTGTTATACGGGTTGAACACATGTAATTTTATATACCAAACAATAAAAAGTTGTATCTATATAAATCTTATGTATTATATTGATTGAATAAATCTAATTTTATATACTACATAAAAAAAGTTATATTTAACCTCTGTGTATTACACGAGTTGCATAAATGTAATTTTGTGTAGTAATATCTTTAAAAAACTAACGCATATACTCGATATACGATGGATGGGGTGATTGCGGTGATGGTTCTTATAAATGTCACGTAAACATAGTGATTACCGTATTTGAGTTGAGAATTGAACACGGAAATAAAAGTATAGAGCCAATAAACATTGATTAATATTTATGTTTACCCCTTATAAACATTTTTTAAATAGGTTCTACACTTAACTACTTTAGTTTAATAAAATAAATAAATCATTTACATTATATTAATTTATTTATATCAAAGGGATTAGTCCAAGCGTTATGTGATGTGTTAACCATATAAAAACGCACGTTTTGACGTATCCGATTGAACTCAATATATCGTATAGTTGCATTGCGATTGAATTAAAGCGTAATGTAAATCGAATTTATATCGTACAATCATAACGTATTATACGCGACCCGACTAACTCGAATTTATAACGTCAAGGCAAAAACTCTTGAGGGGGTCAAAGTGGCATTTACAAAGTTCATAAAAAGTTAAGTGGTTAAAAATTGCGTTTTCTGAACTTAAGGGCTAAGAAAGGGTAAAGATAAAATTTGATAAAGTTTTTGGATAAGAATGAAACTATAACAAAGTTATAAATATTATAAAATATTATACTATCTTCTACACAAATTGTTTAAATTTATATTAAATTTAATTTTATAATTATTTTTTAGTTGATATTGATTATCTATAAAAATAGATGGCTTCAATGAATGACATGTGTCCATTCATTGGTTTCTTTTATTATATAGTATAGATGTGTGTGTGTGTGTGTGTGTGTGTGTATAGGGTAGATCATGTGAGAAGCACTAAGGTAATTGAGAACCTTGAGAACAATTTTGGACCACACATTTTTCCTATACAAGAATGCAAAAAAATGCATTTTTTTTTTGGAAAAATCGCAGCTTCTTTTGTCAGTTATTTTTTAGAATTTATTTTGGATATATACACATGTTTATATTGTCAATCTTTAACTATACATATATGTACATACGTGTTTATAATAGAATCAAAAGTATTGTACACCTATATTTGATTTTGTGTATA
This sequence comes from Helianthus annuus, assembly GCF_002127325.2. Lineage (NCBI taxonomy): Eukaryota > Viridiplantae > Streptophyta > Magnoliopsida > Asterales > Asteraceae > Helianthus > Helianthus annuus. The sequence goes on from NC_035437.2 coordinate 106,928,408, forward strand.
TATATATATGTGCAAATGTGTATTAATGATTGTATGTATATGATTCTAAACGCGTTTTTTTTTCTAGTGTACATGTGTAAAATGCGTGTTTAAAGTTGAAAATCATACATATATGTTTCATAATATACACATATATAGTTTAAAAATTGACAATATACACGTGTATAATTAAAAATTGACAATATACACACATGTATATATTAAAAAACCAAAAAAAAAAAACTGTGCGATTAGAAGTAATTTTTTTTTTGGCTTAATGTGTGGTCCAGAATCGTTCTTATGGTTCTCAATTTTCATGTGTTTCTCTTAGGAATTAGGATCCCTACTCTCTTTATTTATACATAGGTATATTTGTATTTCAATTTTCAACTCAATTTTTATTTACCGGTTATTGTTTGCCATTAGGAAGATGCAATGTCACTTGTTACGAGGCTATTAGATCAGCTGATGAAGAGTGAGAAATATGGGGAACGTCGTGGAGCAGCTTTTGGCCTTGCTGGCGTTATTAAAGGTTTTGGAATTTCTAGTTTGAAAAAATATGGGGTTGCCACTGTGCTACGTGAAGGACTTGCAAATAGGTTTGTTCTTACTGCTGAAAAATAATAAAAAAATACAACTATCATAAAATAATAACCTTTTATGTGGAGACGACCAAAGTATTCAACCTTGTCATTAAAAAGCGTGCCGAGGTGTTGGAGGCAGTGTCTCTAGTGCTTCACCAAGCCTAATTTTGTATGAAAGACCGTTTTTTATTTTTATTTTTGTAATAGCACAGGTCTGTTGGGCCCTCTTATAAAAACTCAGCCCAAGTAACCTTTTGTAAAAAACCAACTAAATTTTAAATTAGATAGCCCGTTTTTTAATCATTTTATTTTCTGCCCTTGTTTTTTTTTTTTTTCTAATTAGGATTTCAAAAATTTCTTAAATAAGTCTCTGCAGACTACTTGTATCTAGGTAGTTTTTAGATTGTACCTAGAGCTTTCTTTCTTCATTATTCATGTTAATACTATTTTACTTGTACCTGGTTAGAATTTGTATGTATCTGTAAGTAGTTTATTAGTATTTTTAACACCAAACACCTCAAATACGTGAAACTCTTGCCTCATGCCTCGCGATTTGGCTGTTGGGACCTAACTGTTTCAAAGCGCTTCACGCTTTTTAAAACCGTGTGTGTATTTTGTTTGACTTGTTCTAAATTCCAACCTCTTTAAAAAGTGTTTTTTAATCAAAAGTTGGTGTAGATGAACCCAAATAAAGTAGTTCCAACATAAGTGCGTATCTATATAAATGTGTGTGTGTATATATATATATAAATGTATGTATATGTATATGTATATATATATATATTGTATTTACAATTATTTTTTAATGTCAAAAGATAAAATATAAAATTTTTAAAATTAAAAAAAAAACAAAAGAATAAATGGGTAAATTGGCAAAATCGTCCCTGAGCTAACGAAATTGCCAAAATCGTTCATGAGTTGGATGGAAATGGCAAACAAAAATGAAACATCAGGGTCCAGTTAAAAAAAATCTTATTTGGGATGTAACAGGCAAAATTGCCCAAACCTCAGGGACGATTTTGGCATTTTACTCTAAATTAAATCTTGTTGGTTGGTTTTTGTACCTTCTTTCTCTCCCCTTTTCTAGTTTTACAGCAAATGCCGTAGTAACACATAGTTTTGGTCCTTCAATTCTTATTTCTTAGGAATTCTGCTAAATGTCGCGAAGGATCTTTGTTGGCATTTGAATGCCTTTGTGAAAAGCTTGGGAAATTATTTGAACCGTAAGTGTTCAGAAGATTTTACTTTTTTTTTTTTAATAAGGCAAGTTACATGAATCACTCTGTAAATTTTCTCTCTATTTTACAGGTATGTAATATATTTGCTACCATTGCTTCTGGTTTCATTCTCTGATCCAGTGATTGCTGTTCGAGAAGCTGCTGAAGGTGCTGCTCGTGCTATGATGTCTCAACTCACTGCCCAGGGGGTTAAACTTGTCCTTCCATCACTTCTAAAGGTCCTTATTTTCTTTTTTTATTTTCCTTTTTGTTTGCATGATATTTCGAGGACATTGAAGTTCAAGCTTCTCTTTTATAGAATAGAGTAAAATGCCATTTTCGTCCCTGAGGCCAGTTTTGTGGTTTTCGTCCAAACGTTTGTTTTTCCGCATCTGGATCAAAAGGTTTGAAATCTTGCCTTTTTCATTTGGCTCGTTAACTCCATCCATTTTCTACGTTAATTCAGGGGTATTTGCGTCTTTTTGTTAACTTAAAGGGCAAATCAGTCTTTTTCACTTTATGTACAAGCATTTAGTATAATGTACAAGTATTCAAAAAATATCCTTAAGTTAACAAAAAAGATGAAAATACCCGTGCCTTAACAGAGAAAAATGGATGGAGTTAATGAGCCGGATGAAAATTTCAAGATTTCAAACCTTTTGGATCTAAATTTGGAAAAATAAACTTTTGGACGAAAGTCACAAAACTGGCGAAACCTCAAGGACAAAAATGGCATTTTACTCTATAGAATATTTATATCCGAAGTTTTTAGTTGTAATTATATTGTCGATTTGTCTCTATGTTAAGGAATAATGATGCATAATTTTGCCACCTCATTACTTTGTATGGCCATTTGAGATTCTTATTATGCATGATTTTTCAGGGTCTTGAAGATAAAGCTTGGAGGACAAAGCAGAGTAGTGTTCAACTTCTTGGATCTATGGCGTATTGTGCTCCACAACAACTTTCTCAATGTCTACCTAGGATTGTGCCAAAATTGACCGAGGTATTTTCGACAGAAACATTAGTTGTACTTTGTACAACTAGAAATGTTCAAATTTGTTATCTTTTTATGAATCAACTAGATTTTTGACCCATGGCGCGCGTTGCGGCGGCATCGTCGTGTTTGAGACTTCGTTTTACGCGTTACGATGATGACATTAACGCGTGATGCCCGCGCGAGACGAGACTCGTTTTTTACTTTGTCACACGTTACATACGTGACATTAACGTCGTTAGGCATAGATAAAGAAGAGTATGATGTCTCGCATGTTGCGGTGTGCAGTCTTAAAAGTAATTTAAACAAAAGAATTGAAATGTTGGAGAAGATGAGGTAGTAAGTTGTTAAGTAGAAAAAATGGGGGGTTAAATTTGTCAATTATCAAAAGTTAGGAGTCAAAGTGTCACTTACCAAAAGATGATGGTTAAATGTATTAAACTTCTAAAGTTAGGGGGAATAAGAAAAATGCATGGCCGGAACCACCGACCATGCATTTTAAGATATAGAGTAATTCATTTCAGTCATAATTTAAAGTCTTTAATTAAACTGATATATGAGGTTTTATGCATTAAAAATTACACGTTGGGTGCCTTCCGACCTTGTTGGCTTGTCGTTTTAACTTAATAGTTTTTATAAATTGTAACCCGATTGAACCTATCATAAGTACCGGGTCGAGCTTGCCACCTTTACTATTCATTAAATATGGTCAGATGTCTAAATAAATGTCCGATTGATTCCAGGTGCTAACCGATACTCATCCAAAAGTACAATCTGCTGGGCAGACAGCACTCCAGCAGGTCTCACTATATTCTTACAATCTACTGTTCAGGTTTAAAATAAATAAATTCTTATAAGTGTATGTATATATAGGTTGGCAGTGTGATAAAGAATCCTGAAATCGCTTCTCTGGTTCCAACTCTTTTATTGGGTCTCACAGACCCTAATGACCATACAAAGTATTCCCTCGATATTCTTCTTCAGGTAACCCCTTCTATTTTTTGTTTTTTGTTTTTTTTTATTAATGAAAAATATACACAATTTTTTAATATTGTTGGGTGTTTATTGATGTTTTGTAGACAACTTTCATTAATTCAATTGATGCTCCTTCACTTGCTCTTTTGGTACCAATTGTTCACCGTGGATTGAGAGAAAGAAGTGCAGAAACAAAAAAGAAGGCTGCACAAATCGCCGGGAATATGTGTTCTCTTGTCACTGACCCCAATGATATGCTTCCTTATATTGGATTGCTCCTACCAGAAATTAAAAAGGTGTACTTTATATGTACATACAAATGCAGAAAAATGACTTTTTTGCATGTTGCAACTTGCAACAAGATGCTCAACCAATCCTGTTGTCATTGTACAGTGCTATAGTAGGATATAGTGATAATCAGATATTTGTTAATATTGTTCAATACATGGCTTATGACAGGTGTTAGTGGATCCAATTCCTGAAGTTCGGTCTGTAGCAGCGAGAGCTGTTGGATCTCTGATAAGAGGAATGGGTGAAGAGAATTTCCCAGATCTTGTTCCATGGTTGCTAGATACACTCAAGTCTGACGGTAGTAATGTTGAACGCTCTGGTGCTGCTCAAGGGTTGAGTGAGGTCAGTAGCTATTTATTTTTTTTATTGTTGTTGTTATTATTATTATTGTTTGTGTTATAATTATTATATAAGTATGTTGTGCCGTTAGTACGTAATAGCTGTGGTGGTTTTTACCCATATGCCCTATAAACATGACAATTCAGACCAACATTACATCAAATGATTATATATATATATATAGGATTAGGTTCAATAGTGAACACTAGTGTAACTTGCGAACTGAGTGAACTAATCCTGGCCATACACGTGTGTAGATCAATGGCCAGGATTTGATGTTGAAATACACTAGTGTATTTTAGGATTTGATGATGAGATCCTGGCCATACACGTGTGTAGATCAATAGCCATGATTTGTTCACTCAATTCGCAAATACACTAGTGTTCACTCTTGAACCCCGCCCTATATATATATATATATATATATATATATATATATATATATAGAGAGAGAGAGAGAGAGAGAGAGAGAGAGAGAGAGAGAGAGAGAGAGAGAGAGTGTATTGTACAATATCCCTTAACGTACGATGCGTACGCGATTAGTATATAACATGCGGATTGAGTGATATAACATGCGGATTTTGTAAATTTTTTGGCTTCCGAGTTTGGGAAGTCCGAGTTTATGAACATGTCCGAGTTTGTGAAGTCCGAGTTTATGAACATGTCCGAGTTTGTGAAGTCCGGGTTTGATAAACATAACATGCGGGTTTTCGTCTTTTGAGGTTATAACGTGCGGATTTCTAATCGCATACGCATCGTACGTTAAGGCCAATTGTACGTTAACTGACCCCTATATATATGCGCGTGTGTGTGTAGTAACCTCACCATACATGGGTAACTACTAAGATTAGAGTTGCGTATCATTACTACTAGTCTATAATAAGCCAGTCATATTTTAAGGTTCCGATTTCACTTTCAGATTCCGGTCCAATTATTCGGACCAATATTAACAAACGATCTATCTTTTTCCAGGTTGTGGCTGCTCTTGGAACAGAGTATTTTGAGAACCTTCTTCCTGACATTATACGTCATTGCTCTCATCCAAAGGCACCTGTGCGTGATGGTTATTTGACACTTTTCAAGGTGAGTCAGGTTTTTTAAATTGTCAGTTTTATATGTTTGTTGTATGCTTGCTAGCTGGAAACTCATATGTTTATATTTTTCTTATAGTATCTGCCTAGATCATTAGGTGTACAGTTCCAAAACTACTTGCCTCAAGTGCTACCATCCATCTTAGATGGTAAGTATCATTTTCTGTTGACATTTTGAGATAAAACACATCATAATGGACCCATTTATAAGTGGGTCAAACTTGCTAATTATAAGAGTGTGCGTATGCTTCTTTAAAGTATATCTATATTAGGTCTCTTACATTTTAATGATCTTTTTCATAATACATTTGACATTGATAATCAGGTCTTGCGGATGAAAATGAATCTGTACGTGAGGCTGCACTTGGTGCAGGTCACATACTTGTGGAACATTACGCTATTACGTAAGTTGTTTGTTGATTTGCAAGAAACCGGTGGCTTTTAACATAATTATTATAGGTGCTTTTATTTATTATGTTTTTCTCAATTTTCGGCCAGGTCTCTGCCTTTACTTCTTCCAGCTGTAGAAGACGGTATATTCAATGATAATTGGCGTATCCGTCAAAGTTCTGTGGAACTTTTGGGTGATCTCTTATTTAAGGTACATTATTCTCATATTTGTGTATCTTTTTTAGAACCTATTATTTATTACTTAAAGTTTTTTTTTATCTAGGTTGCTGGTACTTCTGGAAAAGCACTTCTTGAGGGTGGCAGTGATGATGAAGGTGCAAGTACAGAAGCACAAGGGCGTGCTATTATCGAAGTACTTGGTAAAGATAAACGTAATGAAGTGCTTGCTGCTCTTTATATGGTCCGGACAGATGTCAGCCTTTCAGTTCGCCAGGTATGATATTATTTCTGGGTAGAGCTGACCGAATCAGTTGTTCGGGCGGGTTGGGTAACATGTCGAAATGGGCAGGTCTGGTTGACCGAAAAAGCTGAAAAATTTTTGTTCGTCCAGATTTACTTATTCTAAAATAACTATTGTCAAATTAATTCGCTCCCAAAAGTTATAATTCAAATTAATATCTTAGTTTCTCCCAAAATAGTTCCAACTGTAAAGTGGTTCCTTTTTATTTACTAATTTTCTTTTTTACCCATGTTTACCTTTATTGAATATTATTATTATTATTTGTATTCTAAATGCATTAAAGGATAAAATTTTCCTTAAAGAGTAAAGTACACGGATGGTCTCTATGGTTGACCAAAATTTTGGATTTGGTCCCTAGCTTTCCAAAAGTACACGTATGGTCCCCATGGTTTGCACTTTGTGACATATTTAGTCTGCAACTTTTGCCAAAAGTACACGGATGGTCCCTGGGGTTTGCATTTGTAACATATTTAGTCCCTAACTTGGACCTGCTGAAACCGTTAGATTTGTTAGCTGGGGAGTAAATGCATTACAAAGTGCAAACAACAGGGAGCATCAGGTACTTTTAAAAAGCTAGGGACCAAATCCAAAATTTGGTTAGCCACAGGGACTATTTGTGTACATTACTCTTTTTCTTATATTATGAACATACCTAACATTGTATCGTTTTGCTATTATATGGAGGGATTGTCTTTTTTTTAGTTTTCTCATTCAACCAGTTACATACGAAAAAAAAAAAAAAACAAATCATCCCACTCATAAGTAAATGGGCCAAATATGAAAGTTAAGGTGTCTAATATGGAGTTGTATGTGTTACTTTTGCAGGCTGCTTTACATGTATGGAAGACTATCGTTGCAAATACACCCAAAACATTAAAGGAGATAATGCCAGTATTGATGAATACCCTTATCACTTCTCTTGCATCACCATCCTCCGAAAGGCGACAGGTCTTTTGTTTTTGTCATATGTTTTCTAAGGTTTTAGTCTTAAGTTATTAATACACACATTTCGGAAACTGAATTATTTGTTATTTATAAAAGGCTGCTGGACGAGCATTGGGTGAGCTTGTTAGAAAGCTTGGGGAGAGAGTTCTTCCTATGGTTATTCCTATTTTGTCTCGAGGCTTGAAGGACCCTGATTCTAGCAGAAGACAAGTATTTTACTCTTTTACTATTCAACCCTTTGTTATCTTTATCTTGAAAGTTAAGTTAAATTAATTAGTATATTGTTTTTATTTACAGGGTGTCTGCACTGGTTTAAGTGAAGTGATGGCTAGTGCTGGTAGAAGTCAGTTATTAAGTTTCATGGATATGCTTATCCCCACCATCCGTACAGCTCTATGCGATAGGTATGTTTAGTTTTTTGCAGTGTTTTTGTTAGTTATAGTATTTGTACGATTAGGATTATTTATTTATGTGTTATACTAATTTCTCCTACAGCGAGGTTGAGGTTCGTGAATCTGCTGGGGTTGCATTCAGTACTCTGTATAAGGTACTCTACTTTATATTTATTTAGCCTTTTTGACCGATTAATAAAACATAACTCGAATTGACCTTTTGTGCTTTACTTATTATATCATTTATTTTCTGTAGAGTGCTGGAATGCAAGCAATTGACGAAATTGTTCCAACTCTTCTCCATGCTTTGGAAGATGATGCCATGGCAGATACTGCCCTTGATGGTCTAAAACAAATTTTGAGGTATTAAGAACCAACACAGTGCCACACTACCACCATATTAGTATTTTTTTAATTATTTTGTGTAAACAGTTCTAATTAAAATACTAAACTTATTACATTATAAAACAGTGTCAGGACTGCAGCTGTGTTGCCTCATATACTGCCAAAGCTTGTTCATCTCCCACTCTCGTATGCAGCCTATAATTCATTTAATTTTTTAGACACTTTGGTTTATGATGCTAATCGTCAGTCGAAACATGTTTTCTAGTGCCTTTAATGCGCATGCTCTGGGAGCTGTTGCTGAGGTGGCAGGTGCTGGTTTAAATGCTCATCTGTCAACCGTTCTTCCTGCTTTGCTGTCTGCAATGGGAGATGATGATCATGAGGTATATATTACCTATAATTTATATAATCTTATATATTGTACTACATCCCTGCTTGTAATATTGATGATAGCTTTATTTCTAAATTTTTTTATACGCAATATAGGATGTCCAAAATCTTGCAAAGAAGGCTGCAGAAACTGTGGTGTTGGTCATTGACGATGAAGGGGTTGAATATTTGATATCGGAGCTTCTTAAAGGAGTTGGGGATAATCAGGTATTGGCTGGCTGTTATGATTATTTTTAATATATACTAGTGGGTTACCACCCGCGCTCCGCTGCGGGTTCAAAACGTAGATAAAAATAAGCAAATCGAGAGAGTTAAAGTTATTTGATGTTTTAGTTAAGGGGTTAAACATGTCACTATTAAAGTTGACGGGCTAAACATGTCGTTATTAAAGCTGAGGGGATAAAGTTGTTTATTATTAAAGTTGAGGGGCTAAAGTTGTTTTAGTTAAAGGGCTAAACATGTCATTATTAAAGTTGAGAGGCTAAACATGTCATTGTTAAAGTTGAGGGGCTGAAGTTGTTTATTATTAAAGTTGAGGGGCTAAAGTTGTTTGATGTAGTTAAGTGGCCAAACATGTCATTATTAAAGTTGAGGGGCCAAAGTTGGTAATTATAAAAGTTGAGGGGCTAAACATGTCATTGTAAAAGTTGAGGGGCTAAAGGTGTATAAAGCATTAATATTTTGAAAAAGTTGGTATCCCAATATTGTTTGCTGCCCCTCTTTATAATATGCTTTAAATTGACACATCTTTTACAAATTTTGATACTGTAACTCTTTCTTAGTTCTATTAAAGATAATATTATTTTCAAAAGTAATGGTATATATAAATGACATTCATTTAATTCTTTGTTTAAGTTTGTTTTACTCAAGTTAAAAAAATGTCTCAATAACTTTATATAATTTTAAAGTTTGTGACCGTAAAATTTCATCTGTTTTTAAACATATCTAGTATTAAAAATAGTCACATCTAAATTAAGGTATCATTAATATGATGTTTAAATGTAATTGTACAGAAAAAATAGAAGTGTTATAGAAAAAAGACATAAGTAATCCGTTAATCGATTTTTTCGATGACCTGACCCATTGACCGGTCAATGTCTATCTTTCTATCTATCTCACAGTGGTGTTACAACTTGCAGGCTTCAACAAGGCGCAGTTCTGCATATTTAATTGGTTATTTCTTCAAAAACAGTAAATTGTATCTGGTGGATGAGGCACCAAATATGATGTCCACACTCATCATCTTACTGAGTGACTCCGATTCTGCTACTGTATCGGTAATATATATATTTTTTGAACTTATCATTTCTTGTCATCTTCTTATTTATGTATCTTATAATCTATATGACAGGCTGCCTGGGAAGCACTTTCACGAGTTGTTGGTTCAGTCCCTAAAGAAAATCTTCCGTCATATATAAAATTAGTCCGTGATGCTGTTTCCACATCTAGAGACAAGGAACGTAGAAAGAAGAAGGTGAAAATAATTTATATTGTTAACAGCACATGCATATTTTATTTTCAAGTGATTGCTAATCTGTCAAATTCTGAACTCCTATATTTGTTCTAAATAAAAATAACTTTTTTAAGTTTGTAAACAAATTGAGCTTTCACTCCTTTTGACAGTAGAGCAGATTACTTCTACCCAACATTGTCTAATATCAAGGTTTAAAAAAACGGAAACGAGTTTCGAGGCGTTTTCCTTTCGCCTCACGAGGCGTAAGCCTCGAGGCGAACCGAGGCGTAAGCCCGAGGCGGAGTTAAAAAATAAATACAAATATTATATATCTTATAAAAATAGTAATACTAACTAAATTCATCATCAAAATAATCAAAAACACACATGAAAAAAGACATAAATTGCTTGAAATTGACACAAAAACTCAAAGACATCAAAAACAAATATCAAAAACCCCTGAGGCGCACATACAGTATAAACCCCCTGAGGCGCGCCTCAGAATCGTTTTTTGGCCTTTTCGCCTCGAGGCGCACGCCTCAACCGTTTTTTAAAACCATGTCTAATATGGGATCTTTATCTACTTTTCTTGGCATATTGCTCTTATTATAAGTGTGTCAAATATGATTGCAAAAGTAGCATTATTTTTGGTAATATCCCTTTTTTTTAATCTAAAAGTACTCTTGGGATGAAACATAACCACTTCTTCTTTACAGCTTTACAACCCTTTTAGCATTTTATTAATGCACTTATACTATACTTTTACTTTTAAATGAACATATATTGTCCTTTTAACACTAAAAATCTGTTGATGAATGTACAGGGTGGACCCATTGTTATACCTGGTTTTTGTCTCCCAAAAGCTCTTCAGCCATTGCTTCCCATCTTTCTTCAGGTATGTCTTTATCTTTGTGTTAACTTAGTTGGAAACAAACATTTATTAGTCGCTTTTACTATAAACGTTCTCAAGAGCAGCAAAAGTATCATCCATAATCTTCATAAGAAAAGTGTATTGCTTATGATCTATGTAAGGAAAGACCATCATGACTTTCAATAGGGGTGTTCATCGGGTTTTGGTTTCTGGCTTTTTGGGTCCGGTTGTTCGGGTTTTTGAATGAGAAAAGGTGACCCAATAACTGACCCATTTAAAGTTCGGGTTAGGGTTATTCAGGTTCGGGTTCGGTTTTCGGGTTTAGATGTAAAATGAATTTAAATCTTCTTTTTTACAAAATATCATCAAAACTCAAACATAAGTTTTGGGACTTTTGAACATTAATGTTCCAAATGCTACAAATTCCAAACTAGAACACATCTATAAAAAAGACAATAAGTGTTCGGGTTTTATTTTGGGTTTAAAGTTTCTGGTCTTTTGGGTCGGGTTCGGGTGGCTTTGAATTCGGGTTTTGGATAAAAATGGACAGCCATATTCAACATGTATCTTTGAAATATTCATAAACATAAAGACATCGATGCACATGTGAGACATTTGACATTGACAAACCTTTGGTGGGCTTTATATTTGGCCCAACTTCAGTTCAGTTTGGTTATTTGGGCTTTGTTTGACTGAATGTTTATCCCAATGAAATTATCATTTTAACAAATCTGAAATTATAAATCCGTGCTTGATTCTTATATTTCAGGGCCTGATAAGTGGGTCGGCAGAATTAAGAGAACAGGCTGCGCAGGGTCTTGGAGAATTAATTGAAGTAACAAGCGAAAAAGCGCTCAAGGAGTTTGTTATCCCTATTACAGGGTAAGTAACCTACTTTATTTTCTGAAATCTAATGTATTAATATTTTTTTAAAGTATTATTATTATTATTATTATTATTATTATTATTATTATTATTATTATTATTATTATTATTATTATTATTATTATTATTATTATTATTTAAAATATAATGATGTATAGTTTATACCTTTTTAAAATTATTATTTTAGTTATATTGTTTTTTTCTAAATAAATAATGTATTAAACAAACTTTACCTGGCTTTCGATTCATTCGAACCGTTTTCTAACAGTGTTTTATACCCTTTTGACTTATTATAGACAAAATAATACACAAATTGAAGCTCTCTTTATTGTTTTCTTTTTTTTAAAGACTAAAATACACAGGTCCCTATGGTTAACCAAAATTTTGGATTTGGTCCCTAGCTTTTCAAAAGTACACGGATGGTCCCTGTGGTATGCACGTTGTAACGCATTCAGTCCCCAGCTAAACAAATCGAAAGGTTTCAACAGGTCCAACATGGGGACTAAATGTGTTAAAAGTGCAAACCATAGTGACCATCCATGTCCTTTTGTCAAAAGTTGGGGACTAAATAGGTTAAATCTGCAAACCACAGGGACCATATGTATACTTTAGAAAGCTAAGGACCAAATCCAAAATTTTGGTTAAATCACTGGGACCATCCATCTACTTTACTCTTTTCTTAATGACTATGTGAAAAGTTTTTATGTGGTTTTCCTTTTCTTGACTTTTGTGTTTTACTTCGGTTATTTCAGGCCCTTGATTCGAATTATAGGCGATCGTTTCCCATGGCAAGTGAAAAGCGCTATTTTGTCAACTTTGACCATCATAATCGGAAAAGGTGGAATTGCTCTAAAACCTTTTCTTCCACAGCTACAGACCACCTTTGTCAAATGCTTGCAAGATAGCACAAGGTATGAATTCTTTTGTTGATTTTATCATTTCAACTAGTATTTTGACCCGCCGTGAGTTGCGGCGACGTCGAAACTTAAAGTAATTCGAACTTATACAGTCAGATATTTGACCCGGCTCGTTTTCAGACAAAATTTACGTCAAAACGTAGAGCAACTGAAAACCCACATGAAAGTAAGCCCGAAAACTAGGGGTGTTCAGAATATGATTCGGATTCGAAAAATTCGAAATTCGATTCGAATTCGATTAATAAGGTTCGAATTCGAGTTGATTCGTATTCGAGTCTAGTAATCAAATTCGAATCGAATACGGATTTATGATTTTTAATTCGATTCAATTCGAAATTTGAATTCAAATTTTTATAATTTTTAACATATGTATATACACACACAATGTCACACCCCCAAAATCCACCTGCGGATAACACCCGCTTCGAGGGCGTGACCGACCAGGATCCAGCCACCAATTATACCGAATACTTAAGTTGATAACAAAAGTAATACTTACTATTCATAAGCTTAGTAAATATTAAGTTCAGAGTTTAAAGTTTTAAGTTCCAAAATAGCAACAAGTAGCGGAAGCATAAGTACGGTAGTTTAAAACAAAGTTCATGATTCAAAATAAGGTAACGCCCAACACAAGGGTGAACCGACACTACACGTTCCCAAGCTGCAAGCTCCTTCGTCACTGGTTACCTGCAAAGCATGCAGTAAGGGGTCAACAATAATGCTGAGTGAGTCCACTAGTTGTCCAGTTTTAATTACCAAAAACTTTGTTTCACCGGTTAATTTATCCGTTTATACATGCCCTGGGGAGCTACCCCAAAAGTTAGCGACTAAACTGTTTTTCCAATACCGAACACTAGGTAACCGTTGCGTATCCGCAGGATGCCCCGATGTCAATGTTCTATCATCATTGACGGATTTCTGAGTACATTAGTTCACGACCGTCCCAAACCAGGGCACGGTGTGAGGCTGGTAAACACCTAAATAGCGCTATCAACTAATAACCCGCTCGCCTAACCCGGCGACTAATCGGTATTTGTAGTAGGGACTTGAGTGATAGAGTTTCGTTTAGTGCCGTTAGTTGCAATGCGTATAAACAGTAATTAACCAAAAGGTTTCCCAATACCCGGGAAGGAAAGGTAAGTTTTGTTCCCTATAACTAGGGAAGGTATGTAAATGGTATCCCCTTTTACCAGGGGATAGGGTTGTTAGTCTCGTGTCCCAAACCACCGGGACGCATGCTTTTAAGTTGTGAACTCACCTTGGGTTGCTCGGTAGGTTTAGGTTACTTGTCAATCACGTTGGTCACCACGTCCTAACATGGTTACCGGTATAGGTCAGGTTCGGTGTACAAGCATTCACGTAAAACACATATAGGCACGTAACTAACACGTATCAAGCATATAAGTAAACAGTGGGTTACTGGGCCGGCCTAAGTAATTAAGCAGTCAACAGCAACACATAATCCAGTCAACAGATAGTCCAAGTTAAACACATATGGGCCCAGTAACCAAAATGAACAGCCCACTCGCAACCAGCTGGTCTCGAGTCGCAACCAGGTGGTTTCGGCTTGTCACGCTGTGGTTGCGAGTCGTAACCGTGGTCTCGAGTCATCATGCTGTGGTTGCGAGTCGCAACCGACGTAGTCTCGAGTCGCAATCACGTGGTTTCGACTTGTCATGCTTTGGTTGCGAGTCGCAACGGTGTGGTTTCGAGTCGGAATGCTGTGGTTGCGAGTCGTAATGCCGTCGTTGCGAGTCGTAATCTGTCACTTTCATGTACACGTGATGATGCAGATATGACAGTCCAAATTGTACCAAGAATTCAGGCCCATAATAGGAAACAACCAATAATATTTCACTAACACTTTGCCTAATCTGAATATTAGTAAAGATAGATCAAACTTTGCCATTTTTACATCTTCAAACCATATTCAAACAAGTTCATGTAGTGTTCATAGTTTTCTAGGGTTTTTATATCCAACAAATCCATATATTCATGAACCAAAAATCACATATTTTTAACAAGATCATGATGCACAAACAAGAAAACATACATTTTATAATCTTGAACATAGTTTTGGTTGGCATAATCATTCCTAAATCACTATACTTTAGCCATCTTTAAACATGTTATATGAGGGTTTTCACATATGACCAAACTTCACAAATCCTCCTAAAAATCATGCAAAATACTACTAACCAAACATTTTTCTAGTTCATGTACATATCATTCAAGCAAGAATACAAGGCATTTCTAGTTCATAATATTTCACAAATCTTATACACCAAGAAGATAACACTAACCGGTTATGAAAGGAGGGCCGAGAACAAAGAGAAGAGAACCGAGAAGATGGAGTATACGAGTGATGGTCTTGACCGAGTCCTTGTCCGAAATCCTTGCTTGAACCGAAAGAGGAAGTAGAGTGGTGTTGTTGTTGAAGGTTACTAGTTGAGAGAGAATAGAAGTGTTGTGGGTTTGTGTGTTGTAACAAATGAGGGAAAGTGAGGAGAAGGTGGGATATATATACATGGGGTGTTTCGGGTTGGGCTTGGGGGTTTCGACCCAAACCGGTTACGGCCCAAAGGCCCACTCGCAACCGAGTGACCCACTCGCAACCGAGTGGTTGCGAGTCGTGGTCTTGGGTCGTGGTTTCGGCTCTCATAAATATATCTATACTACATACATACATCACATATCATGCACAAAATCACGTTTCCATTTAATAATATTTATATACACACAAAATATTACAAGGTGATCGTTCGGAAAAACCTCGAGTGTCACATTATCCCCAAGTTTTAAGAACTTTCGTCCCGAAAGTTGAAGCAGCCACTGCCAAGCTAGCGTGTTTCAACGGGGTGTCACATCATCCCCCCGTTAGTTTGGAATTTCGTCCCGAAATTCGGTTGTAGCTTCAGTGCTGGGGTTTTCGTTTGGGAACAACTGGGGATACTTGGACTTCATCTGGTCCTCCCGCTCACAGGTAAACTCTGGGCCGCGCCGTGAGTTCCAACGAACTCGTACAAGGGGTATCTGGCTACGTTTGAGGGTTTTGATTTCTCGATCCGTGATCTCAATCGGTTCCTCAGTAAAGTGTAGCTGTTCATCAATCGTCAGTTCCTTAAAAGGAATCACAAGTGTTTCATCCGACAAACACTTCTTCAGGTTAGATACGTGAAAAACGTTGTGCACTGCACTCAGCTCTACAGGCAGGTTTAATCTATAAGCAACCTTACCGATTTTCTCGGTAATTTCGAATGGTCCAACATACCGTGGATTCAGCTTGCCCCGTTTCTCGAAACGGACCACACCCTTCCAGGGTGAGACTTTAAGTAGAACCCGGTCTCCGACCTGGAATTCTAGTGGTTTCCTACGCTTATCAGCGTAGCTTTTCCGACGGTCACGAGCTGCCGCCATGCGTTGCCTGATCTGGGAAATCTTTTCCGTAGTATCTACTACTAGTTCTGGGCCTGTGAGTTGACTATCACCGACTTCCGCCCAGCAGAGAGGTGATCGGCATTTACGACCGTACAATGCCTCAAAAGGTGCCGCCTGAATACTAGTGTGATAGCTGTTGTTGTAGGAGAATTCCACCAGCGGCAGATGCTTCTCCCAGTTCTTGCCAAAATCGATCACACATGCTCTAAGCATGTCTTCCAGGGTTTGGATGGTGCGTTCAGACTGCCCATCCGTTTGCGGGTGATAAGCGGTGCTCATGTCCAAACGTGAGCCAAAGGATTTGTGCATAGCTTGCCAAAACTCGGAAGTAAAACGAGCGTCTCGGTCGGAAATAATAGAAGTTGGCACCCCGTGCCTGGAGACTACTTTCTTTAAATAGATTTCTGCCAAGGTTGAGAACTTGTCTGTTTCCTTAATGGCCAGAAAGTGTGCAGACTTAGTCAATCGATCTACTATCACCCAAATAGTGTCATTTCCGCGTTGGGATCTAGGTAGCCCTGTAACAAAATCCATGGAAATCTGCTCCCATTTCCACTTCGGGATTTCCGGTTGCTGTAGTAGGCCTGCTGGTTTCTGATACTCGATCTTGACTCTTGCGCAGGTCAAACATTTGCCAACATAGGCTGCTATGTGGGCTTTCATGCCAGGCCACCAGTAGGTGGTCCTTAAGTCGTGGTACATCTTATCTGAACCAGGATGTACTGAGTAACGGGACTTATGGGCTTCGTCCATCACAAGTTCTCGTAGATCTCCGTAAAGTGGGACCCAAATGCGCCCTGCCACATAGTAGGCGCCGTCTTCTTTCTGTTCCAGTTGCTGTCTCGATCCTCGCAGGGACTCAGCCCTGATGTTTTCCGGTTTCAAAGCTTCAATCTGAGCATTTCGGATCTGGGTAGGGAGACTAGACTGGATAGTAAGTTGTAATGCTCGCACGCGCCGTGGTATAGTGTCCTTTCGGCTGAGGGCGTCTGCCACGACATTGGCCTTGCCCGGATGATACTTGATGGCGCATTCGTAATCATTCAGAAGTTCAACCCATCGACGTTGTCGCATGTTTAACTCCTTCTGCTTAAAGATATGCTCGAGACTCCTGTGATCGGTGTAAATGGTGCACTTGGTACCGTACAGGTAATGTCTCCATATCTTAAGCGCAAATATCACTGCTCCTAGCTCCAAGTCGTGTGTTGTGTAGTTCCTTTCATGTGTCTTAAGTTGTCGAGAGGCGTAAGCAATAACTTTCTCGCGTTGCATCAACACGCAACCGAGTCCATGAATAGACGCATCGCAGTAGACCACAAAGTCGTCAGTGCCTTCAGGTAACGAGAGAATAGGAGCACTGCAGAGGTTATCCTTAAGCCTCTGAAAAGCAGATTCCTGTGCTTCATTCCACTTGTAGGTGACGCCTTTCTGAGTGAGTGTAGTGAGGGGTTGTGCGATCTTTGAGAATCCTTGAATGAATCTGCGGTAGTAACCTGCCAATCCCAAGAATTGGCGAACTTCAGTGGGAGTCTTAGGGGTAGGCCAATTCTTTATAGAGTCGATCTTAGCTGGGTCGACGTGGATTCCATCCTTGTTAACCACGTGCCCAAGGAAATGGACTTCTCGAAGCCAGAAGTCGCATTTCGAGAACTTGGCATACAGTTGCTCATTGCGAAGGAGTTCGAGGATAAGGCGTAGGTGCTGTTCATGCTCTTCCTGACTTTTCGAGTAGATCAAGATGTCGTCTATAAACACGATCACAAATTTGTCGAGGTAGGGTTTGCATACCCGGTTCATGAGATCCATGAATACTGCAGGGGCGTTGGTCATTCCAAAGGGCATAACGAGGAATTCATAATGACCATAACGAGTTCTGAATGCGGTTTTGGAAATATCTTCATTACGGACCCTTAACTGATGGTAGCCTGATCGCAGGTCAATCTTGGAATAGTAGCTTGATCCTTGCAGTTGATCAAACAAATCGTCGATTCGCGGGAGAGGGTAACGATTCTTGATGGTAACCTTGTTCAACTCACGATAGTCTATACACATTCGGAACGTGCCATCCTTCTTCTTAACAAAGAGTACCGGTGCTCCCAGGGTGATGAACTAGGACGGATAAATCCTTTATCCAAAAGTTCTTGTAGTTGCGTCGAGAGTTCCTTCAATTCTGCGGGGGCTAGTCGATAAGGCGCACGAGCTATAGGCGCTGCTCCGGGAGCTAACTCGATTTGGAATTCGACCTGACGATGTGGAGGGAGTCCAGGTAATTCCTCAGGAAATACTTCGGGGTAGTCACGCACTACTGGAAAATCTTCAATCCTCTTTTCCTTTTCCTGCGTGTTGGTAACGAGTGCTAAGATAGCGGTGTGCCCTTTTCGTAAACACTTCTTGGCCTTCAAGAACGAGATAATGCCGGAGATTTCTCCACTTTTGCCACCTTGTACCATGAGGGGTTTGCCAGAACGGCGAGGAATACGAACTGCTTTCTCCTGACAAAGGATCTCAGCACGATGCTTGGATAACCAATCCATACCAATAACGACATCGAAGCTTCCAAGAGTAACAGGGAAAAGATCGATACTAAATGTCTGACCAGACAACTCTAGTTTGCAACCCTTGACAACGTGTGAGGCCTCGATGTTTCTACCATTAGCTAACTCGACGAGGTGAGGAGAACTTAGTAACGAAAGCGGACGCTTAAGCTTCTTACTAATACGTAGAGATACATAACTAGCATCGGCACCAGAATCAAATAACACAGAAACATAACGATCATCGAGTAGGAACTTACCCGTCACAACATTGGGGTCATTCCTTGCTTCTCCAGCTCCAATCACAAAAGCTCTTCCTCTAGCACCATTCCCAGCATTGTTGTTCTGATTGTTGTTCCCAGCTCCCTGATTATTGTTGCGATTCTGGTTCAGCTCAGGACAATCCTTCTTAAAGTGCCCCTCAGCTCCACACTTAAAACATGCCCGGTTGTTTCCCTGCTGCTGTTGCTGTTGGGGTTGTTGCTGATTCTGTCTAGCTGGGAACTGACTTCGACAATCCTTGGCGTCGTGCCCCATCTTGTGGCATCGCTGACACTGGCCCTTGTTACATGCCCCATTGTGGTGCTTGTTACACTTGTTGCACTTAGGGTAGCTTCCCCGGTAGCCACCCTGTTGTTGAGTGCCCTTGTTGTTTTCGGTTTTCCTTTGCTGCGCTGGGGCCTGAGTGGGGTTAGCATCCTTGCTTTGACTTCCTTCCCACTTACGCTTGCTGTCACTAGAAGTTCCGACGGTAGCACTGATCCTTTTGGGCAACCGGCCCTCTTCCACGGCCTGATCAGTGAGTTTGTGAGCAAGTCGAACAATCGGCTGAATGGTAGTGTGGTTGGCTGTAGTGACATGGCTTCGAATCTCTGGAGCCAAACCTTTGATATACAGTTCGATCCTTCGGTACATTGGTCGTGACATGTTCGGGCAGAGAGCAGCATAGTCATTGGACAACTTGGTGTAGGTTTCAATCTCTGACCCAACCATCTTGAGCTCATAGTACTCGTTCTCAAGCTTGTGGATGTCATCCCGGTGACAGTATTCATCCTTAATCATATCCTTGAAATCCTCCCATGCCGTAGCATTTGCAGTTTCCAACCCAAACATCTGAATCTGCGCCTTCCACCAAGAAAGCGCGCTTCCTTCAAGCGTAGCAGTAGCAAACTTCACCCAGTTCGCAGGGGGACACTCGCAAACAGCAAAAACAGCTTCAATTTTCTCAATCCAATGCAGAAGACCTATGGCACCCTCAGTGCCGTTGAAAGGGAGAGGCTTGCAATCCATGAAAGTTTTGAAAGTACACACTGGTGGTTGCGCAGGTGCATGCTGACCTGTTCGTGAGAAGCGAAGCGTATAGGTTTAGAGGCGAAAAGTCGATGTGGCGGTAGGATCTAAACATCCTAAAACAACGAGCTTACCTATAGGGTGAGCTGCGAAAGCTGCAGCCACTGTGTTGAGCAGGTTAGTGAACTGAGCCTGTGTCATGTTAATGTTTCCTCTTCCGCGTCCACTCATTGTCTTCATAACCAGAAAACTCGGTATGAGTGTGATGCCGTAGTGTAACGAGAATGAGATAGAAAAGAGAGGTGTATCTATCTAGTTAGGCACACTAGTACGTATAGCATAATAGGAAACATAAAGTAAGCAACAAGTAAACACTGGTCCGAGCTATGAGGTCAAAAGTGTTGAGCCTTGCACTTGGAGTGTAGTGTCGTCGCGAGTCACGGGTTATAGTCTGGTTTTCTCCAAAAAGATTTTCCCTTTTTAAAACCAAGTTCACTATAACCAATGGCTCTGATACCAATCTGTCACACCCCCAAAATCCACCTGCGGATAACACCCGCTTCGAGGGCGTGACCGACCAGGATCCAGCCACCAATTATACCGAATACTTAAGTTGATAACAAAAGTAATACTTACTATTCATAAGCTTAGTAAATATTAAGTTCAGAGTTTAAAGTTTTAAGTTCCAAAATAGCAACAAGTAGCGGAAGCATAAGTACGGTAGTTTAAAACAAAGTTCATGATTCAAAATAAGGTAACGCCCAACACAAGGGTGAACCGACACTACACGTTCCCAAGCTGCAAGCTCCTTCGTCACTGGTTACCTGCAAAGCATGCAGTAAGGGGTCAACAATAATGCTGAGTGAGTCCACTAGTTGTCCAGTTTTAATTACCAAAAACTTTGTTTCACCGGTTAATTTATCCGTTTATACATGCCCTGGGGAGCTACCCCAAAAGTTAGCGACTAAACTGTTTTTCCAATACCGAACACTAGGTAACCGTTGCGTATCCGCAGGATGCCCCGATGTCAATGTTCTATCATCATTGACGGATTTCTGAGTACATTAGTTCACGACCGTCCCAAACCAGGGCACGGTGTGAGGCTGGTAAACACCTAAATAGCGCTATCAACTAATAACCCGCTCGCCTAACCCGGCGACTAATCGGTATTTGTAGTAGGGACTTGAGTGATAGAGTTTCGTTTAGTGCCGTTAGTTGCAATGCGTATAAACAGTAATTAACCAAAAGGTTTCCCAATACCCGGGAAGGAAAGGTAAGTTTTGTTCCCTATAACTAGGGAAGGTATGTAAATGGTATCCCCTTTTACCAGGGGATAGGGTTGTTAGTCTCGTGTCCCAAACCACCGGGACGCATGCTTTTAAGTTGTGAACTCACCTTGGGTTGCTCGGTAGGTTTAGGTTACTTGTCAATCACGTTGGTCACCACGTCCTAACATGGTTACCGGTATAGGTCAGGTTCGGTGTACAAGCATTCACGTAAAACACATATAGGCACGTAACTAACACGTATCAAGCATATAAGTAAACAGTGGGTTACTGGGCCGGCCTAAGTAATTAAGCAGTCAACAGCAACACATAATCCAGTCAACAGATAGTCCAAGTTAAACACATATGGGCCCAGTAACCAAAATGAACAGCCCACTCGCAACCAGCTGGTCTCGAGTCGCAACCAGGTGGTTTCGGCTTGTCACGCTGTGGTTGCGAGTCGTAACCGTGGTCTCGAGTCATCATGCTGTGGTTGCGAGTCGCAACCGACGTAGTCTCGAGTCGCAATCACGTGGTTTCGACTTGTCATGCTTTGGTTGCGAGTCGCAACGGTGTGGTTTCGAGTCGGAATGCTGTGGTTGCGAGTCGTAATGCCGTCGTTGCGAGTCGTAATCTGTCACTTTCATGTACACGTGATGATGCAGATATGACAGTCCAAATTGTACCAAGAATTCAGGCCCATAATAGGAAACAACCAATAATATTTCACTAACACTTTGCCTAATCTGAATATTAGTAAAGATAGATCAAACTTTGCCATTTTTACATCTTCAAACCATATTCAAACAAGTTCATGTAGTGTTCATAGTTTTCTAGGGTTTTTATATCCAACAAATCCATATATTCATGAACCAAAAATCACATATTTTTAACAAGATCATGATGCACAAACAAGAAAACATACATTTTATAATCTTGAACATAGTTTTGGTTGGCATAATCATTCCTAAATCACTATACTTTAGCCATCTTTAAACATGTTATATGAGGGTTTTCACATATGACCAAACTTCACAAATCCTCCTAAAAATCATGCAAAATACTACTAACCAAACATTTTTCTAGTTCATGTACATATCATTCAAGCAAGAATACAAGGCATTTCTAGTTCATAATATTTCACAAATCTTATACACCAAGAAGATAACACTAACCGGTTATGAAAGGAGGGCCGAGAACAAAGAGAAGAGAACCGAGAAGATGGAGTATACGAGTGATGGTCTTGACCGAGTCCTTGTCCGAAATCCTTGCTTGAACCGAAAGAGGAAGTAGAGTGGTGTTGTTGTTGAAGGTTACTAGTTGAGAGAGAATAGAAGTGTTGTGGGTTTGTGTGTTGTAACAAATGAGGGAAAGTGAGGAGAAGGTGGGATATATATACATGGGGTGTTTCGGGTTGGGCTTGGGGGTTTCGACCCAAACCGGTTACGGCCCAAAGGCCCACTCGCAACCGAGTGACCCACTCGCAACCGAGTGGTTGCGAGTCGTGGTCTTGGGTCGTGGTTTCGGCTCTCATAAATATATCTATACTACATACATACATCACATATCATGCACAAAATCACGTTTCCATTTAATAATATTTATATACACACAAAATATTACAAGGTGATCGTTCGGAAAAACCTCGAGTGTCACACACAAACATATATATACAAACACATATAACTTCTAAACTTGGCTAAAGTATGAACTACATCCATAAGTGATAAGTTCATTATTCATAACATTAGCAAACCTACTGACAAGTAGCCCATACTACTTGTTTCTAAATTTTTACCTAACTTAAATCGCTACCAGTAACCAACCTATCTTCTAAATTTTGGAGTTTTAAGATATTGATAGTTAATTAAATTTGCAGATTATTATATTTTATGTTGAATATAATTAGTTTGTAGTAGTTTTAAAAAGTGAAAGTAAAATAATTTATTGTTTAGGGTGAATATGAATTAAATCGGATTTCGAGTTTCAAATACTAATCGAATCGAATACGAATTCAGGTAAAAAAAGAATTCAAAAAATTCGATTCGAATATTTGGAAAATTCCTTATTCGATTCGTCGAACACCCCTAATGAAAACGTATTATATTTGACCTGACTCATTACTGAGAAAATTTACGTCGAAACGTAAACCAACTTGGATTTATAACGAAACGTACTTAAAAATAGGCACGTAAGAATTTTGTTTTGTTTTTTTATGTTAAAAGAATGGTACCCGACTTGTTTCTGAACAAAGCATAGACCAACAAAAAAATGTACATAAAAAATAAACACGCAAACGTATTATATTTGAGTTAATTGACCCACGTACGTAAACATACACACATAAAACTCGAGGGGGTCAAAATAACATTTTACAAAGTTCTTAGAAGGCTGAGGGGGTGTAAGTGGCAATGCTAGAAGTTGAAGGGTTGAATACACAATAAAAATCATGGGTTGATGGCATTGTTGTAAATTTAGCAAAGAAAAACTATAAAAAAATAGACGTGTATCTTAGGTGCTATTCCTAAGGCACCCTCTTGTGTTATTACCATTTCAAATGGCGTTCTCGTTGTTGACTATTTGACCACCATTGCAGGACGGTCCGTTCAAGTGCCGCGTCCGCACTTGGGAAGCTTAGTGCGTTAAGTACCAGGGTTGATCCTCTGGTTGGCGATCTTCTATCTAACTTGCAGGTTATATGTGCGCGCACGCGCGTGTTTGTGTGTTATATGTTTATGACCTTGTGGTGCTGATTACGTTTGGATGGTCTAACATTTATTTTACATGTTAACAGGCTTCTGAAGGTGGGGTCCGTGAGGCAATATTGTCTGCTTTAAAAGGTGTTATAAAGCATGCTGGGAAGAGTGTTAGCGCTCCTGTAAAGACCCGTGTCTTTGATTACTTAAAGGAGTTGATATATAATGATGATGACCAGATACGAGGTTCTTCAGCAAGAATTCTGGGCATTCTATCTGAGGTTAGGTTTTTTCTTAGTTGCTTACGTAAATCACCGATTTATGTTTATTAAGTTCCGGATATATATGCCAAAGTATGCATGTCAACTCAGATGATTTTTTTGTAATATTTATGACTTGATTTCGTGTGTCAGAGATGATAATTATCATCTCGTTCATAGTCTACTTTTTAACATGAAATGTTTTAAGAGGTTTTATTAGGGCTGTAATCGAGCCGAGCCGGGTTGAGCTCGAACTTAAACGAGCCAGCTCGGCTCGGCTCGTTTATTTTATCGAGCTGAAAACTTGAGCTTGAGCTTGGCTCGTAAAGTGTTAGAGCAGGCTCGTTAATTTTTATTTTATATTTTGTTACAAATATTGATAACATATGAAATAAAATGATAATAAAAATTACACATATATCGTATTATTTTTATTTTTCTAATATTTTAAGGGCCAAAAGGCATACTAAAAGTATTATATGTATTATTTTTGTTTAATTTTCCATATTTTTATATGTTATTTTTTAATTGTACTTGAAATCCTAACACTTCAATCTCCTTCCACATATTTTTATTTTTATTTTAATACATTTAAAATTAAAATTAATCTATCTAAAATAGAATAGTTCGAGCCGGCTTGCGAGCTCACGAATCGAGCCAAACCTCGCTCGAGCCGAGCTGAGCCGGCTCGTTTACAACCGAGCTTTTTCCATGCGAGCTTTGAGCGAGCACCGAGCTGCGTACT
Organism: Helianthus annuus; assembly: GCF_002127325.2. Lineage (NCBI taxonomy): Eukaryota > Viridiplantae > Streptophyta > Magnoliopsida > Asterales > Asteraceae > Helianthus > Helianthus annuus. The sequence continues at coordinate 106,953,178 of NC_035437.2, forward strand.
TTTTGAACACTCCTAGGTTTTATGCGTTAAAAACACACTTTAAGGCAGTTTTAGAAATTATAGCGTAACCCAAATTAGCCCATCTTTAAGTAAATTGGTTGGAATCGTCATATCTAGCCGGCTAGCCCTTGGGTTTCTGATTTTATGTTTTGAAGTTTGTGTAGGTTAAATGAACATTATATTTACTACATGTTCTAAAGTTGTATACTTTTCAGAATTTCCTACTATATCTCTTTCATTTTCATCGTTTTTGCGGTCCTTTTTAACTTTTTTTTAATTAACTGCAGCATTTGGACGATGAACAAGTATTTGAATTACTTGAGGAACTTACGGAGAATGCTTCATCTTCTAGCTGGTTTGCTAGGCATGGTGCACTCCTTACTATCTCATCAATGCTAAGGCATATTCCTACGACGATATCCGCATCTTCATCACTCACAGTGGTTGCTGACTGCCTCAAAAATAACTTGAAGGATGAAAAGGTTTTTTTGTCATGTTTCAGTACTTATTGTAGGCGGTAAAATGGTAGGGTTGGGTAATGGGCCAAAACGGGCCTGTTCATAATGGGCTTGGGCCATAAGTGGTTATTTATTTGTTTAGTCTAGGTCGTTAAGGAGATTTTAACAACTGTGCTATAAATTTTAGAGTAAAATGCCATTTTCGTTCCTGAGGTTTGGCCAATTTTGTGACTTTCGAGTTTCGTCCAAAGGTTTGTTTTTTCGCATTTGGATCCAAAAGGTTTGAAATCTTGCCATTTTCATTTGGCTCGTTAACTCCATCCATTTTCTCCGTTAAGTCAGGGGTATCTTTGTATTCAAAAGACCGAATTGCTCTTTAAGTTTACAAAACAGACGAAATAACCTCTGACTTAACGAAGAAAAATGGAGTTAACAAGCCAGATGAAAATGGCAAAATTCCAACCCTTTTGGACCCAGATGCGGAAAAACAAACCTTTGGACGAAAGTTGCAAACTGGCCAAACCTCATGGACGAAAATGGCATTTTATTCTAAATTTACTTTTTTTAAAGCTATTTTTTTGTTTTAGATATTTGATTCATTTATTAAAAAATGGCTAAAAACTATCACCTCTAATCTTTTTTATGAGACGTAAATTTACCACAATTTCTGAACTTTCTTATGTAGTTCCCTGTTCGTGAAACGTCAACTAAAGCATTAGGAAGGCTTCTACTTCATCAAGTTCAGCAGGACCCTTCAAATACAAATGCACACAAGAACACTATTGTGTCCATTGCATCTGCCATGCAGGATGATTCAAGTGAAGTCAGGAGAAGAGCGTTATTTGCACTTAAAGCGGTTGCCAAAGTATGTATCTATTTTTTTTTTTTATTTCAGCGTTTAAAAAACGTGTTTTTTTTTTAATTTAAAGAGTGAGTTTAATGTGGTTTTATTTCAGGAGAATCCTACGCCACTAATGCTCCATGTTACGATATACGGTCCCGTGCTTGCTGAATGTTTAAAAGATGGAAGCACACCCGTGAGACTTGCAGCTGAAAGATGTGCTCTGCATGCTCTTCAGTTAACAAAGGGTATATATTATGTTATTTCATAGAAGCTTTTTTTTGTCTATTATTTAGTGATTTTTATACAATGAAATTGTTATTTCATTTATAATAATACAATATGTATATTGTTTGCAATAAATATCTAAATCAGTTAATAAATAAATTAAGATGTATTGACGATGACGAATGCATCTGAGTAGACCTTGGAAGAATTTAACCCGATTGACCTACTTGAACCTTTAACATTTAGACATAAAAGACGACCTAAATCGAAATTGTCACCTCTATTATTTGAGCTTGGAGTTAAGTTTACGTACAAACAGCCTTATTGTACAAAACGTACGAAAGGCATGAAAAAGCAAAAAAAAAAAAAAAAAAAAAAAGCGGTGGCATTTTTCGTAATTATCTGTTCGTATGGTAATTATCAAAATTACTCTACTAATGATCTTGTAGGGTAATTTTGTAAAATGTTCTTGTAGGGTAATTTTGTAAAATGTTCTTGTAGGGTGATTGTGAAACTTGCTGAGTAATTTTGATACTTGTAGAGTAATGATGATACTCTACAAAATTACCCTACAAGATCAAATTATCTTACAAGATCAAAATTACCATACAAGATCATTTGTAGAGTAATTATGATACTCTACAAGATTAAAATTACACTACAAGAACATTTTACAAAATTACCCTACAAGAACAATTTACAAAATTACCCTACAAGATTATTTGTAGGGTAATTTGATAATTACTCTGGGAGTAAATAAGTACGAAAATGCCACCGCGTTTTTTTACCTTTTCACCCTATTCGTACGTTTTGTATGATAAGGGTATTTGTATTTGATCTTTTGTGTTGAGCTTGTGGTTCTCAATTTTTATATCTTTACATATCTTGTTATGTTTTTCAGGGACTGAAAACGTTCAAGCAGCACAAAAATATATTACTGGCTTAGATGCAAGACGAATATCAAAGCTTTCTGAATTCAGGTACGGTCTATTTAACTTTGGATCATATCAAATGCTTTCACTCCATTGTATACATATCTTCATTTTTTGGTCCTAACTCTGATTGTCTCTGAATGGGTGCAGTGATGCTAGTGATGACAGTGAAGATGACTCGGCAGGCAGTTGATAAGTCGTCGATATGTATGTAGATTCCATGTTTTTGGTGTTCATTTATACCATACGAGTTTTTACTCGAGGCTGAGCAACGAGCAATTACCATCTACATTTTTGTATTCATAGGAAAAGCTACATTACCCGTTTTGTTTGAATGGGGTCGTTGTGAGTTGTAATCTTGACGTGTTGGATTTCACAGTTTTGTTTTTTGAAGAATGCCGCGGTTAGTGAAGAATTTAATGGATCTGTTCATTTTAACTTAATACAATATGAGTTTTTTAATGTGGAACGTGTTAGAAGCCCGGCTTTCTAAGAATAATACAAGCTTAATAATTTCTATGTTTACTCATCTATGTTGTATAAAACTTGTGATTGTATTGAATAATTGTGTGTTTACAATGAAAGATAACAAGACTATAAATAGATAATAATGTTACACATAATACCCTCTAATATAACATAATATATAATTCTGTCTAATATTCCCCCTCAAGCTAAGACCGGGGAACGACTTGTTGCTTGGATCGAAGAAGAAGGAATCGTTGCGAGGATAGAGGCTTTGTGAATACGTCTGCAATTTGATCATCTGTTTTGATAAACTGTACTGAGTTTTCTTTAAGCAATCTTTTCCCTAACAAAATGATAATCAATTTCCACATGCTTTGTTCGAGCATGGAAGATTGGATTGGATGACATGTAGGTGGCACCAAGGTTATCACACCACAAAGTAGGAACATATGTCATAGAGACGTGAAGTTCCTTAAGAAGCGCCTCAAGCCATATAATCTCAGCAACCGTGTCTACTAATGCTTTATACTCGGACTCTGTAGATGACCTAGAGATAGTACGTTGCTTACGAGCACACCATGAAATAAGGTTTGAGCCAAGATAGATGGCAATCGACGGTCATCAAGGGAACCTGCCCAGTCAGCATCAGAAAAGGTTGTGAGAGATTGTCCGCAAGCATCAGTATAGGCATGAAGAACAGGAGTTGATTTAGGTAGAATCAGCAAACCAAAATTGTTTGAATGTTTTAACTATTAATCAGTTATGTTTGTGAGTTCAGCTAAGTTATTTAGTTATAGCTATAGTATAACAACAATCTGCAATGTTCATATAATTCATAGAAGTCATGCATGGAGGTAATAACCTCTTTATAGTTCACCAAAGCACAACTTAGTTAACTAACGGTTGGTCATGAATACAAAAATGGAAATAACATAATGTAAATAACCAAACAACCGAATAAGAACCTTGGTGTGCCAACTCAACATGGAAAGAATTAATTAAGTATTGGAGGCTGGACAAGGTTAGCATATTCTAGGTCTAGGAAATTGTTTGGGTGTTCGTTTTACAAGTTCAAGTGAGGTGGTGGAACTAGATTGGAAGCCATGGCTCCCACAGATCACATACTGTTATATCAGAATCGTTCATATAAAAAATGAGGATTTGGCTAACATTAAATACTTAGAAATTGTCGGACCAGGGTGAACCAGAGCCTTCTGTGCGAGAGGGCTTGTTTCTCGGGTGACAGGCACTGTTTCAAGATGAAGCTAGTTCAGTTTTGGTTGAACTGTTCATCTTTTCGGCTGGAATTGACTCTAACATGAATCCAGAGCTATGAACTTAGCTTGTGAGCTCAGTGAGTCTTTGATTCGGCCAAGTTTAACCTCGGAAAGTTTGTTTTGTAAAAGGGTTTGAAGAACAATCCACAATCTTTCAGTAGGTCCTCAATAAGCTGAGAGTTATAATCAGATTGCCAAGGCAAATATGATAAACCAAGTATCTAAGATTGAAGAATGTAGAAAAAGATGATAAAAAGTGGGAGAATATAGAAGAAAGTAGAGTGTTTGTGAGTTGAAAACACACTTAGAGTGTTGCTGGAAGTAGCTGAGCTTGAGTGTCCGAAATCAGAAATTTAGAGAGAATTTCGGAGTTGTGAAGGTTGGAAATGAGGAAGTGGGTTGGTATTTATAGGCTGAAGTGGGAGTTAGGGACGATAGGTAGTTCGGACGAGAGGGGCCTCTCATGCGAGAGGGGCTTTCCCCTTTTGTTCGAAATTCAAGTTTGTTAGTTACACGCGTTCTGTAGGTTTTAAGCGTTTTAAATGTGCAGGTGCAATGCGTAAGTGAAGTGTATGAATAAATGAATGTATAAATGAATTTTGCATGTATAAACAAGTACGAAATTTGTGTATAAATTGTATCAAGTATGCACGTATACTAAATGTATAACGAGTATTTACGAATTATGTATAACAAGATGTATAAAAAGATCAAGCTTTTATTATGATTCAAGCCTCGGATTATGATTGAAATGAAGTACGAATACAAAGAGAATACAAGTTTCTATAAATAGAAATATAATCAAACTTGCTAAATAAGGAAAGTCACAAAATCGAGGCGTTACATTTGTATGGTTCCAAGTTTGTGTTATGTATTTTGGCTTGGCCAGGTCTGCATGCATGTGTAATATATAAACACATATTATGCATTAGGGTTGTAGTTAGTGGTTTTAGAGTGAGTGATTCAGTTACATAGAGAGTGGCTGTGAGATTGAGTGTGAGAGAATTACACACATATAGGCTGTGAGAGCTCTTAAGTCTTGAATTGATTGTATACGTTGGTGTTTGATAATTAATAGAAGACCATTTAAAGTGATTTATGTGTTTGTTCATCTTACAAATTGTTTCTGTGTTCGGTAGATCTATCAAGGGGATTCCGCACCCTTGGTTGATTGTCAATCTTGTGATCAATCCATGTGTGATAGGGACCTACAGCATGTAGTAATATTCTGACTATGATGCTTGACTGAAGACCCTAATCTACTCGATAAACCTCCCGCTAAGGATGATAAACCGTGCACGAAAGTGGGACAAAGTGTCGAAGTGCTAAAATGGACCGACCCGACCTATCGATACCAAATCCGACAATTATCAGATATATGACAACTAGTGCCATAATCCTCAAACTGTGAAGCTGATTAAACCTAGCAACTGAATTCCTAAGAAACCCTAAACAAGAATAAACAGCTGAACCCGAGCTATCGGTCACCCAACTATCACACAATGTTTAGCTAATAACCTAGCAATCTTGAATCATCCCTCGAGTTACCAAGAAGGATTCACACACTTAGTTTATTTGATTTTAATGGTTGTTAATTTGATTTATTTCTAAACACAAGATCTAACCCGAAAACCTGACAATAAATGGATCCGACTAGTTTGTGAATCTAATGTATATTTCTATGTGTCTAAATCACAAAAAACAAAGACAACCACAAGATCAATATACCCTAATGTATGATAATCAGAAACAGAAACAAAGCATAAACACGTAAATCAACAATTTCAGTAAAAATCATAATCATTCAATCATCCCAATGTCCAGTTCATCGCACCTTGGCAATTTATAACGTTTAGCTACTCATATTATTCATAAACAAGTCATAATCAGATCTGAATTCAAAGTTAAACATGTTTCTAATGGTTGAAAACAAGTAAAACAAGCATAAACTGAACCCGAGGTGCTCGAATCATCAATCCAAAGCTTCCTAACCTTCAAACTTGATCTAAGCTGCTCCAAAATCACCTCAATACTGCTCCTTGTCGTCTGGTTTGCGAGATATGTCAAACCCTGCGGCTGTAGGGTTTTAAATCTATTTTTTCGCAAGACGATCCCCTTGTGGACCGTAAGGCCTTACCCCGTGTGGTCCGCAAGGGGTCCCGTGTCTTTTTTTTATACCGCCTTAAACATCTTACGAATCGTATGGCCTTATGGCTTGCGGTCCGCTAGGCCTCTAAAAATACAAAACTCTTTTCTCACATTTTCTTCCGGATCTCTTCGTTTTCCTCATCTAAACAACCGATTTTCCATCGATTCCTGCAAATTCATAAATTAATATCAAATCACGAGAAAATCGCACACATACCAATCATAAATGTAGGGAATTCGAACTGTAAAATATGTATAAACTGAAGCATATCATAACATCAATATGACCACTAGAGATTATGCTTAGGTAGACAAAGAGGAGATGGAGATGATGGATATAAAATGGGCCTTTGCAAGTGTAGTACAAAGAGCAAAGGATTTCATGGAAAGAACCGGAAGAACGAGTTTTGAAAACATGAAGGATACAACATATGGGTTTGATAAAAGGATGGTTATGTGTTTTAACTGCAAAAAGGAAGGTCACTTCAAGAGAGAGTGTAAGAAGCCACCGCAACAGGGAAACTACAATCCTTTCAACAGAAATCCAACTAATAATGTAGGAAGAGCAATGGTTCCTGTTGGAAATGCCAACCAAGTTGGACCTTCTAACACATATAGAGCCTTAATTGTTCAATCAGATGAAAGTTGTGATTGGTCGATACAATCGGGAAATGGTGGACACGGGGGAACTGCATGTTATGCTGAGATCATCATGAATATGGGTGATGGTGATTCTTTTGGAGATGAAGACAGTTCAGGGTATAGTGTGGCAACCGCAGAAAATCCACAGTCATCCTGATCTAACACCTCGCTGCTTTGGTTTACTTATCAAATTTCGGGATGAAATTTCTTTCAAGTTGGGGATGATGTGACAACCGAGATTTCAAGGTCTTTCCTCTACGCATCACTTGTTTTTCAATCCTGTGTTCATAATTCGTTGTACGTTGTATCATGTGCCTTGTATATGAATGATTATAGTACTACTATGTTTAGTTGTTGCATGAAAAGTTAGAAATTGTTTAATGTCTAATGTTTCGTCATAACACGTGCATACCACACTCAAATTGATGAAGAATTCATAACGACGAAGAACTGGGGTTCTTCGTCACATGCACTTCCTGACGAAGGATGGGTCTTCGTCATAACCACCCTCGACGAAGAGTAGGTCTTCGTCACACTCACGCGTGGCGAAGAATGTTCTTCGCCAAAGGGATCCTTCGTCGAAAGGGGTTCTCGGCCCAAACTCCAAACCACGCCCAACCCACCTTCTTTTGAATATACGCGTATGCATGTATGCATACCCCATATCTTTTGCAAACCCTAAACCCCCTCCCACTTCGACGGCAACCTGCCCCTTTGAAACTTCTTGGGAAGCATAGTTCATCTTAGTTGCCATTATACAATCTCTGCCGATCGGTATGTTTGTTGTTTTGTGATTCGCATCCTTGGTTAATTTTGATTATGTAGTATAAACTATCTTGAACGTATTGATGTGGAAGCTCTGCGATCTTGTGAAATGATTTTTACTTGTATGATTAGTATATGATGTAGGATCTAGTTTATAGATCGAGTGATGAATCTGACTTGGTAACTCGATCTAAATGTTGGTAATCTAGAGTTGTTCATGCATAAATTATTGGTGATTATCTTAAATAAATCATGACCATAGCTACCTGAATGGTACACACAAGTTAGGTTAGAATGATGATTGTTCATAATTAGGGTACAGATTCATGGTTGAAAAGTGTTGCTTGATCTAAAACGAAACTGGCAAACTTGTTAGCATATGTTACGGCTGAAATAAAGGAACTATAATTGTTTGTGAAGACAGCGACGAAGGACTGGCCCGACGAAGAACATGACTCAACGAAGAATTGGTTCTTCGTCGGACGGCTTTGACGAACCTTCAGGATCCTTCGTCACACACGCTCTCGACGAAGAATAGTCTTCGCCGATAGGATTCTTCGCCACTAGGAATCTTCGCCGTTAGGATTCTTCGCCGTTAGACAAAATAGTTAAACAGTTGTGATGTATTTGGTAATGGATATTTGTGTTTATAAAATTCTATTGGTTGCATGTTAATATTGTTGATTAGGAATGAGGGATTTGAATTGACTATGTGATTTGCACACTCACTAGTTAAGTGACGTTATGTGACATGCACATGAAATGTGGACTTGTATGAGAACTGAGTACTTGCTACATGCTATATAGTGATCTTTGTGATTGAATGTAATCTGTGTGAAATACGTAACTGGGTTGATTATGAAACCGATATTATTGGTAACCACGGTAGGGTTTGGTTGACTAACTGGAATGGGTAACTTAATATACCGAGCAAATCTAAGGTGAGTTCACTGCCTTTTTCAAGCATGCGTCCTGGGGAGGGACATCTGGTAAATATTCCGGGGAGGAATGTCAGGTAAATGAGTTTAACTGGAATGTTAAACTTGGAATGTTGGTTAACACACTCATATCTATCATTTAAGTCTCATCATATACCGAATTAGTTGCCGGGGAGGTAACGGGGTTATTAGTTGATAGCGCTATTAGGTTTGGCACCCTCACACCGTACCGGGGAGGACGGGCGTGAACTAATTACCTTAACCACTCGACTAGTGTTTGATAGAGCATTGGGGAAGGGCAAATAAGCTGGAGACATCTTGCGGTAATCGAGTTATTAATAACAGTGTATTTCTGAAATGCTTTAAACTTATATCTGGTAACTAAACATGTTAACAAACTTTAAACTCACCAGCGTTGTCTGATACACTTGTATGCATGCTTGCAGGTCGTTAGATTTATGGTTATGGAACTTGCTATCTGGGAGTGCTGGAGCGGTCATGGGTCGAGTCTCTTGGATACATGTTCATTGGTTTCGTACATTTGTTTTGAAACATTGAATAACAATTTACATTATACTTCCGCTGAACGTATTGGTTTTAAGTTATGATTTGAAGTTACATTATGAAATAAATGGAAACTTTTATTCAATATCTTGTTATAGTTCAAGGTGATTGGTGCCTGGATCCTGGTACGTCACACGTCCCGCGGTGTTTCCGCATGTGGTATTTTGGGGGTGTGACATATAGTGGAAGTTCTAATGAAGAGGGTTCAGTCTCGGGTGAAAAGGGGTCAGAAGGACTGTTGAATAAGGTTATCGATGCTGATGTGGATGAATTACTAGCCAATGCTGAATCTTCGAAGAGTCAAAGGTCGATGCTAGTGAAGAAAACAGTTGGTTCATCTGATGAATTCGTCAAGTTTTTCTCTGAAGATGGATCTTCTTCTTCTAATCAGGTGTTCATGACTCATCTGAATCATGACTCATCTTTATGGCAAATCCAGTCAAGTATGTGTTGATAAAACTAAGCCTTCTGATTGTGTTAACTGCTTGGAATTATAAGGTAAACTTGAGTTCACTAAGTGTCACAATCAAAGTCTGATTGGTGATCTTGCTAAGTGCACAAAGGCTAACACGGCTTTAAAGAAAAATGAGAAAGAATTTAAACCATGATATAAATCTTAAGAAAAGATGCTTCTAAACTTAAGAAAACTGTTTTGAACAAACAAACTGGTATAAATAACTACATTAATATCATTGAAGAGACAAAGAAAGAGTTAGCCCTTGCAGATGTGAGCATGATGCAATCAAACAAAAGTTGGACGGTTACTCCAACTCAAGATATGTATTGGATCACATCATCGATACACAAAAGAAAAGGGAGATTTAAGTGTATCGGCTATCAATCTTGTCCTCCACCGATGAGACACAACCACACTAAGCTGCATGATGATAATGAAATGCCAATCTTTGAACCTATCATACCTCTTGATCCTGCAGAGCTTGCAGTTGGTCTAGGTTTCAAAGGGTGTATATCTCCCAGTCAAAATTTGTCGGTGGAAGTCAAGGATTCAACATATGTGAACAATCAGAATTCTCTAATTGTTGAGAATTATGATACTTTAGATGATGAATCAAATGAAAGTAAGGCAGAGCAGTCAAACTGTGACAACTGCCAAATTTGCATGTATCCGTACAATTAATTAATCTTGGCTAATGCTTAATGACTGTGCTGAATTACAATTAACTGCTTTCTGATTTCTGCATCATACTTACATGTGCATCACATATTGCATGATGTCACTTCATTATTACATGCAAACCATATTAACAAAAATGATGCACCAAGCACAGTTAGCAAAGTTAGCGGATAGCTCAGAAAAATGCTGACAGAACTCAGCACATAGACAGACAGTGTTTTGAGACCCAATATGAGCCAGAGACTAAGTACTACACTAGTATGGTGTGTAGGGAAGTAAGGACCACAAAACTGGATTCCTAAGTGATAGTTTAAGTGTCGGAAAGTGCCTAAAACCCACATAAAGTGCATAATTCAGCAAAAATCAGCATTTTAACAAGCTAGTATCATGCAAAAATATGACTAAATGGTCCTGAATGCTTTCCTAAGTGTCGGGAATCAAAAGTGTCACAAAAGGGTACATAAAGAACACTAAACGGTATAGCTTGACACTTTAACGAACCGGTATCTAACCGAACAACCGGACTACCCGAAACATCAAAATTATACTAGAAGCATTGTTTTAATGTTTCTAAGCTAGTTATGATCCCCGAACACCCTAACACACTATATAACATTATAATACACTAAACACTAAACACCACACTTGAAATTTAACAAGATTGCTTAACCATCATTAGAAACCAACCAATACCCCCCCCCCTTGTTGTGGACGGTCACCAAGGTGGCCCCACACCTTGATCTTACTTAATCTTATGAGATATGATTAGAGATATGTTATGTACTTATGGGACATATTATCCATTGGTTAATCTTTAAACATGAGTATAAGTAAGATATGGAAGATCATAACCCTCATTATCTTTTACCCACTAACACACACCATCTTCCTCCCTCCCTCTCCTCCATTCTCCGCCGTGAGCCACCTACCACACCACCACCATTTTCATTCAATCTTCATCCATTCCAAGGTGTACACAAGGTGTTAGAAGCTAAGTTAAGAAGTTTGGAGCTTGTGGATCTTCAAGGACCTCTCTCATTTGCTATTTGTCACGGCCCCCGACCCGGTTTGACCTGTTTCAGGAGCCGCGGGACAGAAATCCCGTGATATTTATTTAATTGAGTTTAACAGCGGAAGTTTATCATCAGGATCGTTGTAAAGCTAAAAACTTTTCCCTATTATTTTATTTCACAATTCGGGATAAAATCCCGGTAATTTACAATAACATAATTTTACTGATAAATCTTTATTTTTAGAAAACATATTTCTCTATTTATAATGAGCCACTTTCTTAAGCTTGAAATGCTCCCCAGCACTTTTCCTGAATTACAATAGATCACCTGAAACATGTTTGAAAAAGGTTTTGTCAGCGGGAAATACTGAGTGAATCATTCAGTTTACTAAAATGACTCGTTTATTATAATTTACAGTATTAAGAGTTTTTACATATGTTTCTGATATCTACCAACTACCCACAGTATTTTTCACTCGACCGGATCTGTGACTGTGGTCATATCACCATTGGCTGCCCCAATGAATGACGTATATCACTTAATTTTAGGTTCGCCCACCTAATGTGATTAAAACAGTAGTACTATGCACAATACCCCACATACTGGTTGTAATTTGGTGATTACATAAACTTAATCACTGTAATTATAATTCTGAAAATAATTTGGAGTATTGTAAAACAATTGATAAAAAGAGAATGACTCACATTGCAGATTTAACACGGACAGAGTATGGTTTAGCCTTGTGAACCTAATTTAAATAATAATGCACACAAAACCGGGTTAGTGATCAATACAGCATTTACGATAACTCACGAGATCAAATTCTCACAAAGAACGACAACGTGCGATACTTAAACATCCATCGAATTAACGACGAACGACAAAGTATCACCCTAATGTGGGCGGCACTTAAACATCCATTGGATATATTGATCAGTCGAAAAATGAATCGTAATAGCGATCGAGTAATTACCCTGTTTTGCGGCAGCAATTCGATATTAATGTGTGTTTTGGGACTGTTTCTGCTTATAACGTACTCTACACAACGAATTTCTTCGTCGAATTAACAACAGAAAGCAAGTCCCAATGTCTGCTATTTATACTGATTTTTGGGACATGCTTACGGACCGTATGGCATTTTCCCTTACGGTTCGTAAGGGGTGCATTCTAATTACATAGGCTAGCTGGGTTCGGGACTAGCTCGCATGACTCAACTATAAAACGAATTTCAAATTGGACAACGAATTTTATGGATAATTATCACTAGGGTTTATCCCCCCCTGAGTTTTAGGGGCCCTGATCCTAATTCCAATTGTTCTGAAAATTTTAGGGTTAGTGCAGAATTACTTGGGTGTCTCAATTAGGGTTTTCTTATTGACTAATTATCATTCTAATTATTGATTTTAATGAGAGTTATTACATCCTCCCCACCTTAAGAAAATCTCGTCCTCGAGATTCAATGAAATAGATGAGGGTATTTCTGCTTCATTTCTGATTCCAGCTCCCAAGTATATTCTGGTCCCCTCTTTGAATTCCATTTGACTTTTACCAGTACTAGTCGCTTGTGTTTGAGAATCTTGACCTTCCGGTCTTCTATTTGTAAGGGTTTCTCTATGAATTTCAGCTTTTCATTTACCTCCACATCTTGAAGAGGTACTACCAGGGATTCGTCTGATAGACATTTCTTGAGATTAGATACATGAAATACATCATGTACTCCAGCTAGTTCTTCTGGTAGTTGTAAGCGATAAGCTACTGGTCCTATTTGTTGGATCACTGGGAATGGTCCAACATATCTTGGACTCAGTTTTCCTTTCTTACTGAATCGTACTACTCCTTTCCAAGGAGAAACTTTCAATAGTACTTTGTCTCCTATCTGGAATTCTAGTGGCTTGCGGCGATTATCTGCATAGCTTTTCTGACGATCTCTGGCTGTTTTCAATCTTTCCTTGATTTGAGTTATCTTATCTGTGGTTTCTTGTACGATTTCTGGACCTGATAATTGACTTTCTCCTATTTCTGCCCAACATACGGGAGTTCTGCACTTGCGTCCATACAGTGCTTCGAATGGAGCGGCCTCGATGCTTGAGTGATAACTATTGTTATAGGAGAATTTGATTAATGGTAAATGGTTATCCCAATTACCACCAAAGTCAATTACACATGCTCGGAGCATGTCTTCTAGAGTTTGGATCGTCCTTTAACTTTGTCCGTCTGTTTGTGGATGATATGTAGTGCTTAGATTGAGTCGGGTTCCCATTGCTTCTTGGAAGCTTGTCCAGAAACGGGAAGTGAAATGACTATCTCTATCTGATACAATGGAGAGTGGGACTCCATGTAAGGATACTATTTCATCCACATACAACTTGGCTAACCTTTCCATGCTAAAAGTTTCTTTCATAGGTAGAAAATGAGCAGATTTGGTTAATCGGTCCACAATTACCCAAATCGCATCATTACCTTTTCTGGTTTTGGGTAACTTAGTAACAAAGTCCATTGTTATGAGTTCCCATTTCCATACAGGCATTTCTAACTGTTGTAGTAGACCTGAAGGTTTCTGATGTTCGGCTTTAACTTGTGAACAGGTTAGACACTTAGATACGTATTCGGCTATATCCTTTTTCATTCCTATCCACCAGAAATTCTTTCTTAAATCTTGGTACATTTTATTGTTTCCTGGATGTACAGTATACCTAGATTTATGAGCTTCCTCTAAAATCTTCGATCGTAAATTTCCCTGTTTAGGTACCCAAATTCTGCTTTTGTGGAATTTCCAAATTCCATCATTTCCTTGTTCCAATTCTTTTAGGTAACCTTTCATTCCTTCGGCATCGTCCTTGATTGCCGTTTCCTGAATTTTCTTTAATTGTTCCATTAAATCTACTTGTAGATTTATTCTAAGAGCACGGACTCGCCTTTGCTTCTCGTGATCCTTACGACTTAAGGCATCTGCGACTACGTTTGCCTTTCCTTCGTGATATTGAATATCACAGTCGTAATCACTTAGGATTTCCATCCATCTTCTTTGTCTCATATTTAACTCTTTTTGCCCAAATATATACCTTAAACTTTTATGATCTGTATAAACAGTAAACTTACTTCCATACAGATAATGTCTCCATATCTTAAGGGCAAAAACTATAGCTCCTAATTCTAAGTCATGAGTCGTATAGTTTTCCTCGTGCTTTTTCAATTGTCTGGAAGCATACGCAATTACCTTCTTGCGTTGCATTAACACACATCCAAATCCTAATTTTGAAGCATCACAATATACTTCAAAATCTTCTGTTCCTTCTGGTAAGGCTAAGATTGGAGCATTGGTTAATTTCTGCTTTAAAATTCTGAAGGCTTCTTCTTGTTTAGGTCCCCATTCAAACTTAATGGCTTTACAGGTTAGCTTAGTTAATGGTACAGCTATCTTGGAAAAATCCTTAATAAACCGTCTATAATATCCGGCTAAACCTATAAAACTTCCAATTTCCATTGCGGTTTGCGGAACCTTCCAGTTGGTGATTGCTTCTATCTTAGCGGGATCTACGTGAATACCTTCATGATTCACCATGTGTCCTAAGAATTGCACTTCTTGTAGCCAAAATTCACACTTCGAAAATTTGGCATACAATTTTTCTTTTCTTAACAAAGTTAAGAGTGCATGCAAGTGCTGACAATGTTCGTCCTGACTTTTTGAATAAATAAGTATATCGTCTATGAAAACAATTACAAATTTATCTAAATATGGTTTACAGATTCTGTTCATCATGTCCATGAATGCTGCAGGTGCATTAGTTAACCCAAAGGGCATGACTGTAAACTCATAATGTCCATATCTAGTTCTAAAAGCAGTTTTAGGTATGTCTTCTTCTTGAACCTTTAATTGATGATATCCGGAGCGCAAGTCTATCTTAGAAAAGTACCTAGCGCCTTGTAATTGATCGAAAAGATCATCAATCCTAGGTAATGGGTATCGATTCTTAATTGTAACCTTATTTAGCTCTCTATAATCGATACACATTCTCATTGATCCATCTTTCTTTTTCACAAACAACACTGGTGCACCCCAAGGGGATGAACTAGGTTGTATAAATCCTTTGCTTAGTAATTCATCTAATTGCTTCTTCAATTCTAGCATTTCGGTAGGAGCTAATCGATAGGGTGCCTTGGCTATCGGTGTAGTTCCTGGAATTAGATGAATCCTAAATTCTACCTCCCTATCTGGTGGTAACCCAGGTAAATCTTTTCGAAATATATCTGGGTATTCTCAGACTACAGGAATTTCCTTAAGTTCCTTACCTTTAGTACTAATGATTACTGAAATTATATATACTATTCCTTGTTTTCGTTCATAATTAGAAACTTTCATTACTGATATGAACTTTAGTGGCTTTTGAGGTTTATCTCCTGTAATCATGATTACTTCTCCAGTAGGTGCTTGAATTTCTATGGAGTTTTTATCACAAATGATTTGAGCATGGTTGGCTATTAACCAATCCATTCCTAATACAACATCAAATTCAGCTAATTTCATAGGTAATAGGTTTGTATCAAATTTATGACCTGAAAGTTCTATTTCTACTTTTTGCAAAACCTGATTGATTTTTACTGAATTCCCATCTGCGGTTTCGACTGTAAAAATCTGCCTAATGGTAGTTAAGGGTAACTTAAGAGCTTGGCAGAATGAAGTATTTATAAAACTTTGGTTTGCACCAGAGTCAAATAATACTTTTGCATAATCGTCGTGAACTAAAAACGTACCGGCTATCACATCCGGGATGAGCTCTGCTTCTTGAGTGGTTAGCTGGAATGCTCTGGCATTCTTCTTGGTAGCTCCTTCGGTCGCCTTGGTTTTGTTGTCTACTGGTTTGACTAATTTAGGACATTCTGTTTTGAAATGTCCGGCTTCTCCACAATTGTAACAAATTATGGATTTCTTTCTGCAGTTTTCTTCACGATGTCCTATCGTTTTGCAAAAATTGCAAATTTTATTACATTTTCCAAAATGTTTCTTTTTGCAAATTTTGCAGAATGGCAAAGTTGAAGATTGCCCTGCTCCTCTTTTCTTGAAACTACTATTACCCACCCTAAATCCTTGGGTAATTTTCTGAGCTAGTTCCTTCTTCCTGTCTTCATCTCTTGTGCGTATCAATTCATCAGTCAGAGTGTTAGCTAATTCTACAGCATCGTCAATAGTGCGAGGTCTCGCAGCCTTAACGATATTGTGAATTTCGCTAATTAATCCCCAAATATAGCGAGAAATGAGTACCGGTTCTGGCAAAGCCAGTGTTGGTACCACTCTAGCATATTCAAAGAATGTCGAAGTATAACCACGACAATCCACACCTATCATCCGATGAGTTAGGAACTTATTTGCCATTTGTTCCTTTTCATACTCAGGACAGAATTTTCTTTCTACAAGATTCTTAAATTCTTCCCAAGTCATAGCATAAGCCCTATTTCTTCCTTTAGCTTGTAACACAGTGTTCCACCATTCGAGTGCTCCTTCTTTAAATAGATTTGATGCGTACATGACCTGATCATCTTTGGCACACTTACTGATTGCAATTACTGCTTCGGTTTTCTCTAACCAACGCAGTGATGCAGTTGCCCCTTCATTGCCTGCAAATTCAGTGGGTTTACAAGCAAGGAATTCTTTGAAAGTGCAACCAGGTGTTGCAGCTTTCAGTTTCTTAGGGAGCGGCGTGTGCTGGGATTCATTATCATGATTAACATGATTATTGCCCCCATTTATACTGTTACTGAAGTTATCTTCAGAAGTACGTTTACTAGGAACGATATGTTGTGGTTCGATTGGACTTTTTACAGCAGCAACGAATGCTGGAATAGCATTGGCTATCCCTTGAGCAACAATGTTTTCAATATCTTGTCTAGTCATATATTGATCCCCTGGATGTTGCTCCGACTGATTAACCTCATTTACTGGTTCATTACCAATATTTGCCATCTGATTATATATATAATTTTTTATTAGTATCTGATAAATAGCAATTATACACAAATAATCAGACAATTTACAATACACGTATAGTCAAAACTATCGATTTCTCGATTTCATTTTATATCGGTTATAGTATGCATCAATACACACCAATATTTTACAAAGTTTTATTCGTAGTTATGTTACAGACTGATTTCATTATTACTTTTACTATTACACAACTATAGTTTTACCACCCTCCTATCTCTCGCCACTTGTCGTCTTAAAAACGAAATTCCCTTTCATCATACTTCCAGGCAATTTGTCCCCCTATCTCCCTGATTCTATTTCCTGCATCCATCAATTCCTCACCATAATGGCGAAGTTCAGCCATATTTTCGTTACTCATTGGTGGATTAGGTAGGGGTTCTGGATCGAATTGTGGAAAAAAGGAATAAGGGTCGTTGACAATATTTTGAAATTGCCAATCATTTGTCCACCATTAGTCCATTTCTACAAGTTGAGAGTGGACTATTGGTTCTGGGATTGCTGGTTCAAAATTCATAGGGAGTGGATTTTCACTAGGATAGGTAAAAACATTAGTATTGACAGGCTGAATAGTCTCACAGCTTGCCAATAGGAAATCTATTTCCTCCTGAAAAGTTATTCCCTGGTTTTGGTTTGAGCTCTCTCCAATTTCTATCTGAGTTGGTCTAGAACCTTGTCCTACTTCCATTTCTATATCTTTAGAATATTCCTCAAATTGTATTTCCATTTGCCTAGAATCTTTCTTGACTTCAGTTTCCATCTCTTGCTGTTTAGAATTTTCTTTGCTTACAATTTCTTTTCCTTTTTCTAAAGGGTTGTTTATTTTAGGAAGTTTCGTGGCTGGCTTTTTCCTACGGATACGACTACCCCATACATAATTCTTTCTTTTCTTTCGTTTTGGCTTTGTCAAAGGTGGAGCATTGAATTCTACAGGTTGTTCCACATCAGCAAAGTATCCAGTGAAATCTTTGGAAACTTCTACATTCACCAGGTAAAGATCGAGGTTCTGAAAGGCTTCAGATATCTCATTCATGCTGTGTAGCATATATGCAAAATGCACAAAAATAATAAGTTAAAACTTTGGAACAAAGTTTAACAAATAAACATTGAAGTTTTATTGCACACTATTTGTACAAAATAACAGGAAAGAACACACTCGGATTTATTTATTTATTTACTGGGAAGTGCTATTACTAGACTTAGGGTTTTTAAAGATCTGCATGTTCTGCTACTGTAGCTAGCATATACAAATTTGCCCATTTTTCATCTAGCTTGTCTTCCCAAGGAGATTTATGGATTAATTCCTGGGTTTCCCTTTTAATCCTCTTTTCTCGGATTTGCTCTTTACTTTTCTTAATAATCATACTCCTTTTTCTAGGAGAAAGCGGTTTCTCATATTGTGCTTTTCGCACAAATATTCCTTCTTCAGGAATTGTAGGGAGTTTTGAAGATTTGTTTTGGGATGAACTTCCCTCTTCATAGACTGACCTATCTAATTTAAGATAGATATTTTGCAGCTTTTGCTTACCCATACTGTAACTAACACATAGTCAGTTTAATATAACACATAATCACATAAATAGTAATCAGGAAAAATTAAGTATCTCTAAATACTTAATTAGCTTAACTCAGTGGCTCTGATACCACCTCATTTCTGTCACGGCCCCCGACCCAGGTTTGACCCGTTTCAGGAGCCGCGGGACAGAAATCCCGTGATATTTATTTAATTGAGTTTAACAGCGGAAGTTTATCATCAGGATCGTTGTAAAGCTAAAAACTTTTCCCTATTATTTTATTTCACAATTCGGGATAAAATCCCGGTAATTTACAATAACATAATTTTACTGATAAATCTTTATTTTTAGAAAACATATTTCTCTATTTATAATGAGCCACTTTCTTAAGCTTGAAATGCTCCCCAGCACTTTTCCTGAATTACAATAGATCACCTGAAACATGTTTGAAAAAGGTTTTGTCAGTGGGAAATACTGAGTGAATCATTCAGTTTACTAAAATGACTCGTTTATTATAATTTACAGTATTAAGAGTTTTTACATATGTTCCTGATATCTACCAACTACCCACAATATTTGTCACTCGACCGGATCTGTGACTGTGGTCATATCACCATTGGCTGCCCCAATGAATGACGTATATCACTTAATTTTAGGTTCGCCCACCTAATGTGATTAAAACAGTAGTACTGTGCACAATACCCCACATACTGGCTGTAATTTGGTGATTACATAAACTTAATCACTGTAATTATAATTCTGAAAATAATTTGGAGTATTGTAAAACAATTGATAAAAAGAGAATGACTCACATTGCAGATTTAACACGGACAGAATATGGTTTAGCCTTGTGAACCTAATTTAAATAATAATGCACACAAAACCGGGTTAGTGATCAATACAGCATTTACGATAACTCACGAGATCAAATTCTCACAACGAACGACAAAGTGCGATACTTAAACATCCATCGAATTAACGAAGAACGACAAAGTATCACCCTAATGTGGGCGGCACTTAAACATCCATTGGATATATTGATCAATCGGAAAATGAATCGTAATAGCGATCGAGTAATTACCCTGTTTTGCGGCAGCAATTCGATATTAGTGTGTGTTTTGGGACTGTTTCTGCTTATAACGTACTCTACACAACGAATTTCTTCGTCGAATTAACAACAGAAAGCAAGTCCCAATGTAAGGGGTGCATTCTAATTACATAGGCTAGCTGGGTTCGGGACTAGCTTGCATGACTCAACTATAAAACGAATTTCAAATTGGACAACGAATTTTATGGATAATTATCACTAGGGTTTATCCCCCCCTGAGTTTTAGGGGCCCTGATCCTAATTCCAATTGTTCTGAAAATTTTAGGGTTAGTGCAGAATTACTTGGGTGTCTCAATTAGGGTTTTCTTATTGACTAATTATCATTCTAATTATTGATTTTAATGAGAGTTATTACACTATTATCCATCACATTTGTCACCTTCATCTTCAAGAGTTCATCCCTAGCCTTGTGCTAGTAGTAAGGCCCTTATGATCCTTTGTTACTTCTTATTTAGTTGGTTAAAAGATCATATGTGATGAAAATCATGAAGAAAATCATGAACCATGGACTTAAAACTTTAACATAAGCTTAATAACATAAGAATACATATTGTTTAGAGTTGTTTTGCTTCTTGATGATTGATTGTTTGTATTTATGATGTTAGACAACATATGAAACCTACTAGATTGTGATTAAACACATGATCTAGTAAGTTAAGATGATTATCTTATGAAAGACCAAGATGATCATACTTTGTGTATACATGAACTTGAATGATAAAATTTGTTTTCATATGTGATGATGATTTAAACAAAATACAAGTCTTGTGAGTGGATGATTTCCAAGATAGTTTTCTCAAGAAACTAAGTTAAGTAACAAGATTTATATAAACTTGGTTCTTACATAAACCAAACTTGTTTTTAATGGTTAAACAAGTGTAGAAACACTTGTGTAACAAAAAGATTACATAAAGAAGCATTTTTAGAAAATGTGTTTGGAAGTTGTAAACACCCAACTTCTTTAAAAATGAAGTTTTTAAAGAAGTAAAAATATTTTTAAGGGTAACAAGGCTTACTTAACAACATAGTAAGTTACTACAAGTTT
This sequence comes from Helianthus annuus, assembly GCF_002127325.2. Classification (NCBI taxonomy): domain Eukaryota; kingdom Viridiplantae; phylum Streptophyta; class Magnoliopsida; order Asterales; family Asteraceae; genus Helianthus; species Helianthus annuus. Next base: position 106,974,234 of record NC_035437.2, read on the forward strand.
TTATGAAAGTTCAAGTTCATGTTGTTATGTAAACTACACAATTTTGGCAAATTGGTAAGTGTAAGTTGTTTAGGGTTGATTGTTGATTGTTTGTGATGATTTTAAAAAGAAAATGATATGCTTTGATAGCATGGAAACCTCCATTTTTAGGGGAAACTATGGTAAAATTTTCTAAAAATATAAACACTTAGAGAAATATTTTTAAACAAGTATTTACAAGTATATTTTAACCATGAGTTTCCATATAAACGTTGCCATAATTTTGTTACAAAAATACAAATATTGTAGGTTGGTTTTTATAAATACAAGTGGCTAGATATATATATTTAGAAAACACACGTGTGTGATTATTTGTATACTTTGTGTATTAGTTATATTATTTTAGGGATAAAATAATATAACTTAACAAAATACCAGGAAATTACAATCCAAAATAATACAAAAAATCTCAAGGAATAAATATATAAGTTACACACATAATATTGTGAAACCGAACGAAAGAATGTAACTTACAAAATATTCCGGAAAATACCTTTATAAATATATTTTTGGGTAAATAATATTTTGGATATAAGAAATGAAAATATGATTTTTATAAATATCACGAAGTTGTATCATATTTTTGACAAGGAGAAAATATATTATTTTTTGGAAGTAAAGATATGTTTTCTTATAATTTTTAGAAGATATATGATTTTAGGGAAAAATATATATTTTCTTGGAATGCATTATTTTTGGGATAAAAATAAGTTTATTAATTTGGAACTACAAATAGTTTTGCCAAAAGAAAAATTATGAATAATTTTTCTAAGTAATATTTCTTAAAACATATATTTTGGAAATATGTATTGGATATTTATTCTGGAATAATTAATTAGAAATTAAGTATAAGAATACTTAACAAATACAAGAATACGAATATACGTATGAGATACCCTCATCCTTGGGAAGGAAATATAAGTATAAATACTTGAGAAGCATTATTACAAAATACTGTTTAACAATTATTCCAAAATTTACAAATATAATTTAAGTTGAAATAGTAACTATTTTGACTATAATCATATAAATTGGAATGATATCGGAAACGTAACTAAAAAACTTAAATACTAAGACAAGGCACGACCCATCCGTCTAATAGACCCTAGTACATTGTAGGTAGTCGTGTTTGCTGAAGGGATTTGAGTTACGGGTACCGAAGACGCAAGACTGTGAGTTCATGTTCCCCTTTTCTTTAAACTGTTTTGTTTATTAACTTCGGGGGTGAAATACATGTTACAAAAATGATTACATACAATTACAATTGGTATGGTTAGCATAGGAAAGTACAGTAGATCATGTGAATGGGTAGGTGGATACTTAAGACCATCAATCCTCGTATAAGGACCGAGGGGCATAAGTGATAGATCTATTTGGGTGTAGCGAGCCCACACCCATGAGGACCAGGGTGGCCCATAGGGTGACTATGTCTTACAGCCGAAGCCCGGTACAAATTTGCTAGGTTTGAGCCTTCCTACGCCGTCACACATACCAATGGCCTTGCAAACCATTGGTGATATGTTTCCTTGTTTGCTTTCATACCGGAATTTACAAACATACATACATACACTGTTTACAAAGGCTTTATACATACATATACACAACACATGAACTCGCTCAACTTTTGTTGATGTTTTCAAATTACATGTATTTCATGGAATTAAGTGGATCTGGCGGGTGTTTGCATATTTCAAGTTGCGTCATGAATAAAAAGATGTCATCCAAAGTCATTAGGGTTTAGAAGATGTATCTTAATCCTGGACGAGATACATGGCTCTAAACTCGGTTTTATTTAAGGTTTTTTGTCGAGTTTTCGTGAACACTTTAAATTATGTTGTAATTTAAATTTGGAGTCTACTTTCAGACAATTATGTTGTGGTATTTTCAAACTTAATTTATGGATGAACATCTAATGGTTTAATCATATAGTTTTCTTATGATTGTATGCAATGGTATTAAGAAGTCACACCATAATCACACTTCCGCAAAAGTCAGGGTGTGACACAAACACTGTGACCAAAAAGGCAAACATTGCTCTTGAGAATCACATTCTGTGTGATCCTTCAGTAAAACCTTGTGTGGATACTCCGATCAAATCTGATCAAGCTCCTGTTGAAAATTATGAAAGTGTGAATTTGCTTTACACACCAATTGGTTCCGATAAAGTTTATTCAAACAATGACTTTCCAATTAGAAATGTTAATCAATCCCTGATTTATAAAGTGTTTGAAGACTCTACTAGTAAGTTCTTTGGGAAAGTCGGAGGAGAAGAGAGCTCAAAACCAAAAGGTTCAAAATCAAAGAGTTCAGAACTAGAAAAAGGTTCAAAAGGTGAACTTCGTGAAATATCGAGGTACTAATAAAGTTGAATATTTTGAAAACAAATCTTATATGGATTTTTTTAAACAATTTAATATTTTGAAAATAAACACTCAAAATAACTACACACAGCACACAAACTGTTGTGATTCGGTACCAAGCACATCGAGATCACCAAGTTCATCTTCAAGTTATTAGTACCACGATACTCCGAGGTTTGTTGAGCGGAGATCATAATTTGAGTGTAATGAGTATGGACACAGTAAGAATACCTCTTGACCTTTTATTTTCAAATCGATTGCTAAGATGAAAAGTGTTAGAAAAAAAGATGGGTATAAGTGTATTTTTGGAATAACCACACTTATGTTGACTTTATTCAAAATTTCCCAACTTTTTAAATATTCATAATTTTGTATACGACATTATTTTGTTAAAAAATTGCATCATAAACTGAGTAAATTTTTATCTTTAATTTTGGTACCATATTGTTATATAATATACGACAACGAAAAACCCCCGAACATTGTGTTGTATTTGTATGTTGCATAACATTTTTGCACTGCATTTTTTAACTAGATCGTTATGCTATGACTTTTGAGTTGGATTTTTGAGCAAATTACATAAAACTTACTTTATGTTTATATCAGGTGGCAAAGGGTGTCATTTACCTTTAAAAATACAGGAATCATAGTTATGATTAAAAATCCTTGCAAAGTCACGTCATTTGCACTAACGAGGGCTAAATTTATCTGTTAAATATCGCCATGTGCAAGGCACATGTGAGATACCTTTGTAATTTTACCCATTTGTGTGTATACCCAAACTTACACACACACACATTATCTCTATCTTTCTCTAAACCCCCCTCTATTTATCTAGGGCAATCGAATCTTTGGTTGCCACCACTAGGGATGAGCAATCCCGATACCGTCCCGATCCCGAAAATCCCGATCCCGAATTTCGCCAAAACTGGGTACCGGTACCGATACCGAAATATGTCGGTACGATATCGTATGGTATCAGTACGGTAGCGGTATTTGAAGGTAAAATTCGGTATTTTCCAGTTCCAGTGGATATTTTGCAGCATTAGGATCATGTTTGTCTTCATCTGCCTGAGTTATTTTTCTTTTTCTAGAGTAAATTTTATTCACTGAAGGAGTGCTTTTGGGTGATTTGTTGAGTGGAGTGAAGATGGTTTGAAGTGAAGTGAGGGTAGTGGTGAATGGTGTCTGACTAACAGTTGTTGAAACAACTGGTGTTTCAACTACTGTTGCCATTACAATAGATGATGTAGCATCTGATGTCTTCTGCTTTTTCGTAGGAGGTGATGGTGGTGATGTGACATTGATGAGAGCAGTGGTGTATGACTGGCAAACAGTTGTTGAAACAACTGGTGTTTCAACCTTTGTTGTCATTACAACTACTAACGTGTCAGTAGATGTCTTCTGCTTTTGAGCAGGTGGTAATTTGGTGGATGGTGTTGTAGTTTTAGGTTCTGGTAGGGCAGTGGTTGTAGTGTGTGTTGTAGTGGTGTGTGTTGAAGAGATGGCAGCTGTTTGGTTAGCAGTTTTTGAAACTACTGACATATCAACAGTTTGAATGGAAGTTTGAGTTTTTTTGTTTTGAGGTTTGGAGCCTTTGGGAGGTGGTTTAGATGTCTATTTTTCTTGCTCAGGTTCAACACACAGGCCATGTTATATTCCCATCTTCTTCAACTGCTTCAGTATCTCCCCCTTTTTGGCATTATCTGCAGGGGGTTATCAAAGAATAGTAGAGTGGAAGGAGCTTTGCTAATGGTGTTTTGGATACTGGCCTTTATAGCCTTGATGTCTACTTGAGTATCTTTGAACCTAGACTCCACCATGCTTGTCAGCATTTGTACATATATTGCATGCTGGTGATCAGCCGCTTGTTTTTGTTTTTGGAGCAGGGGTTGGAATACACTCCATAGCTCATTTGCAGCAAGTGCAGGTTGTGCAGGTGCTTGAGCTGGAACAGCAGTGGATTGTGCTATTTGAGCTTTTAATAGCTGTTGCACCATATCCTTTATTTCAGCAACTGATGTTTCAAGTTTTTCAACTCTGCCCGTTAATTCCTGATATTTTGAATCATCATCCAATTTAATGGAATCATCTGTTTCCCCACCAGCAGTGGTTGTACCAATGTGTGACTTAGGACATGAAGCCCAGAAATCATCCATTGATGGCCCTTGTTCTTGGTACTGGGGACTTCTTTCTTCAGAACTTGATAACCTTTCGATGGTACCAGTGGTTAAAACAAACTCACTGGTGGTTACCAGAGGTGCTATAGAATAAATTGCCTTCAAGGGAGTCTTACTAATGAAACAACTGTCCAAATGTAGACCTATTGATCCATCACTTGTAGTTGCTGCTCCACTTGAACTACCACCAAGAGTTACTTGACTTACTTGTAACTCAAGGGGTGTAACCTCCTCAGTTGTTGCTGGGATAGCAGAGGTATAATCATCAGACCCAGTCACTTGTAGGAGTATGCTCTCAGTGATAGGTGATTGAGAGGAACTGGTTTGTGTCTGAGCTATATCAACTGCATGCAACAGAGGTATCATGCATTGGGGTAATGTCAGGGGTGAGGATAAAGGTGTTGAAAAAGACATGTCATTGGGATCAGAACTGTGGAAGATGGATCCGAGTGGATCCAGAGCTTCATAATGTGGAGTCCCTGTGTTTACAACCTGATCCTTTTGTGAGGATGCAGGAGGAGTTTGAGGTAAAGGTGGAGATTTTTCTACCATCTGTTGTGAGGAAGTAGCAGGAGTGGTTTTTGGTGACATTTGTGTTGTCACTAGCAGTTGCTCTGGGATCTCATCTTCCAGAGTTGCCTTTATTTTGGGTTTGGAGGGGTTTCTGGATATTTTCTTTTTGGTCCTTTTGGTAATGGCAGGTGTGGGTTTCAAAGCAGTGGTTGTGCTGCTATGATCACCTGGAGCAGTGGGCTCAACAGTAGATGCCTGAGGAGCAGTGGTAGCTGCTAAATTTTCCTCAGGCACCTCTACTTTTGTTTTTATAGGTGCCATCATTCTAGAAAATGTTTCAGTTGTCAAACCACTTATTTTAAAAGATGCACCTTGTTTTAGTAAATTTTCATTTTCTTTTCCAAATTTTTCTTTGAAATAGTAGCTTAGAAACCTTGGAAAAAGTAAAAATGATTTGATATCAACATTCTTTACTAAGCATTAAAGATCTCCTGGGAATAGTTATAATTTTCATTATTTAAAATAGCATAACCCAGACATTGTATCTTCAATGGTATTTCGTTAAAAGCAGTTGTTTTGTTTGAAACACACATCAAAAGTGTGTGGAATAAAAACCTAACTGCAGAAGGGAAGAAACCCTTTTCTAAGGTATCCTTTTTTGGTTGCTCTGCATACCCCCTTTTCAAGAAATCAGTTTTCAACTCGGTTTTAGAAAAAGAAGTTTTACCTTTCTGATCATCGAGTTTAAAGACTTCTGAGATTGATTGTGGAGTAATCTGAATTGCTTTTCCCTGTATAGAAGAATTGATGGCTATGACGATGTCTCCTTGTTTTTCAAGGGTAGCATTTTTCCAGAACTCTCTTTGAGTTTGTCGGAAAATGGGAGAATCTGCTGTAAGCAAAGTTTTGTACTTTGATGCAGATATGGTGTCGATGATGGAATCAAAGGTGTGGTTGATGGTGGGTTTTGTGAGTAGACCAAAATAATTGTGACGGGATTTGTAAGGGATTTCAATGGATTCAGCTGCCGTTTGAGCGACGTCTTTGGAAGATGATGATGATTTTGACTTTGATTTAGATTTCGTCATTTTGATGAAGAAGACGAAGAATAGTTTGAAATGGACGGCTGGAAACTGCTTTGAGAAGAGAATTTTTAGAATTCAATTCGACAGTGTAAAACACTGTCTCAGGGTTTTAATCAGGCTTTTATTTAGGGAAAAGTAAGTGCTGATGTGGCAGCGGTTACAAAGATCTGAAGGCTAAAAACTGACCACGTGTCAACCACTGCTTGTAAATTTCAGTTCATGTCAACAATAAAAAGGGGAGCAGTGACTATTTTTTAACTATCAGTGGATACCCAACAAAATGTAACACAGATGTTTGGTCAGTCAGTGGTCAACATGAAGAACGAAGAAACAGAGGCTGGCCTTCAGCAGTGGATAACATTTAACAATCACATGTTTGCGCTTAAACAAATGTTTGACATTAAAAAGAAGTTGGCCCATAAACAATTGTTTGCAAGAAAATACCGATTTCAAGAATACTATACCCAAACAATCAAAATGAGGAGCTTAATAATAATCCAAGTGTAGTTCATTTTTATTCAGTGGATGTCAACTAACAAAATGTGAGCAGTAGTTGTTTTTTATCTAACAGTGGATAGCCAATGGTAATTGAAACACTGATATTTGGAGTTAAATAAATGTTTAACCTTAAACAGATATTTGGCCATAAATAGATGTTTAGCCTTAAACAAATGGTCTTAAACCAAACATCTGTTTAAGGTCAAGATGTATTTCACTATTGGTGAACCTCAATTTAACATATAATGAAAAGATGTTTGACGTTTGGTCAACAGATGTTTGGAAAACCCATGATAGATTAAACACTATGAACGAATAAACACTGAAGTATCATAAAACTGTGAATGAAAATCGTGAAACTCTCAACATGATACAACAGTTGAGAGGAGACGTTTGAATCATGTTGAGAATTTTTATTCACATTGAGATTATTAAAATAAAGTATTACATATAAAAATAAAATTTAATGAAATATTTATAAACTATTACACGCTAGAGTTAACACTTGTTAGGATTTCGTAAACTCTGGCCTTTCTCCATGTCATTTCATGCTCTTTTTTGTTTTTCAGATCAGTTAACATGTTGCAGATTATCTGATCCTGTTTTAGAAGTTGGGTAACAAACTCTCCTGCATTTTTCTGGAAATCTGATGGAGGAGAGTGGAGGAGTTCATCAAGCAATGCTATGCTGTTCCAGGTTTTCTTGTAATTTGTGTCATTGATTATGTCGACTTTCATGTTTAGTTCTTCGTCTGTTCTTTTTTCTTTAAGTGACCACATCGAGAATTGGGTTTTAACATCGCTGGTGTCTGACCAGTGGTAGAAGCTGAAGTTTGCCATGTAGATTTTTGTTGAATTTTCTGATGTGGAAAATCTTTCACAGACAATGATTAGTAACACAGTTTGTTGATATTTTGAATGAAAAGTAATTATCGATCTTTTATAGAGTTTAAAAACGCGTGTACATGGTAAATGAATAGGTTAATGGTAATTATGATAATATGCTTTTGTTCCTTGAACTTCGAAAATTTGTCCCTTGGGTTTCTTGATATTTAATTTTAAAATTTTCCCATAAAAATTGGGGTTTGGAAAAGATTTTGCATTAAAAGACTGCTGTTTTGAAATATACATTAATCGATTTATATTAAATCTACACGTTTAGATTGATTAAGTATATAAACTCATGACCACTTCACTTGTTTTTCATCACAATTTCCTAACAAGATTCATACTTTCAAAAAAGTGGACTAATATAGTTTATTGTTGATATGGCGTCATTCACTACTGTAAAATCAGATGATTTAAAGCAGCGTTTTGTCAAACATATAGAGGAACAGGTGTATGAAGATAGGACTACTCTTCAAGAGCTAAAGAGATGTTTTGATGGATTGCAAGTTGGCCTGTTCACGAGAGAACAGGTTTCCAGAAATCTTATGCGAATGCCTTCAACTGCAGTTCGTGACCTTTGTGTTGTCAGCAATATAGAGTGCGGTAATAGAGACGTTGAGTTCATGGTGATGCTAAAGGACATTCATCAAGAAGTTCATAAATCGATGGAGTTGAAGCTGTCATTTCTTAATTCTCACGGTTATTGTTAGATTTAAAAGTTTATTGGTTCAGTATGTTATTTATGTAATAATTGGACTTTCAAGGTCATAAATAAATGAATAAATTTTAATCCTATGAATCTATGTTGCGCTTGTAGGAAAAAAAGAGAGATAATGTCAATTTTAAATTACCATTTTGCCTGTTTTGCATCTAAAATATGCTAGAAAGTATTATTTGAGAATACCCCTAAATTTTAAATTACCATTTTGAATATTTTGAATTTTAAAAGTTATGGATATTGTTAGTAATTACTGATTTGATTTGAAAGCAATTGTCATGATGATATTTCTAATTTTTATTTTAACTTTTATTAAAAGAAAAACACCGTCAATTTCAAATGCCCAGTTTGCATATTTTCAATGTCCAAAGCTCAAGAAATTAACATTAATTACTGATTTGATATGCAACAAAATGTAATTGACAGTTATTTTTATTTTTTATGTTAACTTTAACTTTTATCAAGAAAACAATACTGGAGGAACTCTTATCTCATTGGAATGTAACGATTTCGTTAAACGGTAATTTCATTGTAATTCTTCATTAGATGATTTCATTCTTTAATTCATTAACCGCATCAATTATAAAAATGTGAGCAGTGGATGTTTTTTAGGAAAACCAATGATGGTCAATATCAGTGGATATCAACAATAAAAATATGAGCAGTGACAATTTTTTAACTATTAGTGTATTGCAAACAGTGATTTAACTTACCATTTTACATATTTTGAATTTGAAAAGATAACGATATTGTCAATAATTACTGATTTGATTTGAAAGCCATTGTCATCATGACATTTCTAATTTTTATTTTAACTTTAATTAAGAAAAAATATCTGTCAAATTGAAATTTCAATTTTCCATATTTAAGATGTCCAAAGCTCAAAAAATTACAATTAACTTTTAATTTTATATGGAACATAATTTCATCAACAGTTATTTGGAATTTTTATGTTAACTTTAATTTATAAATATCAGTAGATAGCTAACAGTGATTGAAACACTGATGTTTGGACAATCAGTGGTCAACATAAAGAATGAAGAAGAGGTTGTCTCTCAGCAGTGGATAACATTTAACAATCAGATGTTTCAACCAAAACAGTGGTTCCAACAGACTTTTTGAGGATTAATGAAAAATATCTTTGACCTTAAACAGATATTTGACCTTCAATATCAGTTGTTTGGAGTTAAACAGATATTTCAACTTAAACATATGTTTTAACATAAAAACATATTTGAGGTTAACATAAAAACATATTTGATGTTTTAAATATCAGTAAATAGCTAACAGTGATTGAAACACTGACGTTTGGACAGTCAGTGGTCAACATAAAGAATGAAGAAGAGGTTGTCTCTCAGCAGTGGATAACATTTAACAATCAAATGTTTGAACCAAAACAGTGGTTTCAACAGACTTTTAAGGATTAATGAAAAATATCTTTGACCTTAGACAGATATTTGACCTTCAATATCAGTTGTTTAGAGTTAAATAGATATTTCACCTTAAACAGATGTTTTAACATAAAAACATATTTGAGGTTAACATAAAAACATATTTGATGTTTTAAATATCAGTAGATAGCTAACAGTGATTGAAACACTGACGTTTGGACAGTCAGTGGTCAACATAAAGAATGAAGAAGAGGTTGTCTCTCAACAGTGGATAATATTTAACAATCAGATGTTTGAACCAAAACAGTGGTTCCAACAGACTTTTAAGGATTAATGAAAAATATCTTTGACCTTAAACAGATATTTGACCTTCAATATCAGATGTTTGGAGTTAAACAGATATTTCACCTTAAACAAATGTTTTAACATAAAAACATATTTGAGGTTAACATAAAAACATATTTGATGTTTTAAATATCAGTAGATAGCTAACAATGATTGAAACACTGACGTTTGGACAGTCACTGGTCAACATAAAGAATGAAGAAGAGGTTGTCTCTCAGCAGTGGATAACATTTAGCAATCAAATTGTGACAACCCTCACCAAATCAGGTATCCGTACGACCTAATTAATACTTAATTACTGCTTAATTACTGTGCTTGATTGAAATTATGGATAATTTGCTACTTGAATACTGATACACGTACTTACTTGCATCCTACTTTATTTGTTGTCACTCCATTATTTACATACAGAACTCTAGTGACAACCTTGATGCACAAAAGCACAGTAGCACTATGAACGGATAACCCATCAAACATGCTGATGTAGCCAGCATCAGGCAGACACTGCCTCTAAGGCCTGTATGAGCCCAAGATAGTTTACTACACTAGTAGAGAGTGTAGGGATAAGAGGGTTGTAGAACTGCGTCACTAGGTATAAGTTTTAGTGACCGGATGTGCCTAAAACGTACTTTAAGTACAAAATTCAGCACTTTAATTAAAAATTCAGCATTAAGCTAACTAATAAAGTGCCAAAACATGAGAAAAATATTACTAGACACTTTCCAAAGTGTCGGGAATAAGTTGTGTCACTAAAAATAGTAATAACGACACTTTAAAGCTTTGTTAAGCACTTTAACAGATCACCATCCAACCGAACAACCGGACTTTACCCGGAACATAAAAATATTGCCATTTACATTGTTTTTCTTTTTCTAAGCCAGTTAGGTCCCCGAATACCCTAACACCCGCTAGAATGCATAACATACTAGTAATGGTTACATCTCCTAAACATCTAACTAATACTTACCATCTAGTTGGAAACTAACCGAATAACCCCCCCCCCCTAACCGAACTCGTCCCCAAGGGGACACCCTTTGTACTTGCTTGATTATTTAAATCTTTCTTGTCTAATATCAATTAGACATTGGGACCTTTGGTTAATCTTGGAATGATTTGTCTATAAGTTCTAGCATAAGCACACCATAACCTTCATTTCACCACAACTCACCAACACACTCTCTTGTTGGGATTGAACCCTAACAGAGGAACAGATAATGTAAAGCCAAAACCGGATCTCATCAGTGGACCATCAATAAGCAGCAGTTTATCCTATGCTCTCCCCTTGACAGTGGTTATCTAACAGCTGATGGATCTTAAGTGCTGCTCAACTACAACAACTGATAAACCAAACTCTGATGATTATCCAACGACTGTTGAAGACAAACACTGATGCTCTATCTACTGCTGTTTCCTAAGTACTGCTGAAGACTCAAGCACTGCTCTCTCAAAGACTGGTCACCTTTGAAGAATGCACTGAAGATTCAACATCTGTGCTCAGGCTACAACAGTGGAACGTGAAGCAGTAGTTTTCCTTAGCTTTGCATTTTACTGATTATCAGATGATGCATGTCAGTAGTTTGTATAGAACAGTATTTATAGTTTGTTAGGTCGTTAGATGTCACTATCATGGTGACGTCAGCTGAGGTAGATCAGTAGTTTGGTTTGCCTATAAATATGACAGTATTTTGTACTGTTATACTTGATTCGTTTTGAGTGAGTTCACCTCCTCAATTCAATCCTTTCATCTTGTGTAACCAACTCTGGTGTATCAGGCTGAGGGGGAGTTTAGATTGTAAGCTTGTCGTAATCATTTGCTTTCTATTGTAAATCTTTTGACTCAATGAAATAGCAATTGTTTATCAATCTATACTTTCCTTTGATTATGTTTACAAAGTTTGCTACTCATTTCCGCTGCACTTATTCGTTTTATGCAAACAAACACAATCATGATGGCCCCAGATCCCAACAATTGGTATCAGAGCTTGGACAGTCAAATTCGATCTAACAATCAATTTGACATAACAGTTCAGCTCAAAAGTTATTAATACTAAAGGATTGGTTGTATTCAGTTGAAAAACAGAGTAACGAGTGAATCATGGTCAAAATGGTTATTCAAAAAACTCTGTAAATCAACCAAGATGTCATATGACACACAAATCTCACACAACAAGTGTTTTCATGCATATATCACTCATAGTTTTCAGATCTGTAAAATATCTGATAAATTATGGGATCGCTCGATGTTTTCAAAATTGATTTCAATTGTTGTTTCGATATTTGTGATGTTTTCAATAAACACTAAAGTATGTACCTCTGTTCAGCAAAACTTGTGTTCATCCAAAACACTAGAATACTACTGACATAGAAAAGGGGGAAATAAAACTTTAGGCAAAATCTCTCATGTGCTCAAAGGCAAGTTGAGTACCTTCAAAAAGACCAAATCAACTTTGTCCAAAACACATTGAGAAAATAAGGTGTCAAAACTGTCCTAATCATAGGTAAATGTGAGATCTGTAATAAAACATGATCAAATATGGTCAGATCTCTCAAAACATTGCTTCAAAGTGATTATGGACAAAGTATGTTCAAAATATAATCTCCTAGTGAGTATTTCTGAACATATGAATAAAAAGGGTAAAAAGGGAAAAGGAAAAAGGAACAAATCTCAAAGTGTAGCTATCTCAAAAACTTTTGAAATCAAAAGCAAAAGAGTATAAGCATAAAACACTCTTGAGGTTCAAATTAGATCATTAGTGGTCATTTTGCAACTGTGTGCATACATCAATACAGGAATTGTTCTGGTAACAATAGCATCTTCAGTGATGGTGCTTAAAAGGAATTTAAAATCAATTGACAAGAAAATGACCCAAACAATGGTCAAAATAACTTGAGAATAATATGATCATGAATTTACTGGAAAATTGTCGGATCCTTTTGATTATTTTCAAAACTTCCTTTGATTTTTGTTAAGGTGTTTTCCTCTTAAATAAAAAGCAGATGTATTTTTAAAAAAAAAATATATTATGATCTTTTACTCATTTTTTTTGTAAAAGTTCATCTCTGGTCTGGATGTAACTACCTTATTTTTGTGTGTAATTACTATCCCTAAAACTGATCAAAAGGAAATGACACACATATCAAGGTCATGTTAAGCTCAAGTTTGGTTTTCACAGATCAAAAATTGATTGCAAATTGATTTAGACTACTGAGATACTCTTGCTCTAGTTCAGGTAATTAGACACAAAATGAGCAGCTCAGGTAGAAATGTCTTCATCATCTGGGACGCTAAACCATTGTCTACAATAATAGACATTTTGCAAATCCTTGAACAAAATTCCATGTAGATAACCGCTGGCAATTTAATCTTGATAATTTACATCTAAAATGTATTTTGTTAAGAATAGCATCTCAAATGCTCAACAGATGTTAGATAAGATATTGTGCCTGCACAAAGCAAAATCAAGTTCTACATCTGAACAAGCAGATGCTAACATTGTTTGTCAAAAGTTGAAATACTGCTGCACTATCAGTTGTTTGAACCAATTTTATCTTCTACCACTGTTTTTCTAAAGTGCTGTTGTGCCTTAACATCTGCTCACTAAAGTCTGTCCACTGCTAAAGTGTCAACCTCTGTTCTCCAAAATACTGATGTTTAAAATCTTTGTTCCATCCACTGTTACATCCACTATTTCATTTTATTACCGTTGTAACTACTGATACTTGATCCATCAGTAGTTGTCAAAACAACTGTCCTCCATTATTTACCATTCCATCAGATGTTTGACACGTGGTCAGTTTTTAGCCTTCAGATCAAAATAACCGCTGCCACACCAGCAATCACTTTTTCCCTAAATAAACCCTGATTAAATCCAAACAGGGTTTTACTGTCGAATTGAATTCCAAAAGTTCTCTTCTCATAGCAGTTTCCCTCTCATAACTCCAAAAACTTCTTCGATCTTCTTCATCCAAAATGACGAAACCAAAATCGAAATCAAAATCAAAACCATCATCTTCCTCCACAACAGCAGATGCCACTCAAATGGCCGCTGAAACACCGGAGATTCGTTACAAAGCTCCACACAACTATGTAGGTATACTCACAAAACCTACCGATAACCACACTTTCGACTCCATCCTTGACATCCTTCCTGCATCAAAGTACAAAACTTTGATAACATCAGACGCTCCTATTTACCTTGATACCCAGAGAGAGTTCTGGAAAAATGCCACCCTTGAAAAACAAGGAGATATCGTCGCCGCCATCAACTCCTCGATACAGGGTAAGAAGGTAAACATCTCACCAAAATCCATCTCTGAAATCTTTAAACTCGATGATTTAAATGGAAAAACCTCATTTACAAAAGACGAGTTGGTAAAGGATTTCATGAACAGGGGCTATGCAGAACAACCAAATAGGGATACCCTACAAAAGGGTTACTTCCCTTCTGCACCCAGATTTTTATTCCACACAGTGCTCATGTGTGTTTCTAATAAAACAACGTCTTTTAATGAGATACCAACGAAAATCTAATGCCTGGGGTATGCAATTTTAAATGACAAAAACTATAACTACTCCCAGGAAATATTTGATGATTTGGTAAAGAACGTTGATAATAAAGCATTTCTGCTCTTTCCAAGATTTCTAAGCTACTATTTTGAACAAAAGTTTGTTGAGAAAGATGCAAAATTGCCCAAACAAGGTGTCTCATTCAAAATAAACTGTTTAACAATTGAAACATTTTCAAGAATGATGGCACCAATAAAATTATAAACAAAGGAGGCTGAGCAGGTTTTAGAAACTGCTACTGATCCTCAAGCAACCACTGCTGAGCCCACTGCTCCAGGTGATCAAAGTAGCACACCCACTGCTTTGAAACCAACACCTGCCACCAAAAAGACCAAAAGAAAAACTTCCAGAAAACCCACCAAACCCACACCAAAGGCAACTCTGGAAGATGAGATCCCAGAGTTAATGCCAGTGACAACACAAAAGTCACAAGAAACCACTGCTGCAGATGGAAGAAAGATCTCAACCCCAGCCTAAAACTCCTCCTGCATCCTCACAAAAGGATCAGGTTGTAAGCACAGGGACACTAAATTATGAAGCTCTGTATCCACTCGGATCCATCTTCCACAGTCCTGATCCCAAGGACATGTCTCTTTCAACACCCATACCCTCACCAATCATATTACCACAATCAATAATACCTCTGTTGCATGCAGTTGATATGGCACAGACACAAACCAGTTCCTCTCTGTCACCTATTACTGAGAGCATACCTCCACAAGTGACTGGGTCTGATGCTCATGCCTCTGCTAACCCAGCAACAGCTGAGGAGGTTACAACCCCTGAGTTACAAGTAACTCTCGGTGGTAGTTCAAGTAGAGCAGCAACTACAACTGATGGATCAACAGATCTTCAGTTGGACAGTTGTTACATTACTAAGACTCCCTTGAAGGCAATTTCTTCCATGGCAACATCGGTAACCACTAGTGAGTTATCTTTAACTGCTGGTAAAATCAAAGGATTATCGAGTGCTGAAGAAAGAAGTCCCCAGTACCAAGAAAAAGGGGCATCAATGGATGACTTTTGGGCCACAGCTCCTAAGTCACACATTGATACAACCACCACTGGTGGGGATTCAAATGATCCTGTTAATTCAGGTGATGATTCAAAATACAATGAATTGACGGCCAGAGTTGAAAATCTAGAATCTTCTGTTGCCGAGATAAAAGATATGGTGCAGCAGCTGTTAGAAGCTCAAAAAGCCCAATCAACTGTTCCTCCTGCTCAAGCACCTGCTCCACAAGCATTTGCTGCAAATGAGCTTTGGAATATCTTCCAACCCATGCTTGAACAACACCAACAAATGGCTGATAAAAAGCATGCTCTTCAAGTAAAAATGCTGACCAACATGGTGGAATCAAGGTTCAAAGACACTCAAGCAGATATCAAAGCTATGAAGGCTAGCATCCAAAAGACTGCTCAGAGTGAAAAAGCTCCATCTACCATTTTCTTCATGGATACACCCCTGGCAGATAATGCCAAAAAGGGGGAGAAAACCAAGCTGAAAAAGAAAGGTATAGAAGATGGGATATACAGTGAACCAGAAAAACCCAAAACCTCAAAAACTTCAACAGCTGATACAACAGTAGTTACAAAAACTGCTGTCAGTAGCCAAACAGCTGTCGTTACATCAACACACACACCACCAACACACACCACCACAACTACTGTTCCACCACCACCACCTGTGTCTATAATACAAAAACCACCACTATCATCATCTACAATCATATCACCACCACTGCCTCCTGCCATAAAGCAGAAGACAGCAGATGTTACAACATCTGTTGTAATGACAACAGTGGTTGAAACACCAGTTGTTTCAACTACTGTCAGTCAGTCACAGTCACAAACCACTGATCCACCCAATACATCACCAGCCTCCCCTCCATTAAAAAGGAGAAGGGTTTTCATTCCTGATGATGAGTCACCACCACCATCACATCCTCCATCCCCTGCTCAAAAGCAGAAGACATCTGCTGACACATCAGCAGTTGTAATGACAACAGCAGTTGAGACACCAGTTGTTTCAACAGTTGTTAGTCAACCATCCACCACTGCTCTATCCTTTCCTATATCTCAACCTAAGCTCTTTAGTAGAAAAAGAAAGCCAATCACTGCCAATGAAGGGATACATGATCCAAATACTGCGCAGTATCCACTGGAACTTGAAGCCATTAAAAATGAGATGAAGCAATTTTATACAGAAGAAGATCCCTCAAAAAGAAAATTCTCTTCACTCATAGGCTACATAGCACCAGAAGATATTAATGATTATCTCAAGATAAAGGCAAGGCAAGCTAAAGTAAAAGCTAAGGTTGACAGTGAAAAAGAAAAGTTAAGCGAAGAAGGCATTGCTAATAGACTGAAGTTCTACCTTGCAAAGGTTAAGCAGATGGAAGAATTTGCACAAGATCTAGACAAAGAAAAGGCTGATCAGAAGAAGAAGTTGAGAGAACAACTTCTAGCCTTCATCATGAAAGAAAAGTTCTATCCTGCTGAAGAACAATAGTTTAAAGAATGGCCTTTAGTAGCTTTAAAGCATGAGGCTGAAAGGATCCAAAGAATCAAAAATGATCCTTCAAAGAAAAAGAATGCTCCAAACTGGAGTAAATACAAAAAGCTCATTGCTGACCTCACTACTGAATATAAAGGAAAGAAAAAGGAGCTAGTGGATGCTAAGGTGGACACTGCTATATCGGTTTAGGGTTTAGGGCCGATATATCACCGGTACTAACTACATAGGTCATTAATTACGATAGAACAGTTTTGTTACAATAATAATAATCTTAATTATGAAACATAACTCCTAGTCCTGTTTAAACTAGACTCATTTGACCCACATTGACCCATTGGCAGGTTGGACACTGTGGATGAATCTAGTCAAAGAAATGGAGCTACTAGTATCCCTAGTAGTGTGGCAAATAAGCGACAAGCTAAGGGAACTGGGGTCGGTTCATATTTTAAAAGGCAGGAACTAGCCCTTGTAAACAGCCACTGGCAGGTAATGAAGTGCTCAACTTTTCTTTTTGCATTTCGGACTTATTTTTTTATCCAATATGCCTAAGTCTCTTTTTTTTACCAGATAATTCAACTTGTTCCAAGTTCACAAAACGGACAATTTTTTGCGTGGGTTGTTGTGGATGGAACCATGCATAAGGTTCCTATTAATGTTCCTAGAGCATTTTATCTAAATTCTAAAGCTCCAGTGACTGAAGAGTTTCCTGGAAGACTAGTGAACAAGATTCTTCCTCATGGCCACTGTCCCTATAACTTAATTGAGGTATTTTGTTTGTAATTAAAGGTCAAAATATGATTAATCTAGTAGTTGATAATGCTTATTGATTAAATACACTTTATAGGTTATAACTGATGAAGATCAATTTAGGACAGAAAGCAGGAAACTTGCTGCTCACCTTGCAGATCCTGAAGTGGAGGTCTGTATAAAACTGTAAATTAAATCAACAGATGCGTCTAGTGTCACTCTATTTTTAAAGATTCATAAACTCCACAAAAACTTGCTTACATTTCAGGGGATATATGAAACAAAAGATTGGGTCTAAAAGAAGATAGCTCAGCAAGAATTCAAAACCTTTTTAAGAATGTATTAAACAGTCTTGCATCCTCAAACACTGCAACAGGCATGATAGAAAAGGAGAAACAAGAGCTTACTGGACAAGAAACTGCAAAAGACATAGCTGCATCAAACAAAGTCATTGAAGAAGCTTTCAAAAGAATGTCTGAAAGTTTGCATGTGTTTTCAAGGCCATCATCCCTCAACTCATCTGAAAATAAATCTCTCCCAAGAAACCCTTAGGCTTAAAAAACTAAAGTGGATGTCTGATCAAAAGACCCACGTATTGACCTTGGTCAGAGCCAATGGTGAGGTGAAGTATATATCAAGGAAAGAAGCACTTGGCCTAAGTGTTGAAGATTTGCAGGATCTCCTTGAACTTTCACTGTGCAGGGATGAGGATGACCAGAGTGCAAAGGAATTTGAAGCTGTATTCAAAGAACAAGCTAAGGCACTCTTGATGAGTAATAAAGGTCCTGAATAAGGAAGGGTTTTGGCATTATCTGTTCCAGGGGGAGATTGTTGGGATTGAACCCTAACAGAGGAACAGATAATGTAAAGCCAAAACCGGATCTCATCAGTAGACCATCAATAAGCAGCAGTTTATCCTATGCTCTCCCCTTGACAGTGGTTATCTAACAGCTGATGGATCTTAAGTGTTGCTCAACTACAACAACTGATAAACCAAACTCTGATGATTATCCAATGACTGCTGAAGACAAACACTGATGCTCTATCTACTGCTGTTTCCTAAGTACTGCTGAAGACTCAAGCACTGCTCTCTCAAAGACTGACCACCTTTGAAGAATGCACTGAAGATTCAACATCTGTGCTCAGGCTACAACAGTGGAACGTGAAGCAGTAGTTTTCCTTAGCTTTGCATTTTACTGATTATCAGATGATGCATGTCAGTAGTTTGTATAGAACATTATTTATAGTTTGTTAGGTCGTTAGATGTCACTATCATGGTGACGTCAGCTGAGGTAGATCAGTAGTTTGGTTTGCCTATAAATATGACAATATTCTGTACTGTTATACCTGATTCGTTTTGAGTGAGTTCACCTCCTCAATTCAATCCTTTCATCTTATGCAACCAACTCTGGTGTATCAGGCTGAGGGGGAGTTTAGATTGTAAGCTTGCCGTAATCATTTGCTTTCTATTGTAAATCTTTTGACTCAATGAAATAGCAATTGTTTATCAATCTATACTTTCGTGTGATTATGTTTACAAAGTTTGCTACTCATTTCCACTGCACTTATTCGTTTTATGCAAACAAACACAATCATGATGGCCCCAGATCCCAACATCTCTCCCTCTCTTGCTCATTCTCGGCCGACCACCATAGCACCACCACCGCCACTTTTCAATCTTGATCTAGCCATTTCAAGTGCACACAAGGGATAAGGATCTCATACAAGGAAGCTCGGTGCATTCGGATCGTAAAGGACCTTGTTACATTGTTTTTATCCACCCGATCTTCGACTAGTTTCTTCCCTAGCCTCGAGCTAGTAGTAAGTGACTTTAAACGCCCTCTTGATCTATTCTAAAGTGGTTAAAACGAACTATGTCGATTAAAATTCATGAACTTACAAGATGACATGTTAAAATTTTACAAAAGTGTTAAATGATTTGGATAAAAGCTATGAAGATGTGTAAAACTTGTGAGACTTGTTTTGTTGTAATTATTTAGTGCCGATCTATGTTAGTGGTAGCTTGGATCATCATCTAACCCGGATTAGTCATGTTCATAAATCATGGCTAAAGTATGAAATGGGTTAAATGATGAAACACTACTACCCATTAGACATGAACTTGTGTAAAAACAATTTTACTTATGAAATAGTGTTCAAAACTAGTAGATCTACGGATCTACAAATGGTATTTTCAAAGGATCAAGTGTCAAAAGAAAACATACTTTTAAAACCGGATCTTTCATGAACAAGAGTGATTTTTGTAAACACACAAGTGTGTAAACACTTGTGTAACACAAAGTTTCGAAAAAAGAACTACTTTCGTAAATATTGACAAGAAGTTGTAAAGACGAAACTTCTTTAAAAACAAGATTTTCAAGAAACCAAATTGATCTATACGAAGATCCACTAAAAATAAAGGAAAGTTACTACATATTTTGGATAAACCGCAAGTTCATGTATTTTTGCGATTTATATATATTTTGACTAGTTTGATGGTTTGGATATTGTTATTGTTGAATGAGAAAAATTGTTGATTTGAATTTTAAAAGAAAATGATACGCTTGAAAGCGTGGCCACCTCCAGTTACAGGGGAAACTCTGGCGAAATTTTTCTAAAAACCTAACACTTGAAAATAATTTCACCATAAGTGTTATAAATGTATTTTTAACTTGTTTTCAAAATATAAAAATTTCGCCACGATTTTTATTACAAAATTACTAAGTGTCGGAGGTGGGATTTTCACAAAATAAAAACGTGATAAATATATATATATTATATATATTTTCATAAAACAGTTGTGAGATTTTTATGATTATTTTGTGAACTATACAAATATTATTTTTAAGGTAAAAATAATATTACCAAATGTTAACGATTCCAAAATAATACGAACGCCTTCACAATAAATATTAAGTTACCGGTAATTATTATTACCACCCGATCTGTACAACGTAACTTACGCATTTTCGGAAAAATACTAATAAACGTGTATTTTGACGAGAGTATTATTTTTGGAAAATTATATGTAATAAAATATAATATTTTTGGGAAAAATATTTATATTTTGGAGAAAGGATTAAAATATATTTTAAGTGAGACTTAATAATATATTCCGAAAATATACGAACGCACATGTATTAAAGCCCCCATCCTTGGGAAGGAATTTATTTACCAAATATTTGCAAAGTGTAAACACGAAATAGTTGTCTAACTATTTCCCAAAGACATTAAACCTTAAACTAAGGCACGACCGTCCGTCTAATAGAAGTTAGTACGTGTAGGTCGTCGCACAGCAGATTGATCAGGAGATTTTCTTGATAGAGACGCACCACTGTGAGTTCATGTCCCCCTTTTCTCTTAACTGTTTTCAGTTTTCTAAACTGCGGGGGTGAAATACATGTTACTATGATTACAAGTACTTTTTACATGGTATGGTTAGCGTAAGGAGGGTTACTACTTAGATCATGTGAGTGGGTAGGCGCAACTTGAGGCCATTAATCCTCATTGTAGGACCGAGGGACAGTAGCGGTAGATCTATCTGGGTGTAGCGAACCCAGCCCCAGGCCCAGCATAACGGACCTCGGGGTGACTTTGTGCCCAACGCATAAATCCGCTAGGTTTGAGTCTTCCTACTTGCACTTCACACATATCAATGGCCTTGCAAACCATTGGTGATCTCTTTTTCCTTATTTGATACATACCAGGATTTTATACATACAAAGGTTTTTATTACTCACTTACACATGAACTCGCTCAACATTATTGTTGATTTTTCCAACTTACATGTATTTCAGGGAACTAAAGATCTGACGCGGTATGTTACGTTTTCCCGCTGCACATGAGTTACGAGGTTATCCAAGTTTAAGGGATGTGACTTTTTCCTGGACGAGTCACAGTTCTTAAACTGTGTTTATTTCATGTTGATGTTTATGTCTTTCAAAACAATGTTGTCAGGTTGTAGTTTCCGTTGCATGAGTCAACACCGTATGACAATGTTATGTTACTTATGTTTTAAAACTTAAATCGATGGATGATCTTGCATGGTTTTTATTTCATATAGCTTTGTTATGATTAAGCTATGGTATTAAGAAGTCACACCAAATTAACCACGCTTCCGCAAAGCCAGGGTGTGACACAAATGTTTGAACTAAAACAGTGGTTCCAACAGACTTTTAAGGATTAATGAAAAATATCTTTGACCTTAAACAGATATTTGACCTTCAATATCAGTTGTTTGGAGTTAAACAGATATTTCACCTTAAACAGATGTTTTAACATAAAAACATATTTGAGGTTAAACAAATGTTTGACTTTAAAGAGAAGTTTGTCCATAAATATCTATTTGCAAAAAAAAAAAAAAAAAAAAAAAAAAAAAAACGAATTTAAAAAACATTATATCCAAATAAATTATGAGGAACTTATTTAACATCCACGTGTACTACATTTTTATTTAGTAGTATAAAGATCAAACAACTGTTCTATTTATAATACAGATCAAACAACTGTTGTACTACATCAAATACTAAATTTACATAGTAACCACTGATAATTAAATACTAATTTTGAATCCGTTGTAGATGCCGAACCACTGCTAATACTAAACAGTCGTTTTCCTTTGGTTAATCAAACTCTAGTTACATAAAGTCAATCAATTTATATCCCCAACAATCGCCATGAACTCCATGGAAGGACTCAATTGCATAAACATCAGGATTTATAGAAAGCTGATCTCTAGTGAACAAACGAAGATGCAGAACATGAAAACACTTCTTCAGCTGCTGAAGAGTAGCCCTGTCCTCATATACTTAATCCTTAACTGCTTAAATAAAAGCATGAATATGTTAGATTATTGTTTTGTATATTTAGTTGATGGTAAAGTTGATCATAAAGACCCATTAGATGGAAAAGTATGTATGATAAAAAACAAAAGAATGATAATTGCTTAAATAAAAGAATGAATATGTTAGATTATTGTTTTGTATATTTAGTTGACTTGTTAAGAATGTTGTAGGTAAATAGTCCTTTGAAGCAAATCTTGGACCGGAGGAACGAACACACATCGCGCCGTTTAATTGCTCCCGCTCGTCAAGTTCTAAAGGGTGATAGTGTCTTTTGGTTAATGGATGTTTTTTTTTAATTTTATAATGTAATGGTTACAACTTTTATGTCTTTTGTAACGTGTCGTAGAATTTAGTTTGAATGATGATTGGTAAAAGCAGGGAATCACTTATAATACGAACGGGTCATGCCCAATTTTTGTTAAAATTAGTATGTCATTATTATTATGTTTGAATGTGAAACAAGGGTGTAACAAAATACGAACAAGTTCATTTCATTAACAAACAAACACGAACATACAATCTCGTTCGGTAAGCGTTCATGAACAGTTCGTGAATATATATATCTAATCTAATCTAACCTATAATAAAAGACTCAAAATAATGACACATGTCATTCTCTTCTTTAACCTCATAAATTTTATTTATATTTGTTTAATAAATTTTATTTAATATTAATTAATCACTAATATATAGATATCACTTATTTTTATCATTATCTTTATCTAAAATTAATAAATAACTTCAATTTTGCAATTTAGACCCTTTGTTTTTTTTTTACTTTTAACCCAAAGTTTTTCATATTTTTACAATTTAATTCCAACTCTTTTTTATTTTCAATTTGGTCCACCATACTTTTTATCTTTCCCAAGTTTTTCGTTTCGTTCTAAATGTTGTGAGTTAATGCACCGTAACGTGCGTGTGGGGTTCAACATTTTTTCGTATATTTTTTCCCGTTTGACTGGCCCGTCACGTCACATCTATTTTTCTGCGTTTGACAAGTTCGTCCAACACGCGGGTCCTGGATAGACTTAGTTATTTTTCTATGCTTTACGTTTCGGTTTAATTTTTCAACAACGAGCGTGCGTGATTCAAAGATTTTACGTATGCTTTTCACTCGATGTTATTTTTTCCCGTTTTTAATTATTTTGTTTTTACGAGCTTTTCCAGTGTTGGTGGTCGCTAACAATGGTATAGTATTGTTACTACTTAACACAGTAGTTCTATGACAACCGCTGCAATGCAAGGGCTTAATACTAGTTTCTTATAAACAAACACGAATAAGGACTTGTTCCTGTTCGTTTGGCTCGTTTGCAGCCATAGCTTTATCCATTCCAAGTACCCATCAGGTCTAGGCGTCTAGCAATCAACTTTATCCGATCCAAGTACGCATCCGGTCTAGCAACTATGTCCGCCGGTCCGGTTTATCAGCAACTTTACCATTTTATCCTTTCCCCTATCATGAAATGACAAAAAAGTCACTCTGAAAACCCCCAAATATCACACTTGACAAAAAGAGCGGGAAAACTTTCTCCCCGCCCCCAAATCCATCTTTACCAAAGGGTTTCTTCAAATCAATCCAGATCTCTTTCATTATTCACAACACAAATTTGCAGAGATGAAAGACGATAATCGACGAAGAGGAGATCGCAGAGACACGAAGATCTCCAAGAAGCAGAAGCTCATCCTCTCAGCCGACGAAAAGCTCGAGTCAAAGTTCGGTTTCGATGTCTTCACCGAAGGCGATAAGCGTCTCGGTTGGCTACTCACCTTCACATCTGTAAGTTTCTACACTTCTGTTGTTCTAAAACCTAATTTCAGTTGAAGTTTTGGTAGAATTCGTTGATTGATTTTGATTTTATCATTTTAATGTTTACATTTGTAAGCTTCTACAGTTCTGTTGTTCTAAAACCTAATTTCAGTTGAAGTTTCGGTGTAATTTGTTGATTGATTTTGATTTTATTGTTTCGTGCAGTCGTCATGGGAGGATCAGGATACACAGAACGTGTATAGTTGTGTCGATCTGTATTTCGTTTGTCAGGTGATTTTAGTTTTGTGTAGTTAGGTTTAGATTTGATTTTGTTACGCTAGTGTGTTATGGAACTGATGTTTATGAGTTTATACTTGATTTGGTTTTGGTTATAGGACGGTTTGTCGTTTAAAGTGAAGTACAAGTTTAGACCATATTTTTATGCTGCAACAAAGGTATGTTTTTATGTATTATGGAGATTGGATTTTAGTGTATGAATTTGTGTTTATAGGTTAATTTGATGTCTTTTATAACGGTATTGACTGTAAGTTTTTCTTAGGATAATATGGAAATGGATGTTGATGCATATTTAAGACGACGATACCAAGGGCAAATTGCGGATATTGAAATAGTGGAGAAAGAGGACCTTGATCTTGTAAGTTATTATATTAGGATTCATGCTTGTTTTTATAATTGAACAGGTCAAATTATATTGTTAAACTGCATAGTTAACTTATTTGTTTAAAACGACAGAAAAATCATCTTTCTGGACTACAAAAAACGTACTTAAAGATATCGTTTGACACGGTACAACAACTGATGCAAGTAAAGAGTGACCTGATGCGTGTAGTTGAAAGAAATAAAGAAAAGTCTGATGCTGCAGAGGCATTCGAGTCTATACATGCAGCAGGAAAAAGGTCTGCATTTCGATATGTATTTCTGTGTCTGTTGATGCATCTTTGGTTTTCTGATTTAAATAAGTTACTTCTCTAGTTATGACATGATTTTGTTTTTGATTTCGCAGCAAAGAGCGAATTCAAGATTTTATAGATTGCATTGATGATATAAGGGAATATGATGTGCCTTATCACGTCCGCTTTGCCATTGACAATGGTGAGATATATGCATGCATACATACATGCATATATACAACAAGTGCCTGTATTTCATATCATTAATCATGAATATTGTATATCTCACTTTCTTTCACTTTGAAATTATACTTGTCAGATATAAGATCTGGGCTGTGGTATGATGTTAATGTGTCAAGTGACGGAGTTACTTTAGAAAGGAGGCATGATCTTCTCCAACGTGCTGAAGTTCATGTTTGTGCATTTGATATCGAGACCACAAAGCTTCCTTTGAAGTTTCCGGATGCCGAGTATGATTTAGTTATGATGATCTCATACATGGTTGATGGTCGAGGATATTTGATTATTAACAGAGAGGTGAATACATCACCGCCTTTTGTTTTGTGTGATACTTTAGGTTCATTGTTCGCATTTTGTTATTGTTTCTCAAGGGGGGATACATATGACCATTTTAATTGTTTTCAGTGTGTTGGTGAAGATATAGAGGATCTTGAATATACTCCAAAACCTGAATTTGAAGGGCACTTTAAAGTGACAAATGTGAAGAATGAGGTGTGATATCTCAATATTTTTTCACATTTAAATTTCATGTTTTAGAGTTTTATGATTTAATTCTGTTTTCCTGCAGGAAGAACTGATCAAATTGTGGTTTTCTCATATGAGAGAGGTGAAGCCTGGTATTTATGTCACGTATAACGGAGACTTTTTTGATTGGCCGTTTATGGAAAGCAGGGCAGCTCATCATGGGTTGAGAATGAATGATGTATGCTGCACACACTTTTTAAAATTGAAGATGGTGTTTTAATTAATTTATTAATTAGTTATTAATAGTAATTACTTAATCGTTTTTGTTCACAGGAGCTAGGGTTTCAATGTGACAAAGTTCAAGGTGAATGTCGTGCTAAATTTGCGTGCCATTTGGATTGTTTTGCGTGGGTCAAACGTGATAGTTATCTACCTCAAGGGAGCCATGGTTTGAAGGTTCATAATCAGATTTACTCTTTCTTTTATATCATATGTTTTCTTTCATATAAATACTAGGTTATTGTCCCGTGTAATACACGGGGTGAATCATAATTATAATGTGAAATAAAAAAAATATGTTCATAATATGATCTAAGTATATATAATATAGAGTAATATGCATACCAAATACGAAATAAATATTGAAGTTTGTATAGCCATTCATAATAATATGATCTGTTATTTGTTTTAGGATTTGTCATAGGAACTTAAAATTTTGTACCACTACTAATATTTATTATGACATTTTCTTGTTTAAAGGTAACGTGTCTGATTTTATCTAATAATAGATTATTCTGACGGGTTAATGTTGGCATAATATTATATTTTCTACCATCCAAATATAGTTTCCTCACTTTCGCTATCATTAACATTAATATAAGGTATGCTCGTATTCAAAGCTATAAACCAATATGAATTGTACGAAATAATTACTTTTATCACAATTAGTAAGGAAACCAATAAAAACTATTGATAATGTAATATGTCCCATACCATTTGAAAGGTCTGAAAAGGGACTTCTAGACAGATAAAAGTAATGTAATTGAATAGACAAAAATTGAATCAATAAAACCAATTAACTATAGTTGAGAAAATACTATGTATAGTGTAATACTTTACATGTACAATTGAACCAATGAAACATATATATATATATATATATATATATATATATATATATATATATATATAAGTGAAAAAATAAAAATAAAGACATGAGACACCATACGACAACTAAGTAAATCTGAATTTAAAAAAAAAGTTATGACATTCCGAATGTGAAGATACCTTTCACAGACCTCTACATCTTAGTTACAATAGGAAAAAATATGTATGTTAAGAGTTTTGTTTTAAAACACATATACTTATCTAAAAATACATGATGTTTTCTATGTGACATAGATAATATTCATATTACTTATTTGACATGGTAAACTTATCTAAAAAAACATGAGATAGATAATATGCATAGCATATGAAGAGTAAAAAAACATAGGAGTTTAATTATAAATATTTGATGTAATATATTGAATATTAAATAATGATTTTTTATATTCTTGACAAAACTTTAACTATCACAAAAATCTAATTTGATTCTAGAAGGGAAAGTAAA
Organism: Helianthus annuus; assembly: GCF_002127325.2. NCBI lineage: Eukaryota > Viridiplantae > Streptophyta > Magnoliopsida > Asterales > Asteraceae > Helianthus > Helianthus annuus. Next base: position 107,001,901 of record NC_035437.2, read on the forward strand.
ACTTGAATATTAAATAATGATTTTTTATATTCTTGACAAAACTTTAATTATCACAAAAATCTAATTTGATTCTAGAAGGGAAAGTAAAACTTACGAAACTGATTAAATGGTTACTAATTTTATGGGTTTTTGTTTAATAATTTCAAATCAAAATTAAATCATGAATTATAGATTAGATTTAAAACACATTTTAGACTTTAGATTTACAATCAAAATAAAATCCTAATATAATATTTAAATCTTTTTAATTTAAAATTTATCAATAAATTATTGATGCCCTCATTGAATGACATGTGTCCTAAATCAGGTTTCTTTTATTATATAGTATAGATATCTAAATTCAATACCCAAATATGTTACAAATACTTTTAAGTTTATCCAACAAATTAAAGTACACAGATACCTGAGTAAAAACACTAGAAAAACTTAAGTAAGATTAACTTAAGTAACGGAGCCCATCAAAGTGGCAACATTTAAGGGAATTTTTAAGGCACATAACAATCGGGACAGATGCATGATTAACCATTCACCGCTTTTAACGTTATTTTCACGAAGTTAGTAAAATAACGTTAAAGTTAGTACCATTTCACTTTTGCCCCCGAGCGCCTACACATATATACATTAACGTTAAAGTTAGTACCATTTCACTTTTGCCCCCGAGCGCCCACACATATATACATTATATGTGCACACTGCAAGCGCCTACACATTGTATGGTTTACATACACAAATGCACTATATATTTGTGTATGTATGTTCGTTTGCACACACACTCACATAGATTTCATATGGAGATAAGTTATGTGTTAATAGACCCTTCTTTGTTATACTATCAGGCTGTCACGAAAGCTAAACTTGGTTATGACCCACTGGAGGTCAATCCTGAAGATATGGTTCGTTTCGCAATGGATAAGCCTCAGGTACACAGTTTGTACAATTGATCTTATCATCAGACATCAATATGCTTTCTATTTTTTTTTAAAGAACTTTGAAGTTGTTTACATTTATTCTTATATGTTTATATTTGGAAAACTCGTATTATTGCAGATGATGGCATCCTATTCAGTATCTGATGCGGTGTCAACATACTACTTGTATATGACTTATGTTCATCCCTTTATATTCTCCCTTGCAACTATAATACCAATGACTCCTGACGAAGTGTTGCGTAAAGGAAGTGGGACTCTCTGTGAAATGCTTCTCATGGTTCAGGTGTGTTCTTTGGATTCTCATTTATTAAAACACGTTTTTTTTAACCTATATCCTAATGTTTTGCTCTTTATTATACATGTAGGCATACATGGCAAATGTTATATGTCCTAATAAGCATCAAGCTGAACCAGAAAAGTTCTATAAGAACCGTCTTCTTGAGAGTGAGACGTACATCGGTGGCCATGTGGAGTGTCTGGAAACTGGTGTTTTCAGATCTGATCTTCCAACTAGTTTTAAACTTGATCCATCTGCCTTCACGGTATGCTGTCGATCTCTTTAGACGCACCGCTTAAGTTTTATATGGAGTAGAGATGGTAATTTTGACCCATTACTTATGAATGGGTAAATTTTGACCGGTTTCAACTTGAATCTTTTTTGGCATGCGACTCTTCTCGTTCATCTTTCCACCTTTAAATTTGTGTATAAGGTGTTCTAATCATCAATACCACTGGACACATGTTTGTTTGTTTAGACTTTTATTTCCAATTATGATTTGGTCACAGCAGTACTTCTTGCTTCTTTGTTGCCCTCTATTTTCTTCATCTTCTTGATGCTCTCAAATAATAGCATCATTTTGGAACTCAGGACATATATAGCTTCTTAAATGTGGTTACATTGTAGTGGTTACTATTATTCTCATTATTTTATCCATAACAAATAAACAAGTTGAAGATATAGTTATTTTATCTAACTATTCTCATTATTCTCATTACATTGTGCTTGTGCAAGACTTGAATGTGATTCTTTTGCATGAAATATTAGCTAACCAAAGTTTGATTTATGTCTCAATTTCCAGCAACTTATTGAAAATCTTGATCGTGACCTTAAATATGCAATTACAGTGGAGGGAAAGATGAACAAAAAAGACGTTTTAAACTACGATGAAGTGAAAAATGCTATTATGGAAAAGGTACTGTCAAAACTTTGTTTTTTTTTCCTTTCATTTTTTTTCTCTGTTATGACGAGGCTAGGAAATAACTTTAAGTTTTATGGAACACCGAATCTCAATATTTAATTGCCAAACTTGTATTTACGGGTGATAAGCTCAAAATTTGTAATGTACACTCACACTCACACTCATTGTAATCATTTTGATAGATATCAACAATTTACCTCTACTGTGGTTTATTTTTCCTACCTTGTGCAGCTTATAGCGTTACGAGATGAACCTACACGAGAAGAATGCCCCCTTATTTATCATCTAGATGTTGCTGCAATGTATCCCAACATTATTTTGACAAACAGACTTCAGGTTTGCACATAAATCAATTTTAAGAAAATAACATGTATATGATGATATAACTTGTTATTTACTGAAAAAAAAAACTATACTTTTGTGCAATGCCAGCCGCCATCAATAGTTACAGATGAGGTTTGCACTGCATGTGATTTCAACCGTCCTGGCAAAACTTGTCTTAGGACTCTTGAATGGGTTTGGCGTGGAGAAACATACACCGCAAAGAGAAGGTACCTTAATTTACTCTACCCTTACATACTACTTGTCTACAAGGTTAATTTAGTAACTTACTAATTCTTAAATTGGATATCAGTGATTACTATCATATCAAGAGGCAAATTGAATCTGAGTTTGTTGATGGGCTTCAATCAAAACCATTCCTTGATCTGCCTAAAGCAGACCAACAGTTGAAGCTGAAAGAACGTTTAAAGAAATACTGTCAAAAGGTATATTAGAAACTTACCATATTATGTGTGACATGAATACATGATTGCATCTATCACAGCCAGAGGTGCCAGTTTTGAATCGTTTACTTAAGATGATTTTTATGCATAGAATCTCTTTTATTTAGCCAATGATCTCTAGATCAAGTGGTGGAAGGTTTGCATTTTTCTTGAGAGATGCAGGTTCAACTCCCACTTGGTGCAGAGTAAGGCACTGGTGGGCAATGATAGGAGACCCAGGGAAACCTGGGTTCGATCCTTGAGCCAAACGGGTTTTACTGGTAATTTCATCGTCGTGCCTACGGGCGGGTGTGTTACCGGGTTTTCCCCGGAATTGGTGGTGGACTCGGGTTACTCTCGGAGTACTCTGTTTGGTCCAGTGGGTGCTCGAGAGTGCTCGGGATTGATTTTGTTGGCCGTTCAAAAAAAAAGAATCTCTTTTGTTTGATTTTTTTGTTGAAAAATTATGTTTTTATAATCATATTTGACATACAAGCTATTCCATATAAAACTAAAATTTCTAGAAGAAACGTGTTTTAGGTCAACCCGTTTGACCTGTTACCCAACTCCTTTGACCTGCTTGGCTTTAAAAAGCGCGCGTGCCTGAGGCGCGAGGCGGAAAAAGGCTTCAGAATCTGGAGGCGACGCTTCTTAAAAAAAGATTATGTTGGTCAAATTAGGATGAAGAGATTATGAATGGTTTGATATGTAAACAGTAAAAAAGATGAGAGAGATGCAGCTTTTGGTTGTACATAATGCTTTCTTGGCTGTACATAGAGCAACACCTTGCGTATCAGAAACTCTTGCCTCGACTTTCGAGAACTAAACGCCTCCGGGGTGCCTCACGCTTTTTAAAATCAAGTTGACTTGCTTATTTTTTATTACTAATTAAAACATTTTCTGCTCCCACCACAGGCATTCAAGCGAGTGCTTGAAAAGCCCACCACTGAAGTTCGTGAAGCAGGGATATGCATGCGTGAAAACCCATTTTATGTTGATACTGTTCGAAGGTAAGTGTTTGGTTGATTGTGTCTGCTTTATAAACGTAACATTATTGTATTAATATGTTATTTTTTCATTTCTATGCGTATGTAATATGAGATTATAAGATGTTATTTTGTTGTTCGAAGCTTTCGTGATAGAAGATATGAATACAAAGGGCTCAATAAAGTATGGAAAGGGAAGTTGTCAGAAGCAAAAGCTAGTGGAAATCCTATAAAGATCCAAGAAGCACAAGTAACCTTTATCTCTAATGCATATGTTTTTTATATTCCAATATTTACTGTAATAAGTGGTGTTATATATTTATAATATTGTAGGACATGGTGGTACTGTATGATTCACTACAACTTGCTCACAAATGTATTCTGAATTCTTTCTATGGATATGTCATGCGAAAGTATGTTCTCTTCAATTAATTTCATCCTTTTTTTATTTATATAGTTAAATCACAAATAAGATGCTTTTGTTGCAGAGGTGCAAGGTGGTATTCAATGGAAATGGCAGGAGTTGTTACATATACTGGAGCTAAAATAATCCAGAACGCTCATTTACTTGTTAAAAGGATTGGAAGACCTTTGGAATTAGACACAGATGGTATATGGTGTGCTTTGCCTGGGTCATTCCCTGAGAATTTTACCTTTAAAACAAGGTAAAAAAAACATTTACCATGTCACTATTGTGATCTATTGATGTGGTGTAACTTTTCGGGATGTAGTTTTCACCATTTGTTAGAATTTCATTACAGTGGCTCAAAAAAGCTAACAATCTCATATCCATGTGTTATGCTCAATGTTGATGTGGCGGTAAACAACACAAATAAACAATATCAGGTTAGATGGATCCTATAATCTATATTTATTTCTTTATTTTTTCTGTATTTATAGTTTTTTTTCACTTCTTGTGGCTAGTAGTTAGTTAATCTTGAGGGTTTTATACTTATGTTATATAATGTATAGTTCTCATTTTTCTTTTAATCAGACTCTCAAAGATCCTATCAACAGAACATACGAAACACACGAGGAATGCTCAATTGAATTTGAAGTGGATGGGCCATACAAGGTAAATAGGTGAAACCTTGAAAGTTGAGGTGGCAATTTTAACTCATGTACTTCTAATAGGATTGATTTGGGTTATATTTTATTTTTAATAGTTCAAATAGGTAAAATAGTATTTTTTAGCTAAATAGGAAACTTGTCAAAAGGTCGAAAGACACCCAAAGTGTATTGGTAATGTGTATAGTCTTTTAAATTATTGGGTTATAGAATTACATTAATTATTGAAATACTTTGAATTTCTTATTTACAGGACACTAGCTATTCATAAAAGAATACATTTTTGGACAAACAATAATTCGGAACAGTCCAACCTGTTCAAAATGCTACCCTGTTTTGACCAATTACCTGTCATGATATTACCCTTTGACTTTCTTTTACTGTTTATGAATGCAGGCTATGATTCTTCCTGCTTCTAAAGAAGAAGGAATATTGTTAAAGAAGCGGTATGCTGTGTTTAATGAAGACGGTACTCTTGCCGAGCTTAAAGGTTTTGAGATAAAGAGGAGGGGTGAACTAAAGCTTATTAAAGTTTTCCAAGTAATATTTTTATCTAATAAACTTGTTTGACTTAATGGTTTTCTTTTTTATTTTTTAATGCTTCTGACAAATTTTCACATAATTTTTGATATACTTGTGTTTTCAGGCCGAGCTCTTTGAAAAATTTCTTCACGGAACTACCTTAGAGGAATGCTATTCTGTAGTTGCTTCTGTTGCAAACCGTTGGCTTGATCTTCTTGATGTATGCAAATCATATTTCTCCTATGTTTTTTTTTTGCTTTCTTTAGAAAATGAGATATGTATATCTATGTGTGTGTGCATGTGTTTATATTTATATTTATTTTTATCACTGATTAGTAAGTATTTTAGAATCAAGGAAAGGATATAGCAGACAGTGAATTGCTCGATTACATATCAGAATCGAGCACTATGAGCAAGTCTTTAGCAGATTATGGTGAACAGAAATCATGTGCAGTAACCACAGCAAGACGTCTTGCTGATTTTCTTGGTGATACTATGGTTAAAGATAAAGGCCTACGTTGCCAATATGTTGTTGCATGCGAACCACGGGTAAGCATCTTAATTTTGACTCTTGAAAAGCTTTATATCCGTTTTGTGTTTTTTTTTCTATTCTGATTTAAAGGCTTACCATTGTTTAATGTCAATTATGATGAGAACAGGGTAACCCAGTGAGCGAACGCGCTGTTCCTGTTGCTATATTTGAAACTGATGCCGGTTAAACTCTCTACCGTTACACTTGAAATCTTTAAATTGAAAAGTACATTTGTTTAACTTTTAAATGTTTCATTTGCAGAACTTATGAAGTTCTATTTGAAAAAGTGGTGCAAAATCTCATCAGATTTTGGTATTCGATCCATTATTGACTGGTCATATTACAAACAACGGCTTAGCTCTGCTATACAGAAAATCATCACCATTCCTGCAGCAATGCAGAAGGTACAGTGTTTTTATAAACTTTTGATGAAGTATAGCAGCATCTCTTTGGCATGTAATCATCAGTTTTTCTTTATTATTCTTTTCTGGCTTTTAGGTTTCAAACCCTGTTCCAAGAGTAGTTCATCCAGATTGGTTGTACAAGAAGGTTCGTGAAAAAGAGGACAAAATGAGGCAAAGAAAAGTAGACAACTTTTTTAGTTCAGTGAACAAAGTAAATAACGATGACCCGAAAAATGGTTCAAATGGAGAAAATCATGAACCAAATGAACAAAACGTTGTGGATTTGGAGGATTTCGGGAGCAATGGAAAATCTTCTGGTATTGGACCTAGGCCTGTTGTTCGTTCTTATGAAACTAACCATAAAACAAGTGGTCAAGGAGCTTCTTCTAAGAAAAAACCTGATAATGATCAAAGTGAGAATCTGCCAGCTATTGATGTTGATAACGAAGATATAGACAAACACGTGGATTACCAAGGATGGCTTGATTCTAAAAAACGAAAGTGGAAACAAGTCCGTGAAAGAAGAAAGAGACAAAGGTACTTTTTTTTAAATAAACAGATTGGTAACGCGTCTAAATAGCTAAGCAGTTAATCTGGTAAAATATCGGATATCGGTCAAGGACTTATATTTGAGATATAGGTTATCGTGGCGTGATATCGGTAATTTTAATATCATGCAGAATTTATATATATAGCAATTTAACACTAACAATTCGGTATACTCTCCTCCCTTTAACAAATTAACCTTTTGCCTTTTGCAACTTGCAAGACACTAACAATTGCAGCAAGTAGGAACTGATTAGACTTAAAACATTAACACTTAATACTAACAATTAAGAATTAAGACTTAAAACACTAATATCAGCAATAAGAAGAAAGACGAATGGTAGAACTAAGAAGAAAGGTACTGGTATCGGGAAAATCGGTGATATATCGGTCAATACCGCTGATAATATCGGTACTGATATTCTGACCTATATTTTACATGGGGACGATAACCGCTATATCGGTTTAGGGTTTAGGGCCGATATATCAACGGTATTAACTACATAGGTCATTAATTATGATAGAAGAACAGTTTTGTTACAATAATAATAATCTTAATTATGAAACATAACTCTTGTTTAATCTAGACTCATTTGACCCACATTGACCCATTGGCAGGTTGGACACTGTGGACGAATCTAGTCAAAGAAATGGAGCTACTAGTATCCCTAGTAGTGTGGCAAATAAGCGACAAGCTAAGGGAACTGGGGTTGGTTCGTATTTTAAAAGGCAGGAACTAGCCCTTGTAAACAGCCACTGGCAGGTAATGAAGTGCTCAACTTTTCTTTTTGCATTTCGGACTTATTTTTTTATCCAATATGCCTAAGTCTCTTTTTTTTACCAGATAATTCAACTTGTTCCAAGTTCACAAAACGGACAATTTTTTGCGTGGGTTGTTGTGGATGGAACCATGCATAAGGTTCCTATTAATGTTCCTAGAGCATTTTATCTAAATTCTAAAGCTCCAGTGACTGAAGAGTTTCCTGGAAGGCTAGTGAACAAGATTCTTCCTCATGGCCACTGTCCCTATAACTTAATTGAGGTATTTTGTTTGTAATTAAATGTCAAAATATGATTAATCTAGTAGTTGATAATGCTTATTGATTAAATACACTTTATAGGTTATAACCGATGAAGATCAATTTAGGACAGAAAGCAGGAAACTTGCTGCTCACCTTGCAGATCCTGAAGTGGAGGTCTGTATAAAACTGTAAATTAATTCAACAGATGCGTCTAGTGTCACTCTATTTTTAAAGATTCATAAACTTTACAAAAACTTGCTTACATTTCAGGGGATATATGAAACAAAAGTGGGGCTGGATTTCCACTCCATCCTTCAGATTGGATGTGTTTGTAAAGTTGATAAATCAGCTAAGAAACGGAATGCGCAAGATGGATGGAATTTAAGTGAATTGCATATGAAAACCACTACGGAATGCTCTTATTTAGAATCGTCTATATCTTTCTTTTACTTGTATCATAGGTAAGTTGCCAAATTTTTATTATCTTGTTTGTTTGTCAATTGGTATATATAACAAGAAAAATGTTATTTTATACTTTTCTGTTTCTCTTTTCAGCATTTCTGATCAACGGGGTATTTATCTTGTATATTTTCCTTCACGATCAACCATCCATGCGGTGATGGTCACTCCTGTCCAGAATAAAGAGTTATCACCACATATTTTAGAGAAACAGTTCCGTGAAGCTTGTCAAGCTTTATCAATCGAACTTCCCATGCCTAGAGATGCTTTCACTTTTAAGGTCTTGATTTGACTTTGTTTAGTCAAATGCTTTTTTTTAGAAACACGTTTTAATTTAAGCTGTCATGTGTGGAAATATTCAGGTGGATTATGTCGGAAACCCTAAGGATGCTGAGAAAATATTACAAAGAGCAATCAGTGAATTCAGGTATTTCATCTTTTATATATTATCACTAGAGGTGGCAGGATAGGTGGGATGGGTAACATACGAAAACGGGTTAAGGTACGAGTTGGGTTGGATTGGGCTTACTTGCAAACATTTTTTTCATCTATATTTTAATAATTTAATATTGTATTCATTTTGATGACAAAAACAAAGTTATTGTAGCAATACTTTCTCTAAAATTTTGAAAACGATTTAGGAGGTTTTATGCCTTAAGAATAGACCCACGGATACTTTTAACCTGTTTATTTTGTTCACTTTTTAGCATGGTTGTTGAAATCCCGACTAGCCTCTAATTAGTCGCCGATTAATTGCTAGGCGGAGGTTCACCAAGTAATTTTTATCCAATCGGCCAATTAATTGGTAGATGGTCAACGGTGGTCAAATCCACTCCTAATTAGCCAAAAATCAGTGGCAGTCTAGCGATTCCAGTCAAATTTCGGCTAGATTCTTGACCAAAACTTGTAAATTCCGGGAATTAATCCTATCTACTTGAAAATATGGGTTGAAGGTGTTAAAACATGTTTACTTAAAAAAATACCTATAAAAATGTGTGTATATACATATAAAACTGAAAATTACATATAAAATCTCAATCAATTAATCCCTATTAATCCCAATTAAGATTAATCGCTAGTCGGTACCCCACCAGCCGACTAGCGCTTAGCGATTCTTACAACACTGCTTTTTAGCTATATGCATGTAATCTTTTTGGTCCGCGTGAGACTAAACAAAGCCAAATTGACCCATGTCTAAGTAAATGGGTCAAAGGTACCATCATTAGATATTTTAAAATAATACAAAAGAAAAGAATTATGCAAAACCATGCTATTTAATCACTTTTAACTAATTCTCAGATCTCAACTTCACGGCCCTGCAATAGCTGTAATTGAGTGCCCGAATGTGGACTCAATGAAGTCAGGTATACGGGCTCTTGATGATTTCCCGTGTGTGAACATTCCTTCAAATGCACGTGATAGTCAATATCAGGTAACTGACTAGTTGTACAAACTGCTTTTTGTGATAACTGATAAGTTGACTTTTTTTTTGATACAGGTCAGCTAATTATAATCTTTTGTTCTTTGTAGGCTCTTGGTTGGCAGATTGTTGCTGCAAAAATTGGGATGCGTCGTTGTGCCACATCATCCAGTTGGTTAAATGAAAAAATTTCTCTTTCCAGATATTCCCATGTAATATTATAATTCATTAGTACATATAATTTGCAGTACGTTTTTTTATGTTCGTGAGTTTATGTTTATTCAATTTAAACAGGTTCCATTAGGCAATATTGAACTAGATTGGCGTATACACACTGCAGATATCTTCTTTGCAAGAGTATTACGTGACCAGAAACAGGTACCAGTTGTTATATGACTTGTGTTTTGTACTTGTTCATATTCTTCAAACCTTTTTAATAGTCTTTGTTATTTAAAAATAGATTCGGTATTTTACCTCTGAGTTATTTATAACATTTTGTAGGTGCTTTGGGTATCAGATAATGGAATTCCAGACCTTGGAGGGGATAACGAAGAAGAAACTTGTTACTTTGATGAGGTCTGTATTAGAATTAGAGTTAAATGCATGGTTGGTCCCTGTGGTTTGCGAAAATTGCAGACTTGGTCCCAAGGGTTCACTAATTACACACTTGGTCCCAAGGGTTGCAATTTTTAAACTCAGGTGGTCCTTGGCACTAACCTTTGTTAAATTTTCCAGTTAAGTCTTTGTGAAATGACTAAATTGTCCCTGAACAACTAAAAAAAACCAAAAAGAGATGGGCCCACACCTCTCTTTAGAAACAGGAAAAGCTGCGAGAGATAATCGAGACAGAGTTTTGTGAAACGGGGTCTCTTAATGAAGCTATTGAGCTCGTGATGAATACTGATGGGATTGAAAGAGCGCGAAATCTTGCTAAACAGAAAGCTGATGTGGCAATCCAGTGTCTGCAATGCCTTCCTCCGAGCTTGTTTCGGTTGGCTCTTGAGGGTGTGGTCAAATTCAATCTCGCGCGCATTGACTAGATTATGAAATGGGGAAATAGTGGAAATTCAAATTGTGGGGTTCAAGATGATGCAGCCATTCAGTCCGTTCGTTTTTTTAGAAGTTTTAAGGTGTTCTTGGTCTCTGATCGGTTTCCAAAAAATGTTATGAAGCTATAGGAAATCATATAACTGGAAGAAAGAAACAAACATTCAAGAACTGTGGAGGTGGAGAAGGTGGTGGTGGTGGGTTGAAGGTGGAGGTGGTGGTGGGTTAGAGAGAGAGAGATGGGGGAGAAGAAGATGAGGGGTGGCCCATCTCCCTTTGTTTTTTGTTTTCTTTTAATTGTTTAGGACAATTTAGTCATTTTACAAAGACTTAACTGGAAAATTTAACAAAGGTTAGTGTTAAGACCACCCGAGTTTAAAAATTGCAACCATTGGGACCAAGTGTGTAATTAGTGAACCCTTGGGACCAAGTGTGTAATTAGTGAACCCTTGGGACCAAGTCTGTAATTTTTGCAAACCACATGAACCAACCAGGCATTTAACTCTTAGAATTACATAAACCATTGAGCAAATGTTTGTTACTCTTGATAATTTAAATTGTTTCTTTTGGAAACAGGTCAATCAACCTGCTATTATATGCAATGGTGCTTTTCGAAAAGTAACGGTTGAGCTAAAGGTTCGAAATTTTGTTAATGCGAACTACTGAACTCTAGTCTACATAAAAAAACCAAGATATGTAAAAGTAATTTTCTAATACATGCAGATTCACAACCTGGCTGTTAATGCCGTGCTATTAGACGAGGACTTGACTTCGGGATCACACGAACTGTCGGAATTGGATGAGGCAACACCATGCGTACACGCGTTTCGTGCTCTACGAGCATTAATTCAAAGATGCGTTGCCGATGCAGTTTCGTCAGGAAATATATTTGCTGATGAATTGTTGCAACATGTATACAGATGGCTCTGCAGGTACTGCTATATGTATATATATCTGGTTGTTGACTTTACTAACTACTAGTCTTCCAGTTTTGACTTTTTTTGTCTTGTGATTCAGTCCACGGTCAAAACTTCATGATCCGGCTCTTCTTCGAATGCTTCACAAGGTCATGCAAAGGTTGCTTTTACGACTGCTCGCTGAATTAAAAAAATTGGGTGCAACAATCATATTCGCCAATTATTCGAAAGTGATATTTGACACCGGAAAGTCAGACTTATCTGCTGCCCAAGCTTACTGTGATAGTTTACTTCAAGCTCTACAAAATAGGTTGGTACTATGCATTTTAAGAGATTCACGAGGAATGCAAACGAGCCGAGCTACTCGACTTCGGTTCGAAAAAAGCTCGAACGACCGAGCGTAAACGTGCTCGAGCCCGATCCTAATAACAAGCTTTAAAAAACGAGCCCGAGCTCGACCCGGCTCGCGGGCCTAAACGAGCCTACTGTTTATATAAATGTAACTTTTTTGTTATTATACATATATATATTTGACGACAAATGTTACTCTACTCTACTTTACTTTTATTAATATAACTAATATATATTTATAATTTTTTATAATAATAATAATATTAATAATAATTAATATTTATATAATTATGAAAAAGATAACTAATTTACATATAAAATAATAATGATGCTTGATATAAATTAATTAGTAAATAATAAACGAGCCGAGCTCGAGCTTTCAAAAGTCAAACGAGCTCGAGCTCGGCCCTAGCGTTTACATTGGAGCCTCTAAATCCTACTTTCTTTATAAATATAGAGGAATAATAGAGAAAACAACTAAAACTCACTACGTTGGAGCCTATATAATAGATTTTAATACAAAACTAAAGTGGTGCTCTATTTTTAGAGGCTTACTATTGATCAATCTATATTTTATTGTGAGTGTACACAAACGAGAAAAAACAACAAAATAAGCGTTTGTGAGTAAGATAGAGATGGAGGGTCGGATGTGAGACGTTTTTAAAAAATAAACAAAGTTTAGAAAAAAATGATGTTTTTTAGTTAAATTATCTAGATGGAAATAGAGACTCAAATGGGAATTCTCTAATAGTTTTAAAACAATATTAAGTTTATTTATATATATATATTTTTTGTTTTTTTAGAGACTTGTTTAAGTGGATTGAGCTTGAACCCACACAATATTGGCATTCACTATTATTCATGGATCAGGTTAGCTAGTTTGTATCTTTATATCAACTTTTGATATTTTCTTTATTCGAGTGGAATGAGAAGTTACCATTTTACTCTAATGCTGCAGTACAACTACGGTGGAATTCAATCTAAATCCGATCAAACAAATGATTATTCGCAAGTGGATATAGTGCCACGTTGGAATATTGCAGAAAACCTGCCTAAGGAGACTCAGGTAATTGACATTTTTTTTATCATTATATATGCTATATATATGCTATTTTGTCAACATCAAACAACTTTAGTCCCTTAACTTTAATAATAAACAATTTTAGCCCCTCAATTTTAATAATGACATGTTTAGCCACTCAACTTTAATAATGACATGTTTTGCCCGTCAACTTTAATAATAAACAACTTTATAGGGCTGGCATATTGTGTCAGACACGACCTTTTAAGACACGGACACGACACGAAATCTTATTGTGTCAGTTTTTCCAAACAAAAACACGAACCTGTTTTAACAAGTAACATGAACACAACCTGTTAAGACACGGAAAAACTTACAAGCGTATCATGCGACCTGTTAAGACATGAACACGACCTGTTGAAACACAAACTCGCCCTATAGGGGTGGAGTGTGGAGTCTAGGGCTGGCATATCGTGTCAGACACGAACACGATAAGACACGAACACAAAATAGGTAAACACGAACACAACACAAAAATTAACAAGTCTTATCATGTCGACCTGTTTAAGACACGAAACCTGTTAAGAGTCAAACACGAACCTGTTAAGGTCGTGTCGTTTTGTGTCCGTATCTGTGTCTGAAATTGCCAGCCCCTCAGCTTTAATAATGACATGTTTAGCTTCTTAACTACATCAAACAACTTTAGCCCCTCAATTTCAATAATGACATGTTTAACCCCTCAACTTTAAAAGTGACATGTTTAGCCCCTTAACTAAAACATCAAACAACTTTAACCTCTCGTAGTTTGCTTATTTTTATCTACGTTTCGAACCTGCTGCGGAGCAAGGGTGGTAACCCACTAGTAAACAAATAAAATTACACAATTATCTGACTGTTAGTTAATACCACTTGATTCTTTTTTTTGTTTTGTAGGATCATTTTATTTTGATAGTCTCTGAATTTTTGTACCTCCCGTGGAAATTTGCACAAGATCAAGCTAGTAAACGAGCAAATGCAAGGGATGACGACACATGCACTCCGTCAATTACCGCAGCAGCTGCTGAAACATTCCAGTCATGCATCACTCAACACCTTAGGAAGCAGGTCAAAATTAAAATAAGAAGTTTGGTATTGGTGGAGATTACGTATGTTTTTGTTTATTTAAAACTTGAACTTGTGTTTTTTTTACAGATTGAATCTTACTTCACAGACAAACTATTGAAAATAGTTTCCGATATTGTTCTTCGCATGAGAGAAAAAGGCAAATCTCATGCACTAGAGCTCATTAAACATGTGTGTGCTGTTCTTGAACTCGACCAGACTGTGCAGCCTGAAATTCAGGTATTGGTTTGTTCAAGGTTTATATCGTGAGAACTCTACTTCTCATTTGAGTTTTTTAACCAAATTTTGCACAAAGGTAGATTAACACCTAACTAAGACATCTATGGGAGAAAAAACGAAAAAAAAAAATTATGAGCTGGCTTTCTATCGACATGTAAGTTCATTTACGGTGGTCTAAAATGTTGCTGATGTCAGCAGCCTTTGTTATTTACGACACTGTAAGAGGTCGCATACGATTTTTTTTGGAAAAGTTTCATAAAAGAATTGTCAATTTAAAAAAAAAAATCCTTTGGAAGTAGGGTTCTCGCGAGTTCTCACAACTCCAGCTAGTTCCTATATTAACCCTTCCCTATATATATAATTTTATGTGGGCCACCTTATTCCTAGTATTTGCGTGTGTTATAATTTTTTGAATGCTTGAAACAAACTGCAGATCATGAAGAGGAATTTGTTAAGATTAGTCCATGTAAGGGAGTTTGCTCCAGAGGCACAGTTTGAAAAGAGTTCGATGTCTTTTACTCTACCAAACGTGATTTGCAGGTATGATAATAAAACTTTCTTTTACTTTACCAAACTGTTTTTGTAATATGTTAATTTTTTTTTTGAACGGCTAATTTCTTTAATCCCCTGTCGTCTGTGGGACTTGAACCCAAGACCTTTCCCTTCCCAACCTAGGTGTTTTTAAAGGCTTAGCCTTTGCCAATGGACCACCACCCTGTTGGTTGTAATATGTTTAATTATTTTTCGTTTTGGCAGCTATTGCAATGATTGTAGAGACATAGATTTGTGCGAGGATAGTACTTTATTGACTCAAGAATGGAGATGTTGTGTTCCACAATGTGGTCAACCTTATGAGCGTGAGATGATGGAAAACGGTCTTCTTCAGATAGCACGTCAAAGGGAACGGTTTTATCATCTTCAGGACTTGGTTTGCTTAAAATGCAAGCAAGTTAAAGCTGCACATTTGGCAGAACATTGTGGGTGTGCTGGATCTTTTGGTCTCAAAGAAAGCTCTACGGTATTTAGGGACAAGTTGGGAGTGCTGTTAAATATTGCTGTGCATCAAAAGTTTGAATTACTTAAAGAATGTGTCTCTTGGATTCTAGAATTAAACTGAAAAAGAAAAACATTCTTTATAGTTAGCTGTAAAACACTTTAGCACCATATTTCATTTATTAGAAATCTAATCTTTGATTATAACATTGATATTTTGTGTATATTAACCCCCCCACTTGCGTCCATGTCTGGAAAAGGCACGTACTCTAACGGTCACTTGAGCCTTGTGTCCTTGGCGTTACCTATCATCAATCAAACATTAGTTTTGTTGTGTGTTTAGTGCAAATTGTGGTGCAGTCGCACGGATGGAAGCTTACCGCGGATTACGGTGTACCGACCACCACTCTGTCGTTATTAGAGATGCATCATTCAATGATCAGAATTCATTGAAGAAAGGAATTCGCTGTTGACACAATCATTGAGGTCATTAGTTAATAAGCATGATTTGGTGTTGTCATCATTGTCTTGCATCTGCTATCTAATATGACATTCTCGACTAAAATGTTATCGGGTTTTTGAATTTACAAGCATGGATCGTTACATAAAGAATAACATTCGTTAGTTTGAGAAAAGGTTTGCTAATATTTTTTTGCTTGTTCGATCGCTGCAAAAAGACCCAAACTGAAGTACAACAATCTTGGATGTTTGGGTTCTTCACACCCCGAATCACTGCTGGAGCATGGCAGCGGCCCGTCGTCAACATCAGATCCGTAGCCACCACCAACGTTGCTGTTTTGGACTCTGAGACCACCGTATGTCGCCACGGGAAACCATTTGCGGAATCATTGTTTTGATTTTATGAAAATAGTTGAATTGTTTGTTGAATAATTAAAAATATTCTTTTTAAGATTTTAAGGAGAAATATGTAAAATCAATTTTGAAGTATTTTAACAGCTAAAATAAAATTATACCTTTCTTATCCTTCTATCTTTTCTTGTAAGTTCTGAATTTCGACCCATATTTTCCCTTCGATCTCCTGTCTAAGCGGTACTTCATCGGACTTCAGGACTCTAGGTTTTACAAATTATGAACTTTCATGATAGAAGATAAAAGTTTAAACAAAGGGTTGTTTTATTTCATAACTGTTCTTCCGAAGGAGAACTTCTTGATATTACATATTATCTCCTAATCCTTAAAAGGAGATTTTACTCACACATAGTTTACAAGGAAAGATTAAAAGATATGAGAGTGAGGGTTGGGTTTTGATGCTTAACACTAAAATTTCCTTCCTTTTTAAAGAGGAAATTGATTTTTACAAAAGACTATAATAGCCTTTATTCGTCATGCATGAGGTTTTTTCAGTCGACATGCTCATGTGTTGGGTCTAGTTCTATGTTGTCTTTGTCTGAAAAGTAGCTGTTATCTTTAGTAGAGGGACCACTTTTATTCGAATTTTCCTCGGTGGAGGTTTCTTTACAGCATATGTAATGATGATTTTCATGTGCGCCTTGCATTGTTTGACAGAGTTTTTGTCTTGTGATTGGACTTACATCAACTTTGTTAAAGATAATGCGCTGTTCTATTCTTTCTAAAGCCTCTTTTTCATGCTTTGATAGCGGGGTTCCACTGTAACTTGTGATGATGCAGTTTGTCATCTAAGAACATGAGTTGAACAAGCTCATTTATTTGTTTAACCGGAAGAGTTTCCAATTGTTCATTTAAAATTTGCTCCAATTTTTGAGTGATAGAGCTTATTTTACCCACAAGATAAAATAACCTTTTTATCTTTAAGATCTTGAATTTTTTGTTCAAGCCTCTTTATTTGTCTTTTGAAAAAAAGTGTACTATTTATTTTATCTTTTGGATGAAAGCTCCAATTATCGTAATTTTCAAAAAGCATATTGATGTTATTTTGTCAGAGTAAATGGCATCTCGTGATTTCTGCATTCATGTTTTGAAAAGAGAGTTTCAAATGCTCAGCACTAGTCATGTAGGTGATCCAAAAGGCCAAGTTAATGCATTTGGACTTTTAGAACTTCCTAGTGATGGATTTCCAACGTTGAAATTTGAAAATGAATACTTTTGAAAGTTTTTTTCATTAACATTTTCTTTTTGCTTTTCAGGCACAAAAGTCTTTTAATTTATTTTTTCATCAATTTTGTCTGAAGCATCTTTGATGATTTTTGCAGCAATTGCTTCAAGATTTTCGTTGATAGATAAACTTTCCACCTTGTTAATTAAATCTCTAACAAGTTCTTCTAACTTTACAAGGGAAGTCATGTGATAGATATTATTGCTTTTTTATTTAAGCTCAATAATTTTTTGTTCAGAAGTCATAAAATTTTCTTTTAATTGTTGTATTCTAATAAAAGAAATTTGTATATCTGCCTCTTCAGAAGCGATTTACTCATCAAGAGTTTGCACCACCTAAAAGCGAAAGTGGTTATTATTGTTAGTTGAACTCCTTGAACCCGAATCAAGACTCGAACCCTCTGGTTGGGGTCTTTTGAGTCATAAATCAAAATTTACAGAACAATAACAGAAAACTATAAAACAAAAGTGAACACATTATCACTATAATATACATTGCTCATATATCACATATACCGCCCTATTTTCTGTCACACACAGCAGATTCGCCAATTTATAACGCACAATAGCCACATTAAAACTGCATAAAACACATTACAATTTGAAGATGACAAAATTATGAAGTACAATCTCACTTCCTTCCAGACTTGAGTTCTCTTGAAAGGAAGAGTAGCCCAAAGGTAGCAAAAGCAGACAAAACGGTTGATCCATAAAAGAGAACGAGTAATGTTCCACGCAAAGACTGCACCATGCATACATATAGGTTGATACAAGTTACGGGCGATCAAACTGGTAAATAAAATACCTTAAAATGAAACTGGCCAAAAAGTGTCCAAAGTGTAATTTTAGCGTATAAATCTTCTATACCATTTTATTAAAAGAAATAGGCAAATTGGATTTTAATAATCTCACGTTTAGTGGTTGGCCAATAACAATCCCGCCTTCAAATATCGCCACTGGCAGTCCCACCTTTTAAAAAACATTTTCTCATTGGACCTCTGTTAAGGTTTTTTTTTTCCGAATTTCAAACCAATGTTTTAGGGCTTTTTATCAGAACGTGGATACGAGTTGATTGATGTAAAACTTACCTCGAAATGGTGCTCCAAACGGCTTGATTTTTGTTAATTGGAAGTTTAAACACCTGAATTGAAGCACCGTTTTTGTCGTTTGGAGCACCGTTTCAAGATAAGTTTTACATTAATCGACTCGTATCCTCGCAGTGACGGATCCAGGAACTTTTTCCAGTGGGTTCCTTTTGGTAGATTCCCACTAATTCTCACTATCTTTTTTCAAATCATACAAGCTTTCCACTAATTTTTTTCATTTTTTCCAAACCCCTAAACCCCCTTTGTATCTGCCCCTGTATCCTCGTTTTGATCAAAACCCCTAAAACATCAATTTGAAATTTAGAAAAAAAAGCTTAACGGAGGTCCAATGAGATTTTCTTTAAAAGGTGGGACTGCCAGTGGCGATATTTATAGGTGGGATTATTATTGGCCAATTAAAAATCCAATTTCCAAAAAAATATTATTATAAAAAGAATATTTAAAAAGTTGAAATGAATAATTTAAAAAATAACTCAAGCACCTGGGCAATCAATGCAGCATTCTCATTTGCATACTGGAATGTGCCATCTGGTATATTCTGAATGCCTTGACTTAATTCCCACGATATAATCCTACATTTTCATATTTTATACAGTTATAACATCTTTTTGACAGCTACAACTGTTTCGTGTTACAAGTATGTAATGAAATACTGATTTAACGATAAATAATTACCCATAAACAAATCCAATCGCTGCACCTATGTAAGCTTTCTCTCGTGTTAGTTCAACTTGAAGCTCTCCAAACTGCAAAATATAATTCAATTAATTTAAAAACACCACTCTTAATATCAGTGGTGGTAATTTCGACCCATTTACTTATGAATGGGCTAATTAGGGTTATAATATATTATCTCTAACGGGTCAAAGATTGCACACAAGTCACAACGTATTTCGAATGCATAAAACATCCTAAATTATGTTATGCAAAAAGTTAATCCCTATTTTCATCTTGTAATATTAGGCTCCTTTCAAGTCATAGGTTGTTTTACCCGACCCGTTTTGACCCTATTCGTTTTGGTCTGACTCGTTTTTCGCTCCCACTCACAAAAATCTTGATTCCGCAACTGCCCAAAATGTAATCTAAAAGGAAATGGGTCAAAAGTCACCTAACGTGTATTTTTAAATTTTAATGCATAAAACCTCCTTAAATTATTTTATTCAAAAAACTTGATTGTTGTAAGTTTACCTGACACGCTATTTGGTCAAAAATCAAAATTTGCTCAGGTCAACCCAATCCGACCTGACTTGTTTCTACCTGTACAAAAAGTCCCCATTTTGACCAAAATAAATTATAAATTTTAGACAAAATGCGTCTCCCGGCAACTTTATGCAACCTGGCCCGTTTCAAGCAGTATAATAAGTTACCCAATTTGTTATGTTACCCAAAACTGTAACCCGAAAAGGAAATGGGTCAAAGGTCACCCAATGTTTACTTTTATTGCACAAAATCTCAATTAATTTATCCAAAACCTTAAATTATTATAGAAATAACAAAATATGTAATTGCAAATGAAAAAACTATTAAATTGTCATTTTTAATTCAACTTGTAAAATGATATAATACCTTGAACATGCGGGTTTTGCCTTTCGACTCTTCCTTGGTTTCTTCGGATACAGGAGTTGACGACAAAAGCTTCCCGGCTGAAATCATAGCTTTGGAAATCTAAACACAGAAATTAAATTAGAGTTATGCACTTTAATAACAAAAGAATAATTGAAGAATGCACTAAAATAAAAAAAGTATTCTGTTTTTATCTTTTTACATTAGAGTGGGTAAAAGTGGGTTAGGAATGTTGGGTAACGGGTCAAAACGCGTTACATTTTTTGTCCGGGTTGAAATGAACCGGCTGGGTTGAGTTGACCCACAAAAAAACATAGTAAAATAGTAAAGTAAAATGCCATTTTCGTCCCTGAGGTTTGGCCAATTTTACGATTTTCGTCCACAGGTTTAATATCTTGCCATTTTCACCCGGCTCGTTAACTCTATTCATTTTTCTCCGTTAAGTCAGGGGTGTTTTCGTCTTTTTTGTCAACTTAGAGGGCAATTCGGTCTTTTGAATACTTGTATATTATGCTAAATGCTTGTACATAAAGTGAAAAAGACCGAATTGTCCTTTAAGTTAAAACAAGATGAAAATGCACCTGACTTAACGGAGAAATATGGATGGAGTTAACGAGCCCGATGAAAATGGCAAGGTTTCAAACCTTTTGGATCCAGATGCGAAAAAAACAAACCCTTGGAACAAAGTCGCAAAACTGGCCAAGCCTCCGGGACGAAAATGACATTTTACACAAAATAGTAAAAAATAGCCACCTCTACAGTTGTAATGAGCAAATAGGTAGCTAAAGTTTTAACTAGTTACCCTTTGTAGTTCACCTTGACCATATTGACCCATTGACTGAAACCTCCTTCCAGCAGAAGTCAAACGTTTGCCGAGTGCTAATTAGCAACAAAATACAAATCATCTTAGAGTAAAGTCCTTGTGCTAATGGACTCATATGCATTTGCTTTTACTCTTGCCTGATTTGTTGTTGCTGGTCAACGAGTTGACCAATGAAGGGAGATCGTTGACCAAAGCTTTTGAAGTTGAAGTATCGGCTGACTCCCAAGCCCGAGATATGTTTAGCAATGTCATTCCCAACTCTTGTCCACACTGATAACAACTTTCAAGAAAGTGAGTTCACATAATCATGTGCTCTTCATTTCATACAAGTTTTGACTTACAAAGTCAATTTTCCCAATATAAATTCAATACACTTTTGACTTTCAAAGTCAACTGTTCGAATGTAACTTCATACACTTTTGACTTCTAATTTTTTTTCAAGTTTTGGTTTGAAAATAGATCTTAACTTTGTACCCTTAATTGGGATAGATGTAAATTTGTAATTGTCGGGGAGTCTGGCCCGTTTTCTATATATATATATAGAAGTTTGCCGTTCAAAAAAAAAGTGTAAGTTGTTGTTTAACAAAGCTAAGGGGGCGTTTGGTTCGCAGGAATTCAATGGAATTGGAATTTGAATTCCATCTCTTAAGATGTTTGGTTCACAGAATTTGATGGAATTGAAATCCCAATTCCAATCTTCATGTGTTTGGTTGACAATGGAATTGGAATTAGGCATGAATTCCTTCAAATTCCTTTAACTAAAGGAATTCAAAATCCTTCCTCTATGTGAAGGAATTAATGTAAGGGGGCGTTTGGTTCGCGGAATGATTTGGAATTGGAATTGGAATTTGTACAGGAATTAGAATTTGAAGGAATTGGATTTGGAATTTAAACATTCCAATTGGAATTTGTTGGAATTGGAATCTCAATTCCATTTTTGTTGTGTTTGGTTGTCAAATGAATTGGAATCCATCACCCCGGCACCCACAACCACCAGTTCAGGTCGAAGCGGTTCGATTCAAAACGGCACGGGTCGAAACAGTTCGATTCGAAACCGTTCGCGTCGAAATGTTACGGGTCGAAACCGTTCGCGTCGAAACGGTACGAGTCGAAATTGTTCGCGTCAAAACGGTACGGGTCGAAAGGCGCGGGTTGAAACGGTCGAATATTCCAATGAATTTACTTTAATTCCTTCACATATAGGAAGGATTTTGAATTCCTCTAGTTAAAGGAATTTGAATGAATTCATGACTAATTCCAATTCCAATTCCATTGTCAACCAAACACATGAAGATTGGAATTGGGATTCCAATTCCATCAAATTCTGTAAACCAAACATCTTAAGAGATTGAATTCAAATTCCAATTCCCTTAAATTCCATTAAATTCCTGCGAACCAAACGCCCCCTAAATTCATTGGAATCTTTGACCGTTTCAACCCGCACCGTTTCAACCTGTACCGTTTCAATCCAAATCGTTTTGACCCATACTGGTTTCGATCCGAACCGTTTAGACCCGTACCGTTTCGACACGAACGGTTTTGACCCGTAACGTTTCGACCAGTACCGTTTCGACGCGAACCGTTTCGACCCGTACCGTTTCGACCAATAGTTTCAAATCGAACCGCTTCGACCCGTACCGTTTCGACCCAAACTGGTTGTGGGGGTGATGGATTCCAATTCATTTGACAACCAAACACAACAAAAATGGAATTGAGATTCCAATTCCAACAATTTCCAATTCCAATTGGAATATTTAAATTCGGAATCCAATTCCTTCAAATTCTAATTCCTATACAAATTCCAATTCCAATTCCAAATCATTCCGCGAACCAAATACCCCCTAAAAGTTAATTGATTAGAAAGGTTTAGAGGCCTATATTTTGAGTTGTATGTTTGGTCGATCATTAATTTACTTGTAAGAAACAATCCCAAACAAACATAACATGATAGTTATTGTTTGAAGTAAATGAAAGATTAACCTGCTCCATGACTGGTCCATTTGAGAGATCAAAAGCAGCATCATTCAGCTACAAACACAATAATTTTAACTCAAAACTCATAAGGTAAGAAAACAACAACTATAAACCATAATCCAGACAGACAGAGTCTCACTTACATCTAGACGAAGATCACTAGGGAGCTGTGAAAAGTAATCTGATGGAAGAAGATTGAAGCTATCCTGCAAAACCACATTCAAGATCAGGGTTTCTTGTCAATGTTTTTAAATGAAACGTATAGATAACAGAGTTTGAACATTACGGCGAGTTCTTGAAGAAGGAATTTCGGGTCGGGTGGGTCGAGGGATTTGGGAGAGTCGGATGATTCGGTAAGGGCATTTGTTGCGACGAATAAAAAGGGTTTGAGAGTGAGAATATGCTTGTTGGGGCTATAACCAGAGGGGATTCTATGAAGATTTCGAAGAATGGAAGAGGAAGAGTGTGGTGGCGGTGGTGGTGGTTGCAGTGGTGGTCGGAGACGAAGTAGAGAAGAAGAAGCCATATTAGAGGGGGTAGAGTTGGTTCTTGGCCACTGAAAATATGACCGTTTTCTCTGTTTGTTTGTTTATTCATTGTGTCATCTTCTCAAATCTTTTTCATTTTTGTGGATTTTTTAGGATAATGTGAGAGAGGGAAAGGTATAGAGTTAATTGCTAAATTCGTCCATGAGGTTTGACTCAAATTGCTAAATCAGTTCAAAATCAAGTTTTGTTGCTAAAACAGTCCCTGAGCCTAGTTTCTGTTGCTATTTCAGTCCAATTAATTGACGCCGTTAGAACCTTCCGATAATGAATGGGTAAAATTGCTAAATTCGTCCCTGAGGTTTGACTCAAGTTGCTAGATCAGTCCAAAATCAAGTTTTGTTGCTAAAACAGTTCAGGTAATTTTTTGAATTTGTTAATTATAAACTTATTTAGGTATATAATTTTTCTAGACTTGCATTAATTTTTTGAATTTGTTATTTATAAACTTATTTAGATTATAAACTTATTTAGGTATATAATTTTTCTAGACTTGCATTAGTACAATATTTAAATATAATAGTATGTACAGTTTAAAATAAGTGAAAAAACAAACCTATATACTAAACAAAAAACAAACATATTTGTTTATATCAAATTACATACTTAGTTGTATCAATTCAAACCTGTAAATTGAACAGAGTGCATTATTTAATTAACTGCAAAGAGTCATTATAAAATATAAACGTATAATTAGATAGTTTACCTATGATATATAATTTTGTTTGGTTAACTTGCATTTAGATATTAACAACTGAATCTCCACTTTTGTACCTGCATTGTTTATCATAGGATCAAATTATAAAAATTTTAAAAAATAATAATATTCAGTTAGCGAAATATTAGGTATTTTTACTATGTTTGCAACTGATGATTTAAATTCCCACAAGTTTTCAGTTGATAGACGAAGAAACTATCATGTAGTGGACAAGTGTGGTACGTTGAAACTACCAATTACAACCTCTATATAAGAAGCACCACAATTAATTTTTCTATAATAAAATAGGTAATCAAAGTTTAAGCAAATTGAGCAGATACAACATATCTAAATTCCAAGGTATTTTAACTACTCAAATGTTTTAATACACGTACCTTCTAATTTGAAAGTTTCGTTTCACGCTAGGTTGAGCCAGAGAGAGAGAAGGGCCTTGCAACTAATGAGACTGTTCAGACTCACGCCCGTTTGACATCCGATATACACCGTGACCTAAAGTGAAGGTTAATATATTTAAAATTGTATAATTAACAAATTCAAAAAATTAATGCAAGTCTAGAAAAATTATATACCTAAATAAGTTTATAATTAACAAATTCAAAAAATTACCTGGACTGTTTTAGCAACAAAACTTGATTTTGGACTGATCTAGCAACTTGAGTCAAACCTTAGGGACGAATTTAGCAATTTTACCCATTCATTAATGGAAGGTTCTAACGGCGTCAATTAATTGGACTGAAATAGCAACAGAAACTAGGCTCAGGGACTGTTTTAGCAACAAAACTTAATTTTGGACTGATCTAGCAATTTGAGTCAAACATCAGGGACGAATTTAGCAATTAACTCAAAGGTATATAACTAGTAGGTTATCACTTGTCTTGGTGTGCATTTTCATTTTCAACATATACATTGATAAGTTGCTTACGTCACACAGTAATAGTTTTGTTAAGTGATTGGGCACTTTGGCGGCCATTTTGATTTTTTTTTTTCATATAATAGTTATTTATAGGTAATGTCAGATTATAATTTTATCACAGGTGTAAAATTATTATTTCGCCCTCGATTCAAAATAAAAATTTGCTTTTGTCCCTTGCTTAAATTTACAATTTTGCCATCAGTTAAAAAATACAATTTTGCCCCCGTTCAAAATAAAATTATGGTTTTGCCCTCAGCTAGAGTCCTGCCAAATTACGATTTCGTTCCCAGTTTAAAATTATGATTTTACCCCCAGCTAAAAATTACAATTTTGCCCGCAGCTAAAATATTACGATTTTACCCCATTTCAAAATAAAAAAAATGGTTTTGCCCTCAGTTCAAAATATTATTTTACCTCCATTTTAAAATTACGATTTTACCTCCGCTAAAAATTGCAATCTTGCCATCGTCTTTTTTTTTTCCTTTGGCAAAACCATGGTAGTGTTTTATTTTACTTTACTTTGTTGACTTAATTTTGTTTTTATTCATGCCAAACAGCTGCCTAGCACTGGCTAATTGGTCCTGACAAATTATTGTTTTGCCCCCAACTCTAAATTACACGCTAGTCATCGTTTTAGTTAATTTTTTTTTATCATAACTATGGTGCTGTTTTTCTTTAATTGGTTAACTTGATGTATCTTTTTTGATATCGTGTTATAGGTAGCATGTATAACTAACCGACATAAAGACGTACATGTTATTAACCTAAAAAAATACTCGGTTTAGCGCCCCGCAACACGGGCGGCGCATAACTCTAGCTGCCTAACACTGGCTCATTAGTCCTGAAAAATTTCAGTTTTGCCCTAAGCCCAAAATTACGGTCTTATCATCGTTTTTTTCCAGAGCAAAATTATAGTAGTCTATTTTTAATTGATTGGGAATTATTCGGTCATTGCCCTGCAACGCGGGCGGGCGGGGCATCTACTAGTTGTATGTAAAACACAAGTTATTGAACAAAATTTACGCCACAACATATATAAAAGATAAATATGACGGTGATGTGGTCCAAGTCGTCTAATTAAAACCGGCTAATTTTAACCTAAACTAGACACACTAAAAGCTTTAAATTTATAATACTAAGACTCTCTAAAACCTAAACCACACAACCGGTAAGTGTACCGATCAATGCAGTATCGCTAACGTAAGTCCGAGTATCGAACCCACGAAACTCTCTAGTTATATTTACTAGACCTAACTACTAATTACTAGACTGACACGACTTAATTTGTTTAGTTGGTCGGGGGAGGGGTTGGGGGTTCTAACAAACTACTAAAATTAACTAATTAAACTAAAACTGACTAGACACACGAACTAAGATTAAGATGTGATCAGATGATGGAAAAACACATTACCTAGGTCTGAATCCTACACATGCATGAATTGTTCTATCTATTTTGGAATTATTGTGGAAACCAGGATCTTAAGATGCTAAACCTAAAGGATAACCGAACAGGACACTCGACCCTTCTCGAGAAGATACCTATGGTAAACTATTGAGTTGTTCTATTACCGGTTTGTAGGACTCCCTCACATGCTATCCTAGTGTAATAATAAAGCACCCTTTGACACTTTACCTCACAGCGCGAAAGTCTAGGGAAACTAGGGTTTATGATCTAACTTAGCTAGCAGACAAAGACTGTAAACTAGGGGATCTTCTCACAAAGAATCTAACCTATAAACCTAATCATCAAGACTAACTAACAACCTCTCACCTCACGCTATTGAAGATTGGTAGAACACTCAATCCTAACCAAACCCTAATCACAGTTTCTACGGGAAATCGTATACTATTAACAGTAACTAGCCGCTAACACATAGTCCACGACTTAACAAGCATTCACACATAGAAGACATCCACAAGAATGCAGGTGAAACACAAAGATCAAGCATGCATATATATTAGAACATTGAAACCAAAGTTATAAACTTTATTACTTAAAACCACATAACATCCAAAAACCGAAAAGAACGAAATCAAAACATGGTAATCATCGTTTGACCTAGATAGTATGATAAGTTTAGCCAAGCATGCCTTTAGAAACAAATACAAAGTCTAATTCAAAGCTAGTAAACATAGTTGGAAGAAGTTAGGAGAAGAAACCCGGGAGTAGAACCGAAGAATCCTTGATCCACACGCGTAAAGTGTTCACCTTTATGTCTCCAAATTCGTCTTAGAAGCTCTTAATTCGTCTAGGGTTATCAAAGTTCTGATTTTTGAGTTTATAATTCGTATTTATAACATTCCATAATAAACCCAAACCCTAATCCAGCAGATTCGCGGATTTCAACTCCGTCGCGTCACACGACGGGTCTTCTCTTCTTCCTCACGTGATGCGAGGTTGATCTTGACCGCTTTCGTTGACTTCTGCTCGTCGATTCACGCGACAAGCTCTCTTTTCCTTGTCACTCGACGCGATAAGGTCTTTTCCTTGTTTTCCATTCCTATGATCCTCCCGATCACATATGACTCGTTTAGAGACTCGGTTTCTTTCGTATTAACTCGTTTACGACTCTTTTCTCCTCCGAAACCCTGCAAAACACACAAGACTCGATAATATACAAAACCAAAGATAAAACGACACAAAACGACTCGAAATATTATACAAACTATACACGGAAACAAATGTAATTTACATTATATCAAATATCCACACACATACTCTTTTTTCGTCCCTGAAAAAGACGTATGCATATGGAATCATAATCAAGTTTACATTCGGTCTCAAAAACTGGATTACTTAATTAAAAATCTGCTAACATGTTAATCGCGATTGCAAGTATAGGATTCACTTAAACCCAACACCAGTTTCTAAGCCCTTATCATGTTTATTTAGTTGAAGTGTAAATAGTCAACCTAGGGTCTCACACTAAAAAGTCACAGTTCCACCAAATCCCGCCTCAAGCTTATGAAACAAAAGGAACAGTCAGTTGACTATTTCCTAACATTTTTATATCAAAACCAAAAGAATTTAAAATCAAACCATTTTTATACTTTTTCTTTATATATAAGCTCTAGACATAATTATACCTAACCAAGAGGTTTTCCGAACTAGAGTCATCATCCCCAATAACGACAGTATGAGCATTGGTAATTTATCATATTTTCTTAGCTTAACCTAGAGGGATTCTCGATCATATTTTCTTAGCTTAACCTAGAGGGATTCTCGATCAGAGTCACTATCCCCAAGGGAGATTAGCTCATTTATTCACTTTTGTATTTGATAAAAAATTCTGGCAGTTTTAACTTATAACGACATTTCATATACTATTATTGGCGGTCTCGGTTTCCCTATTTCTCCTAGATGAGTACCCACAAGGTACCCTAACATTATTAGGTATTTAAACTCAAAGAAACCTATCAACTGGCTGGACCTACCCACATATCCCAAATTAGACACGTTTTCAATTATTAATCATATAATACTATTATTATTTGAAAACCAGACACCTAATTTTATCTATCATCTTCTATATTTAAACATCAAACTTAAAAATCAGGAACATTTTCAGTTTTTGCAATTTTTTTGGATTTTTGAATTTTATGACTCAAACGACAGTTTCCATCCCCACACATGTAGGAATAGAAACCGCCCCAAAAGAAAAATAAATAAGAATAAAAAGATAAAAGGGCAACTTGAAAAGGACTTAGCTGGTTTTGGTAATGCATAAGCTCCAAAAACTCTAGTACAATCCAAGAAACAAAATATTGTACCTAATAGCATCTGTTTTCGTTCATGTACTGTTTGATCATACCTAAAAATCATACCCTAAATCTTGTATCGTGAAGAAATTGATGAATTCATGCATTTGAATAGTTCTTGATTTAAAAATGGTCTAAATTAATCATATATTTTTTAGAGGGATAATATTAAGAATGACCTATGCAGTTATAGTGGTCCAAAATCAAATAGCGGTCAAGGTCTGCTATAAGATATATAGGTTATAGCGGTGATATAGCGGTAATTTTTATATCATGCATATTTTATGTATATATATATATAGGGTAAGGTTATTGTAAAAAAGATAGTTTTTGTGAGAAAGGTAGGAAAGAATATAAACCACTAGATCATTGATCTAATGATTAAGATTAGAATGGCAATATTGTAATTAAAATAGTGTCTTTTAAATACTGATTTGATTTAATAGGGGTAAAATAGGGCATCCAGATCCTTTCAAAATCAATAACCGTATCTATTGTACCCGATTTCTCTCTCCATTACGATTCTTCCGCTCGAAAAAACAGGGTGTTTCTTTCCCACCAAAGATTATAATCATAATGAGATACAATGAGCCCAAAAATTGAAATTGTATACAAGCGAATGAGGAGAAGAGCGACGTCTGAGATAATGGAACGAAGGACGAAGAAGAAGATGGATGATTCAACTATAAAAGACATTACACACCGGCGGCTTACACTACCAAAAATCAACAAAACATCATCTGATTTTAAAAAAGGTTCGTCTGTCTTCTTTGATACTTTTGAAGATTAATGGTGTTTTTTATAGTGAAAGATAGTTTATGTTAACCAAGACCTAAAAGGGACTGATCGATTGTCGAATGGTGTTATAACTAGGGTTTCATTGAATAAGGGTTTTTTTCCATGGTGTTATGTTGTTCATGTTTAGTTTGATTTGGGTGTTATATCAGTTTAAGGTCTTTATTTTGGTTTGTTTTGGTATTCGTTCATGGGTTTTTTTTTTCAAATGGTGTTATTAACCTGATGTTTATTTCTATTTGGTGTTTTATGGTGTATTTATACATAATATTGTAGTTTATGGTGATTTTAAACATAACGATATGTATGGTGTTTTTTATCATGGTGTTAAAAGTAGTGTTTAATTGATTAAGTGTGTTATAATGGTGTTATGTAGTTCATGTTTAGCTATAAAGGGTGTTATTTGGTGTTATATCGGTTTAAGGTGTTTAGAGTGGGTAGTTTTTGTATTCGTGCAGGGTGTTTTTTTTAAAGGGTGTTATAAACCTGTTTTATAGTTTTATTTGGTGTTTTATGGAGTTTTTAATGGTGCTTTTTAAGTGGTGTTATTAACATCTAGATATATATGGTGTTATTTATCATGATATGCATCTGAATGGTGTTATTTATCATGCACTATCATGTGGGGTGTTTTTTTATCCTGCATCCGAATGGTTTTATTTATCCTGCATCTGAATGGTGTTATTTAACCTACTCTATCATGTAGGGTGTTATTTATTATGGTCTTTGCAAAAATATGGTGTGATCTAGGGTGTTATTTATACTGGGCTTATATGGAAGTAGGTTATTTATCAAGGGTGTTAATTTTCATGTTGATTTTGATGAAGAGTGTTATTTATCCTGGTAGGTTATTTATCTAGTTTTAGGATATGAAGTATTAGATGAAGTAGGTGATGAAGTATTTTAAATGTACTTTTAATTTCTTCTATAGTCAGGTCAAGCCATCGGCTTAGGGGCAAAATGTACAAATCACGTTTCAAAAACACAATTGACAGACCATTGGTATGTAGTGACTCAGAAACGTCAAATAACGACAACAAAGGTAATCCAAATGAAGTTTAAAGTATAAAGAAACAAAAAACAATGAAGTTTTATTAGTAACCATATGTGTTTATGTTTGTTGTTGAGAGTTGTTTTTGACGATGTTCGCTTTGAATAAAACAGATGGTCAAGATGGGATGAATGATGCTGGTAATGCAAAAACAAGAGAAGATGTTCCACCGTCGATAAAAAACACACAAGGTACGTTTTGAAATAAATGATGTTGTGATTATAATAGGTTTGCATATAAAATATGATCAAAATTTATTTTTATTTGCAGACCAGGATGTTACTGATAGTCAACTTGTCGTACACCCATCCATCCATATAACATCAACAAAAGGTACTATGTTGAAGTGTTTATATCTTGAATTACTTGTTTACTAAAACAAATATTAAAAATTGTTGTAGATCGGCTGCAAGACCCGGATGACGATTTTGACGACACCCCACCACTGGGTAAGCGACGGAAATCGGCTGCCAAAAGAGCACCGTCTCGTGGAATGTATCAACCAGTGAGGCAGCCATATAAGCCATTCACGGGTGCACGGATCAAGCCAAAAGTAGGTATCGACAATTTTTTAACACTAGCAAACGGCCTAAATGAGGAACAACGTAAGAAAGTGGAAGAAATTGGCTTTGGGTCGATACTTGGTTATACGATGACAGGTGTGCCTACTGCTTTGGCAAACTGGTTGGTCACTAATCATGACGCAGACAATGGTGTTTTAAACGTGGGCGGTGGGCGCACTGTAAACATAACGTCGGAGCTTGTTAAGAGTATTTTCGGGCTCCCTATGGGACCAACAGATCTTGCTGAGAAGAAAAAGGCTGTAGGATCGCGTGCAGACCCGAACGAGTCAATCGGAGGTGTTCTAATCTGTTTCAGGTGCGGAATAACAAGAAACGGACACGAAAAACAGCTTGTTCTACTAAATCTTGCCTTGTATATTGATTTCACACTGATTACAGATCAAACGGCACTTCGGCAGCAGTTCGGTACCGGAAACAAGACTTCTTCAACTGATTTCGCTCAGACAGTATATATAGGGGAAGGGGTTTCGCCCCAAAGTGACATGGGGCCATTTGGAGCGAAATCAGCTATAAGCTGATTTCGCCTGAAATGGCACAAGACACTAGGAGCGAAATCAGCAATAAGCTGATTTCGCTTGAAACAATCTTGGGCGAAATCACACACATCCTCAGGAGCGAAATCAGACCTGTTACAACCTAAAATTTGACATTTTCTCGAACAACGAGCCCTGATCTAACATTCTAAAACTAAGACTCGATACAAGACGAAGTCGACAGATGTATGCACCAATAGACTCCCCCTCAGATGTTGACGAGTCTTAAGTGTCGAGTCTTCGCATCTTCAGTCTTGATCAGTCTTCGGGCATCCAGAGACTCTATCTATATCCTGCATCTTCAAATTCTTTCTCTAACAGACTCCCCCTCAAAACATGCTGGAATCAAAGTCTGACTTTTACAGCATCAGAATGGCAACCTGGCTTTACATAGTCCTCAGGTATTGGAACCTGTCTCTCATCCAGCTCAGGAAATCCTGCTCATTCTCTACCCAAAACATAAGATTCACAAGAATAAGATATTTAACAAATTATCAAATTGCATGCACCAACATTGACTCCTCTACAATCAATATACAATCAGATATTAACAGTGATCATTTAACAAATTTCTTTTTACCTAAAAACTTTTCAATCAAATTCTCCCAAACCTATTCATCATGTTCAGCACTCGGAATTTTGAATGTCAGCTCCTCAATATCAGTTGTCGAAAATCTTTTTGGATTTTTCAAAATTTTATGCCAAAACACACTGAAAATCTTTTTGGAATTTTGTGAAATAATCGAAATGAAATGCAGTAAAGAAATATTTACATACAATATTTTTGTGAGTTTGTGTAAGAGGATCATATCAGTTTATGAGACAAATCAACAACACCGTTAAGCTTTAAACATTTTAAGTTTTAAACGGTTCACTTAGATTGTCAATATACTGGTCCACTTTAAATTTTCACACAAAGTTCAACTGTTTTGAGATACGAGATTAATGTTTTAAACATTTAAACTTATTCACGTGTCCCACCTCAGAATATACTCCCGTATCCAGATCCCAATATTCAGTCTTACAGGTGAGTATACCTAGAGGATATCTATAAGGGGTTAGGTGCGAGGGCCATGAGAGCTCAGATCGATACTTCCGTATACGCAGAGAGATGACGACTTCGACTTTTGGTGGGTCCCCTTTAGAGGTTCTTTTGTTACAACAGCAATGACTATCAATTTTATTGTTTCATCAATTTGCTGAGGGCGGCGCTGTATTTCAAGCATTTGCAGAAAGTATTATCCGGGGACTAGGTCAGTATTTCCATACAGCAGAAGTCCCGGGATAATAGCCCAGATATCACTAAGCATAAAGACCTAGTATTTCAGAATAAGGGACCTTTCAAACAAGATTTTGGGGGTTACCCATATATCCGAGAGATGTTACCCACGAATTAAGCAAGTTTGAAATTTAGGTTTATATCTCGTCACAGTCTATTAAATGTGCAAAAACCTACTGACACATCATCAGTGAGATCGTTTATCACTATTTTAACTCTCCAATTCTATAGCATGCAGTGATTGTCCACTGATGTACTATCATTTCCTCTTTTATACAACAAAACTCATTTTTCATTTTATCATGTTTTTGGCTTTTTCAAATTTTTAATGTTTTTGGATTTTCTGTGAAATTTTTACTCCCCCTAAAATGCAAACACATTAACGAAAAATTTGAAAACTATCTAAACTCTTGACCCACTTGAAGAATCAAAATAAAAAACAAACTGTACAAATAAAGTGACAACTGATATCAAATCACTTCAAATCGCCATCCACTTGGCATAAACAATCAGAACTCCCCCTCAGAACAAACCATTTTCTCATTTAGATTTCAAAACACTTAAGTTTGTTTTAATCAAAATGATTTTTCCGGAAAATGAGTTTGTTTTTACCACTTGTAGATTTACCACTTGTTAAGTACGGGGATATGGTTCATCATCATCTTGTTCATCTATTTATCATGTATAGTAAATCATGTACAATTTAATGTCCCTGATTTACCATTTGCAATTAAACAACCTCTGTACCACTTGAAGAAAACACACTACCAATTGTAGGAATATCACATCTACACAACCATTTTACCAATCAGGATGCCGATTCCTGCTTCGCACTTACCAACCTGGAAGCTCCGGCATAGTCCTTCATCCTGTAAAATTTTAACACTATCAAAAAACTTTCATACTACCTCTTTAATAATGAAAGATGCCGATTCCTGATCCACGATTACAATCTTGGGATCTCCGGCAAGTCAGGTGTTTAATCAAACATAACATCCACCCAAGCCTGACCAGCCTTGGGTGATTTTGGAACACATCTGTCCTACCAACATTTTGATTTATAAAACTCTTTAGCACCCTTAACTTTCTTATCAACCATTTTCCCGAAAATGTGCTTGACTTTCCCGTTGAAAGCTTTCTCAACATCAAATTCTCCCTTATCTGCGAAGGGTTGATTAGAGATCTTAACTTTTCCCACTTTCTTCATTAAATTTTCTTTTGACAATTTAGGAAAATTTTCATCGTTCACTTCTGGAACGGAAATCACAACTCTTTTCTCAACCGATGACTCCTCTGATTTTATGGAATCAGATTCATTGTCAGAACTACTTTCTGTTTTAACAACCCACTTTTGTTTGTTCAAATCACCTCTTCTTTTGTAAAAACGTTTTGAACTTTCACCCTTTTCAAAACTTGAATTTTCAAACAAATTACCATTTTTCATCAATTGTTCTTTTCTATCAACACAAATCTTTTTCAAATTTGAGTTAGAAGAAACTCCCTATTTTTGGTAATTGGTCTTGGGACAATTCCAAGCTATGTGATCAATTTCTTGACATTTGAAACAGGTTCTTCTGTCAACTCTTTCAGCAAACTTTCTCACATTCTTCTTCACTTCAGCAAGAAATTCTTGATTTGTCTACTTCCAGAATGGTTTCTTCTGTTCATCCTCTGAGCTTCCTCCTGAAACAAATTTTGTTTTTGGTTTATAAATTTTCTGATTTTTATAATTTTCTGACAAACTAAAACCAAGACCTTTCTTTTTGAGATTACCATTATGGTTTGGTTTCTTTTAGAAATTATAACCACAACCGTAACCCATTTTCTTGTTTACTCTTTGTTGAATCCTTGAAGTGTAAGGTTTATGTTTTGCAGAAAGATTTAAATCTTTTATTTCAGAAATATTAATTTCTGTTAATTTGAAAACCTTTTTGATCATTTCAGTTTTAACACTTCTTATTGGGAATTCCTCATCAGAAAATAATTTGTCCGAATTATTCAAGGTATAAGCAACCTTAAACATTTCGTCATTCAAATTATTCTTTGATAACAAGAATTCTTTATTATAAACCCTCTTAACCGGTGAACTCGGACTCTTCTCAGACGAACTCGAACTATCCGACTTAGACTCCAACTTTGACCCTTCATCCATATCCAACACCTGATCGACAACTTTCTTAATTAACTCAGACTCATGATCAGTGTCAGATGCTGTGAATGTAACATCAATATTGTCTGGTAATTCATCAGTGATTTCAGACTTTAATTTGATGTTTAGAGCTTTGTCTACTTGTTCCTCATTTGGTTTCCTGGGGGAATAACTCTCAAAGATTGGAGGCGGACATCTGTTATACTTGACACTTTGTGGCTTACCAGTATCCTCCTCTTTTTCTTTCTTCTTCTTGAAAGCTTCAAGACCCGCAACAGTAGGATAAACCCGATCAATTAGATAATCACAAGTAGTATAACTCAAAAGTAATCGGTTAATCCTTTCACTCTCAATTTTCTCAAGTTCCAGCTCCTTCTTCAGCTTAGCACAATCTTCGATGTAATCATTAATGACACTTTGCTTTGTCATCAAAGTTGCACTCATCTTGTCATTTTCTTTTTCAAATTCTGCATTCGTTCTTTTCAAACTGTCAACTGTCATGTTCAATACGTCGTATGACTCTTTCACATACTTTACATCAGACAGTAGATCTTCTTTCATTTTCTCTAACTCAGCAATCTTATTGTCTTTTCCTTCACAATCTTTGCAAGATTCTGAACATTTATCACAAGGCTTCGTAACTTCAACTACCTTTTCAACTATCTTTTCAATTTCTACAGTCTTTTCAACTTCAACAAGTTTCTCGACCTCAACAATCTTTTCGACAATCTTTTCTACTTCGACCACTCTTTCAACTTCAACTATTTTTTCAACTTCCACGAGTTTCTCGACTTCGACAATTTTCTCCACTACTTTCTCTACTTCAACAATCTTCTCTATTGCAATCTCAGCAGTTGCTTCATCTTTTGTTTCTGCAGCTTCAGTCTTCGCCTTTTCATCAGCGAGTAGCTTTGCTGCTTCTAGCTCTCTCTGCAATCGAGCAATCTTCTTCTGATTCAGCATCTCAACTTTATCTGCATAGAAAAAATTAAAACTGTCAGGATCAATGCTTTTTCTACATTTGTTAAGATACTCTTCCTCATCATCCGTATCAACATCACTTCCAAGATCTGGAAATATCGGAATCCTTTTCTGACAATCCTCATTTTGATCCAGAATCCTGGTAACAAGTGCCACATCAGGACTAGTTCCACTAGGTATATACTTGTCCTAGCTAAATCCCTTTGCAACAACTTCATCACTTTGATCTATTATCCCAAAATAAGCTTTTCTATTAGCTTCTTCAATCATTTGCCCATGAGCAGTTTTCGGTTCCTTTTGTTGAGGTTGTTGATCGATTTGATGAAAGATTGATTTATGATAATAATTGCTCTTTTCTTGACTTCCAGTTGACTCTTGGTTCTTACATTCCCGTTTAAAGTGACCTTTTCCTTTACATCGGAAACAAGTAACCTTTGACTTGTCAAAACCAAGTGGAGAGGTAGCCATCCCTCGAAAATCATCTCTGCCAGTAATCTGTTGAAATTTTTCAGCTCTCCTTCAGGCACTAGCTAAACACCACTTCACATCCATCAGCTCAAGCTCTTTTGCATCGATTTAGTCGTAATCTTCTTTTGTGAGCATTGGATTACCAATTCTTCCAGCAATCAAACTTTCATATGACTCTAACATGGCTACAAGAGATGCCATGTGTTGCTTAGCCACTTCAGGAGATAGATTCTGACCATTCTGAATAGTTAAAGTAACATTGCACTGCAAATCATTCGGATTTTCTTTTGAGAACTAGGTGTGCTGTTGTTTGGAACAAAGCTTGAGAATGATGAAGTGTATCCACCACTTTGAGTTGTAGTACTTGCATTTGGACTTGCAGAACCATCAGCACTGAATGCAGTACTAATCTTTGGACTTTGACTTGGAGTGGCCTCAAACTTGTTCCCTCTGTAGTACAGACTGACATCTTGCTTGGCATTTGGATTTTTCATGATAGCAGTCTTCTGAATATCCAGTTCTTGTTCTTCAATTTTCTGAATAAACTGAGCCAAGTTCATACTCTCAGTCTTCCTCATGAGTTTCACAATCATCAGATAAGTTCCCCACTTCTGTTGGGGTAATGCCTCTGCTAACTTATCAACCCACTCATCATCATCTTTCTGAATATCTAATCTTCCCATTTCTAGAACCAGATGACAGTATCTATCTATGGTTTGCTTCGTGGTTTCATGATCAAATGCAGTAAACATGTCAAACAACTTCTTCAATAAGGCCTTTTTGTTTTTGATCATATCAGCACTCCCTCTGAATTTCTGAATTAATGCCTCCCAGATTGATCTAGCAGTTCCGTTATGTTGGAGTAAGACAAAGATGTCTTCTTTAACTGCTTGCTGTAAAATGCTGATCATCATCTTTTCACTAGTATATTTCAACTTATCAGCTTCTGTAAAATCATTGAAACCCTTTTCCAACCCACGCTCATTCTTGGGTCTCTCATAGTCTTTCAGCAGTGAACACCAAGCATCGAATCTGTAGGCTTGAACCCAATTCTCAAATCGGTTTTTCCAACCCTGAAAATCCTCAATATACATCAACTTTGGTGGTTTCTGATGAGTACCCTTCTCATTCTCACTGTATACAGTCTCAGCAACAGTGACAGGTGCAACCAGTGTCGCAAAAGCATTGTAAAACTCTTCAGCCATGGTTTGATAACACGTTTTTCAATAACAGTCAATTACGAGCGAAATAGCAGATTGGGATGATATCACAGGCAATCTGGAGTGAAACCTGGTTTTCTGGGGCGAAATCAGGGGTATTTGGGGCGAAATCAGGGTGTTTGGAGCGAAATCAGGGGTGTTTGGGGCGAAATCAGGGTGTTTGGAGCGAAATCAGGGGTGTTTGGGGTGAAATCAGGGTGTTTGGAGCGAAATCAGGGGTGTTTGGGGCGAAATCAGGGTGTTTGGAGCGAAATCAGGGGTGTTTGGGGCGAAATCAGGGTTAAGTCAGTTCGAGCGAAATCAACTCGGAGGTCCATTTTTGCTCTTTTTAGGTTGAATTTTAACTTGAAACTTTCAAGGGTTTGTATATGTCCAATTTTCTATGATCTGTGAAATTTTTGTCCGATTCTGATCGTGAAATCTTCCTGAACAGATAAAAGAAGGTGTAGAATAAAGAGAATGAAGCTGTAATGGCAAGAACTCCTCGTCCTGAGCTCTGATACCACTTATAGGATCGCGTGCAGACCCGAACGAGTCAATTGGAGGTGTTCTAATCCGTTTCAGGTGCGGAATAACAAGAAACAGACACGAAAAACAGCTTGTTCTACTAAATCTTGCCTTGTATATTGATTTCACACTGATTATAGATCAAACGGCACTTCGGCAGCAGTTCGGTACCGAAAACAAGACTTCTTCAACTGATTTCGCTCAGACAGTATATATAGGGGAAGGGGTTTCGCCCCAAAGTGACATGGGGCCATTTGGAGCGAAATCAGCTATAAGCTGATTTCGCCTGAAATGGCACAAGACACTAGGAGCGAAATCAGCAATAAGCTGATTTCGCTTGAAACAATCTTGGGCGAAATCACACACATCCTCAGGAGCGAAATCAGACCTGTTACAACCTAAAATTTGACATTTTCTCGAACAACGAGCCCTGATCTAACATTCTAAAACTAAGACTCGATACAAGACGAAGTCGACAGATGTATGCACCAACAAAGGCGAGCAAAAGGAAGGATGTTGTTGTCCAAGCATTCAGAGATCAGTTTAAGCATATGGATATCACTCGCTTGTCGCCGGTTCAGCTGATGAATTACATATTGGATTGGCAGGCTGATGACGGAAGACTGTTTGTACTGAACTTCTTGATTCTTTACTTTTCACTCCTTGAAGAAACCACAACGAACAATTCTGTCAACGTGCGATTCATTTCAAATATTCAGCCGGGCGTGGATATAAAAAGCTTCAATTGGTGTGCGTACATGGTCACGTCTCTCAAAAGAACGAAAACAGCGTGGCATGGTGGTGATGATGCTTTTCAAGGTCCGATGTTGTTACTTGCGGTAAGTATTTAACTTTTAGGATTAAAATGTTATTGTGTAGAATCGTTAGTTAAAAATAACTGATATGCAGCCACGTATCAGTAAATTAGACCATGTGTAAATTAAATAACACCTTGGCTAGCTGAGTAAAACCATAAATGACATAATGAATATTTGTATATCTAAATGACACCACATAACACCCTATTTAACTTAATAACAATTTATATATGTAAATGACACCACAAATGGTTTAATAACATTATATACCTGCATAACACCCTATTTAACTTTATAAGAGTAACATCACTGTTGTTATCTTGTTTACAATTATTTTGACAATTATGCTGGGAATGAAACTTATTGCAAAATATTGGTGCAGGTTGCTTACGCAATTGTGTTAAAGAAGATACCTTCATCACACAGTTCAAATATTATTGAACTTGTAGATGATGATCTTCTGAACAATCTCGAATATGATATGGAAACTATTCATTCTGAACAAAATAAGAAGAGAAAGACGAGGGAAGATAAAAAACCCAAACGAGCAGAAGGGGATGAGTGTGGTGGAAAAAAAATCAAGAAGCAAAAACAAAGACAGGAAAAAGCAATGGAAAAGGAGATTCCGATTGATGAAGGAAATGAAGAGATCGAGATCGAATCTGATGATGCGCACTTGGGTATATATAGACACTGTGCAGATTACCTCATGTCACAAACTAACACCCAAACATGTGCATTATTTGTAGGTTCGGATGGCGAAGTGCGCATTCCGATGGTCTCACAGTATGGTGACACTCCATCAGCATCAGGAACATCACTTCAGGACGATTTTGAGCTGGTAAACATCTTATGATTCATACTAGACTTGAAAAGTATATGTTATTTCTCATGATATGTTATTAAACCGGGGTTTCGTACATGTTCGGTCGAATTTGTTGGATAACTTGTTTAACGAATTTGAGATACGCGTTAACAAGATCAATAACACCATAACAGAATCGTGTCTGATGTTCCCGGAGAGTGATCTGCTGAAACAGAAAGCATTGAAGTGGAAGGATATAATGAAAATGCACCTTTTTGTTGATGATGAGGAAAAAAAGGATGGAGATGAAGTGGAAAAGGGAGATCAAAACGTTGACGCAAAAAAGGATGATGTCGCCGAGGCTGTTGAACCAGTTGATCCGCAAAAAGGTAGTGTATCATTAGACGGATATAACACTCCTACGAACGAGCGAAATAAAGATCATATAACACAACACACTTCTCCCTTTTCACCAATGACGTCTTCGTTTGTCACAGAACTGGACAAAGTTGTTGAAAGGGTTCAAAGTGAAATTACACCAGCGACAAAATTCAACGTTTCCGGAATTGAAGCGGTTAACTTGTCAACAAGACTGGCAGACGCATCAACGGATGAAAAACGTAAGGAAGTAACGCAGCCTGTTCAGCGTCAGGGATCGCCAAGGCCGAAACGAATAATCAAGCTTCCGGAAGCACTGCGGTCACCGTACATCCAGCGGGCTGTCATGTTGAGAACCGTTCGTGATAAGACTGAAGACGCACTGGCCCGATGGATATTTTCTGCAGTAGGAAACGTATGGTAAGAATCTGAATTGGACCTTAAAAAATGTGTTTATGTAGGGTATTATACGTTATAAGTTTTGAACATATATTGAATTATACATTCTTGTCGATGGTGTTTCGGTTTGTAGGGATATTTTGTTCAGCGACAACGATAACGTGTGTGTGATGAGGGGGCCTTTTGAGTTGATGATGCCTGGTGTAACTGTGCACGTGAATGTCATCAGTGCCTGGGCCGCATTGTTGAACTATGAAGAAAAAAAGAGGAGGATTGGGACAGCCCCAAGATAATTCTGCAACGCAGGAATGTTGGTAAGTTTAATTTCTGGATATTATTAAGTGAAAACACACCGTAATATGTGAGCATATTAAATAACACCATGTATATTTTGTGTCTGCATAAATAACACCATAGGTCTGTCACCTATAATGTCATTGTTTAATTATGTATGCTAAAATAACACCATAGGTCTGTAAACTATAATATCATTGCTTAATTGTGTATTACTTAAATAACACCATAGGTCTGTAAGCTATAATATCATTGTTTAATTATGTCAGCTAAAATAACACCATAGGTCTGTAAACTATAATATCATTGCTTAACTGTGTATTACTTTAATTATGTCTGCTAAATAAAAACACTATTGCTTAATTGTGTATTACTTAAATAACACCATAAATATGCTTGTGAATTCTTAACTTAACACCATAATTTGTTCTTTTGTTTACATGAAAACACCACAGCTGGAAAAAGATTTCGCTAAGTCTGATGATGTCCGATTAGCAGAATTTACGACAAACATGAATGCCGTGCTGGCTTCAACAGAACCAAAAGTATTTAAAGGCAACTTCGAGATGGTGTTTATACCTATGTTGACCGGGCAACATTACTATCTGCTGTTTTTCAACTTGAGAACAAGAGATGTCTTTATCATTGACAACGTAGAAGGTGATGCGGGCTTAGAAAGATACCACGGAAATGTGGAGAAGATGGTAAGTTTTTGCATGTTTATTATGTGGCTGCC
Organism: Helianthus annuus; assembly: GCF_002127325.2. Classification (NCBI taxonomy): domain Eukaryota; kingdom Viridiplantae; phylum Streptophyta; class Magnoliopsida; order Asterales; family Asteraceae; genus Helianthus; species Helianthus annuus. The sequence continues at coordinate 107,043,914 of NC_035437.2, forward strand.
GTAACAAAAAAAAAATTATTTCTTAACATAAAAAATGTCTAACTGCAGATAGGTACATTTTGTCGGTATCTAAAACCGATGCATCCTAAAATCGCCTCACAGTTCAGGAATACACAACCAAGTCGACTGGAATTGCCATGGCAAACACTTTACAATGGCATCGACTGTGGTATTTTCCTTATGCGACATATGGAAACTTACACTGGTAATCGCGTTTAAATTTCTGTTTAGTAAAAAAATAATTACAATACATGTTGCCAAAATATGAACAATTCTGATGGTTTGGTATTGAATAGGAACACACGTTGGACATTGGATGTGTGGTTTATCGAATGAGAGGGGCGTTACTGGCGAGGTGTTGCCTGATCAAGCACGCGAAATCGAGGATCTGCGTAAGAAGTACCTATAAAAAATGCTCCTAAGCGACGTGAACACGGAACGAGGCCAAGTGGAACGAGAAGTACAAGAATACGCACTTTTGGACGAGGATGATAGGGTGAGAATGGAAGAAAATGCAATTGATCGGATTGCTGAAAGGTTGGGAGCTGGTGTGTAGATGGGCAGCGGAACATAGTTAAACTTTTTGTTAATATACAAACATTTTGGGTCATATAGAATACATGATGTGTTAGCGTTTTGGCTAAGTTGTGATTATGGTGTAATTTGACTATGTAAAGCCTGATTACAATCGTAAGCAGTTTCTGTTTCACACCTTTTTATTCAGGTGTTTTAATTGGTTTATATTGCGATTTCCCGCAAAAAAAGAACGCGTATTGAGCAGATTTTACGTCGTAAATGATCTTCATGTTAATGATGTATAAAAAAACATACCAACTCCTTTGCACAATTAAGACACTATAGGCAAGTAAATAACACAATAAAGCTACACATACATAAATAAACAACATGAACATATGAACACCATTAATAACACCCAGAACTAAAAATAACACCACAGGTTTGGAGAATAAAATAAATAATTTCTGTATAGATAACTAACACCATTAACAACAAATAACACCTTGAATAAGAAATAATACCACTGGATAACAATAAATTTCTGAGGGAGGAGAAATAACACTATACAACTTGCAACGTACATAATAAAAAACACCCTGAACAACAAATAACACCATTGGTTAACAAAAACAAACATATTTAACAGAAACAATATATAAAACATTGTCGTCGGTAATATTAAATTCGAACAAAAGCAAACAAATTAAGACCATGAGTGTATGCAAATCCGAAAAACAATAAAAAACCAAACAATGTACCAAACAAGAAGAAAGTACGTTAAAAAAACGAAATTTTTAGACATCTCTAAATAACTAACTACTCCTCTTCCCCATCCTCCTCGTCTAATGCATCCTCATCTTGTTCACCCATATCTTCTTCAACTTCCACCCATTCATCTTCCTCCTCGTCAACTTCGTCAGCTTCTTCACCGTCATCCTCAGCCATAGCTTGTTCTTTAGTCCGGGTAGGGTTTTTGCAAGTACGTCTGTTATGCCCGTATCTAAAACATTTTTGACACTGACGACTCTTTTTACCCAACTGACTTAATGCAATTTCACGTTTGGACTTCATCCGTTTAGGTTGACCCATACCTTTGAATCTTGTTCCAATGGGAACACGAACAGTTGCATCAGATGGTTTTGTGTTACCAGTAATTTCGGCAAACCTTTCACGACGGCTCTTAGGTGGAGCATTGACGACCGACTCATCCGCAGTTTTGAAATAATTAAGAACATGATCCCTGAACGAGCATAGCGCATCAAAGTTGGTGACAAGCTTGTTAATAACGGACTCTGTAGAATATGTGATCTCACGTACAACACGGTTAACTTCATTATAACGATCATCGGTCTCATTGATACCTAGAATAGCACCAGAGGCACTATTTGGAACAGCCTCCCGTGTCCAACGTCGTAATATATAGCGTTGTGGAAACTCCCTAATGTCAAGCATCCTTAGCATACAAAAGATGTGCGAGCACAACAACCCAAACTGTTCGAATCTTTTGCATGTACAATACACAGTCATGTCGTCCTCCCGCATCAAAACCTATAAAACACCATTAGTAATTTAGAAGTTTTTATAAATAACACTACAAAACACCATATGCAACTGGAAATAGGCAAAAGCTATACAATTTTCAAAAATAACACTACAAAACATCATGTGTATACCTCGAAGAAAGTAGTGCAGGGTTGTTCCCAGTCCTTCACAAAAAAATTAACGAAGTCGGCCACGTTTTCCCACTTGCCGATAGCACATTTGTGTATACCATTTTGTATCTCCAACTGCTGGTCAAAAAATATAGTGCGTGTGAATATCCTGGACGCTTGATCCTCCAAAACAAAGTCTTCATCAAATATTTCAGCGTTGGTATTTCTGGTGTCATGGTCATTCTTCCTGTGCTGATGTCTCTGAGCTTCAATAGCAGAATCAAAATGCCCAAGAAATTCGACAAGTGTGCAACCCGGGTTACAGAACTGTCCAAAGAAATGGTTCTCACTCTCTGAACGAGAAGAGGTACGCATAAGCCCGGACATGACCTCCTCACGATAATAAGCCGGTATCCAAGTATCCCTGATTTGATAAAGTGACTGCAGCCACTCATGATCAACCAAGTTAAAATCGTTCATTATGGTATCCCACTCACTTTCAAACTTAACATGTAGAATTGAATCGGTCCACACAATGTCACACAACCTCTTTTTGAAATCTGTATTATTGCAGATTGTAGCACCAACCTAAAACACCATTGAATAACATATAACACCATATAACACCATATAACACCATAATCACGAAAATGTATGTAAAAAGTATAAAGAAAGGTTAAAAGGACGAACAACTAAGCACCTTAGCAGAAAGCTTGTCCATGATGTGCCACATGCATAGCCTATGTCTACTCTCGGGCCATGTATCTTCAATAGCCTTCTTCATGGCTGGGTCTTGGTCGGTGACAATCACCGGAGGGGCACGGCCAAATGCTTGACGAAACACATTTAGCAACCAACTGTAAGTTTCAGCAGTTTCGTTTCCTATTATAGCGGCACCAAGAGTGACGTTGCGATTGTGATTGTCGATACCGGTAAATGGAACAAACATCATGTTGTACCTAAAAACAAATACGGAATAAAAACACCATAAAACTGAATGACATATACTGAAGAAAATAAGCTGTAAAAATCAAAATAAATATAATAATTACGAAACTTACCTGTTACGACGATATGTGGCATCAAATGAAACAACGTCACCAAACACCGAAAAATTCCTTTTGGCATCTTCATCTGCCCAAAACAAACCCCTTAAAACCCCACCTTCGTCTGTTATATACTCCACTAAAAAGTTTGGCGTGTACTCTTTCTTCCTCATAAGCCGTTTAATCATCATATCAGCGTCAAACTCAAATATATACCTATTCAGGTCTCGCTTGAAATTTTTAAAATCGTTTTTGGTTGCCCCAACCTTGTCAAACCCACCATACAATGTCCTCATGATATTAAACGCTTTGACATGTCCAATGTTCAAGGCGCTCAACGCTTTAGCGGCTTGCTCTTGCATATAGTTCATACCTCGGTTAGCGGGGAGTAAATGCCTATCTTCCTCAGCAACAAAAAAGTGATTATGTGCCTCATTGAAAGAATATACCTTGTATAGATTCGAAGGCATTAACTTTACACACATACGTGCTTCGCACCCCGTCCTTATAGAAGGAACACGGCGAACAGATTTCCTCTTTGACCCATTATTTGAGCTATCAATCTTTTTAGATGTATCGATCGCCTTCATAGGTTTAGTCCCCTCCTTTGAGCAAGCGAACCATTTAGATTTTATAACACCATGATGCGTGTACTGAGAAGACTTCCTGGCAGTGAAGCCTGAAGCCATTGAATACTTCTGATAAAAGAGGAATGCGTTGTTAACCGTATCAAAGGTCATCTTATCCTTCGGTTTTAGCGATTCATCTACCTCCGGTAAATAAGTCTTCTTACCGGAGTTTGGAGACAGATGTAGATTCCCAAGCGGCTGATAGGTTTCAAATCCTGCGAAAATAATTAAATTGATCGATTCTACATAAAAAAACAATAAAACATAATACGCATAAAATAACACCATAAAACAACTGTTATAAAGAAACACCCTCTATTTAGATGAAAAAACACCATGAATGTATGAAAACCCTGTAAGGAACATCACATGCAAAAAAACACCATGACTCATCATCAACTTATATAAAAAACACATACCAGCTTCAACTTCGATAACATACTTAAAAACACCATGCACATATAAAAAACACCCTGAGCGGGTTACACATGGAATCATCACAAAAATTTCGTAAAGTAACACACATGGAAAAAACACCATACAGTTTACCAAAGCAAAAACACCACAACAAATATGCAAAAACACCAGTGCAAAAAAAAAAAAAAAAAAAAAACACCATACAGAGTTATAACTGGTGTTCATGAAAATTCCAATAAAAAAACAGATGATTGAAAATTGACAATTACAATTAAATGAACAATGTTCTTGCATATTCATAACAATTACATAATAAGCTGCAAATCAAACATACAGAATTACCTTGATCGTTGTTCTCCATGAAGAAAGAAAGAAGTATGAATCAGATTAACAATTGTATGTGTATGCAATCTGTATGCGTGATCAAATAATAAACTGAAAGCGATTATATATAGATTAAGAAGAGATCGAGATAAGGTAAAGATTTAGATGAATCTGAATGATTACGAAGAGATCGAGATAATTTAAAGATTTAGATGAGTCTGATAATATATTCAAAAATTGAATTCCCTACAAAAACTCATAAAAATCGGTTACACATATTTGATCATTAATTAGGTTTATTTGTAAAATTACTAATATAACCTTGATCTAATGAAATTAATATGGAATGATCTAATGGCTGAGATTCTTTCTCACCTTTCTCACACTTTAGGCCTTTTTTACAGGATCCTTTACATATATATATATATATAGAGAGAGAGAGAGAGAGATAGAGAGAGAGAGAGAGAGAGGTTCCTGCAAAAAAGACCTAAAGTGTGAGAAAGGTAAGAAAGAATCTCAGCCATTAGATCATTCCATATCAATTTCTTTACATCAAGGTTATAATTGTAATTCTACCAATAATTCTAATTAAGGATTAAATTTATGTAACCGATTTTAGTTAGTTATATTAGGTAATTCGAATTTTGAATCTTTTATCAGTATACGTAAATATTACATAACTAACAACAATTCATCTTTCATCCAAACATCTGCGATTCAAGAACACCAGTTCGTAATTCTGCATGGAGTACGACGATTCAGGTAATATCATTATGTTATTTTTTCGTTTATTATGTAATGGTAATTAATATTCGTCAAAGCAAAGTTTCAATTTTCAATCATCTGTTATATCGATTATGTTCATATTTTTGGTTGTTTACAATCTGATTTAGTTTTCTGATCAACATGTGTTTGACAGTCTGATGTCACAGTGTATGATGTTTTTTTTTGCATGGGTGATGTTCATTTAGTATACGAGTTTATTTAATGACACCACGTGTAATCCTTTTAGGGTGTTTTATATGTACATAGTGTTTTTTGATGTATACTATTGAAGTTGGAGGGTTTTTTTTTTTTTTTTTTTTTTTTATAATAGTTGTTTATTTGCTATAGTTGATTATTTGCTTGTGGTGTTATGTTGTACATATGATGTTGTGGTGTTTTTTTGGTTTGTTACATTCTGATTTAGTTTTTCTGATGAACATGTGTTTTGACAGTTTGATGTTACAATGTATGGTGTTTTTTGCATGGGTGATGTTCCTTTAGTATACGAATTTTTTTAATGACACCACATGTAATCCTTTCAGGGTGTTTTTATATGTACATGGTGTTTTTGATGTATACTATGGAAGTTGGAGGGTGTTTTTTATAGCAGTTGATGATGAACTATAGTTGATTAGTTGTTTGTGGTGTTATGTTGTACATATTATGTTGTGGTGTGTTTTGGTTGTTTACAATCTGATTTAGTTTTCTGATGAACATGTGTTTGGCAGTGACAGTGTATGGTGTTTTTTACATGTGTGATGTTCCTTACAGGGTGTTTTATATGTACATGGTGTTTTTGATGTATACTATTGAAGTTGGAGGGTGTTTTTTTTATAACAGTTGTTGATTTTCTATAGTTGATTAGTTGCTTGTGGTGTTATTTTGTACATATTATGTTGTGGTGTTTTTTTGCACATCTTTATTGTAGAATCATTCAATTTAATTTTTTCGTAGGCGTTCAAACTTATCAGCCGATTGGGCAACTACATCTGTCTCCAAACTCTGGTAAGAGGACTTATTTACCTGAGGTAGATGACTCGCTTAAGCCGAAGGATAAGATGACGTTTGATACGGTGAATAATGCACTCCTCTTTTATTAGAGATATGCAATGGCTTCAGGCTTCACTGCCAGGAAGTCTTCTCAATACACGCCTCATGGTGTTATAAAATCTAAATGGTTCGTTTGCTCAAAGGAGGGAACTAAACCTTTTAAGGGGATCGATACATCTAAAGAAATTGACATCTCAAATAATGGGTCAAAGAGGAAATCTATTCGACGTGTTCCCTCTACAAGGACGGGTTGCGAAGCATGTATGTGTGTAAAGTTAAATGCTTCGAATCTATATGAGGTATATTCTTTCAAAGAGGCCCATAATCACTATTTTGTAGCTGAGGACAATAGGCATTTACTCCCCGCTAACTGAGGTATGAACTATATGCAAGAGCAAGTCGTTAACGCGTTGGGTGCCTTGAATATTGGACCGGTCAAAGCGTTTAATATCATGAGGACACTATATGGTGGGTTTGACAAGGTTGGGGTAACCAAAAACGATTTAAAAAAATTTAAGCGAGATCTGAACAGGTATATATCTGAGTTTGACGCTGATATGATGATTAAATGGCTATTGAGGAAGAAAGAGTACATGCCAAACTGTTCAATGGAGTATATAACCACAGAAGATGGTGTTTTAAGGGCGTTGTTTTGGGCCGAAGAAGATGCCAAAAGGAATTTTTTGGTTTTTGGTGACGTTGTTTCATTTGATGCGACATATCGTTGTAACAAGTAAGTTTGTTAATTATCATCCTTATTTCGATTTGTACAGCTCCTTTGTTTAGTATAAATCATTTAGTTGTATGGTGTTTTTAATCCATATTTGTTGTTTATGTACATGATGATGTTTGTTCCATTTACTAGTATCGACAACCACCATCGTAACGTTACTCTTGGTGCCGCTATAATAGGCAACGAAATGGCAGAAACTTATAGTGTTTCGTGAAGCATTTGGCCGTGCCCCTCCGGTGATTGTCACCGACCAAGACCCAGCCATGAAGAAGGCTATTGAAGATACATGGACTGAGAGTAGACATAGGCTATGCATGTGGCACATCATGGACAAGCTTACTGCTAAGGAGTTTACTTATTCCTTCTTTTAAGCTTTTTTTAAAAAAAATATTTTACATACTTTTCTGGTGATTATTTTGTTATATGTTGTTCAATGGTGTTTTAGGTTGGTGCTACAATCTGCAATAGTACAGATTTCAAAAAGAGGCTGTGTGCCATTGTGTGGACCGATTCAATTCTACCTGAGAAGTTTGAAAGTGATTGGGCTACCATAATGAATGATTTTAACTTGGTTGATCATGAGTGGCTACAGTCAGTTTATCAAATCAGGGATACTTGGATACCAGCTTATTATCGCGAGGAATTCATGTCTGGGCTTATGCGTACTCATCTCGTTCAGAGAGTGAGAACCATTTCTTTGGACAGTTTTGTAACCCGGATAGTACTCTTGTCGAATTTCTCAGGGATTTTGATTCTGCAATTGAAGCTCTGAGACATGAGCACAGGAAGAACGAACATGACACCATAAACACGAACGCTGACATATGGGCTGTAGACTTTGTTTTGGAGGATCAAGCGACCATTATATACTCACGAACTATATTTTTTGACCAGTAGCTAGAAATACAAAATGGTTTACACGGATGTGCTATCGGAAAGTGGGAAACGATGGGTGACTTCGTTAACTTTTTTGTGAAGGACTGGGAACAACCATGCACTACTTTCTTCGAGGTATATACAAAGAATTAAATATCTAAGTTTAAATATAATCTCCTTCAGTTTACACATGTTGTTTTGTAGTGTTATGTCTCAAAATGTATAGCACTTGTTGATTTATGGTTACATATGGTGTTATAGTATAGTTTTGGTGTGTGTATGTTGTCATGTATGTAACAAAATTCTAATTTTAATGGTGTTTTATAGGTTATGATGCGGGAGGACGACATCACTGTGTACTGTACATGCAAAAGATTCGAACAGTTTGGGTTGTTGTGCTCACACATCTTTTGTGTGCTTCGGATGCTTGATGTTAGGGAGTTTCCACAATGCTATATCTTACGACGTTCGACTCGGGAGGCTGTTCCCAATAGTGCCCCTGGTGCTATTCTAGGTATCAACGAGAGTGAAGACCGTTATAATGAAGTTAACCGCGTTGTACGTGAGATCACACACTCTATGGAGTTGGTTATTAACAAGCTTGTCGCCAACTTTGATGCGTTGTGCTCATTCAGGGATCATGTTGTTAACTATTTCAAAACAACTGATGAGGTGGTGGTCAATGCCCCACGTAAGAGTCGCATGAAAGGTTTGTTAAAATTACCGGTAACACACAACCATTAGATGTAACCGTTCGTGTTCCCGTTGGAACTAGATACAAAGGTATGGGTAAGCCTAAACTGTCACAACCCCCGACCCCTACCCCGGGAGGCGGGCGACCGCGACCTACTCAGAGATGGTGGTATCGGTGTTTATCATTAATTTGGCAGCGGAATTTACATCAGGACCGTAGTTAGGAAATATTTTATCAGAGTAAAACACCACATTTTTATAATAATAAATGTATTGGGATAAATCCAAGTTTCCATTACAAACATGTTTTTAGGGTTAAACCCTAATTTATTGAAATAAAACTGCTTCTTTATTTAGGTAACTTTTATAGCCACTATTCCAAGCCTTCAGTGCTGTCCAGCTGGCTTCTATTTGGCTTTCACATTTTGTTACCTGAAACGCGTTTAAAAACATTTTATCAGCAAGAAATACTGGCGAGCGAATCCCAGTTTAATCAAAACAGATTTTATCATTTTACAGCATTGAGGGCAATCCGGCAATGACATTTGTTTCCATCTACTTTAATTACCACCCACGGTACTGTCAATCCTGACTGGTGGTAATGTTACTACTCACAGTGAAGTAACAAATTTTGTTTACAAAACCCCAACATACCGACGATAATTGTAGAATACAAATACTCAATCACTGTTAAATATAAATTAAAACAATTGAGGTTTTGTAAAAATAGTTTACTAAAAGAAGGATTACTCACATTGCTATTTTAGGTATTTTCCTGTGACTTCCTGGTTATAATCTATTAATTAAACAATGCACACGCGTTAGTATAATTACCCAATTTACATTAGTTATACCCTCCCCGAGACAGAAACTCCAACGACTGAGTTAGGCAGAGCCTCGACATGCGTTACGGAGCACTAGATCAATTGGGCAGCGTATCTAATACGTAACCAGGGGTTAAAACACTTACAACGAGGCAGAGCTTTGCTAATTGGGGGGGGGGTATTATACCTAGAAATTAATTATACTATCAGAAATTTAGAGAGAGAGAATTGTGATGAACGATTTGTGAACTGAGCCGATCGATCCAATTTATAGGGCTGTCCAGGAAGTCCCTGGCGCCCCGCGAAAGAGACCACAAAGGTCTACGCGGCTCGCGAGCTAGGGGGTGTAGGGCCTAGGGTTAGCCAGTCACCGGTATAGCTTCGACGAATGGCAGGACACGTGGCACGCTAGGGTTCCGCCTGGTGGCACTAGGTAATGCCCCACGACAGATCCTAAGGGGTCTGTCGCGCCCCGCCAGAGACCATTTAATTTTGTTTTTATTTTATTTTTATAAAATTAAAGGTATTCGGGACCGGTTTTCGTATACGGGGTGTATTTTAGGACGTATAGGGGTGTTCGAAATATTTTAGGAGGGTTGTTATACCCTCCCCACCTTGTTTTAGAACTCGTCTTCGAGGTCTACTGGAATAGGTGTGGATATTTCCTCTGCATCTCTGATTCAAGCTCCCATGTGTACTCTGGTCCTCTCTTGGAATCCCATTTTACTTTGACTAGAACCAATCTCTTGTGTTTGAGATTCTTGATCTTTCTGTCTTCAATCTGTACAGGCTTCTCTAAAAATTTAAGCTTCTCATTTACCTCTATATCCTTAAGAGGTACTACTAATGATTCATCTGCTAGGCACCTTTTGAGATTGCATACATGAAACACATCATGGATTCCTGCCATTTCTTCTGGCAGTTGTAGCTGATAAGCTACTGGTCCTATTCTTCTAATAATCTCAAAGGGTCCAACATACCTGGGGCTTAGTTTTCCCCTTTTGATGAATCTTACCACTCCTTTCCAAGGAGAAACTTTTAATAACACCTTGTCTCCTACCTGAAATTCCAATGGCTTTCGCCTGTTATCAGCATAACTCTTTTGACGATCGCGTGCTACTTTTAGTCTATCCTTGACTTGAATAATCTTGCCTGTTGTTTCTTGTACTATCTCGGGTCCAGATAGTTTCTTTTCTCCAATTTCTGCCCAATAGACGGGAGTTCGGCTCTTTTGTCCATAAAGTGCTTCAAATGGTGCAGCATAGATACTGGTATGATAGTTGTTATTGTAAGAAAATTCTATTAATGGTAGATGATCGTCCCAATTTCCTCCGAAATCAGTTACACAAGCTCTAAGCATATCTTCCATTGTCTGAATCATCCTTTCGCTTTGTCCATCCATTTGAGGATGATAAGCAGTGCTTAGATTTAACTTGGTTCCCATTGCTTTTTGGAAACTAGTCCAAAACTGAGAAGTAAAACGACTATCTCTACCAGAAACAATTGATAAAGGAATTCCATGTAATGAAGCTATTTCATTTACATATAACTTGGCTAGTTGTTCCATGCTAAAAGTTTCCTTCATTGGTAGGAAATGAGCAGACTTGGTTAATCTATCTACAATCACCCAGATTGTATCATTACCTTTTCGTGTCTTGGGTAATTTGGTAACAAAATCCATTGTTATCAATTCTCATTTCCATATTGGCATTTCTAACTGCTGCAATAAACCCGAGGGTTTGTGATGTTCAACTTTAACTTGTGAACAGGTTAGACATTTGGCAACATAGGCTGCTACATCCTTTTTCATTCCTATCCACCAGAAATTCTTTCTTAAGTCTTGGTACATCTTATCACTTCCAGGATGTATCGTATACTTAGACTTATGGGCTTCTTCTAATATTCGGTGACGTAGGTTTCCTCGTTTAGGTATCCAAATCCTTTCCTTATGGAATCTCCAAATTCCATCTGTTCCTTGTTCTAATTCCTTAATCATTCCTTTCAATTTTTCAGTATCGTCCTTAATTACTGATTCTTGTACTTCTCTAATTTGATTATTTAAATCTATTTGGCAGATTTAATTTAAGTGAACGTACTCTTTTTGGCTTTTCATGATACTTTCGACTTAAAGCATCAGCTACTACATTAGCCTTTCCTGCATGATATTGGATACTACAATCATAATCACTAAGAATTTCCATTCAACGTCTTTGTCTCATATTTAACTCCTTTTGCACAAAAATATATCTTAAACTCTTATGATCGGTGAAAATGGTAAGCTTACTACCATAAATGTAATGTCTCCAAATTTTCAGGGCAAAAATTATGGCTCCTAACTCTAGATCATGGGTTGTATAATTTTCTTCATGATGCTTAAGTTGTCTAGGGGCATAAGCTATAACCTTTTGACGTTGCATCAACACACATCCATAACCTAACTTAGAAGCGTCACAATAGACTACAAAGTCTTCAGTTCCTTCTGGTAATGCTAATATGGGTGCATTGGTTAATCTTTGCTTAAGAATTCTAAAGGCTTCTTCTTGTTTTGGTCCCCATTCAAACTTAACTGATTTACAGCTTAGTTTTGTTAAAGGAATGGCTATTCTAGAAAAATCTCGGATAAACCGTCTATAATAACCGGCCAGTCCTAGAAAACTTCTTACTTCCGTTGGTGACTCAGGGGTCTTCCATTTAGTAATTGCCTCGATCTTTGTGGGATCTACATGAATTTCTTCATGATTAACTAAATGTCCAAGGAATTGCACTTCTTCTAACCAAAACTCACACTTTGAGAATTTAGCGTAAAGCTTTTCTTTTCTCAATAATGTAAGGAGTGCATGCAAATGCGCTGCATGTTCCTCTTTAGTCTTGGAGGAAATGAGAATATCATCTATAAAGATTGTTAGTGCAATATGTCTGTAGCTTCCTTCTATACCGAGTCTATGTATTTTGTACCGTGTGTCATTGTACAGCTATAAATGTATGTTATTTTGTATCTAGACGAAATAGGAGATGGGACGTGATTTTGTAAAGACATCCGGTCGGATAACTTGGGTCATCTGGACGGATGGCTATCCGATCAGATGACCCTCCGACCGGATGACACTGCCTCTCCCAGACCGCCTTTAAATAGAAGTGTAGGGGTCATAGTTTAGAACCTTTTGCCAGTTTGTGTAGCGAAGCTCTGTTCAATTCTCGTCAGGAACTTTTGTATTTTAAGATCAGTGAATGAGAATGAACAAGTTAATCATTGATATCGTTGTCGATTACTCTTTGACGATGCCGAGGGATTCCGCACCTCTGTATTGATCGATTCGTACCACCTTCTTCATCTTAGAGAGAACCGACTCCTAGGACACTCACAAGTGGTATCAGAGCACCAGGAGGTCAAATCGGAGATAACTACAGCGATTTCACGAGGATTTCAGCCGTTTTCAGCCATTTTCAGTCAAATCTCACCAGATATTTTGACCAATTCATCATCTTCTTCTACATTTCTATCTGTTTATGTACTTTCACACCTAAAACTAAGAAAAACTCAAAATTGACATACAATTTACGGATAAATTGGACTAAAACTGATATAAATCGGTTTGCAATTAGTAAAGCAATTAGTAAAAACATAATCCTACAAAATTTCAAGTGAAAATTCGAGCTAAAACACGTCAAATTTGATCAAAATCATGAACTGTTCTTTGAACTTGATGACGTCACTCATCCGATCGGATTGCCATCGGATCAGATTGCATTAGTTCTTGTTCTATCTTATTTGCTGACGTCATACTCATCCGATCGGATTGCCATCCGACAGGATAAGTATTGTGTTGTTTATAAGACCAAGTTTCATTCAACGAACGACCGTTCGATCGGATTGCCATTCGTCACTTGGCCATTCGTCACTTGACAACTTCTGTTATAAAGATCATTTGTGTCATCTGTCCGAACGACCATTCGGACGAACGACCATCCGTTCAGTGTTTGAAGTTTTTGAAATTTGACTAAGTGTTTGATTTTTCAGGATCTTAAAAATGGGAGACGACTTCTTGAATCCTTTCGGTGATATTTTCGCCTACAACACAGGAGACACATCTTCCAACACAAATACCAACATGAACCCAAAGACTGCTACCAAGGCGATCTCTGACTCTTTGAGCGTTGATAATGCGTACGGAACGTACAACAAAACCCCAAAGCTAATGGCAATCAAGGATTATAATAGATGGGCGAAGAGGTTCGATGGGTGGTTAAAGGCATTCGCATACGATAGCTGGAAATGTATTAAAATGGGTACAAGGCTACAAGGGAGGATCATGAGAACCTGGATAAAACTGAACAGGAAGAGTTTATAGCGGAACAGAAATGTATTGCTCTACTACATCAGTTAGTTCGAGATGACATTATATCACTGATTGACTATAACGACTAGAAAGACTTATGGGGTAAACTTGAAAAGAAATGTACAGGGGGTGAGGAAATAGTAAAAAATAAGAAAAGTCTGTTGAAAAAGGAATTTGATTTGTTTACATGAATGAAAAACGAAAGTGTACGTCAAATGATCGAAAGGTTCTGTCATCTGAAGGCAGAATTAATCAGATATGGAATTAAGAAAGACGAAGATGAGATGGTTGATAAAATGTTCGAGGCCTTGCCAAATGAGCAAGACTGGCAATATTTCGGGCTAGTGCTCAAAAATATCAAGCCAATGGTAGAGATGACGGTAGACTGGTTGATCGAGAGACTTGAAGGTCACGAGCTGGAAATAAAGAAGATGAACAAGGTGAGCGGCATGACATATCAACAAAACGTTGATCTATACTATCGGGGTAGTATGATTCCCAAAGTTACTTCACCAAGAACTGCCTTGAGTGCTGAAAGCTCAAATGCTGTGACACCAGAGAAGCCCAGCAGCGGTTCTTCACCAAACAACGGTTACCATGGAACTGGTTCTAATACATCTTCTTCATCCGCATCGAACAATCAGCAGCCACAAAATACTTCAAAGAATGTATTCCAGTGCCACATTGCTGTTAATCTGAACAACGCACAAAATTTCAACGAAGAAACAGCAAAGCAGCAGATGGTATTCCTTGCATCTATTCTAGAGTCGTACGAAAGCCTAGTTGCTGGAAAGATTGGGAACACCAATCTCACAAAAGAGGACTACGGCCAATTAGATCCAGAGGAGATGGAGTTGATTGATCTTCGCTGGTGCATGGCAAGTGTGATTCGCAGAGCACAAAGGTTTATGGAAATTACCGGGAGAAATTCCATTGGAGGTCCTTCAACGAAGCTCGGCTTCAACAAATCAAAGGTGACTTGTTTTAAGTGCAAGCAAAAGGGGCACTTCAAACGAGAATGTCGAAACTCTACAGCTGATGAGACAGCAAATCCTTTTCATGATGATTATTACAGGAAAGCGGTTTATTATCGAAACCGTGAGGAGCCACCTAGGATGAAACAAATTGAGGAAACTCCAAAAGAAAAATCTAGAGCTTTGGCGGTTATCCAGGATGATGAGGGATTTGATTGGAGTGATTTTTTGCCGGAAGAGGATGCAGTTGGTTACGCATTTATGGTAACTACTGAACCAACAGCAACAGAATCCACATACAACCGAGAAAGGGCTTTGGCACAAAGACAAAAGAAAAAGATCTATGACGCCTACAAAGAAGCCAAAAAGGCAAAAAGGTGGGATCCGCATCGTGAATGTTACTGGGATCCAAAGGGTAATATCTTCATTGATCGATCAACCATTGATCTCGAAACTCTCATGAAAGCAATTCCACCAGTTTAAGAACATATCAAGATCGACAATGCAAAGAGATCCGAGAAGGAAAGACTCAAACATGAGAGTCGTGAAAGATGGTTGAAGTCCCTGGAACCAAAGAAGGTGGATGAAGGAATCATCAACACTGACAAGGAAATGACAGCCGAGAATCTGAAAAAGATGGCAAACCAAGTTCTAATGGCGAAAGCACTTGAGGTAGATTCCAAGTCTACTTCTAGTTCTGAGTCATCAGGAAAGGTCAGTAGTAGTGGTTCTAAAAACGAATCAGGTAAGGCTGATTGTGCTCAAACAGAAAGTGTTTGCATAGGTTGCACGAAAGAGTGCAAAGTCTTCAACACACATAGATATCTCTCAAACAAAAGAATCCAGGAGCTGGTTGAAAAAATGGGTTTAATCGATAAAGAAGTTCTAAGTCGAGATAAACTGGTTAAAGCTTCAAGTGAAAGAATCAAAGAATTAAGTGAAAAGATTGAAAAAGATAAAAGTGATGTTGAACGTTTTCAAAAAGAAAATGAAAAATTAATTCTTGAAAATAGAAAAATTTCTGAAAATTTTGATAAACTCAAAAGAACGGTAAAAATTCAGATGAACGCAACGGTAAAACTCACAAAGAAAATACTCATTTATCAGGAGTTCTTCAAGCGAAAGAAAAACTGATAAATCAGCAACTGGATGAGATCGTGAATCTCAAGCTTCAATACCAAGAAGCTAAGATTGAAAATGAGAGAATAAATCTGAAGTTGCACAACTATAACTTCGCTAGCTTTGTTCTTCAGCACATAGTTCCTAAACCAATGGGGAAGAACAAAGCTGGTGAGGATGTTTACTCAGATGGAACAGGGGTGGGTTATCATAATGTTCCACCACCCATGTGCAACAATTTTACAAAGAAAAAATCTGGGTTGGCTAACGAATCTGAAACAAATGAGAAAACCGATGTTGAAAACTTGTCAGAAAACATTGACGTCACATTCACTTCACAATCTGATGAGGACAGTATTCAATCTGAAGTTGTGAAAAATGTTGTTGAGAATGTGCTAAAATCAGACAGTGATTCCACAAAAGAGGATGAATGTTTCCTAAACAACTACATTCCAAAACTTAAGTCCCAGGACAACTTAAATGATGAACCGACTCTTGTCATGTACAAGATGAAAGGTTGTGATAAGTTATACTCGGATACTGAGTTTCCAATCGAGAATGTGCATGTGGATAAACTGAAGAAAGTTTTCAAACTTGTTGAGATCGATGTTTCTGAGGTTAAGGGGTTGACAAGTTCCAAAAGGTTTTTGAACTTTGAACGTGATAAATCTTACTAAAAGAAACCAGTTGTGCCACCACGTTTTAACAAAAACAACCAAAACAGATGGTCAGGTGGATATCAGGGTGGTAAGAATTACCCAAGAAAGAATTTTCAGAAACAGAAGTTTGTTGAAAAGAAAGTGTTTGTGAAGA
The DNA here is from genome assembly GCF_002127325.2 of Helianthus annuus. NCBI lineage: Eukaryota > Viridiplantae > Streptophyta > Magnoliopsida > Asterales > Asteraceae > Helianthus > Helianthus annuus. The sequence goes on from NC_035437.2 coordinate 107,060,685, forward strand.
GCTGAAGCTCAATTTCCGAACAAGAATCGGAAATCTTTTCAAAAAAGAATGAAGAATTATTTTGCTAAGAAGGCCTCACAGCCACAGACCGAAGGTAAAAGTCGGGATGTTGATACCCGTACTTGCTTCAAATGCAACCAAGTTGGTCACATTGCACAAAAGTGTACCAACTCGAAATCTAAGTCTGTAGTTGTTGAGAATCCGAAAAAGAAAAATGATGTCAAAGGCAAAGCGCCAATGTTTGTTGAGAAGAAGATTTCAAAATCTGAAAATGATAAAAATAAATCTGAAACCGTTAAACAAGCGGTAAAGAAAAATGACCATTTTTTACAATCGGGTTGCTTCTCCACAACAAACATGGAAGCCTAAATCTCAAGCAAAGACATCAAGTGATCCAAAACCAAAGGTTTCTGACACTGCTACAAAACAATCATCTTCAACCAAACCGGTTAAGATGGATGTACCTTTGGATTTTTACCAAAAGCTTGAGAAACAAACTTCTTTGACCCCACCGGGCAAGAAGTATGTTCCAAAGAAGGTTCAACCATCTGGTCAACCTCAAAAAGACGAATTCTTTCTATACAAAGAGGTTGAGGTTGGAACCGAAGAAAGCTTGAAAATGAACGACAACAACTTCCCACCACCATACACAACAAAAACTCACATTAATGTCAAGCTACCCGAGTCAAAGGAGGCTTGGGTTGCTTCAATTTCTAACTAATTGAATGTGAAATGTGCAGGAGCTCCCGAGATCTATCTCGAAGTGGATTATGGATAGTGGAGCGTCTCGACACATGATAGGGAGAAAAACCCTGTTATACGACGTTAGAGGTTTCAACGGTGGTTATGTTGGTTTCGCGGGAAACCAAGGAGGACGTATTATCGGGGAGGGCACGTTATCTAACGGTGTTGTTACATTTGAAAGAGTCAACTACAAACCAGAGCTGGAGAACAACTTGCTCAGCATTTCTCAGATTTGTGACAGGATGTACACAACTCACTTTACTGACAAGGAGTGTCTGATTCTGAAACCGGGATTTGTTATTCCCAAGGAGTGGATCATCATGCGAGCACCAAGGGTAAATGATCTTTACGTGTTGGACATGAGCGTTACTACGACTACCATGGGTCATCCTTAGTGTTTCGTATCAAAAGCTACCGAGAATGAGTCAGTGCTGTGGCATCAAAAAATGGGCCACATTCACCTACGTAAGATGAATCACCTAGTGCATACCGATCTTGTTAGAGGTGTTCATCTTAAGAGTTTTCACCTGGAGGGAGAATGTATTAGCTGTCTAAAAGGAAAGCAACACAAGAAATCTCATCCGAGGAAAATGGTGAACTTAGTCTCGAAACCACTTGAAAGATTTCACACGGATCTTTTTGGTCCCGTGAATGTCAAGAGCATTACTGGAGATCTTTACTGCCTAGTGGTTACCGATGATTATTCGACATTTTCGTAGGTGATGTTTCTGAAGTCGAAGGATGAAACATTTGAGAGTTTGCTGAAGTTGTTCAGAAAGATAGAAAATCTGTACCAGACCCGCATATGTAGACTACGAAGTGATAATGGTACGGAGTTCAAAAACAACAAAATGGAAGAATTCTACAACAGATGAGGTATATTGCAAGAGTTCGGCGCACCATACACTCCACAGCAAAATGGAGTTGCAGAAAGAAAGAATCGGACGCTGATCGAAACGGAGAGAACGACGCTAGCTAATTCAAAGTTACCTATCAATTTTTGGGGAGAAGCTGTATCTGCCGCTTGCTATACTCTCAGCCGGGTACTCACTGTGAAGAAGGATAATAAAACATGTTTCGAACTCCTCAACAAACGCAAGCCTAATCTTGAATATCTAGAGCCGTTCGGGTCTCCCTGCACAGTTCTAGATCCTGATGGAAAGTTTGGTTCGAAGAATTTGGAAGGAATCTTTGTGGGCTATTCCAGTCCACTAAGACGAGTCTTTGTTCCAAGTCTCGGGAGGATCATTGAAGCACAACATGTTGAATGTCAAGGTTACACTATGCATCCACAGAAGCCCGCAGACTCATGGTGATTCAATTATGATGCTTTATGGGATTCACTTGACTTAGAAGAAGAGCCAGAATACTTTAATGATTTAGACATTTTTCGGGATTATGAAGCATCCCAGGGTCGATTACCAGCAAAGTCTTCTAAACGTCAACATACTTCCAATGATCATGAAGCTGGTCCAAGTCATGCTAGTGAAAATGATGATGTTCAGCGAACTCCGACTACTTTGGAACAAGAGCCTGCTCTAGAAAATTAGACAACCGTCAATGATGATAATTCAGAGTCTGACTCGGTTAGCCCGACCTTGATCGCGGTGATTCAGAATCTGAGGGGGAGCAGATCCAATCTTCAGACCAGACAATTCATGTTGATGAATAAGTTGCGGACCAGAATGTCATAGATTTGGAAGGCCGGGTGAACGTTCCTGGTGAAGTTATGCCGAGGACTCTATCCTATCAACCCGAGGAGTTGGTTATAGGAGAACTGCAATCAGGAGTTCGAACAAGAAGCCAAATTGACCATGGCCTTACATGTTTTTATACTAAAATTGCTCCATTACAAACTGAATTCTCACTCAGTTGCTTTATTTCACAAATTGAACCTCAAACATATAAAGAAGCACTGACAGAAGAATCGTGGGTGAATGCGATGCAAGAGGAGCTTGCTCAATTTGAGAAACTTGAAGTTTGGAAACTTGTCGATCTTCTTGACGGGCACAGAAAGATAAACACCAAATGGGTGTTCAAATGCAAGAGAGATGATCGAGGAGTGATAGTCAGAAACAAAGCTCGACTCGTTGTCCAGGGTTTTAGTCAGCAAGAAGGGATAGACTTCACTGAGGTTTATGCTCCGATTGCTAGACTTGAAGCCATCAGAATATTTCTTGCTTTTGCTTCATGGAAAGGTTTTAAAGTTTACCAGTTAGATGTCAAGCCGGCGTTCCTTTACGGAAAGGTGAAAGAGGAGATCTACGTCGGTCAGCCACCGGGCTTTAGTGACCCGATACACAAAGACAAGGTCTACCTCCTGGACAAAACGCTGTATGGTTTGCATCAGGCCCCGAGAGCCTGGTACGAGACGCTCTCTCAACACTTGCTTGCCAACGGCTTTATCCGAGGAAAGGTGGATGCTACACTCTTCACTAAGGAAGTCGCTGGTCATCTGCTGATCGTTCAGATATATGTTGATGACATTATTTTCGGGTCAATGAACGACGAACTCTGCAAAGAATTCGAACAAGTGATGAAGCAGAAGTTCGAGATGTCGTCAATGGGTGAAATGAAGTTCTTCCTAGGGCTACAAGTTGATTAGATGCCAGAGGGAACTTTCATACATCAAACGAAATACGTTTACGACGTTCTGGAGAAATTCAGGATGTCAGAAACGGCGCCGATGTCCACCCCATTAGCAACTAATCATGGTATCAACCCTAATCTCACTTAGAGATGGTCGACGAGATGCTATACTGCTCAATGATTGGTTCGCTGATGTACCTGACAACATCCAAACTTGATATAATGTACCCGACATGCCTCACGGTCCGATATCAGTCAAGTCTGAGAGCCTCGCACATGTCAACGTCAAAAGGATCCTACGCTACCTGAGAGGAACCCCAAGCCTGGGGTTGTGGTATCCCAAAGACGGAGATTTCAAGCTCGAAGGATATTCAGACTCGAATTTCGATTGCTGCAAAATCATCGCAAAATCAACAACTGCAGGATGCCAATTCTTCGGACCTCGCTTGGTCACTTGGTAGTGTAAGAAGCAAACCTCTGTTGCTCTTTCGACTTGTGAAGCAGAGTACGTGTCAGCCAGCAGCTGCTGCTCGCAGATTCTGTGGATCCAGCAACAAATGCGCGATTACGGTTTGCAATTTCTTACCTCTCCTATATTTGTTGATAATGAGGCTGTAATAAACATAACGAAAAATACGGTACATCACGCTAAAACTAAACACATAGAAATTCGACATCACTTCATCAGAGATTGTTTCGAGAAGAAGTTGATTCGAATAGATAAAATCCACACCGATGAACAAAAGGCAGATTTACATACCAAAGCTTTTGATAAATCACGTTTTCAGTATCTATTAAAATTGAATGGTATGAAGCTTTTGTCGTTGGCGGAAGAAATACTTGGCGTTGATGAGAAAACCACAACAGAGGATGTTGAAAAGCAGAATGCTTTGGTTTGTCGACTTTTTAGTTATTTTCGTATTTAGGGGGAGATAGATATATTTTCAGAAAATACAAAAACAATAAAAAATGCAAAAATACAAAAACATGGGAAAATTTTCAAAATCCAAAAGCAATAGAAAACCAAAAAGAGTTTTGTTTAAAAAGAGGAAATGATAGTACATCAGCTAGACAGTTATGGTATGCTAAAGAAATGTAAAGTTTTAAAGCGTTAAACGGTCTCATTGATGATATGCCGATAGGTTTTTACACGTTTAATAGACTTTTTCGGGACATAAACATAAAATCATTTCTTGCTTATTTCGTGGGGAACATCTCTTGGATATATAGGTAACCCCTGAAATCTTGTTTGAAAGATTTTCTATTTCTGACATACTAGGTCTATGTACTTAATGATATCTGGGGTATTATACCAGGACTTCTGATTTTGCGGAAGCAATAGCCTAGTCCTCGTATAATACTCTGCACAGCTTTAATTCTTAAAGCCTCCCCTCAGCATAAAAAATGATAAACTTTGCAAAATGCGAATCATGTGGTGTTGAAGAAAAGATCCCCAAGTGGGACACACCAAAAGTCGAGCCATCATCTCTTTTTCTGAACGGAAGTTCTGACCTGAGCTCTCATGGCCTCGCACTACCCTTTTACAGATATCATTTGAGTACGTTCACCTGTAAGACTGAATATAGAAATCTGGATACGAGAGTATATTCTAAGGTGGGACACGTGAATAAGTTAAGTACTTAAAACATTAATTCGTATCCTGAATAAGTTGAAGTCTTTGTAAGAATTTAAAAGGATCAGTATATCGACAATCTAAGTGAACTGTTTAAAACTTAGTGTGAAATTAAGCTCAACGGTACCTGTGACTAGTCGGTAGCTGATATGATCCTCTAACACGACTCACAAAAATATGTTTGTAAATAGTTTACTGTTTACTTTACTGCATTTCATTTAAGTTTAGCTTGATACCCAAAAAGATTTTAGTATGTTTTTAGCAAAAACTTTCTTAAAATCCTAAAAAGATTTTATATTCTGCTTTAGTTTTAGACAAACCAAGGTGGAAAGCTGATCTTCAGAATCTCAGAAGTGAAGCAAAGTAGGAAGTTTCTGGGCAGAACAACTGGTTTGGAAGCTAATCTTAAATGTTTGAGAATTTCTGCGTATAAACAAGTTCATTCACTTGATACTTGTAGATTTTTCAGAAAAAGTGTTGAAAAAGTTTAAGGAAAATGTCAGTTAGTTCGTTTCGGGTCAACCAAGGTCATTAACTTGGACTTGGAAGGCAAATTGAGTAACTAGGGTCATTAAATTGGACCTAGGTACTTGAGTGGATATCTAAAACTGACCAAATCAGATAAAATTTGAGAAAAAAGGTGAAAAAGTTAAAATATGAAAAAGACTGAGTTTGGATCGGATGACAATCCAATCGGATGGCCATCCGGGTGATGTCAAGGGCTATAAAAGAAAGTCAAAAGCTTTCAGTCAAACACATTCGTCCGAATTGCCCTCCGACACACTCACAAACTCTCTCAACAGTTCTTTGATCTTGATTCACTTTCTTGCTTTTCCAAGTACATAGGATTGTTGTTAGGATCCGAGTTTCTTTTGATTAGTTTGTTTGATTAGAATGGAGATGAAATAGAGTTAAATGCAGCAGAATTAAATGAAACAAACTTTCAACACACAATCAATGAGAGAATAAGTTTTAGCAAACATGTTTATATTGAAAAATAAAGATTGTATATGTTACAATAATCAATTCACAATGCATGCATGCACATAATCTCCCCTCAGCCTGAGCTCACAGTGATTGTTCGTAAAAATTTGACTAATAGAACAGTACAGGGTACTGTTCTATTTATAGTACAGAACAACCACTGAGTATCTTTTAGCTGACGTCACCATGAAAGTGACATCTAACCTCCTAACAACCTCTAACCACTGACTATTACAACCACTTATAACTAAACAACTGATTACAAGTATAATACAAAGAATAAAGTAAACTACTGCTTCTTCATTCCACTCTTATAGCTCTAGCAGTGCTTTGTGTCTTCAGCAGTACTTGAACCATATCAGTAGATTGAGCATCAGTGCTTTATCTTCAACAGTCTTTAGAGATCAGCATTTGTTGTGAAGAGTAGTACTTATAGGTCATCAGATATTAGGGCCACTTTCAAAGGGAAAGATCTGATGCAAACAACTGCTTATGATGAATCCACTGATCTGATCCAGTTTTGGCTTTATCAACTGTTCCTTTGTAGGGTTTAATCCCAACAATTGTTGGCACACTCATCACTCACTATGGGAAAGGTAAGTTTTCCTAATTTTCACCGTTAAAATTGTGTGTATTTGATGTTTTATGTATCGACGGCGATTGTTCTTGAAGAATCTTAGATCTAGGCTTGTTTAGGCTTTGTATGTTTAAATTAATGATAGATCTAGGTAAATCAGCCTTAGTTTGATAGATTCACCGAGCCAATTTAATGGAAAACATTGTAGATTTGAATCTAGGTTGATTGAAGGTGTCGACGGGCTGAAGGAGTTTTTGCCAAATTAAACCCAATCTAGGATGTTTTAGAGAAAATTGAACATAGGGTTTTGTTAATCGGCCAAATCTTTAAGAGAATATGTAATCAATTTTGTAAAAATGTTAGAAAATTTTTTGATCTTCATGTTGCATTTAAACTGTTCTTGATGATGATCGAAGGGCAATCCGATCGGATGACCATCCGATCGGATGGCCATCCGATTCATGGCACTTCAGTGTTTGAATAATTTTTATAAGTGTTTGAGATTTTTTTATGTTGTTGTTGAAATGTTCATCTCATTGCATAACTGTTCATTATGTTTCAACTGTTGTTTATATTTTCAATCGAATGTCAATCTGATCGGATGACCATCCGATCGGAGGTCCATCTGATCCAAAACACACTCACATGTTCGTTTATCATTGTGCTTATCTGACTTGGAACGAATGACAATCCGATCGGATGGCCATCCGATCCAAAAGCACATGTTTTTAATACTACAGACTTTATTGGATAAACTCATCCGATCGGATGACCATCCGATCAGTCAGTACTACATAGAGTAGAGAGGTGTTAAGGTGTTAGAAAATTTTTGAGATTTTTGAAAATTTTCACTTATCACTATTATGTCTCGATATGAGTGCAGATTCTAACATGGATATTTTTGCAGGCAAGAGCGACTGATTGGCATCCAAATCACAACATCTATTGCATATTGGATGTGAACTATCCGAATATGGAGTCGTTTAAAGTGATATTACCATTTATGAAAGAAAGTAGAATCTTTAAGGCTTTAACAGAAAAACATAAGTGTTATGAGTCGCATGTCAGGATGCTTTGGGAGTCAGTGAGATACGAAGAACAAGAAAAGACAATATATTCAGCAGTTAGGTTGAAAGATGAGAACGATAAGGATATATATGTGGAAGTTAAGTTTACTGTGGCAGATGTGAGAAGGGTATTGGACTTGAAAGACAACGATAACGACCCAATTATCATACCAGAAAGATTAAGTAAGGGTTTTTGGTTCAGGATGGGGTATGCAGGGTATGTGAATGACAAAGGTTACATCAAGTCAAGATTTTGCAGGCCTTATAAGTTTTTAGTGCATTGCGTTGTTCATGCACTTTCTCATAGGAAAGGTGCCTACGATGAGACATCGGATTACATAATGAACATTACAACATCTCACAGGTGTTGTTTAACCACATGGTAGATAATGTGAAAGGTGAGAAGTATATAATGTATCCGAGATTTATTCAGATGTTACTAGACGATCAAGTGCCTAATCTACCAAAGGATCCAGCTGATGAGTTAAAATTACATCATATGACTAGTGAAACATTGAATAGATTGAATCAGTATAAAGGTTTATCAGAAGATCAGGAGCGTAGAGTTAAAAGAATGATTGGAAAGATTGCAAATCCAAACTATGTAGCTCCTGAAAATGATCATTGGAGGCATCCAGAGAGCACTTCCGAAGATGAGACTGATAGTTTGAGGGAATGACGGAAAAGAGATTGAGGTTTTGGTACGAGAAAGATGGGAAAAGGAAAAGGACTCCCAAGGTTTCACCCAAAGTGGTTGCTCCAAAAGTTGTTATAAAGGGTAAAATTGGAAAGCAGGAATCATATGAAAGGTTGATAGATTATTCTTTGATATATCATACTAATAAGTGTTGATGTTTGTTTTGCAGAGCTAACAAAGAAGAAGTCTCCACAAAGGCTTGTAGATGAACCTGTGCTTAATCCAATGGATCTAATTCAGCAAGGTGTTAATTTAATGAAAATGACACTTGATGATTTCGTAAAGCAAAGTGAGGATGCTAAAACTGTTAAAGCTGCAAAAGAAGCTGCAAAGGAAGCTAAAACTTCTGCAAAGAATGTTGAAGCTGAAAGTTTAAAAGAAAAAGAAGTTGAAGGAGTTGTGCACACAGATTCAAGTGAGACAAAACCTGAATATGATACATCAAAGTTGGGCGTTGGAAAGATAAAGTTAAAGTTGAAGCCTCAAAAGAAAAACAAAGGATCAGATGAGGAAGACGCGACATATATTCCAACTCCAGAAGAGAAAAAGAAAGTTATTAGAAAGCGTAAAGCTATATCTACAGGTGTTATTTCGAGGAGTATTAGAGCAAGAAAGGGACCAGCAACAATGCCTGAAATTCAAAGTGTTAAAGCTCCAGAAGTTGTAAAGCATGTTGAAACTACAAGCATTCCAGAGGTCGAAAAGGATCAAAGTGTTGAGAAACCTGAAGAAGAATCAAAGAAAGCTCCTGAAAGTCCTATCTTTGAAAGAGTTGAGAAGAATGATGAAGACGAAGTGGAGTTCATGGGTGAAAGACAATCTATACCACCACCGCCACCAGTCAATCCAACGATTCACATTCCTAATGATCCAAAAGAGCCATCATCTGCAAAGAAAGCCACAACATCAAGTTCAAGCCAAGGTTTTCCTACGTTTCCTGATAATCTTGGACCAGGTCCTGTAAGTTTGGACGACATTGGTGATTTGTTCAATGAAGGAAAGATCAACGTGCTCACTAAGAAAGTAAGTCTTCTTGAAAAAGCAAAGGCAAAAGCAGAAGTTGAGCGTAATTAATTAAAAGAAAAGCTTGAGAAAGTGAAAGCAGAGAATGCTGAATTGAAGAAAGCTGTGAATGATCATGCAGATAGAATTAATCAGTTGACTGATGATTATGAAGATCAAGCCAAAGTCATTGATAGAATCACTGTAGAGTTTGATGAAGTGAATGAAAAGTATGAGCTAATGAGTGAAACAAACAAGACACTGCATCAAATGATCGGTGAGCTGCATGAATCTTCGTTAAATGAGAACAAAGTTCTAAGGCAAGAGATTGAAGCCTTGAGGGCAGACAAAGCTATGAAAGATGAACAGTTGAACATGTTGTATACTATGATAGAACACAAGCTCGGATTCAACGTTCAGTCTGTGTATGATGATCTAGAGATTCAAAGGGTTGAAAAAAGAAGAGTTGCAAGGGAAAAGGAGTTGGCTGAAGAAGCAACACAGAAAAAGAAGAGTGTTGTGATTGATAATGAAGAGATTCTTGGGTCTTCTAGCCAACAAGATCAACCTGAAGCTGAAGGTACTATAGATTCTAACCCACTTGCTATGATAGCTGTTGGTGATGTTATCGATGTTACTCCTGAGGAGATCAAGCTTGATAGAAGGAAAACTATTGAGAAACGTCATAAAGAAGAAGAAGAAAAGTTGAAAGATGAAGAGTTAGAGCAGTTGTTTGATGACATCGACAACTATGATCCCAACAATGACAAAGATGATGTTTATGATGATGATGATGATCAAGGGGCAACAGGATTATTAATTGTGAAGCCGACTTCTCAGTATACTATTAATGACTTCCTGAACAATCAATTGAATGAACAACAGGATGATCAGCAGCATGAGGCTTCGTCTTCTGGAAAACAACATGCGGGTGATCAGGTATTCCTAACTCAACCCAAAGTTATTTATTTGCATTCATCGTTTGAGGGGGAGTTAGAGGAAGTTAGAAGAATTGGGGATGGAAGATGGGAACTTAAAGTTTGATATTGAAGATGATATTCTACCATCGCCCGAAAGAGAATATACTTTCAATTTTGCCAACAAAGCTGATAACTTTAAGAATGTGATTATAGAGGAAGGGTCTGATATATCTGATGAAGACACACCCTTTCATTATTCGGGTGTTGATGATACTTTTCCGACATTTGCTGAAATATTGAAGTCACATAATGAAGATGAGGTTAGGAGGAAAGTGGTGGAAAGGATAAGCACAGAAGGTATTCCTGAAGTTGTTCCACAGAATGAGTTGTTGGAAGGAAGAAAGAATTGGTTTAAAGTGATGCCAAAGGAGAGAAAGTACAAGAGGCCACTTCAATACTTCACGGATCATCTAGATAAATCTCTGGGTGATATTCTTTCAAGGGGTTATCTTGAAGATCTTCAGGTTTATGCAATCAGAAGGGAGCATAGGGTTCAGTACTTTGAGTTCTTGTCTGACATCAAAACACTTCCATGGTGGGATGTGGAGGAGCTCGTACAAACGAAGAACATCAAACAATTCTACTACGGTCTAGATGTGAAGATGCATGACCAGAAGTTTTGGAATTACATTAAGCTCCAGGCAAAGAACAAATTTCCTGACTGGAAGCCTCATTTCCCTAAACAAGTTATAAAGATTGATCCAGTAACAGGAGAGAAAGATATAACATTAAAGATAAAGCCTCCGAGATGTTTAAAGAATATGCCACTGCGTGCAATGGAACAAGACTTTCACGAAGATTTTCAAGGATGGTTTTACAACCAAAGCACGACAGAAGCAGTTATATCGTTATATGATAAGAAGACGGGAGAAACAAGGCACATAAATGTGTTAGATCCTATGTGATTGGTAAACTGCTCGAAGAAGGATATCAACTGCTTATTCTTCAACAAGATTGTATATGATTTGCTAGACAGAGCTCAAGCGCAACAATACCAGAAAATGGTGAACTTATGCTTTTCAAAAGATATAAACTCTGGGAGGTACTGGGAAACAAAGTTCAGAGACATTAAATTGGAAGAATTCTTGAAAAAGGAGAAGAGAAGTGAGAAGTTTAAGAAGATAAAGGAAAGAGCAGCGGTTCTTAGTCGAAGAAAGTTCGAAAGGCCTCCTCCAACTGATCAATCGCCAATAGAATCTGAGGAGAACAAGATACCAAGATGGGATAGAAAACGAGATGGAGATCCAGAGAATAGGAAGTACTGGAACGAGATTGGAAGGCCTCTGAGGCGAAAAAATGTTAGTTGAGAAGGCAGAGAAACGAAGAGAGAAAGCTAGAGCTTGTAGGCGCAGCAGGAAGACATAATAAAGACTATGCAGGAAGGAAGACTACAGCTACATCCAAGGGGGAGTCTGTTAGTGCAATATGTCTGTAGCTTCCGTCTGTATCGAGTCTATGTATTTTGTGCTGTGTGTCGTTATACAGTTGTAAATGTATGTTATTTTGTATCTAGACGAAACGGGAGACGTGACGTGATTTTGTAAAGACATCCGGTCGGATGACTTGGGTCATCCAGATGGATGGCCATCCGATCGGATGACCCTCCGACCGGATGACACCGCCTCTCCTAGACCGCCTATAAATAGAAGTGTAGGGGTCATAGTTTAGAACCTTTTGCCAGTTTGTGTAGTGAAGCTCTGTTCAATTCTCATCAGGAACTTTTGTATTTTCAAATCAGTGAATAAGAATGAACAAGTTAATCGTTGATATCGTTGTCGATTACTCTTTGACGATGTCGAGGGATTCCGCACCTCTGTATTGATCGATTCGTACCACGTTCTTCATCTTAGAGAGAACCGACTCCTAGGACACTCACAAAGACAATTATGAATTTATCCAGATATGGTTTACATATTCTGTTCATCATGTCCATAAATGTGGCTGGAGCATTGGTTAAACCAAATGGCATGACTGTAAATTCATAATGGCCATACCTTGTTCTAAAAGCGGTCTTAGGAATGTCCTCTTCCTGTACCTTTAGTTGATGATATCCTGAACGTAAATCGATCTTAGAAAAGAGTCGAGCTCCTTGCAACTGATCAAATAAATCATCGATTCTCGGTAGTGGGTACCGATTTTTAATCATGACTTTATTCAATTCACGGTAATCAATGCACATCCGCATTGATCCGTCTTTTTTCTTGACAAACAAAATTGATGCTCCCCATGGCGATGAGCTTGGCTGTATGAATCCTTTCTCCAAAAGTTCATCCAACTGTTTCTTCAGTTCTTGCATCTCTACTGGTGCCAAACGGTAAAGTACCTTGGCAATCGTTGCTGTTCCTGGTAGCAGGTGAATTCTGAATTCGACTTCCCTGTCCGGCGGTAGTCCAGGTAATTATTCTGGGAAAACATCTGAGAAAATTGAGATACCACGGGAATATCTTTCAATTCCTTTCCTTTAGTGTTAACGATTAGGGAAATCATATACACTAGTGACCCTTTTCTTGCACAACTTGTTGTTTTCATCACAGAGATCGAGTTGGCTTATCTCCTTTAATTGTGATCTTTTCACCTTTTGGTGAATTTACTTGTATTGACTTTTGATCACATAGAATACTGGCTTTATTGACTACTAACCAATCCATTCCTAATACAATGTCAAATCCTGCCAGATTCATTGGGTAAATATTTGCAACAAAATTATGGTTTAAAATTTCTATTCTTGCTCCCTGCAAGAATTCAGTAATCTTAATGGATTCTCATTTGCTGTCTCTACTAGGCATTCTTGTTGGAGGTTAGTTAATGGTTGATTGAGAAGTTTGAAAAATGAAGTATTAATAAAACTTTGGTTCGCACCAAAGTCAAATAATACTTTAGCAAAAATATCATTAACTAAAAACATACCGGCAATCACATCCGGAATCATCTTTGCTTCTCCGGCTGTCAGAACGAATGGTCTAGCATTCTTAGTAGTCTTGTTGTTCATGGCTGGAGCTAGTTTCGGACAGGTCAGCTTGATATGTTCCTTTTCTCCACAATTGAAGCATACTCCATTGTTGGGTTTCTTCCTACAGTCTTCTTCCCTGTGTCCTGGTATCTTGCAGAAATTGCAGTATGTAGAACATCTCCTTGAATGCTTCTTCTTGCAGGCCTTACAGTAAGGTGTAGAAGTAGAACCTATATTTTTCCCATGGTTGGAATTACCGTAGCGAAATTCCTAGGTAAGCCTTTGAGCTAGGTTCTTCCTTTGGTTTCCTTCTTGTGTACGTACCAGTTCATCAGTCAAGGTATTTGCTAGTTCTACAGCTTCTTCTATAGTTAGTGGTCTAGCTGCCTTGACTATGTGTCTAATTTCACTGATTAATCCCCAGATGTAACGAGAGATTAATACTGGTTCTGGTGATGCTAGGGTTGGCACAATTCTAGCATACTCAAAGAATACGGTAGTGTAACCCTTACAGTCTACTCCAGTCATTCTATGATTTAAGAGCTTATTAGCTATCTGTTCCTTTTCATTGGGAGGACATAATTTCCTTTCAACCATGTTTTTAAATTCATTCCATTCCATATTATAGGCCCTGTCACTTCCCTTAGACCGGAGAATCGTGTTCCACCATTCTAAAGCTGCACTTTTAAAAAGACGGGAAACAAACATGATTTTATCTTCCTTTGCGCACTTGCTTATTTTTAAGACTGCTTCAGTCTTTTCTATCCAGGGTAGAGCTTCAATAGCTTCTTCATTGCCAGAGAATTCTATTGGTTTACAAGACCAGAATTCTTTATAAGAACAACCATAAGACATGGTTCTTCTTCTTTTCGGAATAGGCAATTGAAGTAACGGTCCATTGTTTACGCTGTGACTGGGTTCAGTAGGTGGTCGTTTACTTCCACTATTACTTTTATTATTTTATGCTTCCTTAACCGTTTTGATAACATATGGCATAACGTCTATAATCCCTTGTGCCACTATGTGTTGGATGACACTGTTATCTACTTGGTTTACATTATTATCGTTATTCGGGTTTTCTTGATTCACTTCATTGTCCATATGGATTATAAACATTTACCACGTATTAATATCACAAAACAGGATTTAAAGCAAACAATCACACAAACAACACATTGATCAAAATCGTCGTGCATTGCGACATTTACTCTATTTTATATATATTACATGCTACAACTGGAATTGAAAATACAATACTAGCTATGCATCAGTAGATAGTGGATTTATCTATTTTTAGTTGATATTATATATTATTTTTTTTTCAAACTACACACTCACACATATATATATATAATATATATATATATATTATTTTATTATTATTATTATTATTGTTACTCATAGGGGTTCATCCAGTATTGCATGTTGCAATTGTCGTACTTCCAAACGAGCCTCTCCCCTATTTGCCTTTTCCTTTCACTTTCATCTAACAACTCCTCACCAAAGGTACTGAGTTCCTTCACATTTTTGGTACTCATGGGTGGTGCTGGTGCTGGTATCGGGTCAGGGAACTGGGGCATCGGTTCTTCGTATGGGTATGGGTTTTCTAGGATTTCCTGAATATACTGGTCGTTATCCCAATATGGATCTAGAGGGTCAAGGTTTGGGTAGGGTGCTACTGGGTTTTGTATAGGTTCCTCCAGTGGGTAGAGTTCTCGGTAATCCCTTTGGTCGTCATTCCACGGATCATAATCTGGGGGATGGGGTGCGGGGATTCTAGGGATTTCGTTTGGGTCGAAGGCGGGTACTGGAATTTGGTCTACTGGGTTTGGTTCAATTTCCATAGGTTGAGTTGGAAACAATGGTAGTGGCTGTGGTTCAATGATTTGTTCTAGATTTGGGTCTGCGGTAGTGGTAGCTACTATGTGAAAATTCGCTAATCTCCTATTAAGTATATCTTAAGTTTGGGCATTCATTTCTCTATTTGTTGCTGCTAAGGCCCGCTGTTGCTGTAACTTTCTCATTCTTTTCCTACGCTCATGTGCTCCCCAACTGAACCATCCTCTCTTTTTGGTAGGGAATGGTTCTTCGGACTGTGCCTTAAATATAAAGATCCCCTCTTCTGTGTCAGCTGAATACCCCGAGGGGGTAGGCTGGGAAGAAGTTACTTCATCCTTAGGAGAACTAGACAGTTGACAATAAGCATCCGATGGTCCTTGATCACTCATACTGTAAACTAACAAATTGTCAAATAACACAAGACAATAATATACGCACGATAAAATTTTGGTGTCAGCAGAACACTTTTGTGGCTGAAATCAGTGGCTGTAGCTCTGATACCACTTCTGTCGCAACCCCCGACCCCTGCCCCGGGAGGCGGGTGGCCGCGGCCTACTTAGAGATGGTGGTATCAGTGTTTATCATTAATTTGGCAGTGGATTCTACATCAGGACCGTAGTTAGGAAATATTTTATCAGAGTAAAACACCACATTTTTATAATAATAAATGTATTGGGATAAATCCAAGTTTCCATTACAAACATGTTTTTAGGGATAAACCCCAATTTATTGAAATATAACTGCTTCTTTATTTAGGTAACTTTTATAGCTACTTTTCCAAGCCTTTAGTGTTGTCCAGCTGGCTTCTATTTGGTTTTCGCATTTTGTTACCTAAAACGCGTTTAAAAACATTTTATCAGCAAGAAATACTGGCGAGTTAATCCCAGTTTAATCAAAATAGGTTTTATCATTTTACAGCATTGAGGGTAATCTAGCAATTACATTTGTTTCCGTCTACTTTAATTACAACCCACGGTACTGTCAATCCTGACTGGTGGTAATGTTACTACTCATAGTGTAGTAACAAATTTTGTATACAAAACCCCAACATACCGGCGATAATTGTAGAATACAAATACTTAATCACTGTTAAATATTAATTAAAACAATTGAGGTTTTGTAAAAACAGTTTACAACAAGTAGGATTACTAACATTGCTATTTTAGGTATTTTCCTGTGGCTTCCTGGTTATAATCTATTAATTAAACAATGCATATGCGTTAGTATAATAACCCAATTTACATTAGTTATACCCTCCCCGAGACAGAAACTCCAATGACTGAGTCAGGCAGAGCCTCGACATGCGTTACGAAGCACTAGATCAATCGGGCAGCGTATCTAATTCGCTAATTAGGGGGTATTATACACGGAAATTACTTATACTATCAGAAATTTAGAGAGAGAGAATTGTGATGAACGATTTGTGAACAGAGCCAATTGATCCAATTTATAGGGCTGTCTAGGGAGTCCTTGGCGCCCCACGAAAGAGACCACAAGGGTCTTCGCGGCCTGCGAGCTAGGGGGTGTAGGTCCTAGGGTTAGCCAGTCATCGGTATAGCTTTGACGAATGGCAGGACACGTGGCACGCTAGGGTTCCGCCTGGTGGCACTAGGTCGCGCCCCGCGACAGAGCCTAAGGGGTCTGTCGCGCCCAGCCAAAGAACATTTAATTTAATTTTGTTTTTATTTTATTTTTATAAAATTAAAGGTATTCGGGACCGGTTTTCGTATACGGGGTGTATTGTAGGACGTATAGGGGTGTTTGAAATATTTTAGGAGGGTTGTTATATAAACGGATGAAGTCCAAACGTGAAATTGCTATAAGTCAGTTGGGAAAAAAGAGGCGTCAGTGCCAAAACTGTTTTAGATACGGGCATAACATACGCACTTGCAAAAACCCTACCCGGACTAAAGAACAAGCTAGTGCCGAGGAGGACTGTGAAGAAGCTGATGAAGGTGACGAGGAGGAAGATGTCTGGGAAGAAGTTGAAGAAGCTCTGGATGAACAAGATGAGGACGAATTAGAAGAGGAGGATGGAGAAGAGGACTAGGAAGTTATTTAGAGATGTCTAAACATTTGGTTATTTTTAACGTATTTTCTTTTTGTTTTGTACATTGTTAGGTTTTCAATGGTTTTTCGGATTCGTAGAAACTCGTGGTTTTATTTGTTTAGTTCTGGTCGAATTTTATATTACCGGTGACAACGTTTTATATTTTGTTTTTTTGTTTCACTTAAATCTGTTTTTTTTTTGTTAATCAACGGTGTTATATTTGTTCAGGGTGTTTTATTATGTATGTTGGAAGTTTAATGGTGTTATTTATTTGCACACAGTGTTTTAATGTGCATATTAGTTGTACTGTTTTTATTTATATGTGTTAGATCTGTTCATGGTATTTTATTATGTATGTTGAAGCTTAATGGTGTTATTTCTTTACTCATAGTGTTTTATTGTGCATATCAGTTGGTATGTTATTTCATTACATCAGTAACATGTTAACACTAATTTCGTACGATCCCTCTGGTCGCAGATGGATCACAAAGGTCATTACAGAATCTTTGAGACAAAAACGGTGTCTAACTAAATGAAAACACCAAAATAAACATATAAAAGACAAACAGTTTACCAAACGAAATCAGGCTTTACATAGACAATGTATACTAAGATCACAACGAGCGACCAAATGTTACCATCGTTTAAAACCCATAACATGAGTGCTAACATGCTAACACATCATATAATCTAAAATTGCCAAAATTATTTTGTTTTCCCACAGAAAGTTGATGTTGTTTTGACGTCCACCTACACGGCACTGTCCAACCTTTCACCAATCCGACCGATTGCATTCACTTCCATACTCACCCTTTCATCCTCGTCTAAACGTGCGTATTCTTGTACTTCTCGCTTTACATCGCCCCGTGCCGTGTTCACGTCGCTTAGAAGCATTTTTGAGAGGTACTTCTTACGCAGATCCTCGATTTCTTTCGCTTGATCAGGCAAGATTTCTCCTTTGATGTCTCTCTTATGCGAGAAACCACACATCCAATGTCCCACATTTGTTCCTATTCAATACCAAATCATTGGCATTGTTCATATTTCGTGTATAGTTTAAGTACATGTATTTTAGTTATTTTATTAAGAAACAAAAATGACACGAGCTTACCATTGTAAGTTTCCATCTGCCGCATCAGGAAAATACCACAGTCGATGCCATTGTAACGTGCTTGCAATGGGAATACCAGTCAAACTGGTTCTGTAGTCCTCAATTTTGCAGCGATTTTTGGATGTATTTGACTTACATACTGACAAAATGTACTTATCTGCAATTACACATTTTTAATGTTAAGACTTTTAGTTTTTTACACCATATGGTTACGGCAATCACATATATATATAAATCTACACCAAACTTACCATCTTCTCCACATTTCTGTGGTATCTTTCTAAGCCCGCATCACCTTCTATGTTGTCAATAATAAAGATCGCTTTTGTTTTCAAGTTGAAAAACAGGAGATAGTAGTGTTCCCCGGTCAAGATAGGTATAAACACCATCTGAAAACCTTTAAACATTTTTGCTTCTGTCCCAGCCAGGACAACGTTCATTTTTGTTGTAAACTCTGTTATGCGGTCATCATCAGACTTCACGAAATCTTTTTCGAGCTGTGGTGTTATTCAAGTAAAAAAAAAGGTATGGTGTTATTCAGCAATCAAACAGTCTACTGTTAAACAACCCAAAAATTTGTAAACATACAATAAGCTATGGTGTTATTTAAGAAAACACAAATAAGCTATGGTGTTATTCAGTAAACACAAACATGTGTAAACATACAATAAGATATGGTGTTATACAACTAAACCCAAATAAGCTATGGTGTTATTCACTATGTTCACATATTATGGTGTTTTTACAGTTACTTAATTCCCGAATTTGGTAACTTAGAATAAACCATGGTGTTATCTAGCGAGTTCACATAATATTGGGTGGTGTTATTCAAGTAAATAAAAAATAAGCTATGGTGTTATTCAGTTACTTATCTCCAAATTTTGGTAAACACAACATGTGTAAACATACAATATGCTATGGTGTTATTCAAGCAAACCCAAATAAGCTATGGTGTTATTCACTATGTTCACATAATATGGTGTTTTTATAGTTACTAATCTCCAGAACTTAGAATAAACGATGGTGTTATATAGTGAGTTCGTATAATATTGGCTGGTGTTATATCAAGTAAAGGAATAACTTACCAACATTCCTGCGTTGCAGAATAATTTTGGGGTTGTCCCCATCCTCCTCTTTTTTTCTTCATAATTCAAGACTGCTGCCAAGGCACTAATGACATTCACGTGTACAGTTACACCGGGCATCATGGATTCAAAAGGCCCCCTCATCATCGACACGTTACCACTGTTGCTGAACAAAATATCCCTACAAACCGCAACACCATCGACACGAATGTATAATTCAATATAGATTCAAAATAATTATAACGTATAATACAATACATAAACACAATATAAAGGTCCAGTTCAGATTAATACCATACGTTTCATATGGCACAAAATATACATCGAGCCAGTGTATCTTCAGACTCATCACGTCTGTTTCTCAACGTGACAGCCCGCTCGACGTACGGTGCCGCAGTGCATCCGGGAGAATGATTGTTCGTTTCGGCCTTGGTGTTTTACCTCGCTGATCAGGCTCCGTCACGTCGTTACGTTCTTCATCCATTACAACGTCGGCCAACCTTGTTGACAAGATCACCGCTTCAATTCCCGAAACGTTGAATCTTGTCTCTGGTATCTTTTCACTTCGTACCTCTTCAACAACTCTATCCACCTTTGCGACAAATGACGACGTCATTGGTGAAAAGGGAGAAGTGTACTGTGTTATACCATCTTTATTTTCACGTTCGAAGGAGTGTTATCTCCGACTAACGATACCCTACCTTTTTGCAGATCAATGGGTTCAGCTGCTTCAACCACTTCATCTTCTTCAGCTTCAACATTTTTATTTCCCTTTTCAGCATCATCACCCTCCTTTTCTTTCTCATCTTCAACTATAAGGTGTTTTTTTTATTATCTCCTTCCACTCCATTGCTTTCCGTTTCAACAGATCACTCTCAGGGAATATCACACATGATTCTGTAAAAGTGTTATTGATTTTGTTCACGCAAATCTCAAATTCTGTAAATAGGTTATCCAACAAATTTGATCAAACCAGTACAAAACCCCGGTTTAATAACATATCAACAGAAATAACATATAGTGTCAAATCTAATACGAATCATAATATGTTTACCAGCTCAAAATCGCCGTCAGATGTACCAGCTCAAGTGCGCATCATCATCTTCGATCTCTTCAGTACCTTCACCCATCAGCTTCGCCGTTTCTATTTCCTTTTTCCGTGTTGTTTGCTTTTTGATTGGTTTTCCACCACATTCAACATCGTCGGCTCGTTTGTTTTTTACTCTTCCCTCGCCTTCTTATTCTCCTATTGTTCTGCGTGCATCCTCTCCATATCCCATTCAAGATTGTTCAAAACATCATCATCGACAAGTTCAACAATATGTGAACTGTGTGATGAAGGTATCTTCTTTATCTCAATTCCGTATACAATCTACAACAATATTTTGCAATATGTTTCAAAAGATTTGTAAACAGCTTAACATGAATGGTGTTATTCAGTTATCTAGGGTGTTATTCAGTTATCTATGATGTTATTTAGTTATCTAGGGTGTTATTCAGTTATATATATATTGTTATTTAGTTGACTATGGTGTTATTCAGTTACATGTGTTATTATTTAGTTAACTATAGTGTTATTTAATTATATATGGTGTTATTCAGTTATATATGGTGTTATTCAGTTACCTATGGTGTTATTCAGTAAGCTATTGTGTTATTTTAGTTATCCATGGTCTTATTCAGTGATCTATGGTAGCTTATCAGTTATTTAACTAAAGATGTTACTCAATAATTTTGTAATACTAGATGTTAAATACGATCAACTTACCGCCAGTAACAACATTGGTCCTCGGAAAGCATCCTCACCACCATGCCATGCCTTTTTCGTTCTGTTAAGACACGAGACCATGTACGAACACCAGTTAAAGCTTTTGATATCCACGTACGGCTGTATACATGAAATGTATCGCGCGTTTACTGTATTGTTCGTCGTGGTTTCACCTAGGAGTGAGAAGTAGAGAATCAAGAAGTTCATGATAAACAGCCTTCCGTGATCATGCATATCTAATATGTATTTCATCAGCTGCAACGGCGACAATTGCTTGGTATCCGTATGCTCAAACTGAATTCTGAACTCTTAGACAACAACATCTTTCTTTTTGTTCGCTTTCTTCTTCTCAACAAGATCTGTTGGTCCCACAGGTAGCCCGAAAACACGCTTCACCAGCTCCGATGTTATTTCTACAATGCGCCCGCCATCTACATTCAAAACACATGCGTCTGGGTCGTAATTTGAAACCAACCAGTTTGCCAATGCAGTAGGCACACATGTCACGTTATAACCAAATATCGACCCAAACCCAATTTCCTTTACCGTCTAACATTGTTCCTCATTGAGGCCGACTGCTAGTGTTATTAGATTATCGATCCCTACCTTTGGCCTGATCCGTGCACCCGTGAATGGCTGATATGGCTGTGTCAATTTTTGATGCATTCCACGAGTCGGTGGTCTTTTTGTAGCCGATTTCCGTCGCTTTCCCGGTGGGGTGTCGACAAAATCGTCATCCGGGTCTCGCAGCCGATCTACAACATTTTTTAATATTTGTTTTAGTAAACCAATACACCACAAGATAAACACTTCAATATAATACCTATGTTGGATGTTATATGGACGGGCGGGTGTACGACCAATTGACTATCATTCCCAACTTGCTCCTCTACTTCACGCATATCTGTTGTGGTTCAAATTAATTATTATCATGTCTTATATGCTAACAAATTATAATCACAAGAGCCTTTTTTCCTTCTTTACCTTGTGTGTTTTTTATCGATTGCGGAACATCTTCTGTTGTTTCCGCATTATCAGCATCATTCCTTCCAGCATTACAATCTGTTTAATACAAAGCAATTTTTGTCATATACAAAACTCATCATCAAACATACATACTCACATATGGGCTACTTAGCATACTGTAGTGTTTTTTATTTGTTTGTACTTTAAACTACATTGGGAATACCTTTGTCCTTGTTATTTGATGTTTCTGAGTCAATACATACCAACGGTCTTTCAAATGCGTTTTTGAATCATGATTTGTACATTTTCCCTCTAAGCCGTTGGCTTGACCTGACTACAGAAGACATTCAAAAACTATATTTAAAAGACTACATCTAATACAACTTATCCTAAATCATGTTTCAAACAAATTTAACAAAACCATGGCACATGATGTTTAGGACCCTACACGGACATATAACAGGATGATATCACAAGTTAACAACACAAAAAAAATAAAGTTAACAATATCATAGATCTGTTTACCATAATATGACACCATAGCTGCCAACAACAACATATATAACACAATTCATACCAAAAATTTCATATGTTTAAATCAATCTGTTAAAAACACCATGTAACAGTATACATAACACCATACATACAAAAAAAATAATATCTTTAACTCAACCTATTTAATAACACCACATAACACCATAGCTAGAAAGACCAATATACATAACACCATGCGTATGCTTAACTCAATATGCTTAAAAACACCATATAACACCATAACTGGGAAGACCAATATACATAACACCATACATATGCTTAACTCATTATGTTTAAAAAACACCATATCCAATTAAACATGAGCCATATAACACTCTATCTAATAAAAACACAATGTCCAACAACAACAAGCACAATCTTCATAGCACAGTTAAGTGATAAACATACATAAAACACCATTATAACACTCCTATTCTACCAAACCCTAGGTTTAACACCATTGAACAATTGATCAGTTCCTTTTGTTCTTTGTTAACATTAACTATCTTAAAATATAAAAACACCATTACACTTCAAAAAAATCAAACAAGAATGACGAACCTTTTCTAAACTCATATGTTGTTTTCTTGATTTTTGGAAGTTTAAGCCGTCAGCTTGTAGTGTTTTTTCAAGTTGAATCATCCATCTTCTTCTTTGTCCTTCTTTCGAAATTCTCAGATGATGAACTGTGTCTTTTCCGCTTGTATACGAGTTCGATTTTAGGGCTCATTGTCATCTAATGTAGATTAAAATCTCTAGTGGGAAGAACACCCTGTTTTTTCGAGCGGAATGATCGCTATGAGAGAGAAATCAGGAGTTATTAGATACGGTTATTGATTTGAATATGTGTGAAAGGCCTATTTTACCCCTATGAAATCAAATCAGTATTAAAAAACACTATTTTAATTACAATATTGCCATTTTAATACTAACCATTAGATAATGATCTAATGATTTAGATTCTTTCTTACCTTTCTCACACAAAACACCTTTTTTTACAATAACCTTACCCTATATATATATATATATAATATATATATATATTTGAAAAATATAAATAATAATATCAAAATTTATAGTAATATCATATTATCATGCAAAATATTAGTAGTAATATCAAAATCCAAAAAATGAACTGAGGAAGTCCAGTGATTTAGAGATTTAAGTTTAATTTTTGAATGATGAACTGATGAAGAACCAGCGAATGAAGACTTTTGGTCTCGATTTAGGTTTAATCTTGGGTTTGTGCCTTTAATTTAGGGTTTATTTATAAACAAAAAGTTGATTAATGTGGGCTTTAACTTACTTTTGGCTGAAATAAGAAAAACTGCTAATAGCAATGCTACGACCGCTATACAGGTTTCAAAATAGCGGTCCAATAGCGGGATTTAGCACCACTAATAGCGGGACCGCTATGGGTTCGTATGTCCGCTAAGCGCTGAAAACATACGTATATGTTTGGATAAATGAATGGTTCTCCTTGATTGATTATTCACAAAGTAGTACAAGATTATATAGGGGTTCAATGGCTAAACTAATGGACCGATGAATGCTGTGTATCAAAACTATAATCCCTATAATTAAGCATTCCTAATATACATGATTTTACATTAATATTGATATTATTATTTCCTCTAATACTCCCCGTCAGTTTGAGCGGGGTCTTGAACAAACGGTCAAACTAGAGCGAAAATTTTCAAATATCAGCATAGTGGTAGGATGACGGTACATGCAATACACGAACCTGACCCAGACGAACCTTTTCTCTGACAAAATGTATATCCAACTCCACATGTTTAGTTCGCTGATGCTGAACTGGATTTTCTGAAAGATATACGGCTGAAACATTGTCACAATAAATAATAGTAGCTTGTTGTATGGGAACATGTAGCTCGAGTAGGAGATTGCGCAGCCAAGTGGTTTCAGCGACAGCATTATCGACCCCTCTGTATTCGGCTTCAGCACTTGATCTTGAGACTGTGGGTTGGTGTTTAGAAGACCAAGAGAGAAGATTGTTGCCCATATAAACACAGTATCCGGAGGTGAAGCGTCTGGAGTCTGGACATCCCCCCAAGTCAGCATCAGAGTAGGCAGTGAGTGATGCACTAGGGGCAGCAGAGAAGCATAATCCCAAGTCAAGAGTGACTTTGATGTATCGCAGAATTCTTTTGAGAAAAGAAAATGTGGCTCACATGGAGAATGCATGAATAGACATATTTGCTATACAACATAAGTGATATCAGGGCGGGTGAATGTTAAATACTGTAGTGCGCCTGCAAGACTGCGATACAAAGTGCCATCAGGAAGTGGTTCACCATTAGATGCACTAAGCTTGGACGAGGTGTCTACCGGGATTGTACAAGGTTTGCAGTCGGTCATGTTGGCCTGATGAAGAATGTCACGGGCATACTGTGACTGAGACATAAATAAACCATTAGAGTCTCGCTGGACGGTGATACCCAAGAAGTGATGTAAGGCACCGATGTCGCAACCCCCGCCCCCTAATTACCCGGGAACCCGTGGCCAGTTTTAGTGGTATCGGTGTTTATCATTTTGGCAGCAGAAATTACATCAGGACAATAGTTAGGAAATATTTTATCAGAGTAAAATACCACACTTTTATAATATTAAACACATGGGATAATCCCAAGTTTCAAGTACACACATTTTATTAGGGATAAACCCTATTTTATTTAAATTAAAACATCTCTTTATTTTAGGTAACTTTATAGCCACTTTTCCAAGCATTCAGTGCTGTCCAGTTTGCTTATATTTGGCTTTCACATTTTGTTACCTGAAATGCGTTTAAAAAACATTTTTTCAGTGGGAAATACTGGTGAGTGAATCCCAGTTTAATCAAGATATGTAAACCCGTTGTACAGTATTGAGGGCGGTCACGCAATTACATTTGTTTCCATCTACTTTAATTACCACCCACGGTACTGTCAACCTGACTTGTGGTCATGTTACTACTCACAATGTAGTAACAAATTTTGTATACAAAACCCCAACATACCGACGATAATTGTAGAATACAAATACTCAATTACTGTTTAATATAATGTTAATCATTTGAGGTTTTGTAAAAACAGTTTGCAAAAAGGAGGATTACTCACATTGCTGTCTTAGGGTTTTCCTTAAGGATTTCCTGGTGATTATCTATTAGTCACACAAATGCACACGCATTTGTATAATAACCCAATATTTATATTAGTAATACCCACCCCGAGACGGCATTCCAACGACTACGTCGGGCAGAACCACGACAGCCGTTACAGAACCCTAGATCTATCGGGCAGCGTATCTAATACGTAACCGGAGATTACTATTGCTATGTAGAATTTCGAGAGAGAAAGAGATTGTGAGTGGTTTGGGACTGAAACCGATGGCCTCTATTTATAGGGCCTGATTTCAGGTTTTTCACGGCCCGCGGAAGAGAAAGGGATGGCCTACGCGGCCCGCGACATAGGGTCCGTAGGGCCTAGCCTTGATTTGTCACCAATCTAGCTTTGCCACGTGGCGACTTCCGGGTGCCGTCGTTTGGCCTCTCACTCGTGCCCCACGTAGACCAAGGGGTGGTCTTACGTGGCCCGCCAGACACCATTTATTTTTGTTTTTATTAAATTTTTAATTATGTAAGGTAGTTCGGGCTCAGTTTTCGCATAAGGGGTATGTTTTAAGACATATAGGGACACTTTAAACATATTAGGGGTGTCGAAAAAAAATTATTTTGGAGGGTTGTTATATCCTCCCCACCTTGTTTTAGAGCTCGTCCTCAAGATCTACTGGAACAGGTGTGGATATTTCCTTTGCATCTCTGATTCAAGCTCCCATGTGTACTCTGGTCCTCTTTTGGAGTCCCATTTTACTTTGACCGGAACTAATCTCTTGTGTTTGAGATTCTTTACTTTCCTGTCTTCGATTTGTAGAGGTCTTTCCACAAATTTAAGCTGTTCATTTACCTCTATGTCCTTAAGAGGCACTAATAGTGATTCACCAGCTAAGCATTTCTTGAGATTAGATACATGAAATACATCATGTATTCCTGCCATTTCCGCTGGCAGTGGTAGCTGATAGGCTACATGTCCTATTCTTCTAATAATCTCAAAAGGTCCAACATACCTGGGGCTTAGCTTTCCCCACTCCTTTCCAAGGAGAAACTTTCAATAACACTTTATCTCCTACCTGAAATTCCAACGGCTTTCGCCTGTTATCAGCATAACTCTTTTGTCGTTTATGTGCTGCTTTCAATCGCTCTTTGACTTGAATGATCTTGTCGGTTGTTTCCTGCACTATCTCAGGTCCGAATAGTTGTTTTTCTCCAATTTCTGCCCAACAAACTGGCGTTCGGCACTTTCGTCCATAAAGTTCTTCGAATGGTTCAGCATTGATACTGGTATGATAGCTGTTATTATAAGAGAATTCTATCAATGGTAAGTGATCATCCTAATTACCTCCGAAATCAATTACACAAGCTCTAAGCATATCTTCCATTGTCTGAATTGTCCTTTCGCTTTGTCCGTCCGTTTAAGGATGATACGCGATGCTTAGATTCAACTTGGTTCCTATTGCTTTTTGAAAACTTGTCCAAAAATGAGAGGTAAAACGGCTATCTCTATCAGAAACAATTGATAACGGAATTCCATGTAATGAAACTATTTCCTTTACATATAACTTAGCTAATTGTTCCATACTAAAAGTTTCCTTCATTGGTAGGAAATGAGCTGACTTAGTTACCCTGTCTACGATCACCAAGATTGTATCATTACCTTTTCTTGTTTTGGGTAATTTGGTAACAAAATCCATTGTTATCAATTCCCATTTCCAAACTGGCATCTCTATCTATTGCAACAAAACTGAGGGTTTCTGATGTTCAGCTTTAACTTGTGAACAAGTTAAACACTTGGCAACATAAGTTGCTATATCCTTTTTCATTCCTATCCACCAAAAATTCTTTCTTAAGTCCTTTTTATCACTTCCAGGATGCATTATATACTTAGACTTATGGGCTTCTTCTAATATACGGTGGCGTAGGTTTCCTAATTTAGGTATCCACATTCTTTTCTTATGGAATCTCCAAATTCCATCTGTTCCTTGTTCTAGTTCTTTAATCATTCCTTTCAATCTTTCAGGATCATCCTTGATTACTGATTCTTGTGCTTCTTTAATCTGTTCATTTAAATCTACATGCAGGTTTAATTTAAGAGAACACACTCTTTTTGGCTTTTCCTGATACTTTCGATTTAAAGCATCAGCTAATACATTAGCTTTTCCTGCATGGTACTGGATATTGCAATCATAATCACTAAGAATTTCCATCCAACGTCTTTGCCTCATGTTTAACTCCTTTTGCCCCAAAACATACCTTAAACTCTTATGATCAGTGAAAATGGTAAACTTACTACCGTAAAGGTAATGTCTCCAAATCTTCAGAGCAAAAATTATGGCTCCTAACTCTAGATCATGGGTTGAATAATTTTCTTCATGATTCTTAAGTTGTCTAGATGCATAGGCTATAAACTTTTAACGTTGCATCAACACACATCCATAACCTAACTTAGAAGCGTCAAAATAGACTACTAAGTCTTCAGTTCCTTCTGGTAACGCTAATATGGGTACGTTGGTTAATCTTTGTTTAAGAATTTTAAAGGCTCCTTCTTGTTTTGGTCCCCATTCAAACTTAATAGATTTACAGGTTAGCTTAGTTAAGGGAATGGTTATTCTAGAAAAATCTCGAATAAACCTTCTATAATAACCGACCAATCCTAAGAAACTTCTAACCTCGGTTGGTGACTCAGGGGTTTTCCATTTGGTAATTGCCTCAATCTTTGCGGGATCCACATGAATTCCTTCACGATTAACTAAATGTCCAAGAAACTGTACCTGTTCTAACCAAAATTCACACTTCGAAAATTTTGCAGAAAGCATTTCTTTTCTCAATAAACTTAGAAGTGCATGTAAATGCTCTGCATGTTCCTCCTTATTCTTAGAGTAAATGAGAATATCATCTATAAAGAAAATTATGAATTTATCCAAATATGGTTTACATATTCGGTTCATCATGTCCATATATGCAGCTGGGGCATTGGTAAACCAAATGGCATGATAGTTAATTCATAATGGCCATACCTTGTTCTGAAAGCGGTCTTAGGAATGTCCTCTTCCTGTACCTTTAATTGATGATATCCTGATCGTAAATCGATGTTAGAGAAAAATCGAGCTCCTTGCAACTGATTAAACAAGTCATCAATTCTTGGTAATGGGTATCGATTTTTAATCCAGGCTTTGTTCAATTCACGGTAATCAATGCACATTCGCATTGACCCGTCTTTCTTCTTAACGAATAAAATCAGTGCTCCCCATGGCGATGAGCTTGGCTGAATGAATCCATTCTCCAATAGTTCGTCCAATTGCTTCTTTAATTCTTGCATTTCTGCAGGTGCTAGACGGTAGGGTGCTTTGGCAATAGGTGTTATTCCTGGTAGCAGGTGGATTCTGAACTCAACTTCCCTGTCTGGCGGTAGTCCTGGTAGTTCTTCTGGAAACTGAGATACTATGGCAATATCTTTCAGTTCTTTTCCTTTAGTGTTAGTGATTATAGAAATCAAATACACTAATGATCTCTTTCTTATATAACTAGCTGTTTTCATCACAGAGATGAATTTCGTGGATCTAGACGGCTTATCTCCTTAAATTGTGATCTTTTCACCTTTTGGTGAATTTACTTGGATTGACTTTTGATCACATCACATAAAATACTGGTTTTATTGGCTATTAACCAATCCATTCCTATTACAACATCAAATCCTGCCAGATGCATTGGGTAGAGATTTGCAATAAACTTTTGATTTAAAAATTCTATTCTTACTCCCTGCAAGATTTCGGTAATCTTAATGGTTTCCCCATTTGCTGTCACTACTAGACATTCTTGTGGGAGTTTAGTTAATGGTTGATTGAGAAGTTTGCAAAATGAAGTATTAATAAAACTTTGGTTCGCACCAGAGTCAAATAATACTTTAGCAAAAACATCATTAACTAAAAACGTACCGGCGATTACATCCGGGATCATCTTGGCTTCTTCCGCGGTCAGAACAAATGCCCTAGCATTTTTGGTATTCTTGTTTTTCATGGCTGGAGCTAGTTTCGGACAGTTTGGCTTGATGTGACCTTTTTCTCCATAGTTGAAGCACATTCCGTTATTGGGTTTCTTTCTGCAATCTTCTTCCTTGTGTCCTGGTATCTTGCAGAAATTACAGTAGGTAGAGCATTTTCCTGAATGCTTCTTCTTGCAGGCCTTGCAGTAGGGTGTGGAGGTAGAACCAACATTTTTTCCCACGGTTGGAATTTCCATAACGAAATTCTTGGGTAAGTATTTGAGCTAGGTTTCTCTTTTGGTCCTCTTCTCGTGTACGCACTAATTCATCAGTCAAGGTGTTTGCTAGTTCTACAGCTTCTTCTATGGTTTGGGGTCTAGCGGCCTTGACTACATGCCTAATTTCACTGATTAATCCCCAGATGTAGCGGGAGATTAACACTGGTTCAGGTGATGCAAGGGTTGGCACTATTCTAGCATATTCAAAGAATAACGTAGTGTATCCCTTACTATCTACTCCAGTCATTCTAAGGTTTAAGAACTTATTTGTTATTTGTTCTTTTTCATTGGGAGGGCAGAATTTCCTTTCCACCATGTTCTTAAATTCCTCCCATTCCATATTATAAACCCTATCACTTCCCCTGGATTGGAGGATAGTGTTCCACCATTCTAGTGTTGAGTTCTTAAATAGATTGGAAGCAAACATTATCTTATCTTCTTCCGCACACTTGCTTATTTTTAAGACAGCCTCAGTCTTTTCTATCCAGTGTAGAGCTGCAATGGCCCCTTCATTGCCCGAGAATTCCATTGGTTTACAAGACCAAAATTCTTTATAAGAACAACCATAGGACATGGTTCTTCTTCTTTTAGGAATGGGCACTTGAAGTATTGGTCCATTGTTTACTCTGTTTTCTGGTTCAGTCGGTCGCTTACTGCCATTGTTACTTTTATTATCCGCGTCCTTAACCGTTTTAATAATATATGACATTGCATCTATAATTCCTTGTGCCACTATGTGTTGTATGGCACTGTTATCCACTTGGTTTCCATTATTATTGTTGTTCGGGTTATCGTTGTTCTGGTTTTCCTGGCTCACTTCGTTGTCCATCTGAATTTCAGACAATTTCCATATATTAATATCACAAGACAATATTTAATACAAACGATCACACAACACACATATTGGTCAAAATCGTCGAGCATTGCGACTTACTCTATTTTATACTATGCATCCATATATATTACAATACAACTGAAATTGAAATTTCAATACAATTAGGCATCAGTAGATATTGTCTAGTTTTTTTTTCAAACATACACACGTACATTTATATATATATATATATATATATATATATATATATATATATATTATTACTATCACCGTTACTGATATGGGTTCATCCAGAACTCCATATTACGCTCATCATACTTCCAGACGATTCGTTCTCCGATCTGCATCATCCTCTCACTACCTTCTAAAATCTCCTCACCAAAGGTTTGGAGTTCTTGCACATTCTCTGCATTCATTGGGGGTGTAGGTGCTGGTACTGGGTTTGGGAACTGGGGCATGGGCTCTTGGTAAGGGTTCTCTAGAATTTCCCTGATGAATTGATCATTATCATAATAGGGGTCTAGAGGGTCTAGATCTGGGTAAGCTGCTAGGTTTGGCATGGTTTCATCTGGTATTGGGTAGCGTTGCTGGTAATCCCTATGGTCGTCAAACCACGGGTCGTAGTTTGGGTCTAAGGGATTGGGTGTTGGCACTCTAGGTATCTCTGCTGGGTTAAAATCATGCATCTGGATTTGGTTTTCTGGATTGGCTTCAATCTCCATTAGTTGTGTGGGAAACAAGGGTAATGGTTGGGGTGCTATGAGTTGCTCAAGGTTAGGGTCGGCGGCTGTAGTTGCTAGGATATGGAAATTTGCTAAACTCCTATTGAGCATATCCTGGGTGTGAGCATCTGTTTCTCTCTTAAGGCTGCTAGAGCACGCTGTTGTTGTAACTTTTTCATCCTTTTTCCTACGTTCATGCGTTCCTCTACTGAACCATCCTCTCTTCTTAGGAGGGAATGGCTCTTCAGACTGAGCCTTAAACACGAATATCCCATCTTTTCATTGTCAGCTGAATACCCTAAGGGGGTAGGCTGTGAAGAGGTGCCTTCGCTCCTAGGTGAGCTGGACAACTGACGGTAGGAGTTGAAAGGTCCTTGGTCGCTCATACTGTAAACTAACAAATACTCAAATAACACACAACAATAAAATACAAATATGCACGTATTTCCGTAATTTATTTCCTAACATTTTAAATAATATCTTGGTGTCAGCAGAACAGTTCTGTGACTGAATCAGTGGCTTAGCTCTGATACCACCTTCTGTCGCAATCCCCGCCCCCTAATTACCCGGGAACGGGTGACCGCGACCAGTTTCAGTGGTATCGGTGTTTATCATTTTGGCAGCGGAAACTGCATCAGGACCGTAGTTAAGAAATATTTTATCAGAGTAAAATACCACGCTTTTATAATATTAAACACATGGGATAATCCTAAGTTTCAAGTACACACATTTTATTAGGGATAAACCCTATTTTATTTAAATGAAAACATCTCTTTATTTTAGGTGACTTTATAGCCACTTTTCCAAGCCTTCAGTGCTGTCCAGCTGACTTCTATTTGGCTTTCACATTTTGTTACCTGGAACGCGTTTAAAAAACATTTTGTCAGTGGGAAATACTTGTGAGTGAATCCCAGTTTAATCAAGATATGTAAAAACCATTGTACAGAATTGAGGGCGGTCGCGCAATTACATTTGTTTCCATCTACTTTAATTACCACCCACGGTACTGCCAACCCGACTTGTGGTCATGTTACTACTCACAATGTAGTAACAAATTTTGTATACAAAACCCCAACATACCGATGATAATTGTAGAATACAAATACTCAATTACGGTTTAATATAATGTTAATCATATAAGGTTTTGTAAAAACAGTTTGCAAAAAGGAGGATTACTCCCATTACTGTCTTAGGGTTTTCCTTAAGGATTTCCTGGTGATTATCTATTAGTTACACAAATGCACACGCGTTAGTATAATAACCCAATATTTATATTAGTAATACCCTCCCCGAGACGGCATTCCAACGACTACGTCGGGCAGAACCACGACAGCCATTATGGAACCCTAGATCAATCGGGCAGCGTATCTAATACGTAACCAGGGTTATGATACTTACAACGAGGCAAAACTTCGTTATTTAGGGGGTATTATGCCTGGAGATTACTATTGCTATGTAGAATTTTGAGAGAAAAGATATTGTGAGCGGTTTGGGACTGAAGGCGATGGCCTCTATTTATAGGGCCTGATTTCAGGTTTTTCGCGGCCCGTGAAAGAGAAAGGGAAGGCCCGCGACATAGGGTCCGTAGGGCCTAGCCTTGATTTGTCACCGGTCTAGCTTTGCCACGTGTTGACACGTGGCGACTTCTGGGTGCCGTCGTTTGGCCTCTCGCTCGCGCCCCGCGTAGACCAAGGGGTGGTCTTACGCGGCCCGCCAGAGACCATTTATTTTTGTTTTTATTAAATTTTTAATTATGTAAGGTAGTTCGGGCTCGGTTTTCGCATAAGGGGTATGTTTTAAGACATATAGGGGCACTTTAAACATATTAGGGTTGTCGAAAAAAATTATTAAGGAGGGTTGTTATAACCTAGGTCGGTCATAGCAAATTCTTTAGAGAGGAGATAAATAATGGACTGTAGTAATTCTTTGGAGGATGCTGTCAAAAGGATGTCGTCCACATACAATAATAAATAAGCAATCTTATCACCGTGGAGATAAATAAAAAGAGATGTGTCACATAAATTCCCTCTGAAAACATGTGAAAGAATAAAGTTAGAAAACCGACTATACTAGGCTTGCGGAGCCTGTTTGAGTCCATATAAAGACTTTCGAAGCCGACCGACAAAGCCGGGTTTTGTGTCATCCGCAAAGCCTGGTGGTTGGTGCATGAAAACTGTTTCCTGAAAATCACCATGTAAGAAAGCATTTTTAACATCTAGTTGATTAATATCCACCCTCGAGTAATAGCAGTGGTGTAGGATCGTTTTCGGCCCTGTTTGAGTCGATCAGAGAAGTTACTATCCAAATTAAGAGGCGGAAACTAATGATTTGGTGCTATTCTAGCTATATTCACTTTAAACTTGCTGTATTATTGATCAAATGCACGAATACAAGGTCAGACAGCACTTCAGCAGCATGCCGGAACAAAATACACCGTCACTCCTCAGGTTCGCTAATACATCCCCTATATATAGATGGTTGGGTTCGCTTATATGTACCTGTACATATAAGCGGACCTACAATCATGTCCTAAAAGCGAACCTATCATGACACAAAGGCGAACCAGATCTATTACATGACATAAAAGCGGACCTAGCTAAAACCTTAAAAGCGGGCCTATTACAAACATGTATTTCTAGGTTTCCGTGCCATGTCTGATCTCTTCATCTCTAAGACTCGATGTAAGACGTAGTCGACAGACGTAAGTGCACCAACAGACTCCCCCTCGGATGTTGACGGAGTCTTCATAGAGTCTTCGCACAAGTCAATCTACAATCTTCATCAGTCGTCAATCTGCCTCTGAAATATCTGACATTCCAAGAATCCTCGTTCTTTATCTTCATCATCAACAATCTTTTGTTTGTCAACTGATGACACGGTGTCTTCAGACTCCCCCTCTCAAACAGCTGGGATCGTAGTCTGGAATTCACATTTTCATTCTTCAAATCAAGATCATTAACAGGCTCCCATCAAGTTCCAGATCGATACCTGGCTCCATTCTCTCTCAGGATCAAGATCTGACTCAAGTCCTGCACAATCTCTATCCAACTATAAGTTTCTATTAAAAAATTAAACTTTCAAACTTTTTAGAAACTTGTACCAGAAACTATATTAATGATTATACCTTCAAGATTTTTTACTGGCACTTTTCAAACAAAAATTTAACATCATCACATACACTCTTCCCAAACCAGTTCTTCAAGTTTAGCACTTTGAATTTCGAAAATCAGTATCTCATCACCAGTTGTCGAAAACCTTTTTGATTTTTCAAAAATTATGCTAAAACACACCAAAAATCTTTTTGGATTTTCTGAATAAAAATAAATGCAGACACGAAATATTTACAGATAATATTTTTGTGAGTTTGTGCAAGAGAATCATATCAGTTATGAAACATATCACAAACACCATTAAGCTTGATTACATATTAAGTTCCAAACAATTTACCTAGATTGTCAGTATGTTTGTCCACTTAAATTTTCACACAAATTTCAACTGATTCGAGATACGATATTAATGTTTTAGAAACTAAAACTTAATTGTGTATCACTCCACTTGAATATACTCCTGTATCCAGATCCCAAATATTCAGTCTTACAGGTGAATATACCACAGATGATATCTGTAAAGGGGTAGATGCGAAACCGTGAGAGCTCAGGTCAGAACTTCCGTTCAGCAGAGAGATGACGGCTCGACTTTTGGTGGGTCCCCTTTAGAGGATCTTTTATTACAACAGCAAAGATTATCAATTTTATTGTTTAATCAGATTGCTGAGGGCGAGCTTGTATTTCAAAGCTTTTTGCAGAAAGTATTATTCGGGGACTAGGTCAGTATTTCCATACAGCAGAAGTCCCGGAATAATACCCCAGATATCACTGAGTATAAAGACCTAGTATCTCAGAATATGGGACCTTTCAAACAAGATTTCGGGGGTTACCCATATATTCAAGAATAGGTACCCACGAATTAAGCAAGTTCGAATTTAGGTTTATATCTCGTTTCAATTTACTAAATGTGCGAAAACCTACTGACACATCCACAGTAATATTGTTTATCACATTTAGCTTTACAATTCTTTAGCATGTTGTGATAGTTCACTGATGTACTATCATTTCCTCTTTTATGCAGCAAAACTCATTTTTCAGTTTTTTATGTTTTTGGCTTTTTCAAATTTTCTGATGTTTTTGGATTTTCTAAAAATTCTTACTCCCCCTAAAATTCAAATACATCTAGTAGAAATTGAAAACAAATTGTACAAAGCATGACAACTGATATCGAAATACTTCAATTCTCCATCTGTTTGGCTTAAACAATCAGAACTCCCCCTCACAACAAAACTATTTTCCCACAATGATTTCAAAACACTTAAGTTTGTTTTAATCAGAATGGTTTTTCCGGAAAATAAGTTTTATTGATTTTACCTCTTGTAAAATTGGGGATCCAATCATCATATTGTTTTACTA
Source organism: Helianthus annuus (assembly GCF_002127325.2). Lineage (NCBI taxonomy): Eukaryota > Viridiplantae > Streptophyta > Magnoliopsida > Asterales > Asteraceae > Helianthus > Helianthus annuus. Next base: position 107,096,653 of record NC_035437.2, read on the forward strand.
ATCTTCTGAATAATAGTTAACTCAAGTTCAAATTAATGACCTTGATTTAACCACATGTAAAATCAACTGATTCTCATTCTGAACCACTTATAACAACCACAAACATACAACCACTTGCAGATTTAGCAATTAAGCTTTTCAAACCTGTTTTTCAACCAATTACCATCTTTTGGTTGAATTCTCAGGGTGCCGATTCCTACTCCTCGCTTACAAACCTGGGAGTTCCGGCAAGTCCTGCAAAAACTCAAACACAGATTACGAAGGATGCCTGAAACAAACATAGTTTTTGGTTTATACATTTTTTCATTTTTATAGTTTTTCGGTGGGACAAAACCAAGACCTTTCTTTTTGAAATTACGATTATCGTTTGGTTTCTTTTGGAAACTATAACCACAATTGTAACCCATTTTCTTGTTGATTCTCTGTTGATCTCTTGAAGTGTATTGTTTGGGTTTTCCATTAAGATTTAAATCTTTTATTTCAGAAATATTAATTTCTGTTATTTTGAAAACCTTTTGAATCATTTCAAGTCTGACACTTCTTATTGGAAAACTTTCATCTGAATATAATTTGTCAGAACCTTTCAAAGTATATGCCACTTTGACCGATTCATCATGCAAATTAGATTTTGAAAGTAAAAACTCTTTATCATAAACCCGTTTGTCCTTATTGAATGTCGGCTTTGACGCATTTGACCCAGACTTTGACTCGGGTTTGGACTCCGGTTTTGACATCTCACTGTCATCTTTTTCTAACACCTGATCGATCACACTTTTTATCAACTTTGACTCATGATCAGTGTCTGATGACGTATACGTGATATCAATACTTTCTGGCAAGTTATCCGACGGCCCAGACTCCCATTGTAAATTGATTGCCTTATTGACTCTTTCAGAATTTGGATTTCGAGGTGAATATCCATTTTCGACCGGGGGCGGACATCTGTTATAGACCACACTTGATTTCTTACCAGAAGTCTTCAACTTTTCTTCATCTTTTGTCACGGATTTCTTTTCTTCGGAAGTCATCACTTCTTCAAACGTCTTCAAATCTTTCACATCTGGATAAATCCTGTCAACAACAAAAGAAGAACATGAGTAACTATCTAATAACTTCTTAACTTTCTCAGTTTCTATCTTTTGTGTTGCCAACTCCAGCTCGAGATCAGCACATTTCTTTATGTGAAAGTTTGCATCATCAAGTTGTCTAAGATACGCTATTTTCAACGTATTCATAGCCTCAGCTTGTTCACCATTTGAATCTGTATACTTGTTGATTTCTCTGTTCATTGTATCATACGATTCTTTCAGCTTGTGAATATTATGCAACAACTCATTGTTTTGTTTGATTAACGAATCACATTTCATGCACTTTTCTTGGACTATGACCGGTTCAGCATCCACTTTAATCTCAAACTCAGGAACCTCTTTGACTGTCCTACTTGATTGTAGAAATTCAGCTCTTCGCTTCTTTTCAGCTTTAGCTTCAGCTTTTAATCTCTCTTCCTCTTCTTCCTCTTCTCTGTTCTTTCTTCGTCTTTCTTCAGCAGCTTCCATGACTTCTCTGCACCTTTCTGCACATTTCAAATCATAAGCATTAGCAAAGAAAGCATGAGAAGTGTTTTTGGACATTTCTTTGGCCATGAGATCTTGATCCGGACAAAAATCATCCCAAGTAAAACCTTCAGCCAACTTCTCATCATCTTGCTCAGCCAAACACACTTTGCTGTCTTTCGGAAGATACTTATCCCAGGTAAAATTATCATATTTTCCCTGACTAACAAGACATGCCCTTTTATCAACCACATCTCTCCCATGAGCTGTTTGTGCCTATTGCTGTGCTGGTGGTATGATTTGATGATAGATGGCCTTCTTGTGATAGTCGTTGTTTCCGAAAGGATTCTGGGCTCCGGTAGCTTCACGGTTTTTGCACTCCCTCTTGAAATGCCCGTTCTCCCTACAACGAAAACACGTAACTTTAGATTTATCAAAACCCAAAGCTGAAACGTTTGCATCACGAAAATCATCACGGCCGGTAATTTGTTTAAACTTTTCAGCACGTCTCATCACACTCGCCATACACCATTTTATATCTATCAATTCCATTTCCTCAGCATCAATTTGATCGTAATCCTCTTTCGTGAGCAATGGATTTCCGATCTTTCCTGCAACAAAGCAACTATAAGACTCTAAAATCATCCCTAACAAAGACATTTGATTTTTTGCAATATCTTCAGTGTAGTCTTGATCATTTTCAAGGCTTAACACAATGTTACACTGAAGTTTTCTACCATTCTTTGTTACAGAGATGTTAGGATCATATGATGAAAATCTTGTGCTGTTTGATCCTTGAGATGCCTTCTTCTCAGGAGAATCTTTAACACTGTAAGCAGTTTCGATCTTTGAAGAATACTTTGTAGAATCTGTAACACCACTTTTGTAGTACAAACTGATATCCTGTTCTCCATCATAATTCTTCATCCTAGCGATCTTCCTCTGCTCCATCTCCTGAGCTTCCAGATGCTTGATAAAATCTCCCAGTGTCATTTTCTTATGATCTGTTTTGTTTGACCGCAGCATCATCAGAAATGTTCCCCATGTTTCATATGGTAGCGCATCTGCAAGTTTTTCAACCAATTCATCAGTATCTTTCTTAACACCAAGTTTCGTCATATTTCTCACCAAGTTACAATATCTATCAATTATTTGCTTGGTACTTTCATTTTTCAATCCCCGAAACAAGTCAAATTCCTTTTTCATGAGAGACATCTTATTCCTGAGCATATCGTCACTTCCAGTAAACTTTGCTTCCAACTCTGTCCAAATCGAATATGCAGTTCCATCATGTTGAAGCAATATCAAAATATCTTCTTTTATCGCTTGCTGAAGCAGACTCACCATCAATTTCTCATCTCTATATTTCTTTTTATCTGCAGTACTCATCTCTCTAAGTGTTAACGGAGTACCATTCACAACATCGTTCTTTGTGGGCTTAACATATGGCTCTTCAGTGTGTTCCCATGCATCGAGATGATAGGCCTCGACCCAATTTCCAAAACGTTCAGACCACACGTTGTAATCGTCAATATCCATGAGTTTCGGTGGTTTCTGAGACGTTCCGGTTTCGTTTTCAATTAAAGCACTTTGAGTGATCGAGGTCGGAGTTGCAAAAGCGTTATAGAATTCAGTATCCATTGTTCAATTTGTTCAAAATTTACAACAACTTTCAAACTTAATCAAACTTTTTCAAATAAGTGAAGCTGTCACAAGAGCGGATCTACAACAGTCCAAATAAGCGAACTGAACACACTGTCCTTATGAGCGGACCAAATGATTGAACAAATGAGCGAATCAGATGTTCTGTCTTTTGAGCGAACCGGTTTATGAGCGAACCAGTCTAAGAGCGGACCTGTTTTGATCACACGAGCGAACCAACTATTTGATCAAATCAGCGAACCGAATAAGCTGACTAATAAGCGGACCGGATGAACTGACGAATACGCGGACCGTTCGAGCGAACCAACTATTGGATCAATGAGCGAACCGGTCTCTGTCATTGGAGCGGACCAATGTGATGATTTGGAGCGAACCTGTCCTGAAATTTTGGTCACAAAAGCGGACCAAACTTAAAATTTCGAGCGAACCAGACTCAACAATGTAACTAAAAGCGAACCAAGTCACTTGCTGACGTCATCTTTTGCGCAAATCCGTATTAGCGAACCTCTAAAAATCCTAGTTTCTACGTCGATTTTAGATCTAAAAACTTCAAGGATTTATTAGTTCATGATTCCGAGTGCACTGTGTGATTTTGAGCTTGTTTTACCGTGAAAAATTTTTGAAAAAGTGAAGAAAGTGTAGAAAATCAGAAGAAATGCAGCTAAAATGGCAAGAACTCCTCCTCCTGTGCTCTGATACCAATTGTAGGATCGTTTTCGGCCCTGTTTGAGTCGATCAGATAAGTTACTATCCAAATCAAGAGGCGGAAACTAATGATTTGGTGCTATTCTAGCTATATTCACTTTAAACTTGCTGTATTATTGATCAAATGCACGAATACAAGGTCAGACAGCACTTCGGCAGCATACCGGAACAAAATACACCGTCACTCCTCAGGTTCGCTAATACATCCCCTATATATAGATGGTTGGGTTCGCTTATATGTACCTGTACATATAAGCGGACCTACAATCATGTCCTAAAAGCGAACCTATCATGACACAAAGGCGAACCAGATCTATTACATGACATAAAAGCGGACCTAGCTAAAACCTTAAAAGCGGACCTATTACAAACATGTATTTCTAGGTTTCCGTGCCATGTCTGATCTCTTCATCCCTAAGACTCGATGTAAGACGTAGTCGACAGACGTAAGTGCACCAACAAGTGGACAGTACAGTCCTGATGGTAGCTGGTTTAACAACCGGGCTGAAGGTATTGGTGCAATCAATTCCAGCTGTTTGCGACTTTCCAGTCACAACAAATCACGCTTTATATCTATCTAGTGTACCATCAGCTTTTAGCTTGTGACGGAATAGCCACATACACCGGATGACGGGGTGGGATGATAGGCGAGGAACTAGTTCCCAAGTACCATTTCCTATTAATGCGTTATACTCAGATAGCATGGCGTGTCGCCAGTTTGGGTCGGCCAAGGCTTTCACATGTGAAGTGGGTAAAGGTGAGATAGGGGAAGTGTGAAGGGTGTATTTCAGGTTTGGTTTCGAAATACCATGTTTTGATCTGGTGGACATCGGATGAGAGTTATGGGAGGGGGCGGTTTGGGTGCTCTCAGTTGTTGGTGGTTGGGACGTGGATGGTGGGCCGTGGGTCGGGGGTCGGGGGTGTGGGAGCCGAGGGTGGGTGTGGGGTAGGTTGATTTGGTGTGGGTGGTGGTGGTTGAGTGGGAGGTGGGTTCGAAGGTGTAGTCGGTGGTATGTGAATTGTAAAGTTTAGAGGTTGAATAGGTTCCTCGTCAAGAAAGTGGTATGCCTCGGCAGGGATAGGGTTGGTAAAGGGGAAGTGGTCTTCGTTGAAGTCGACATGTCAAGAGATATGGACCTTTCCTATTGAAGGATCAAGACATCGGTAACCTCTAAAATCTGGGGGATAGCCAAGAAATATGCATCGGTGAGAACATGGGAGGAGTTTGTTGGATTGGGTGGCAGAGTCATTTGGGTAACAAGCACCGCCAAACACCTGTAGGTATTCATAAGTGGGGTGACATAGGTATAAGGCAAAGGTTGGGCTGTTGTAATTAAGATGAGTGGTGGGTACGATATTGTGTAGGTAGGCGGCTGTGTGAAGTGCCTCGACCCAAAAGGTCGGGGGATTGTGAGCGTGTGTTAGGAGAGCACGTACGATATCATTAAGACGACGTATCATACGCTCTGAGCGACCATTTTGGGAGGAGGTTTGTGGGCAAGAAAAATGAAAGGTGAGTCCGGTGGAGTTAGCAATGCTTTTAAACGCATGATTATCAAACTCGCCACCTAGGTCACATTGAAAAGATTTTATATTTTTATGAAATTGAGTTTGAATAAACTTGTGAAGGGGTATGGTCCAAAAACCTCGCGCAAGCGCATAGGACCATACCCCAACTTCATTCCAAAGAGCATCTTAAGTAAAACCTTGTGTGGCTGTGCAAAGGTTCTAAACAAGATTGGGGAAAGAACAGTCTTCGCTAACCCTGCGTCGGAGGAGAGGAGAGATAAACATTCAACTAACACCCTTGCGCAGACCCGCGCAAGGGTACAGTTAGGTTTGAAGACAAACTCCTGAACATCTCCGCGCGCCCGAAATCAAGACTTGAACAAAAGAATCTTTTCTGTTAAAACTAAATAGACACGTGGCAGAGGCACAATGGTTTACAGCTGTAGATCTTCTAGAAAGATTTTTAATGCTCATCATGCATGGCCATTCAGTTACAACTGATTGAATCCGGTCCAATTAGATCTCTGTTTCTTCATTGGCACCCACCGTTTCTTCAATTTTCATTTTCATCTTCTCGTTTGATTCATTTCTCCTCTTCTGTTTTCCATGGCAAAAATTCTGACAAATTGCCCAACAAGTACTCGTTCTGAGAGCAAGGACGCTTCGACTCATGCTTCTCAGGTCGACGGAATCAGGGGAAAGTCGTTTAGCAACGTCGATATTCACCATAAGGAACACAGTCCTGTTACCCCAGAAGTTCAATCTAGAACTCAGAACAATCTAGATCTACTTCCGGAAGAGACTCCGGTTTATTGGGTTACAAAATTCCAAAGTGCCATACACGAAAATTTTGCACAAAAACTTGCTACTCAGGTGCAAATAATAAACATACCCATAAGGTCTTATTACAATTTCTCAACTCTGCCGACCAAAGTCACAGAGGTGTACCCTCAGTCCAGCATCAAATGCGAGTTCCTCCATCTCAGATCTGGATATCAGGAATCCCGGGCAGAGCAAAAATCCAAGAAGAAATCTGATAGTACAGAGTTGGGCCCACATCCATTACAGCAATGGGACACCCAACTCAATAACAAAAAATATCTAAAACCGCTCGACTGCACGGTGCAAAACGTAGAAGACGTCCACAGCAACCCAAAAAACAGTACGGAGCAAACATATACGGTGCAAGGCAGACCATCGCGCAAACAGAACCACAAACGAAGCCACAGTCAACACTGGCGTGAACAACAAGTAATCTTCCCCGTCATACCAGGGGGTCCTCAAGAAGAACAGTCAGTCATCATAGTTGGTATCTTCGGTCATTACCCTACTGATTGCATGTTCATTGATCCGGGTAGTTCTATGGATATTATTTACAAACAGTGTTTTAAGCAATTAGACCCAAAGGACAAGGCGTGCTTGAAACCAGTCGATTTTCCTTTAACTGGTTTCTACAATGAAGTCGTCTTTCCACTAGGTCAAATCTCCTTTCCTGTAACACTCTTAGATGAGGAACACTCACGTACCGTTACAGTCAATTTCATGGTTATGCCAGCTACATCACGACATGATGTATTGTTGGGAAGACGTTCACAAAGGGAGTTTAGCATGATTACCTGCATACCACACGCTGCTTGCGGTTTTCCAACCGAAACCGGAGAAGCAATTTTAAATTCAAGCAAAGAAGTGAAGTATGTAGACGACGAGCCACCCAGTAAAAGCCGCAAAGCTATTTCCATCTAATGAACCAGAGAAGTGGGTACTCAACAATGAATACCCTAAGCAAACCATTCTACTAGGGCATGCCATCTCACTAGCAATCCACACAAGATTGAAGGAACTTCTATTTGAAAATATAGATACTTTCGCATGGTCCCCATCAGACATGATTGGCATACCAAGAGAAATAATGAAACATTGCTTGAATGTTCGACCCTCCGCAGAGCCAGTGGCACAAGGAAAGCGCAGTCTTGGTTCGGAAAAATCTCGCGCAATGAATGAGCAAGTAGCAGAATTACTTCAAGCTGGCATTTTGCGCGAAGTTCGATATCAAACCTGGGTGGCTAACCCAATAATGGTGCAAAAGCACAATGGTGGGTGGCGTATGTGCGTTGATTTCAAAGACCTCAATAAAGTCTGCCCAAAAGACTATTACGCTCTCCTAGAGATAGACAAGAAGGTGGATTCCTTAGCATCCTTCCGCTAGAAATGCTTCCTAGATTGTTACAAAGGATATCACCAAGTACAGATGAAGGAAGAAGACGAAGACAAGACAGTTTTCCGCACGGACAAAGGTATATTTTGTTATACAAAAATGCCTTTCGGTCTCCGCAACGCGGGAGCTACTTACCAACGCCTAATGGATAGAGTCTTCGGGGAAGATATCGGCGTAACAGTAGAAGTCTATATGGACGACCTTGTAAAGTGTTCGTTCGGAATGGAAGAAGGCAAACTCTTAGGATTTATCGTAACCAAAGATGGTTTCAAAGTCAATCCAGAAAAGGTAGAGACAATTCAGCTCATGCCGTCACCAGCATCTATCAAAGAGATGCAACGCCTAGCTGGTCGGCTAGCTGTGCTCAACCGATTTTTTGCAAATCATGCTGCCAAATCATACCCATTCATCAGCACATTACGTAACTGCATAAAGAAGAGCCAATTTCAATGGACTCCGGAGGTAGAAAAAGCTTTTCAAGAAATGAAAGAATGCCTAATTCAACTACCTACTTTAACAGCTCCACGAAAAGAAGAACCATTAATCTTGTACCTCTCCGCATCAGAGGTAGCAGTCGGCGCAGTGTTGATGGTCGAAAGGGACGGAGTCCAAACTCCAATTTATTACATCAGCAAAATGTTGACTGGTCTAGAAACGCGCTATTCAATCACGGAAAAACTTGTTCTCGCGCTAGTTCACGCTTCGCGCAGATTACGAAGGTACTTTTCTGGCCACGTTATAATTGTTCTTACCAACTACCATCTGGGACAAATCTTGTCTAAGCCATACGTCGCGGGCAGATTAGCAAGATGGGCCATTGAACTGGGCGGATATGACATTTTGTATACGCCGCGCCCAGCTATCAAGGGTCAAGTCCTAGTAGATTTTGTTACGAAAGTCCCCGTCGATAAGATCCAGGAATGCGAAGCCATATAAAATCCTACCCTAGTCTTCGACGACAGGGTTTGGATCCTATATACAAATGGTGCTTCCAACGATGACGGTGCAGGAGTTGGTCTTCGCCTAGTTAGCCCTGACAACCACGAACTTACCTACACTATTCGACTAGATTTTAAAAGCACCAACAACAAAGCAGAATATGAGGCATTGATGCGTGTGTAGTGTAATATAATTTAGATATATAATTAAGCCCTTTTTACACTTTTAGCCAAGTTTTAAATTTATAAAACACGATATTCACTAACACTAAACACACATATGGGCAAGTGCACCCATCGTGGACGTAGTATAGTGTTGGTAAGATACCGAGGTCGTCCAAGGACACAAGAGCTTTTAATACCGGTTTATCCTCAACGTCTAATCAAATCAAAAGTTAGAAAAAATGTTTTTAACTAAGAAAATAAAATTAAGTAAATGCTGAAAAATAAAAATAAAAAAAAACAGATAGACAAGATGAATCACTTGGTTCCGACTCGTGTATTAGTATAACCTTTGATTATTTTCGCACTTTTGCACTTGTTTAAGAGATTATCTTAGTTATTGTAGTAGGCCCCTCTTTTGAAGGCGACGTTACCCTCAACCCAGTAGTTTGAGTCAGCAAGGATACAATCCTAAAGGGTTGGATTACTGGAAGATAATGAATTAAGTTATTAATGCAAATTATGGTAGGCCCCGCTTTTGGCGGTGACATTACCCTCGGCTAAGTAGTCTGAGTCAGCAGGGATACAGTCCTAAATAGCCGGGTTATAGTATTAATAGTAGTTAACTTATGAGGGGGTCAAAGAGTTTGGATCCCCGCCATCCAATACCTATGGGCATTGAAGGAGATCCTACTAAATTTGACCCAGGTCCCTTGCAGGACCTCTAAACGCTGAACAAGGGCAAGACCCTTACCAAACCGTTCCCTTAACCCCCGACCAGGTAGCCAACATACCTCCATATAGACCGTGGAGATATGAATGGTGAAAATCTTTTATTTTATATAGACAGTAAAATAATGCCAAGACACCACGGACAAACGATAAGGAAAGATCACCTTCAACATAAGCAACTAGTTATTAAAGTCATTAATACAAAACCAAATAAAAAGTGCAAAAGATTAAAAATAAAAAGTATTATACTAAACACTTGTCTTCACCAAGTGATGTAAGAGACTTAGGCAAACATGGCCTTGATTGTCAAGAACTCTTACTATCAATCTTGGATCCCGAGACGACTCACACACTCTACGATGGACAATGGATGATGGTGGTGGATGATGGTGTTATGGTGGTGGTGGGTGGTGGATGAAGTGTGAGAGAGGTGGTGTTCCAAGGGATGGATTGGAATGAAACCAAGCACTCCTATTTATAGGCTGAACAGAAGGCTGGGCACGGCCCCGTGTCCGCTGGACACGGCCCCGTGCCCGTCTGACACTATCTCTCTTCATTAATTGTAATTCGCAATTACAATTAATGCGCCTGCTGTACTTTCACCACGCCCCCGTGCTCACTGGACACGGCCCCGTGGTGGGCAATAGAAGCTTTTACAGGTTTGTCTTTTCTGCTGCTTCTTGGGCACGACCCCGTGCTGGCTGAGCACGGGGCGTGTTCAGGCTTCTGTTTTCTCTTCTTTGCTTGGGGAGATGCCGTTGAGGGTTCGGGCAGTCTACTTTTATTCCTTTTCTTGTATTTATGTTAGAATTAGCTGTCTTTTTGCTTCTTTTGTGAATTTGAGCTCATTTCATCCTGAAAATACAAAAGGAAGACAAAAACACTCTTTTTCCAACATTAGTACTTAAAAAGGGTTAGTTTTATGCCTTAATTGATGTCATTTATATGTTGCATTTTACACACATCAAATACCCCCACACTTGAACTTTTGCTTGTCCTCAAGCAAAACTCTTTAAATGTGGCTTACACTCCCAAATGGAATGGGTAGAAGAGAAGGTTTTTGGCTTGTCATAGAGTGTCGGGAATCCAAGATCTTTTTGGGTTTTATTTTTATTTATTTACAATCCTATTCGTTATGATTTATTTAGAACGCTTCATAGGATAAATTACTTATTTGGGCATAACATGCCTTTTTAAAATTCCATTTATATACAAGTTCACATACCTCACGGGAGAAATCACTCAACACTTGGCCGAAGGTGTATTTTTTTAGAGAATCACTCGAGAGCGGCATGAAACTTACGCCTTCCATAGGCTTGCCAAGCAATCAATCCTCCTCCTTTTTAACTTTATACCTTTGTAAATATCAAGAGGACTTTTTGGGTGAAGGGTTAGGCTTGGGTTAAAGGTGGGTGGTTGGGTTAATGGTTAGTAAAAGGGCGAAAAGCGTAAAAAGCGTCGGTTTTCGTAACACACTTTGTTTTTAGTGACTTTTTATTTTGAAGTATTTCTCCAAACAAGCTTTTGTTTGCATACCTTGTTTGTTTTTAACTTCATCATATTTTTTTTAGTCACATAAAAGAACGAGCTTGCGAAAAAACCGAGCTTGATACTAAAATAAAGGGTGAAAAATAAAAAGGGTTTTTGGTGGGTAAAAAGGGTTTAGGGTAAAGAAACGAAAGGTTTAGGCTCAAAGGGGTTAACTAGGGGGATTTTTGGGTAGGTGGTAAAAAAATGAAAAATAATGGTGTAGAAAAAAAATGGTTAGTCCTAATGCCTCCATCATTTACTTACTTGGGTTTAAGTTGGTAAGGACCGGGAATGAATCGTCGTGGCAAGTTCTAGAGTTGTAAGAACCAAGCGGCTATTCACACAAGAAACGAAAAATGAGCATTTAGTCTAAAGATGTAAATTTGTATGCTCAATAAAGGCTCAAAACTCACTTTTGTGGGAATGGGTTTTTAATGTGATCAAGTATATATAATCAAATTTTAACGAGACTTGTTAAGTCGTTTCATAATTTTCCTATGTTGGTTCTTGTTATCACGACGCTCTCGGTTGTAAATTTTATAAAAATATAACCTTATTAATCTTGTGATTCCTAACTTAAACTTTAGACAAGTAAAAAAAAATTTTTGAAAAAAATTTGGGGTGTTTAGCGGTTCCAATAGAGTTTTGTGTAAGGCTTGTTATTAGGACTTGCAAAATTTCAAAGTGTTAGCTTCCCCCCACACTTAAATTACACATTGTCCTCAATGTGTCCCAAAAATAAATTTTTAGGTTGATTGGATGTGTAATGTGGTGTTAAAAAGCAAAGATTTATGTTATTGGCCGTCGGGACACGGCCCCGTGGGGACCGGACACGGCCCCGTGTTCAGGTGCCAGTAACAGAAATTAAAGAAATGAGACAGAAGCCTGGACACGGGGGCGTGTCTGGTGAACACGGCCCGTGTCCAGTTACCTGAACTGGGCGTTTTTCTGCAGGTGGCTCAGCACGGGGCCGTGTTGGTTGAGCACGGCCCGTGTTGAGCCTTCTGTAATGGAGATTTGTGTCGGGTTGCTTCGTTCTTTGTGCATGGGGTCATTTTTCTCGTTCCCTTTTTCATCCATTATCACCATGAGTGTGTTTTATTCCTGCAAATTAAAACTAAAAGATTAAACTAGACTAAGGATAGTTCCGCGGAATGCCTCCGTGGTGCGCCACGTTTATAAGGGTCCTTGGCTAGACCCAATGTGAGGTTATATATTTTCTGAGTGGGATGCTTGGCGTCCCATGTTACACCGTCAGAGAGCAGCATCCAAGCTCGAATCAATAACCTTCATGTAGTTGACCGGGTCGTCGTCCTCTATTCTCTTCCCAACTCCGAATTTTACTTCATCATCCCCATACCTCAAGGTGAGTGTTCCGTCATTCATATCTACCACCGCTTGTGCGGTAGCAAGAAATGGTCTCCCTAGTATGAGGGGGACCTCGGTGTCTTCCTTCATATCGAGTATGACAAAGTCGGCTGGATAGACGAATCTGCTTACTTTTACCAAGACATTTTCAATGACACCTTGTGGGAATTTGACGGATCGATTAGCGAGTTGTATGCTCATTTTTGTAGGACTCGTGGTTCCCAGGCCAAGTCTTTTAAACATTGATGAGGGCATGAGGTTAATGCTAGCCCCAAGATCGGCTAGGGCATTACGAACGGGGGACTCCCCTATTGAGCAGGGAATCGTGAAGCTTCCGGGATCGATTTTCTTTTGGGGAAGTTTATTGAGTACGAGGGCAGAGCATTCTTCGCCTAAATTGACTAATTGCAAATTTTCAATTTTCTTTTTATGAGTGAGGAAGTCTCTCATGAACTTAGAGTATTTGGGCATTTGGGTTAGGACCTCAATAAAAGGAATATTGACATGCAATTGCTTTAATAGACTTTCGAACTTCGCGAATTGCTCATTGGTCTTCTGACGAATTAACCTACCGGGGTACGGAACTCGAGGAGCCTTGGTAGGCTCTGGTGACGGAGGGGAGTCCTTTTCCTGCAGAGGTGTGGGTGCCGTTTCTTCTGTTGGCGGCGGCGCTTCTGCAGGCCCTACGGTGCGGTTTCGTAGCGTGATGAGGTGAACTTGCGCTTTTGGGTTTGTTTCGGTATTGCTAGGTAATGCGCCTTGCGGTCTCTCGGCGAAATTTTGGGCTATTTGATTTAATTGTTTTTCTATGTTTTAAATACTAGCTTGTTGATTTCTAAAATTTGATTCTAATTGTAGAAATCTTTCCGAGTTTTTCTTTTCAGTGTCGGAGATGAGGCGAGATACAGTATCTTCAAGCCTTTCTCGTCCACTTTGTTGTTGAGTGAAATTTTGTGACTCATTTCTTGGTTGTTGAAAGTTTGTTCGTTGGGTTTGTTGGTTACCACTATTGCCGGGTTCTCTCCAACCAAGGTTTGGGTGGTTTCGCCATCCTTGGTTATAAGTTCCCGTTGGAGGACCCGACGGCCTAGGTCTATTATCAATGTAGTTTACCAATTCTTGTTGATTGTCCGTTTCTTTCATACAACTCCAATTTTCATGTGACCCACCACACCCTTCACAAGCCATAACCGAGACTGTTTTTGTCATTTCCAATTTTTTTATTTTTGAAGAAAGGGCCTCGATTTAGGCTTGTAAAGAAGTGCTTTCATCAACCTTATGGGCGCCCGGGGCAATAGATTTATTGCCTCGGGGGGTGTGCCATTGAAAATTGGTTTGAGCAATTTCCTCAATTTGGTTATATATTTCATGCGGGTGTCGATTACCTAAAAGTCCCCCGGAGCTAGAATCAAGTGGCTGCCTTGTGTGTGGCAACAATCCATTATAGAAAGTGGATACTTGTTGCCATATCGCAAGGCCGTGATGTGGACACTTGCGTAATAACTCCTTGAACCTTTCCCAAGTTTCATATAAGGATTCCCCGTCCTCTTGTGAATATGTATTAATTTCAGTCATTAATTTAGCCGTTTTAGCGGGAGGGAAATACTTATATAGAAATTTTTGGGCTAGTTCATCCAAGGTGTTTACCGATCCAGCTGGGAGGGCGTTGAGCCAAGCTTTCGCTCGGTCTTTTAGTGAGAAAGGAAACATTCGGAGGCGGATGGCGTCATTTGATGCTCCGTTGATCCGAAAGGTATCACATATTTCTAAGAAATTAGTGATATGTAGATGGGGATCCTCGTCCGCAAGCCCATGGAAGGTTGCGGAGTTTTGGAGCATTTGTATCAGATGCGGCCGAAGTTCGAAGTTATTAGCTTCAACATTCGGAGCATTGATAGCGGCGCCTAGGTTACCTACGGTAGGTCATAGATAATCCATGAGGGTACGTTGGTCCGCCATTGGAGGTGGATCACCCGAAACCTTCTCTTGTTTTTAGCTTTTAATCTTTTTCTGAGAAAGCGTTCGGGTTCTTCTAGAGGTTCTTTTATGTCCTTATTAGAACTGGAGCTCATACACTATGTAAGATTGGTTCCAAGTCCTGCAATAAAAACAGAAAAGAATGCTGGTCAGAAGGTTCAGCACGGCCCTGTGTTCAGTGAACACGGCCCGTGGTCGGAGTTACAGTGATTGTTTTCCAGATCCCAGTTACTGGAAGTTGGACACGGCCCCGTGTTGCACCGACACGGCCTCGTGGTCAGCCTTCTGTAACTTGGAAAACTAAAAACTGCCAGTAACGATGCTGGGCACGGCCCGTGTCCGACCAGGCACGGCCCGTGCTGAGCTCTGCAGAAGCTGAAAAACTAAGAAAATCCTAAAAATTAAAAAGAAGAATAAAAATATGATTAGGCCGTTGATTCCTAACTTTCTTAAAATCCTTGTGTCCTCGGCAGCGGTGCCAAAAACTTGATGCGTGTGTAGTCTAATATAATTTAGATATATAATTAAGCCCTTTTTACACTTTTAGCCAAGTTTTAAATTTATAAAACACGATATTCACTAACACTAAACACACATATGGGAAAGTGCACCCATCGTGGACGTAGTATAGTGTTGGTAAGATACCGAGGTCGTTCAAGGACACAAGAGCTTTTAATACCGGTTTATCCTCAACGTCTAATCAAATCAAAAGTTAGAAAAAATGTTTTTAACTAAGAAAATAAAACTAAGTAAATGCTGAAAAATAAAAATAAAATAAAAACAGATAGACAAGATGAATCACTTGGTTCCGACTCGTGTATTAGTATAACCTTTGATTATTTTCGCACTTTTGCACTTGTTTAAGAGATTATCTTAGTTATTGTAGTAGGCCCCTCTTTTGAAGGCGACGTTACCCTCAACCCAGTAGTTTGAGTCAGCAAGGATACAATCCTAAAGGGTTGGATTATTGGAAGATAATGAATTAAGTTATTAATGCAAATTATGGTAGGCCCCGCTTTTGGCGGTGACGTTACCCTCGGCTAAGTAGTCTGAGTCAGCAGGGATACAGTCCTAAATAGCCGGGTTATAGTATTAATAGTAGTTAACTTATGAGGGGGTCAAAGAGTTTGGATCCCCGCCATCCAATACCTATGGGCATTGAAGGAGATCCTACTAAATTTGACCCAGGTCCCTTGCAGGACCTCTAAACGCTGAACAAGGGCAAGACCCTTACCAAACCGTTCCCTTAACCCCCGACCAGGTAGCCAACATACCTCTATATAGACCGTGGAGATATGAATGGTGAAAATCTTTTATTTTATATAGACAGTAAAATAATGCCAAGACACCACGGACAAACGATAAGGAAAGATCACCTTCAGCATAAGCAACTAGTTATTAAAGTCATTAATACAAAACCAAATAAAAAGTGCAAAAGATTAAAAATAAAAAGTATTATACTAAACACTTGTCTTCACCAAGTGATGTAAGAGACTTAGGCAAACATGGCCTTGATTGTCAAGAACTCTTACTATCAATCTTGGATCCCGAGACGACTCACACACTCTACGATGGACAATGGATGATGTTGGTGGATGATGGTGTTATGGTGGTGGTGGGTGGTGGATGAAGTGTGAGAGAGGTGGTGTGCCAAGGGATGGATTGGAATGAAACCAAGCACTCCTATTTATAGGCTGAACAGAAGGCTGGGCACAGCCCCGTGTCCGCTGGACACGGCCCCGTGCCCGTCTGACACTATCTCTCTTCATTAATTGTAATTCGCAATTACAATTAATGCGCCTGCTGTACTTTCACCATGCCCCCGTGCTCACTGGACACGGCCCCGTGGTGGGCAATGGAAGCTTCTACAGGTTTGTCTTTTCTGCTGCTTCTTGGGCACGGCCCCGTGCTGGCTGAGCACGGGGCGTGTTCAGGCTTCTGTTTTCTCTTCTTTGCTTGGGGAGATGCCGTTGAGGGTTCGGGCAGTCTACTTTTATTCCTTTTCTTGTATTTATGTTAGAATTAGCTGTCTTTTTGCTTCTTTTGTGAATTTGAGCTCATTTCATCCTGAAAATACAAAAGGAAGACAAAAACACTCTTTTTCCAACATTAGTACTTAAAAAGGGTTAGTTTTATGCCTTAATTGATGTCATTTATATGTTGCATTTTACACACATCAGGCATTCCTCGCAGGTCTTTTCCTAGCAATCAAAATGGGGGCAAAAAATGTTGAAGCACATGTCGATTCGCTACTGGTAGCCGAACAAATTAATGGTCGCTATGACTCAAAAGGCGAAACAATGGCCTTATATCTTGAGCGGGCAAGAACTGATCAATCAGTTTCAGACCTTCAAAATAATCCACATTAACAGAAGCGAGAACAAGCACGCAGATGTGCTAAGTAAGCTAGCCGCCACAAGTTTCAAGCACCTTGTAAAAGAGGTCCGCATTGAAGTTCTCTCAAACCCATCCATCCCTCTGAGACACGTAAATATGATAGAAGTTGGGAATCCATCTTGGATGTCCCCAATTATTATGTATTTGCAACATGGAACTCTTCCGGAGGGAAAAGCAGAAGCAAGAAAAATTCAACACAAAGTGCTAAATTATGAGATGACGGGTGGAATCTTGTATCGCAAGTCTTATATGGGTCCTCTCCTAAGATGCGTAGACAAACATGATGCGCAATATCTGGTCCGGGAAATCCACGAAGGACTATGTGGAATCCACGCTGGTCCATGCTTGGTAGTGGCAAAAATCATGAGTGCGGGCTATTACTGGCCCAATATGCATGTAGACACTGTAGAGATCTTGCGCAAGTGTACATCCTGCCAACGTCATGCTCCAAAGACACTTCGCCCAAAAAACCCTTTGTTTCCAGTAACCGCGGCATGGGCTTTCCAGCAATAGGGAATTGACCTGGTAGGTCCTTTTCCCGATGCACCTGGTGCAGTAAAATTCATAATAGTTGTTGTGGATTACTTCACCAAATGGGTAGAAGCCAAAGCTCTAGCATCAACCACCGCAATGGTAATCAGGAAATTTATCTGGGAATACATCATATGCCGGTTCGGATTGCCCCTGCGCATTATCACAGACAATGGTACCAATTTTGCGTCGGACGATCTACAAATGTGGATGAAAGAAATGCTCATCGAACATAGTTTCGCCTCCGTGGTGCACCCATAAGCAAACGGTCAAGTTGAGAGCGTCAACAGACAGGTTGTAGATGGCATTAAAGCAAGTTTGGGAACTGCAAGGAGGGGGTGGGTCGATGAACTTCCAAGCATCCTATAGGCTCACCGCACTATGTCGAAGACTAGCATGGGGGAAACGCCATTTAGCCTCGTTTACGGCTCAGAAGCAGTAATTCCAGCGAAAATCGGCCTCCCGTCACCTCAAATGCTAGCCATGGAGAATGAGCGCAGACTTGGCCTGGACCTCCTCGAAGAAAGACGAGAAAACACAGCCATCAATGAGGCCAGGTACAAGTCAAAACTAGAAAATATTACAACGCTCGAGTACGCATATGCACTTTCGTGCCAGGAGATTTTGTCCTAAGAGACAACGAAGCGTCAAATGCTGAAAAACTGGGAAAGCTCGCGCCCAAATGGGAAGGGCCCTACGTCATTAATGAGGTTCTAGGAAAGGGTGCGTACACTCTACGACGGCTCGACGGAATAGACGTTCCGTGCACATGGAATGCGCAACAGCTGCACAGGTGCTATATGTAACCCCAGGACCATTCATACTTGGACATCACACTACGCTAACCAACGTGCAGAATAACGGTCATTACTCACACATGCATCAGAATTATCTTATTTATTAACCACTTTGTATCTACTGGCCTCCGTGCCCTATCCAAATCAATGAAAAGTTTTACTTGCACCATGCTTCTATGTTTTATTTCAAATGCATGCAATTCCTTTTGGTAAGCACAAAAAACACTATGGTAACACAACACAAGTCTCATGAACGGTCCGTGGTCACAAGTACCACGCAAGGTCCAGCCCTACGTTCACACATGAGCTTTATACCATCTTTATTTGTCCTACCTAAACTAAGTAATTGTACTCATGCAAACATTGTAACTAAAACAGACAGAAGCATAAGTTACTTGTGCAACAGCACATTAACAAAGTTGTGCGGTAGCACATTAATATAGTTACTTGCGCGGCAGCACAGTAACAAAGTTACTTGTGCAACAGCACATTAACAAAGTTGTGCGGCAGCACATTAATATAGTTACTTGCACGACAACACATTAACAAAGTTGTGCGGTAGCACATTAATACAGTTATTTGCGCGGCAGCTCAGTAACAAACTTACTTATGCAACAACAAAGTAACAAAGTTGTGTGGCAGCACATTAATAAAGTTACCTGCGCGGAAGCACAGTAACGAAGTTGTCCAACACATTAACAAAGTTATGCGGCGACACATTAACAAATTTATGCGGCGACACATTAACAAAGTTACTAACGCAGCAGCACAATACAGTTATTGGTACAACAACACACCGACTTATCAAAAAACGGATTCAACATCCCATCCCAAAACAAAACTAATCGTGAAAACCTTTGCACAGTCGTATACTTCATACGCTAAGGTCTCCACCACACAGGAGGCGGACATGATTGTACGTCCTTAACAACAATTAAGGAAACAGCTGTATCCATACGTGCATAGTTTCCGCGGCGCACAACCAGTTAACTTCACAAACTAAGCTTTTCTACTTTGCGTAGAACAAACCTTGCTACTTCTCAAACAACAAAAGCACACATTCCATCTTTGTAGTCCAGTGCTCCACCTACTTACCAAGGGCGCATAGGAGCAACACTGGACTAGGGGGACTTGAAGGGGTATGGTCTCAAAAACCCCGCGCAAGCGCATAGGACCATACCCCAACTTCATTCCAAAGAGCATCTTAAGTAAAACCTTGCGCGGTTGCGCAAAGGTTCTAAACAAGAGTGGGGAAAGAACAGTCTTCAATAACCCTGCGTCGGAGGAGAGGAGAGATTAACATTCAACTAACACCCTTGCACAGACCTGCGCAAGGGTACAGTTAGATTTGAAGACAAACTCCTGAACATCTCCGCGCGCCTGAAATCAAGACTTGAACAAAAGAATCTTTTCTGTTATAACTAAATAGACACGTGGCAGAAGCACAATGGTTTACAATTGTAGATCTTCTAGAAAGAGTTTTAATGCTCATCATGCATGGCCATTCGGTTACAACTGATTGTGACGTGGCATAATCATGGACGCTTATCTGATCACGATGATGGCACTCATTTGAAGATAAATCTACACAAAACCACTTTCCACGTGGTATCTCCCCAGTCATTGATCACACTCACAATCCGTGTGCGTGGATGTGATGTTAGTTATTGACGGAACATTGGAATAACCGCCAACGAAAAAGTACTTTCCGTTACTACCTCTGTCAGATTATTTTCCCGCCAAAAACCGGCTATAAATAAGGTACTGGAGGTATGATCTCACAAGTTACTTTCACTTCACTCATTTTTACTACTTCATCTTCTTCCTTGAGATCACGGCACTTATTCTCACGCCGGAGGGTAGTCACGGAGAGAACCCCCATTCTCCTCGTGGCGAGTCTAACAGCTTTCTGTTTTGCAGTGATCACCGGAGAAGGAAACTAGCCAAAATCCACGGATTGACGAGAGGATTCACACCTTTTATGCAGAGACTAAACCCCTGATCTGATTGACTCCGGTCCAATTAGATCTCTGTTTCTTCAACTTGTGAAATTTTGCAAAAGTGGCAAAGGTTTCAGACTTGAATTTTAAAGGGTAAACCCACACATAATTGGAATAATTATCAACAAGAACCATGTAGTATTTGTAAAAATTATTGCTAAGAATGAGAGAAGTCCATAAATCACAGTGGACTATATCAAAAGGTGTAAATGTAAATGAACTAGAACCATGAAAAGGCAATCATTTTGTCACACCCCCAGAATCCACACGCGGAGTATCACCGCTTGGAGGCATGACTGACCAGGATCCTAACCACCAATCATATTGAACATGTAATATAATTAAGTATAGCGGAAGCATTTAAGTAATCCAAACAATAGTATGTTTGATTTAACATAAGTGTTGAAACATCATTCAAGATCCTTTGCCCACAACGACCTGCTCCTCCCTGTGCAAGCTCCATAATGTACCTAAGGTCCTGCAAGGCATGCAGCAAATAATCAACAAACTAGTTGAGCGAGTTCACAGAAAATAAGTTCAGTAATGGAGTAGTATAGCAAACATTTCGTTTGTTTATCTAGTCATGCATCGTATTAGTTCGTTCATTGTTCATGTATAGTATTGATTCGTATCGCGGGCCATTTCGGCATGTATGCGAAGATTGGGGAAAGTTCCCAAGTATTCTAGACTATGTATATTTGTATCGCGGCCACCCTGGCATGTGTGCGAAGTTTTAGTATCTATAGTTCGCGGCCTTTCCAAGGCATGTGTGCGAAGATCAGTCATAATATCGCGGCCAACCCCTGGCGTGTATGCGAAGATCAGTTCAATTGGTATACTAGTCTAGCCGTATCTTATCATTCACCACCCTCACCCTGAGGACTCATATCATTATGTTCTGTTAACTAAGTATGTACGTATAGTTTATTCAATCCCATTCCCACCCTGGGAACCCCATGCCTTGGCTGTGTGAACTCACCTTGGATTGCTCGGCAGATACACAAAGAGTACAGGTAGCAAGTAAATGATCAACCACGTCCTATCATGGTTTATTATGTAAGTCAGGTTCGGTTCAAGTATCGCACGTATGTATCACATAAGTTACCACGTTGCAAGCATACAAGGATTCATGGTAAACACGTACACGTATCGATAAACAATCTAAGTATTCGTCCCAACCATAACCCGGCCCAATAGTATTCACCCAAATAGCATGTCGGCCCAACAGGTAAGCAGTCCAATAGCATAACAGTCGTACGATTGGGCCCGTGACAAAGTAGGCCCAAAACAGTGTATGTGTAATAGCCGGTCTCGAGTCGCAACGGGGATCTCGAGTCGCAACCGGGTTACGAGTCACATCAGGAGATTACGAGTCGCAACAGTAGGTTGCGAGTCGCAATGGCTGGTCTCGGTTCATCATGGTCCGGTTACGAGTCGCAACGGGACTCGCAACCATGATTGCGGCTGATGTCGTTGTGGTCTCGAGTCGAGACTGTGGGTTCCCGACTCGCAATCTGAGTCGCAACCATGCGTGTAACAGCTTTTCCTGAATTCCTTAAATAACAATAACAACTAATCCGTGATTTCAGCAAACATATTCAGCAGTTTCGGAAACAGATCAAATACCGAAAATAACAGTTTCATAGCATCTTCAAATTAGCATCATTAACATATTCATGACAGCCTCAAGAACACGTAATCAGATCATCAAACAGACCTAAACCGAAACATGAATCATATTATTGAACTAGCATGCAACCTAGCCGGCTAACATATACTTGGACCGATTAATCATATACGCATCAAAACAATAACAGGAACATAGTGTCCGATTAACATCATGCAAACCGAATTGTATGAATATTATGACATCAAGAACCTTCATTAATAATCATAGCAAGAACCCTAGTTATCACATAATATCATCACAACCAATCAATCCGAAAGCATACAACATACATCATTCAACCAAGAAAACACAAACCACTAACCGATTGAAAGGAGAGTAGGATTGATCCGTGGACAATGATCTCCGATGGGGGAAAGTCCTTGGCTGCCTTCGGTTTGCGAAGAAGAGAGGGAGAGTTTGTGTGTGTTCTTGATTGCTAAGTTGTGTAAAACTAAAACCCTAGAGGTAATGTGTGTATATATGCGTGTGAAGGGAAGTGGGCCGAAACCCCCACTTGGGTTTCCTCATGGTCTCGAGTCCAACCATATGGACCGAGTGGGTTCTTATAAATGTTTCACTAATCGTTCAAGTAGTAACATATGCAATCACATTAAATCACGTAACATGTAACATTTAATCACTCACACAACCGTGTAACACAAAACATATCATGTATTCGTTCAAGTAACATAGTTCTGGAGTACGGGTTGTCACATTATCCCCAACTAATTGGAAATTTCGTCCCGAAATTTGGTATGCACTCACTGAGGAAGCTAGGTAAGTTTAATCGTTCACTGGTTTTTCCTGGGGTGTCACATCCTCCCCCCGTTGATCTGGAATTTCGTCCCGAAATTCCGAAGTAGTAGCTTCAGCCTCAGTAGTGGTAGCATTGGTTTCGAATAACTGGGGGTACTTTTCTGTCATCCTGTCTTCGCGTTCCCAGGTGTACTCTGGGCCACGTTTGGAGTTCCAACGAACTCGAGCAAGAGGGATTTTCTTGTGTTTGAGGACCTTCATATCCCGGTCCGTGATTTCAACTGGTTCCCCGACGAACTGCAACCGCCCGTCGATAGTAAGTTCTTAAAAGAAGTGATGAGGGTTTCATCTGATAGGCATTTCTTTAAGTTCGACACATGAAAGACATTGTGAACTGCCCCGAGTTCAGCTGGTACGTTCGATCTATAGGCTACCCTGCCTATGCGTTCTATGATCTCGTATGGTCCCCGACCTGAAATTCCAATGGCTTTCTACGCTTGTCCGCGTAGGCTTTCTGACGGTCGCGTGCTGCCGCCATGCGTTGTCGTATCTGTGCAATCTTTTCTGTGGCGTCCATTACAATCTCTGGACCCGTGATCTGACTATTCCCCACCTCTGCCCAACAGAGAGGTGACCGGCATCTACGCCCGTACAATGCCTCGAATGGTGCGGCTTGTATGCTACTGCGCTCATGTTTAATCGTGAGTCGGATGGTTTGTGCATTGCTTGCCAAAGTTCTGACGTGAATCGTGCATCGCGACCCGCAATGATGGACGTGGGCACCCCGTGCCTCAAAACAACTTCTTTAAGATAGATGTCTGCGAGAGTGGAGAACTTGTCCGTTTCCTTAATCGGTAGGAAGTGTGCAGACTTGGTGAGTCGATCCACGATCACCCATATGGTATCGTTCCCATGCTGGGATCGAGGTAGGCCTGTAACGAAATCCATGGAAATTTCTTCCCATTTCCACTGAGGTATCTTAAGCTGCTGAAGTAGGCCCTGTTAGTTTCTGGTATTCAACCTTGACTCTCACTCAGGTCAAGCATTTTCCGACGTATGTAGCAATGTGGGCCTTCCTACTAGGCCACCAATAAGTAGTGCTGATGTCTTAGTACGTTCTATCCGACCCTGGATGTACTGAGTGGTAAGGCTTGTGAGCTTCATCCATCACAAGTTCGCGTAGACCGCCATAAAGTGGGACCTAAATACGCCCCGTTACATAGTAGGCGCCGTCTGCCTTCTGTCCTAATCGTTGTCGTGAGCCGCGTAAGGCATTCAGCCTTGACGTTTTCGGGCTTCCGTGCTTCTATCTGAGCAGTTCGTATCTGTGCTGGCAGGCTAGTCTGGATCGTAAGCTGTAGCGCTCGCACGCGCTGAGGTAGGGTGTCCTTCCGACTGAGGGCGTCCGCCACAACCTTGGCCTTGCCTGAATGGTACTTGATGGCGCATTCGTAGTCGCTAAGTAGTTCAACCCATCGTCATTGACGCATGTTCAAATCCTTCTGCCTAAGGATATGCTCGAGACTCCTGTGAGCGGTGTAAATCGTGCACCTAGTACCGTACAGGTAGTGTTTCCATATCTTAAGCGCGAAAAACAATAGCTCCCAGCTCTAAATCGTGCGTCGTGTAGTTGCGTTCATGAATCTTAAGTTGACGTGAAGCGAAAACGATAACCTTGTCGCGCTGAAAAGCAGTCTCCTGGGGCTCTCCCAGCAATAGGTGACACCCTTCTGTGTCAATAGCGTAAGTGGCTGAGCAATCTTCGAGAAATCCTTGGTAAACCGTCTGTAGTTCGTGGTGCAGGCCAGTTTCTGGTTGAGTCTACCTCGGATGGATCGACACGGATCCCATCCTTGTTCACTACGTGGCCTAAGAAGTGGACTTCACGAATACTATGACGAACTTGTCTAAGTAGGGTTTGCACACCCTGTTCATAAGGTCCTTAAATACGGCAGGAGCGTTCAAATAATATCAACCCATCCATCATATCAAACATAAAGTATAGTAATTAAAATAGTCCATAAAACCCAATACGATTCATGTTCAAACCAAACTTTGTTTGAGTAACAGAGACATAATAAAGAAAATCCCAAAACGAGTTATAAGTTCAAACAGCGTCTCCTTGTCCTAGCATGAAAGCTCGACCCCTTGCCTCGTTGCCATTGTTGTTGTTGTTGTTCCCATTGCCCTGGTTATTGTTGTTGTTCTGATTCTGGTTCAACTGTGGGCAATCGCGCTTGTAATGACCTTCTGCCCCACACTGGAAACATCCCCGATTTCCACGCTGTGGCTGCTGCTGCTGCTGTGGGTTCTGAGGAGCTGGTGGTGGAAGTTGCTGATTCTGGTTTGCAGGTCGTGAGCTCCTGCAATCTTTGGCTTGATGCCCAATCTTGAGACATCTCTGGCAACGTTCCTTGCGACACCTTCCACTGTGGTGCTTGTTACACTTGTTGCATAGTGGGTGTACTCCCCTGTATCCACCCTGCTCCTGACTGCCAGATGATTGCTGACTCGGATTCTGGTAGTCATTCGTCCTGCGCTGCTGTGCTTGAGACTGTTCGGAATCCCCATCCCATTTCCGTTTGTTGTCGCTGGGTGTAGCAGTAGTAGCAGCTGAAGTGACTGTAGCAGTAGCGTTGACACGCTTAGGCAGTTTATTCTGATCCACTGCCTGGTCGGTGATGCGATGAGCGAGGCGTTGGATTTCCTGGATGTTTTCGAGGTTAGCCGACGTCACGTGGCTCTGAATCTCTGGCGCCAAACCCTTGAGATACAACTCAATGCGCTTGTATGGAGGGTCCACCATAGTAGGACACAGAACTGCCAGCTCGTTTGACCGTTTCGTATACGCTTCGATCTCCGACCCAATCATTTTCAGATTATACAGCTCGTCTTCCAGCTTGTGAATGTCTTCACGCGTGCAATACTCACGCTTGATGAGTTCCTTAAAATCGTTCCATGGGGTGGCGTTAGCAGCTGCCAACCCTAAGATTTGAACTTGGGCGTTCCACCAAGTTAGTGCTATTCCCTCCAAGGTGCCGGTGGCAAACTTGACCTTGCGAGCCTCAGGGCACTCGCACATCTCGAATACTGATTCTAGCTTCTCGAACCAGTGGAGGAGTCCAACCGCTCCTTCTGTGCCGCTGAAAGAGTTTGGACGACAGTCCATGAAATTCTTGAAAGTGCAGACAGGCTGCTGCGCGTGTTGACCTGCTTGAGCTGCTGCAACTGCCGCAGCAACTTGAGCTTGAACGAGAGCCTCTAGCTGGGCTTGAGTCATGTTGATTCGTCCAGACATGATCTTCATAGTAAAAGTAATGTAAATAAGAGTGGCTCGCGAGTAGGGCGATGACAGAAAAGTATGGGCATATAGGTGTTCTCATGTAATCAAAGCATGTGTATCTAAACGTAATGCGAGCAAAGTTCTAAGCAGTTCTAGCAAACAGGCAATAAACATAAACCTTATTACCTAAGATGTCGAGTCTTGCACGTGGAGCGAAGCGTCGTTGTGGATCGTTGAGAGCACTGTTCTGGTTATAGTCTGGTTTTAATAAAAACGTTTTCCCACATTAAAACCTAGTTCCCTATAACCAATGGCTCTGATACCAATCTGTCACACCCCCAGAATCCACACGCGGAGTATCACCGCTTGGAGGCATGACTGACCAGGATCCTAACCACCAATCATATTGAACATGTAATATAATTAAGTATAGCGGAAGCATTTAAGTAATCCAAACAATAGTATGTTTGATTTAACATAAGTGTTGAAACATCATTCAAGATCCTTTGCCCACAACGACCTGCTCCTCCCTGTGCAAGCTCCATAATGTACCTAAGGTCCTGCAAGGCATGCAGCAAATAATCAACAAACTAGTTGAGCGAGTTCACAGAAAATAAGTTCAGTAATGGAGTAGTATAGCAAACATTTCGTTTGTTTATCTAGTCATGCATCGTATTAGTTCGTTCATTGTTCATGTATAGTATTGATTCGTATCGCGGGCCATTTCGGCATGTATGCGAAGATTGGGGAAAGTTCCCAAGTATTCTAGACTATGTATATTTGTATCGCGGCCACCCTGGCATGTGTGCGAAGTTTTAGTATCTATAGTTCGCGGCCTTTCCAAGGCATGTGTGCGAAGATCAGTCATAATATCGCGGCCAACCCCTGGCGTGTATGCGAAGATCAGTTCAATTGGTATACTAGTCTAGCCGTATCTTATCATTCACCACCCTCACCCTGAGGACTCATATCATTATGTTCTGTTAACTAAGTATGTACGTATAGTTTATTCAATCCCATTCCCACCCTGGGAACCCCATGCCTTGGCTGTGTGAACTCACCTTGGATTGCTCGGCAGATACACAAAGAGTACAGGTAGCAAGTAAATGATCAACCACGTCCTATCATGGTTTATTATGTAAGTCAGGTTCGGTTCAAGTATCGCACGTATGTATCACATAAGTTACCACGTTGCAAGCATACAAGGATTCATGGTAAACACGTACACGTATCGATAAACAATCTAAGTATTCGTCCCAACCATAACCCGGCCCAATAGTATTCACCCAAATAGCATGTCGGCCCAACAGGTAAGCAGTCCAATAGCATAACAGTCGTACGATTGGGCCCGTGACAAAGTAGGCCCAAAACAGTGTATGTGTAATAGCCGGTCTCGAGTCGCAACGGGGATCTCGAGTCGCAACCGGGTTACGAGTCACATCAGGAGATTACGAGTCGCAACAGTAGGTTGCGAGTCGCAATGGCTGGTCTCGGTTCATCATGGTCCGGTTACGAGTCGCAACGGGACTCGCAACCATGATTGCGGCTGATGTCGTTGTGGTCTCGAGTCGAGACTGTGGGTTCCCGACTCGCAATCTGAGTCGCAACCATGCGTGTAACAGCTTTTCCTGAATTCCTTAAATAACAATAACAACTAATCCGTGATTTCAGCAAACATATTCAGCAGTTTCGGAAACAGATCAAATACCGAAAATAACAGTTTCATAGCATCTTCAAATTAGCATCATTAACATATTCATGACAGCCTCAAGAACACGTAATCAGATCATCAAACAGACCTAAACCGAAACATGAATCATATTATTGAACTAGCATGCAACCTAGCCGGCTAACATATACTTGGACCGATTAATCATATACGCATCAAAACAATAACAGGAACATAGTGTCCGATTAACATCATGCAAACCGAATTGTATGAATATTATGACATCAAGAACCTTCATTAATAATCATAGCAAGAACCCTAGTTATCACATAATATCATCACAACCAATCAATCCGAAAGCATACAACATACATCATTCAACCAAGAAAACACAAACCACTAACCGATTGAAAGGAGAGTAGGATTGATCCGTGGACAATGATCTCCGATGGGGGAAAGTCCTTGGCTGCCTTCGGTTTGCGAAGAAGAGAGGGAGAGTTTGTGTGTGTTCTTGATTGCTAAGTTGTGTAAAACTAAAACCCTAGAGGTAATGTGTGTATATATGCGTGTGAAGGGAAGTGGGCCGAAACCCCCACTTGGGTTTCCTCATGGTCTCGAGTCCAACCATATGGACCGAGTGGGTTCTTATAAATGTTTCACTAATCGTTCAAGTAGTAACATATGCAATCACATTAAATCACGTAACATGTAACATTTAATCACTCACACAACCGTGTAACACAAAACATATCATGTATTCGTTCAAGTAACATAGTTCTGGAGTACGGGTTGTCACACATTTGCTATTGGATAAATGACATGAATCACAAAATCCAAAAGCTGTCTTATTATATGAAATATTATAATTACTGGAAAGAAATTTTAAAACTTGAGGGCCTGGGTGGCCAAGGCGATCTTGCCACTTATTGGAAGAAACTGTCAAAAGTACTTGAGTTGGTGGAATGAATGGGTAAAGGTCGTCAGTGCTGTCATGGCGTGAAAGAGGTTGACCAGTCTTGAAATCCTTTAAAGTAAAGCCATTAGGTTCAAATTCAACAGAAACAAGATTATCACGAGTAAATTTTCTAACAGAAATAAGGTTTTTCACAACGGTTGGGGCATATAAAATATTTTTAAGCAAATAGGATTGGTTGTCGGTTTGGTGAAAGTCATCGCCCGAGCCCAAAATATGTAAAGATTGACCATTGCCAACAAGTATATTAGTATTAGTAGAATTTGATAAAGGAGAACTAATTTTACCCTGATCCGCAGTGACATGAGACGATGCACCCGTATCCATGTTCCAAGTAGGGTCCGGTTGATTCATCATGAGTGTAGCCAATACCGCACCAAGCTTAGTGGGCTGAAGAGGGTCCATGGGTGTAGATGGTTGGTTAGTGGGTGGGCCGTAGGTGCTGAAATGGTTTGGACTTGGTTGCTGTTGGGCCGAGAGGCCATACCCATTGAAGGGTTGTTGGGCCGCAAGCCCGTAGGCATTAGCAGGTTGTTGGGCAGGGGATTGTAGTATGTTATTTAGGTGTTGGGGTGGTGCAGGTCTGGTCCACGATGAAGTCAATGGGGACTGGGCTGGGTGGGGACATGGGGGTGGGCTTGGGTACCAGGAAGGTTGTGAGTAGTTTGGTGGGTATATGGTTTGGTTCGGGTAGGATGGGTAAGAGGTTGGACGGCCTCGGCCACAACCACGGAATGATCCGCGACCACGGCCTCGGCCATGAGAGGCGGAATGGTTTTGGTATGAGTCAAAGTGTTGGGCCGGATTGTAGGATGGTGGTGTGGTGTTCTGTGTGTTCGGGGTGGGGTGGCCGGTTGAGTTGGTTGGTTTTGGGAGGTGCCACGAGGGATGGTTAGGGCGGATTGTTGGCAAGCAAGTTGGTGGCGTTGTTCCGTTCAACTATGTCACGAGCATCATCCTAAGAGGTGTTGGATTGGTTGATGAATGACGTCGTGGTGTCATATTCCGTGGGAAGGCCTTGAACCATTTGGAGGACCAATCTTGATTCGGTGACCGGTTGGTCCACGTCCGTGAGTTGGTCGGCAATATCTTTCAATCGTTGAAAATAGTCATTCAATGATGAGCAAGAGGCAAGGGTCAAATTGGTGAAGGCGCAAAGCAAAGAAGAGGCCTGGGAGTTTTTGTTGTTGTGAAAAATGGACTGAAGTTTGTTCCATGTTCGTTGAGCGGTTGTTTCATCTTCCAGAATTCGAACAAGGAGACTGTCCAATAGGGTAGCATAAATCCACTGAAGTACAATGGAATCAATTTTGGCCCATTCGTCGAAACGCGGCTTAGAAGCGGCTGGTGGTTCGGTACCATCGATGTGTTGCAGAACGTCATATCCCTTGGCATGGAGCTTAAAAAGCTTGACCCGTGCCGAGTACGTGACCTTCTCACCATCGAGGGTACGAATCTTATTTTGTATGTTTGTAACCGAGTAAACCGGGTGGAGATGTTTGTGATCGGAGGTAACAGAGGCAGGAGGTGTTTGTTGTTGTTGGTCAGCCATGGTATCGAAGGAAAAAATGTAACAGAAGGTGAAAGAAGAATAAAAAAAGAAGAGGGCGGCGGTTTAGGAGGTTAGGTGGAAGGAGCTCTGATTACCATGAAAACATACGTATATGTTTGGGTAAATGAATGGTTCTCCTTGATTGATTATTCACAAAGTACTACAAGATTATATTGGGGTCCAATGGCTAAACTAATGGACCGATGAATGCTCTGTATCAAAACTATAATCCTTAGGGTGTTAGGAGTGGTTAAAACACTTGAAAGTGGCAAACTAAAAAATCAACCAATCAGAGTGCGCCACGTCAATCAGTGAAAAGTGTTTAAACTTTGGTGAAAAGTGTTGGCAATGGTTTAGACATTTGGTGAAGTGGTAAACTTTAAAAAAAGGGAAAAAAGTGTGATTGGTTGAGATTGAAATGGACCCCACCCCACACTACCCCCTCTCTCTCTCTCCTTCCTCCCTTCCCCGCGTCAGCATGCTCTCCCCGCTTCACACAATTCTCGGCATCGGCAAAGGGTTGGCTGCAGTGTTTGCCGCGCGTCAACCCGCTTTGCCACACCCTTTGCCGACTCCACTCCTAACACCCTTATAATTAAGCATTCCTAATATACATGATTTTACATTAATATTGATATTATTATTTCCTCTAATAAGCGCTATAGCATGCTATTGGACTGCATAGAGAATGACATCAAGTAAGAAATTGATGTGTATGAAAAAAGAGAATGAGTCACGTTTGACATTTTTTTACGGAAGTATTAACAAACCGAGCTAATAGACTTGGTTGCGATTAGAGTTGTTCACGACACCAAGTCATTAGTTAAGGTTTTTAACTCCTTAAACTAAAATCAAAGTTTCCCATGAAAAAACTATAATACAAAACGTATTAAGCGTCTGTCGTGTTTATTACCCTTTATGACACTTCCATTAAGATATTTTTAAATTTAGAGTTAACTGCAATTTTCGTCCCTGTGGTTTGGTCACTTTGGCCATTTCAGTCCATTTTTCAAAAATGCGTCATTTTCCTCCCCGACGTTCTGGAAAGGTGTCATTTCAGTCCAAAAATCATAACCCAGTTAAGTCGGTTAGTAAACAAGGACTGATTGTGTAAATTTGTAACATAAAGGACTGATTGTGTAAATTTGTAACACCACCACCACTAGCCCTGCCACCACCACCACTCCGCTGCTACCACCACCACCACCGCCACCACCACCACCACCCCCACCGTCGCCGGTTCTCTCCCCCGCCTCCTTCTCTCTCTCTCTCTCTCTCTCTCTCTCGTCGTTATCTCTCTCTCTCCAACTGTGATGATGATTGATGAAGATGAGTTGCAGGTTGTCGGTTTTACAGCGGTGAACGGAGGTGATGACAGAGGTGAACGGTGGTTTACGGTGAAGTGGTGGTGGGTTATGGTGATGGTGCAGCGGTGAGGAGACGGTGGTGTTAATGGTTGTCAGAGGTGACTGCGGTGTTCGGATTGTGCGGTGATGAGGAGCGTGTCGGAGTAATGACGATGGAACGAGAATGTGATGGTGAATCGGTGAATCGGTGATGGTGAATCAGTGATGAACGAGAATGTGCGGTGGCGGCGGCAAACATCACGTTTGCTTCAAATAGAAGCCTCCGGATATTACCCCGCTAAGATACGGTCTGTTTCAAGCTTTGTTCGATCCACTCAGACGACGACAAATTCATCATCATCATCATCGCCTCTATTAATAGTTGTTTTCCCTCATAATGTAGCCTCTACCAGGAGCAAGACCAAAAGAATACCAATATGTTTCCATTGTATTGTGGGAAATAATATTTGAAGGAAGCAACAGTAACAGCAGCAACAACATTATCATCAATCATCCTCCAATCCCATCTGTGCAACTCTCTCCAATGAAACCAAAATCTCTCTCACCGGAGCCTAGTTCCTCTGAGCAATTTCACTTTCAACTTATTCATCATACTATGGTGGTGATTGCAGAGCATACACCAATCCATCCATCATTGTTCATCAACAGTCACCATTCATCATCGTCATCATCTCCGTCAACGATCACAACGATCACCAAGCACATCACCACCGCTGTGTTCGGAGTTTTCGAGACCACCGTGCCTGATAACCACCTGAACTTAACCTGAACCTCACTCAGGTCATCGTTCACCACCATTGTTCACCTCCGTTCATCGTCGTCATCCTCTCCGACAACCCTCGTTCACCGCCGACCTCCGTGGTGAACGAGGTGGAGATGGTGGTATGAGATGTTGGTGGCAGATCGGAGTGGTGGTGGTGGCAGTGGCTGTGGTGGCTGTGGTGGCAGTTGCTGTGGTGGCGGTGGTGGCTGTGGTGGCGGTGGTGGTGGTGGCAGTGGTTGTGGTGGCGGTGGTGGCGGTGGTGGTGGTGGTGGCAGCGGAGTGGTGGTGGTGGCAGGGCTAGTGGTGGTGGTGTTACAAATTTACACAATCAGTCCTTTATGTTACAAATTTACACAATCAGTCCTTATTTACTAACCGACTTAACTGGGTTATGATTTTTGGACTGAAATGGCACCTTTCCAGAACGTCGGGGAGGAAAATGGCGCATTTTTGAAAAATGAACTGAAATGGTCAAAGTGACCAAACCACAGAGACGAAAATGGCAGTTAACTCTTAAATTTATTTATGATGTCAGAACTAGAATTACCATTGTATCATTCTAGTCCCACCTACCGTATAGTGTGACCACATTAGTGCTACCTACCTCGTCGTCGAGTGTTTGCTCATCGACACACAAAACTCTCAAGATTTATTTTCAGGTCGTTTGCGATATGTGTTTGCCTAATCTATGTGTTTTCGTTATGTTCCTGTTGCATTTCAAATTGGTGATCTTATGACCGAAGGCGAACTAAGACGGCTAATCGACACATTATTCTGGTGGTATATTTTTATAATTAAAAAATGAAAGTAATAGCCTATTATTCATGGCATATAGCCCTACATAAGATTACATAAAAATGGATCGAGTCACGAAAGAGAAAGGTGACAAAATGTCGAATATCAAGCTTACAAATCCACATATTTTAATTAAAAAATTATATCTCTCACTAAATTATATCCAATCGGGAT
Source organism: Helianthus annuus (assembly GCF_002127325.2). NCBI lineage: Eukaryota > Viridiplantae > Streptophyta > Magnoliopsida > Asterales > Asteraceae > Helianthus > Helianthus annuus. The sequence continues at coordinate 107,129,730 of NC_035437.2, forward strand.
AATGGAAGAACAAAAGCATATTCGAGGTCAAGCTTGACCACTTTAAACCACAATAGGTAGCATTTAATAAAAAAAAATCAATTTTAAATCATGAAAAAATCATTTATGTTTTACCATACATACAAATAGAAATACAAATAGAAAGTGGGGAAATACTGCCTAGATGACTCTGATGACTAGCAATTCCCTGTTGTTCTAACACATTTAAGATTTTATCTATTTTTAAATTTTGTTTTTTTTATCAGGTTAAAATTATGTTTTTGTCGTTCAGTTAAAAATAAAATTATGCTTTTGCGCACAGCTACGATTTTGCCCTCAGTTCGAAATTACGATTTTGCCCTGTTTAAACTTACAGTTTTGCCATTCATTTTGTTTTTTTTTTCTCCTAGCCAAATTACAATTTTGCCCTTAAATTAAATTTATATTTTTTCATCGTTTTTGTTTGTTTTCCTAGGCAAATTACAATTTTATCCTCAGTGTAAAATTACAGTCATGTCATCATTTTAGTTTTTCTGACAAAACTATGGTAGTGTTTTGTTTTAATTGGTTGACTCGGTGTAATTTTTATTCGTGCCACAAGCTAGGAGAATAGTGCCAGGTAGGTAGTTGCCTGACACTTCTCTATTGGTCCAGCTTAATTACATTTTTGCCCTTTCTAAATTTACAATTTTGCCATTTGTTTTGTTTTTTTTTTTCTTTCCAGCCAAATTATTATTTTGCCCTCGGTTCAAATTTACGATTTTGTCATCATTTTTGTTTTTTCCCTGTCAAATTCCGATTTTGCCCCAAGTGTAAACTTATAGTCATGCGATCGTTTTAGTTTTTTTTTTCTTTGACAAATCTATGGTAGTGTTTTATTTTAATTGGTTGACTCGGTGTAATTTTTATTCAGGCCACGCGACTGTCTGGCACACGCTCATTTGACCTGAAAATTACAATTTTGCTTCCAGTTGAAAATTATAGTTTTTTAATCGTTTTAGTTTTTTAACAAAACTATGGTAATGTTTTCTTTTAGGCCATGGGGTATGGGGCTTGGGTTAGGGCGTGGGTTGGTTGAAAACGCCCAAGCCACCACCCCGGGGGCTTGGGTTGGGCGTGGGTTTTGGGCGTGGCCCCCATTGGTGTGGGTTTGAAGCCGGACGTGGGGCGGGCTAGTAAGTGACATGGCAGGCTCTCAATGGCCAAATCAAACTCATGCCTCCCAACCCAAGCCCCACCATACCCCATGGGCGTGGGTTTGAGTGGTGGGGGGGGGTCCCATTCCACGTGTCAACCAATGCCCCAACTCAAGCCCCAACCCAAGCCCCACCATACCCTATGGTCTTAATTGGTAGACTCGATGTAATTTTTTTTAAAAATATTATTATGAGTAGTATGTATGAATAACCGATACAGAGACGTAGATATTACGAGAGATAAATATTTAAGGTTAGTGCTCCCGCAACTCAAACCGAGCAAAAACTAGTTTTACACAATTACACTGGTACAAAATGCTTGTCAGGTTCAAGTGTAAAAAGGAAAATAACAAAATACTTGTCGGATTCAACTGGAAAAAGGAAAATAACAAAATACTTGTCAGATTCAACTGGAAAAAGGAAAATAAAATGATAATAATAAATAAAGGTTTCGGCTTGTGTACGAAAGTTTAAACAAAAAGGATTGTAATATCTTAGAATTATTTCGGTCATTTACTTAAAATATTATATAATAAAAGGAGAATAGCATTATTTTTTACTCAAGTTCTTTTTAGGAAAATCGTTTATTCTTTTAATAATAATTAATTTAATTACGAAAAAACAAAATACATAAAACAAATCATTTTTACACATCCTTCTTATAAATTTAGCAATACGTATAAACGACAAACGGTCACATTCCTTTGTTAATGAATTTAATTAAGAAAAATTAAACTCACGAAAGATTATAAAAATGGTTAAGTAGATAGACAGGAATATTTCCACGTTAATTAAATACTTAAATAAATATCAAAAAGGATGAAACAGATTACAAACGGTGTCGTTTTGTCATTCTCTCTCTTCTTGAAGTTGCCGTAGTCTCACTCAATCTTCCATTGAAAACTCTAATCAACAAACAACACCCCTCCCTCCACCGAAAGAGAAGGGGTGTTTCATAATTTGACTTTCTTCCCCCAAAGTCAACTCACGATGTTTGGATTTGAGTGTTGCTGCAGCGACAAAGATGGTGAATTGTACAATTTGTTGTTGCCAGAAGAACCAAAACCATTTTTTCTTCCTTCACCGCTTCCACAATGGCCTCAAGGTATCTATCCTCTTTTATTATTATTTGTGTTCTTGGTTGTTTTTGAGCGAAATTGTTGATGGGTTTTGGTTATTGATCATTTAATTGGATAGGTTTCTTTATTTGTGAGTGACCAGTTGTTGTTGTTGTTGTTAATTTGACTAAGTTTCCATATTGTTTGACTATTTTGGGTTGTGTTGACTTGTACCTATTGGGTTGGGTCATAAATTATAAATGCATAATTTGTTCTTAATTTTGATCAGATAATGAGTGATACAGTAACTTTATTGGATGTAATTGAGATGAAATTTTTGTTGATCAGATTTGACTTTGACTTTGACTGTTTTGCCAGTTTTGTGTATTTTACAATACCAAATTTGGTTTGTTTTTATTATTTATGAAATGAGATCTCTTTTTTCATTTTTGTTTGTGATTATAAAAAACTATAGAATCATACATAAAACAGGTTCTTTGACCTCAAAAGTCAAAATTTATGCGATGTTTCTGTACCATAATTTAAAAAAAAAAAATTAATTCATATGTAAAACAAGTTCTTTGACCTCAAAATTTATGCAATGTTTCTTTTATCATTTTTGTGCATGAATAATGATTACCAAGATTCATACGTAAAACAAGTTCTTTGACCTCAAAAGACAATGAAAAATTGGGAATTGGGATTTCATCTTTGTTGATATATTCACTTTTCAAAAAAAAAAAAAAAAAAAAAAAATCTTTGTTGATATATTCAACTAAGATCAAGTATAACTCTCATGATCTTGGATCAAATTTGGAAGTCAATGGGATAGTGAAGTTTCTTGTTATAGTAATTTAAGTTTGACTTTTTGTGGTCAGCTAAGCCTGATATTGATCACAAAAGATATTTTTTCAGATAAATGAACTAAACTGATGAATATTAGTAGATATGGGTATGGTTATGAATGTTTATTTGGTTTTGAAATTTTGACTTTTTAAAGTCAAAATCAGACTTCCATTCAATCTTCTTAATTCTCGATGTCTACATTGCAGGTCAAGGTTTCGCCACAGGAAGAATAAACCTCGGAGAATTAGAAGTCGCAATGGTTAAAGACTTCGAGGTGATATCAACTTACACCCCCAAAAAATCAAAAACCGGCGTTACATTTTACAAACCGGTATCCATTCCCGACGGGTTCGTCACCTTCGGTCACTATGGTCAGCTAACCAACCAACAGCTTCGAGGCTACGTGCTTGTTGCCCAAGCTGCCCTAAACACAGAAACCGAATCTCCTCCTCTGAAGCTACCTCTCGGTTACAAACTAATCTGGAGTTCCACCAATGTTTACGTGTGGCAACCGGTGCAACCGGACGGTTATCGAGCTTTAGGATTTGTCGTCACCGTTGATGAAACTGAACCGGATGTTGAACAAGTTAGATGTGTACGGGACGACCTTACTGAAAATTGTCAAGTTGATGATGTCATACTGTCGACTTCGAGTTTTCGAGTTTGGAACACGAAAGCGTGTAAAACGGGGATGTTTTGTAAAGGTGTTACCGTCGGGACGTTTTTCTGTAGTAAGGATTCGGTTTCCAGTGACAAATTGGATATTTGTTGTTTGAGAAATGTTAAACCGGATCTTGAAGCAATGCCGAATTTGGAGCAAATAGACGCGTTAATCGACCACTACGGCCCCACGGTTTACTTCCATCCTGATGAGGTTTACTTGCCGTCGTCGGTACCGTGGTTTTTTAAAAACGGTGCACTTCTGTTTAGAAAAGGAAATTCCGACGGGAGACCTATTGATTCCAGTGGGTCGATTTTGCCGCAAGGCGGGAAAAACGACGGTGAGTTTTGGATGGACTTACCGGAGGATGATAACGACGACACGTTAGTTAAGCACGGGAATCTCGACAGTGCAGAGCTTTACGTGCATGTTAAACCGGCGTTAGGCGGTACTTTTACCGATATTGTTATGTGGATTTTTTGCCCGTTTAACGGGTCGATAACGTTTACTGTCGAGCTGTTAAACCTGAATATCGAGATGGATAGAGTCGGTGAACATGTTGGCGATTGGGAGCATTTTACGCTCCGGATAAGCAACTATAACGGCGAGCTTTGGAGCGTTTATTTCTCCGAGCATAGTGGTGGCGAGTGGGTGGACGCTAGTAACATAGAGTTTATCGACGGAAACAAACCGATCGTTTACTCGTCAAAACACGGGCACGCTAGTTTTCCGAACGCCGGGACGTATATCCAAGGGTCAAGTAAGTTCGGGATCGGAGTGAAGAACGACGTGGATAAAAGCGATCGGTTTATTGACGCTAGCAAACGGTACCAGATTATAGCGGCGGAGTATCTTAACGGTGTGGTGGCGGAGCCCGACTGGTTGCAGTATATGCGGGAGTGGGGGCCGACGGTGTTGTACGATGGACGGTCGGAGCTAGAGAAGATTATTAGCCACCTGCCGTTTTTAATTCGGCTGACAGTGGAGACGCTTATTGATCTTTTCCCGGTGGAGCTTTACGGGGAGGAAGGGCCGACGGGGCCTAAGGAGAAGGATAATTGGTATGGGGATGAAAGATGTTAAATGTTTACATGTGCAAGATGATTGTACGTTTGTTATTATGTTGAGGTTGTGTTGTAATGTAATGTGTTGTAACTTGCAACAATAGTTGATTCATGAGTGATATATATTGATGCTTCACCTAGGCTAGGCCCAACCCATTTAAACCATAAACATCTATTTTTTAAGCCCAACCCATAAACATCTATTTATTGTTGTTTTATATTTTGAACTAAATTCATATATTCGTATATATGTATTAATTTCCATTTCCAACATAACCGAGAAACAGTGAATTCACATTAACGGCGTCAGATGGTTTAATTTTACTTCATGGTTTTACAATGTTAGCATGTACACAGAAGACGACGGAGCCATCACCTCCGGCCGGCATCCTCATCTCGGTGCCCACTTCGCCGGTGATGATAATGGTGACGGTGCCTACCTACCTACGTCGTTCATCGGCTTCTTATTCTTAGGATTCCTATCGTCTTCCTCACAGGAAGGTTCAATCCTCTTTCATCTGCTTCGTTTTCGCCCCTTCATACGAACAGGAACGCCGCCTATTAGGGTTCACTGCGAAACTCAACTCTCCTCTCAGGTGTTATCTTTTCCCTTTTTTTGTTATTGATTGTGCTCTATTCTGTTGCATGGGTTTGATAGTATCGTCTGGAGGATTGAAGAAAGAAAGAAGATTCGGGGAAAATAGGGGTTTTAGAGTTTGATTTTGTTATCTATGGAGCATATGGAGTGAAATTGGGGAAAAATTTGGGGAAATTAGGGTTTCAAATTGTAGATTTAGGATGAAACTGACAAGTGAGATTCGATTAGTGTGTTGATTGTAATAATTTTGAGTTTGATTGAAGCTGATTTTGTGTATGATAGTGATGAATTATGAGTTTTTTAGTTTAGGTTGGTAGTTTATTAGAAAAAAAAAAACACAATTGGTTTACTTGTGAGTTGTGACAATCAGACCATGATTATTCTTGTGAGGGGATTTTAAATAATAAGCATGTGTGATTTTTTAATCAAGTCATAATAAATAGGCGTCGGTTATTAGCAACGTTGTTGCGTTGATCATGTGTTAAACAACATAAAAAAAATCGTTTTGTTTGTTTGTATTTGAAGTTTATACTTAAGTTAAACATTTAGACTATTTAGTTTAAGCTTATGAGGATTAGACTTCCGACAAAACTGAGGATCGAGAGAATAAGAATATCTTAGCACACCGATGTTGACCGACTATCATTCTTACAACAATGTAACATGTGTTTCACAATCGCATCAAAGCTCGATTCTAATAAGGAGATTACAGAGCAAATGCCATAAGAAATAGTTGGTTAAGAACCTTACACATCATGCTAATGCCCATATCAACAATAGCCATTATGTATTTATGACAACAAGCATCAAATTAAACACAAGATTATTGGAACTTTGGAATGCAAGTATGTCAAGATTTTCCATACTTTCTTTATAGTTTCGTTGTTCTTCGATGTAAAACGTTTAATCAGTTTATACAACATAATTGTATTAGAGTTAGTTATCTATGTTGTCATCAGATTGTTTTTTTATCAAATTTATTATAAGTGCCTCAAAAGTTCTTTTTTTTTTTTTTTTGCTATTGAGTGTGCTTTCTTCTACTTTGTGGGTGCTAAATGCTTAGAGTTAACACATGTCAAAGTTTGGTTTGGCTTGGTTCGTATGAGGCAAGCTGTTGGTGCACTACATCTGCTGATTACGTCTTGTATCGAGTCATAAGTCTTAAATGTTAGATCTGGGCACAATATACGAGGAAATGTGAAAATGTATAGAATTAGGGTTAGTGGATCGCTTATTAGGCCCATTAGAGTTTAGGATCGCTCGAGTGACCATGTTGAACCGCTCGAGTGACCATGGGCTGGATCGCTCTTGTGACATCATGTATGGGCCGCTTATTGGGCCTGTCCAATAAGCGGTTCCAGTTGCCTATATATACCTAATGAGCGATCTCATTTGGAACGGTTGATAGAATCTCGTACCGAAGTGCTGCCGGATCGAGAACTTGTTGTATTTACCGTCAAATCAATACAGAAAGTGTTTAAAGTGTATTGCAAGCTATTCCTACGTTGATTACTTGTTATTCCGCACCTGTAATTGACGAAAACGCCTCTGATCGACTCATTCGGGTCGCCAAACGATCCTACAATTGGTATCAGAGCTTCAGGAGGAGGAGTTCTACAGGAAATAGCTAGAAATCATCAATAATTCTGTCTTCTACTCATTCTTTTTCATATTCAGACATTTTCAACGGTCGAAATTTGCTGAAAATCTCAGGGATTGTGCGCAACTACCCAGAGACAAACCCTTGAAAGTTTGGTGTTGTAATTCAAAGAAATAGTGTGCCAAAATGATGTCCGAAAGTGGACCGCTTTTCTGAACTGTTTTGGACCGCTCGAAATTGACTGATTGTGGACCGCTTATTTGGCCCATTCATCTATCCGGACCGCTCATTCGATCGATTGTAAACCGCTTATTGGATCTTGATTACTTGGATCGCTCCAAATTAGTGTTTTGAACCGCTCGAACGGACATTGATTGGACCGCTTTTGTGTTCATTCAACCCGGATCGCTTATTTGGACCCATCTTGTCCGCTCATCTGATTTTATTGGACCGCCTTTGTGACCAATTGAACAGCTAGATCGCTTTTAAGGACTGTTTGAAATATTTTTTGAATATTTGAAAACGGACGAGGATTTCTATAACGCGTTTGCTACTCCTAGTACCCCAATCACCGCTATTCAAACCACAATGTTAGAAAACGAAACAGGAACAATGCAAAAACCTCCCAAGTTAATGAACATCGAAGAATACAAGGGTTGGGAAGGTCGGTTTGAGAATTGGGTGCAAGCGAATTATCTTGACGCTTGGGAATGCGTGGAAACAAAGTATGTTCGACCATTGAATAGTGATGAAGAACCAGTTCCAATCAAAGATCTTAGAGATGATGAGAGGAAGAAGTACAAAAATGAGAAAATGATGTTAAGTCTTCTTCAACAGGCAGTCAAAGAAGATATCATGGTTCTTTTACAGCATAATGGAACGTCGTATTCGATCTGGAAAGCATTACGTTCAAAGTTTAGAGGAAGTGAGGAAATGGTTAAAAGCAAGAAATCACTTTTGAAGAAAGAGTTCGATATATTTCGTGGATTGAAGAATGAGAGCACGAGAGAAATTATTGAACGTATTGTAATCTGCTTGCTAATATGAAAAGGTTAAGTATTGAGAAGAGTAATGAGGAGTTAATTGACAAACTTGCTGATGCGTTACCATATGAGAGTTGGGGCACATATTTGATGATGCTCAGAAACAAGAAAGGTTTTAGCAATCTGACGCTCAGTAAGTTCATCGAAAAGATTGAAGCTCAAGAAATGGAGCAGAGAAAAGTGATTAGAATGAAAGATTTCGATGGTGAACAACATATTGGATTGTATTATAAAGCTGGGGTAAATGAAAAATCGTCGAATTCATCTCCAAAGATTGTGACTGGTATGAGTGCCAAGAGCTTATCTGAAAGCCCATCATCTGGATCAAGCAGCAAGACCAGTTTTACTTCATTTCCATCATTTGATCCAAACATCTCTGCAACTAAAAACAGGAGAAAATTACAGTGCAACATTGTATTGAATCTTGAGAATGATCAAGATTATTCTGAAGATATTGCCAAAAACCAAATGTCTTTATTAGGAATGGTTTTGGAATCTTACACTTGTTTTGTTGCAGGTCGTATCGGCAATCCAATGCTAACCAAAGAAGACTACGATCAGATAGATGCTGAAGAGATGGAGCTGATGGATATTAAGTGGTGTCTGGCTAGTGTTTTACGGAGAGCTGAGAAGTTCAAACAAATCACGGGGAGAGATGATCTTCGTGATGCGGATGTTTCTACTTTAGGTTTTGACAAATCTAAAGTCACTTGTTTTCGGTGCAGGGAAAAAGGACACTTCAAGAGAGAATGCACAAACCGAGAAGCAAGTGGAGCTCAAAATCCGTTCAACAACAACAATGATTATTATCGCAAAGCCATTTATCACCAAGTTGGTCAATCATCTCAACAACAGAAACATCAAGCTCAGACTGCACATGGAAGAGATGTGATTGAAGATATAGGAAAGAGAGCTTGTGTGGTTAATCCAAATCAAAAGCTATCATTTACCTGGGATAATTACATTTCAGAAAATGGAAAAGCTTGTTTGATTGATCAAGAAGATGAAAAGCTTGCAGAAGGTTTTAGCTGGGCAAACTTCACTTGGGATGATTATATTCCCGATCAAACCACAGCTTACACTGCATTTACAGCAAAGATTGTAGATGATAGTGATGATGATACAGAGTATTGGGCGAGAAAATACAGAGAAGATATGAAATTGCTTGCTGAGAGTGATAGCGAAGATGAAAAAGTCAAGAAGGAAAAGAAAAAGAAGAAGATTAAAACACCGGTGAGTAGTGATGATGAAGAAGTGCCGGTGGTGAGAAGGCAAAATGTGAAAGAAGTGCCTAAGTTCAAGGTTGTTGAAGGTGTTGATGCGAAAGAGGTTCCGGTAAAATGTGAAAACTGTGAGATTGTGAAAAAGCAGAACAGCACGTTGATTTACAACTTAAACAGACTGAAGGAGTCATATGATGTGCTGAACAATACAATGAATCAGTACAATCAAACAAGTGAAGAACAAGCTGTAGCAATGAAGACTCTTCAGGGAGCGTTTATGACTAAGCAGAAAGTTGTAAACAACTATATTGAGAAGTGTGCTGTTTTAGAACAGAAGCTTGAGTTGCAACGAATCGAAACGGAGAGAGTGCATCGTTTATTAAAAAGTTACTCATGTACTTCCTATGTGATTGACAGGATTTATCCTACTGTTGAGAGCATGAAGATCTGGGAAGAAGATGAAGTAACTGAAGAAAAAGCAGCTGAAGTTAGTATTGAAGAAAAGATTGCTGACAAGAGGAAGAGTGACAAGAAAAAGGATACTGAAAAGACGTCATCTGGTAAGAAGAAAGGTGTCAGTTATAACAGATGTCCACCTCCACTGGAAAACGGATATTTGCCTAGACATCCTAACGATGAAAGAGTCAAAAAGGCTACAAATTTACAGTGGGAGTCAGAGTCGTCGGTCAATCTTCCTGAAAGTATTGATGTTGTGTTTACATCATCTGACATTGATCAACAGTCTCAATTGATGAAGAAAGTTGTAGATCATGTGTTAGATAGTGATGACAGTGACGAGTCAAAGCCGGTGTCCGCGTCAGAGTCAAAATCTGAGTCAAAAGCTCCGAGTCAAACAGAAAAACAGGGAAAATTAGTCTATGATAGAAAATTCTTGTTATCAAAATCTAATTTGGATGACGGGTTGTTTAAAGTTGCTTATACTTTGAATAATTCGGACAAATTATATTCTGATGAGGAATTTCCATTAAGGGGTGTCAAAACTGAATTGATAAACAAGGTTTTCAAACTCACAGAAATTAATATTTCTGAAATTAAAGACTTATGTCTTAATGAAAAACCTAAAAAATACACCTCAAGAGTACAACAGAGATTAAACAAGAAAAAGAATTACAGTTCTGGTTCAGATTTTCAAAAGAGGTCAAACCATAGCGGTAATTTCAAAAAGAAAGGATTAGGTTTTATTCCTACAGAAAAACAGAAAAATGAAAAATATGTTCGTGATTTTAAATCCAAAATGTCCTTTATTTCAGGTACATCGACTGATGAAGAAGAAAAGACATGTTTCTGGAGGGAAAAGAACAGTGAGTTTCTGAAAAAGAAACAAGCTGAACAAAAGAAAGACTCGAGAACTTGTTTCAAGTGCAACAATGTTGGACATATCGCCAAAGATTGTTCTCAGGCGATACAATCAAAACAGGGAGTTTTTCGCAAAATCTCAGAAAAGGTGTTTGCGTTCGAATCACCACTTGATAGAACAAAATTGTTCAAAGATTCTATTTTTGAAATTGGTGAGAGTTCGAACAAGTTTTACAAGAAGAAAGCCAAATCTAACAACCAGAAATGGGTTGTGAAAAAGGGTGGTGAAAGCTCTAGCGATGATTCTGATAGGTCGAAATCAGAGGAGCTATCTTCAGGCGATGAAACTGATTCCACAAAGTCAGTGGAGCCACAAGTTATTTCAAAATGTGAAGCTGATGTAAAAGTTGAGAATTCAGTTACGAGTGCTAATGATGATGAGTTTCCATCACTTCGGGCTGAGAATTATAAAAAGAAAATTGGTAAAGTTGAAATTTCTAACCAATTTTATCATGATGAACAGGAATTTGATGCTGAAAAGGTCTTTAACCCCAAGGTGAAACATATCTTTGGCAAGATGATTGATCGAAAAGTCAAAGGGGTTAAGGAATTTTATGAGAAGAAAACAAAGAAAGAAAAGGTTGAACCATCCCTGGTTTGTGACTGGGATGGTACATATTATGAACAGTAAGTCTCAGGACTAGCCGGAGCTCCCAGGTTGGTAAGCGTGGAGCATGAATCGGCATCTTTCTTGAATTTTATTCGGTAACGTCAATCATACAAATGGTAAAGAGGTTTGTTTATGTTTGTTGATGTTTTATAATTGGTACAGAGGTTTCTGAACTGAAAATGGTAAATCAAGGACATTAATTTGTACTTGTATTTTCCTACATTGGTCGAAAGACAAGATGATGAACCACAACCCCGAACATTTGTTGGATATTTCTACAAATGGTAATCTACAATTGGTAAAATCAATCAAACTTATTTTCCGGAAATACCATTTTGATTAAAACAAACTTAAGTGTTTTGAAATCTAAATGGGAAAATAGTTTGTTGATAGGGGGAGTTCTGATTGTTTATGCCTAGTGAATGGCGAATTGAGGAGATTCGATATCAGTTGTCATATTTTGTACAGTTTGTTTTTCAATTTTCATTAGATGTATTTGAATTTTAGGGGGAGTAAGTATTTTTAGAAAATCCAAAAACATCAGAAAATTTGAAAAAGCCAAAAACATGATAAAATCAAAAATGAGTTCTTGTTGCATAAAAGAGGAAATGATATTACATCAGTGGACTATCACGACATGCTAAAGAATTGGAATGTTTAAATGTGATAAACGATCTTACTGCGGATGTGTCAGTAGATTTTCGCACATTTAGTAAATTGAAACGAGATATAAATCTAAATCAAACTTGCTTGATTCGTGGGTAACTATTCTTGAATATATGGGTAACCCCCGAAATCTTGTTTGAAAGGTCCCGTATTCTGAGATACTAGGTCTTTATGCTCAGTGATACCTGGGGTATTATCCCGGGACTTCTGCTGTATGGAAGTACTGACCTAGTCCCCGGATAATACTTTCTGCTAATGCTTGAAAAAGCGCCGCCCTCAGCAATCTGATTAAACAATAAAATTGATAGTCATTGCTGTTGTAAAAAAGATCCTCTAAAGGGGACCCACCAAAAGTCGAAGCCGTCATCTCTCTGCGTATACGGAAGTATCGACCTGAGCTCTCACGGCCCTCGCACATAACCCCTTTACAGATATCAGCTGTGGTATACTCACCTGTAAGACTGAATATTTGGGATCTGGATACGGGAGTATATTCAAGTGGAGTGATACACAATTAAGTTTAAGTCTCTAAAACATTAATATCGTATCTCGAATCGATTGAAATTTGTGTTGAAAATTTAAATGGACAAACATACTGACAATCAAGGTAAATTGTTTAGAACTGAGTATGTTTAAAGCTTAATGGTGTTGGTAATTTGTCTCAAATCTGATATGATCCTCTTGCACGAGCTCACAATAATATTGTCTGAAAATAGTTTATTTCTGCATTTTATTTTTTTTCAGAAAAATCCAAAAAGATTTTTGGTATGTTTTAGCATAAATTTTGAAAAGTCAAAAAGATTTTCGACAACTGATGTTGAGTTGCTGATTTTCAAAATTCTGAGTGCTAAACATGATGAGCAATACTTGAGGGGGAGTGTTCGTGTGAAATTAACTGTTTTCATAATCTAACCTTTAAATTGGTTCATCAAAATCTGTGTTTGTTTTGAATGAGAATCTGAATTGGTGCAGGGTTATATGTTTGAAATATAGATGTGAAAGAAATTTACTTTGAGGTAAAGGTTATGCAGGAAAGCCAGACAAAGATCCTGAAGATATTGCTGAAGATCATAGAAATGCCAGCAAATCGAGAGGGGGAGTCTGAAACGGGAAAGAGAGAAGCCCAAAGACTGATCAAGACTGAAGATGTGAAGATACAGCATTGGTGTGACTCGATAGTCGACTCCATCAACATCTGAGGGGGAGTCTGTTGGTGCACTACATCTGCTGATTACGTCTTGTATCGAGTCATAAATCTTAAATGTTAGATCTGGGCACAATATACGAGGAAATGTGAAAATGTATAGAATTAGGGTTAGTGGATCGCTTATTAGGCCCATTAGAGTTTAGGATCGCTCGAGTGACCATGTTGAACCGCTCGAGTGACCATGGGCTGGATCGCTCTTGTGACATCATGTATGGGCCGCTTATTGGGCCTGTCCAATAAGCGGTTCCAGTTGCCTATATATACCTGATGAGCGATCTCAGTTGGAACGGTTGATAGAATCTCGTACCGAAGTGCTGCCGGATCGAGAACTCGTTGTATTTACCGTCAAATCAATACAGAAAGTGTTTAAAGTGTATTGCAAGCTATTCCTACGTTGATTACTTGTTATTCCGCACCTGTAATTGACGAAAACGCCTCTGATCGACTCATTCGGGTCGCCAAACGATCCTACACAAGCCAACGATGGAAAAAAGAAATGTGCTAGGCAATAGCATAAGAATTATTATTCAAATAGCTTTTGTTGGGAAAATCAATTTATGATCACATACACAAAAAAAAAGTATTATTCAAACACTTGATTTTATTAATTTGCATTATATTTGGAGTTATTTTGTGATAACATGTATTGTTTAATGCTACCCATCGACACCAAACTCTCCTATTTCTGGTTTAACAAAGGTGTTTTCTTCTACTTTGCAGGTCCTAAATTGCAGGTCCTAGGTTGCGGTTAGCCTTTTAATTGTTCACCATTCCACCTGGTAATGTTATGGTTTTCACTTATGTTTGCCTGCTTACTAACATTGTATTATGTATGTACCAAAATGAATCCGAGAGGGGCCTTTGGCAAGCGTTCAAGGGTGTTTAGTTCTTATTAAATTGGTGAATCTTACATGGTCATCGTTTGCGTAGGGTATCATGAATATTAAGAGTCAGTGACAGGTGATTGCTCCGCTTCGTCTCAAGAACAACACACCCCACTTTTTGTGCTCCCTTACGTTGTAATGATGGTTTAGTGTAAATGATTTTGATGTGCTCTTGGCACTTTTAACATATAAGAAAACTGTAAAATACAATCGCGTGATTTTGGACGTTGATGGGTCAGAAAATTCTAGTATGTATTAATTTCAAACATAATCGAGGAACAGTGAATTCACATTAACGGCGTCAGATGGTTTAACCTTACTTCCTGGTTTTACAACGTTAGCATGTACACAGAAGACGACGGAGCCATGACTTCCGACTGGCATACTCATCTCAGTGCCCACTTCGCTGGTGATGATGATGGTGACGGTGCCTGCCTACCTACGTCGTTCATCGACTTCTTTTCTTAGGATTCCTATCGTCTTCCTCGAAGGAAGGTTCAATCCTCTTTCATCTGCTTCGTTTTCGCCCCTTCATACGAACAGAAACGCCGCCTATTAGGGTTCACTGCGAAACTCAACTCTCCTCTCAGGTATTATCTTTTCACTTTTTTTTTATTATTGATTGTGCTCTATTCTGTTGCATGGGTTTAATCGTATCGTCTGGAGGATTGAAGAAAGAAAGAAGATTTGGGGAAAATAGGGGTTTTAGAGTTTGATTTTGTTATCTATTGAGCATATGGAGTGAAATTGGGGTAAAATTTGGGGAAATTAGGGTTTCAAAGTGTAGATTTAGGATGAAATTGACAAGTAAGATTCGATTAGTGTGTTGATTGTACTAATTTTGAGGTTGATTGAAGCTGATTTTGTGTATGATAGTGATGGATTATGAGCTTTTTTAGTTTAGGTTGGAAGTTTATTAGAAAAAAACACAGTTGGTTTACTTGTGAGTTGTGCCTATCAGACCATGATTATTCTTGTGAGGGGACTTTAAATGATAAGGATGTCTGATTTTTTAATCAAGTCATAATAAATAGGCGTCGGTTATTAGCAGCGTTGTTGCGTTGATCATGTGTTAAACAACATAAAAATATCGTTTTGTTTGTATTTGAAGTTTATACTGAAGTTAAACATTTAGGCTATTTAGTTTAAACTTATAAGGATTAGACTTCCGACAAAAGTGAGGATCGAGAGAATAAGAATATCTTAGCAAACCGATGTTGACCGACTATCATTCATACAACAATGCAACATGTGTTTCCTACAATCGCATCAAACAACCTCGATTCCGATAAGGAGATTACAGAGCTAATGCCATAAGAAATAGTTGGTTAAGAACCTTACACATCATGATAATGTATGCCAATATCAAAAATAGACATTATGTATTTATGACAACAAGCATCAAATTAGACACAAGACTATTGGAACTTTGGAATGCAAGTATGTCAAGATTTTCCATACTTTCTTTATAGTTTCATTATTCTTCGATATATAACGTTTGATCAGTTTATACAACATAATTGTATTAGAGTTAGTTATCTATGTTGTCATCGGATTCTTTTTTTATCAACTTTATTATAAGTGCCTCAAAAGTTCTTTTTATTTTTATTTTTTTATTATTATTTTTTTTGCTATTTAGTGTGCTTTCTTCTACATTGTGGGTGCTAAGTGCTTAGAGTTATCACATGTCAAAGTTTGGTTTGGTTCGTATGAGGCAAGCCAACGATGGAAAAAAGAAATGTGTTGGGCAATAGCATAAGAATTATTATTCAAATAGCTTTTGTTGGGAAAATCATTTTATGATAACAGACACAAAAAAAAAGTATTATTCAAACATATGATTTATTAATTTGCATTCTATTTGCAGTTATTTTGTGATAACATGTATTGTTTAATGTTACCCATCCACGCCAAACTCTCCTAATTCTGGTTTAACAATGGTGTTTTCTTCTACTTTGTAGGTCCCAAATTGCAGGTACTTGTTTGCGGTTAGCCTTTTAATTGTTCACCATTCCACCTGGTAATGTTATGGTTTTCACTTATGTTTACCTGCTTACCAACATTGTATTATGTATGTACGAAAATGAATCCGAGAGGGGCCTCTGGCAAGCGTTCAAGGGTGTTTAGTGTTAAAGAAAAAAGAAAAGAAATCATTCAAATATCATGTTTCCTATTCTGTCGTGATTTAGGATTGCCATATTTCCCATTATTTACCATGATTTGCCATTATTATGTTTCCTTTTTATGCCTTTGGTTTTGTATTTAATCTATGTATTGTAACCGTGAAAGAAAAATTCTAAGAAATAAATCAATGAAATTTAGTTCTTTTTTATTATCCTTTGTCTCTGATTATCATTTACAACATGGTATCAGAGCAGTTTTTCAGATCCTAGAACACTTTGCTCATCATCTACAACCAATCCCAAACCAGAGAGAACCGAAAACAAAATCAAACTCGAAAAAATTATCAGAAATCACCAATCAGAGGAAGTTCTTCATTTTCCAACGAAGTTCTCAACCAAATCTGCTCAACTCAGATCTTCATCCAACCTGTTCAGTGGTATCGAATCAGTTCCCCCACTGTTCTTCACCAACTTCAACCAAGACAACCCTAGAAGTCTGTAAACAGACCTAAACAACAGTTAGCCGCCGCCCATCAAAACCCTAAAACCGTCGGATCTATCGCCACTGTCACACCCTGGCTTTTGCAGAAGCGTGGGTTTATTTGGTGTGACTTCTTAATACCATAGCAACAAGTCATAACAATGCTATATGAAAATAAAACACGTGATGATCATCCATTCATTGAATTTAAAGTTACCATAACATCATTGTTTAAAATGTCGACACATAAAACAAGTTACAACCTTGATATAATTAAAACGTGTTCATACGACTCGACAAAAGACTTAAATAAAAACATGGTTTAAGGACATGTAACCCGTCCAGGTAAGGGTTACACCTCCTAAAACTGGATGACATCATTATTCCCTACGCAGCTTGATACGATTGCACACTTCGCCAGATCCATTAATTTCCTGAAATACATGTAGTTTGAAAAATCAACAAAAGTTGAGCGAGTTCATGTAAAAGTGAGTATGTATAAACCTTTCATGCATGGATAAAAGTCCCTGGTATGTAGCAATAAGGAAAAAGAGCACCAATGGGTTGCAAAGCCACTGGTATGTGTGAAAAGGTGCAGGAAGACTCAAACCTAGCAAATTTGTTACCGGGCTTCGGCTGTAAGACACAGTCACCTCTATGGGCCGCCTCGGCCTCACGGGTGTGGGCTCGCTACACCCAAATAGATCTATCACTCTTGTGTCCCTCGGTCCTAACAACGAGGATTGATGGCCTTAAGTGTTGTACCCACCCCTCACATGATCTAGTAGTAAACTCTCCCTACGCTAACAATACCATGTAAATAAATGTTTGTAATAATTGTCGCATGTATTTCACCCCAGAAGTATAAAACTGAAAACAGTAAAGAGAAAAGGGGGACATGAACTCACTGAAGTGCGTCTCCTGAAATAGTCGTCAATCCAAACTCGGTCTGCTACGCGACGACATACACGTACTAATGCCTATTATACGGATGGTCGTGCCTTGGCTTAGGGTTTAGTATTTTGAATTGCGTTACTTTGATATTATATCAAGTTTGTGACTACTTGTTAAAATAATAATAATTATTTTAACTTAACTTTTGTCTTTTAGGAAAAATAGTTAGGCAACTATTTCGTATCCACACTTCTCAACTATTTTATATGTGTATTTCCTTCCCAATGATGGGGGTATTTATACATGTACATTTGTAATTCCGAAAAAAATATATTTTAAGTCCCACTTAGAAAAATATATTTAAATTATTTGTCTAAAACATCTTAATTCAAAATATACATATTTTTCCCAAAAATATTATATTTTACTTCATAGATTTTCCAAAATAATATTTTACCAAAATATACGTGTGAAAGTATTTTTCTGAAATATTACATAAGTGACGTTTTAGCGTTTCGTATTGCAATAATAATTGCGTAACTTAAATATTTACTTCGTGAGAGTTTTGGGTATTATTTTGGAGTCATAATTTCATGGTATATGATAGTTATATTATTTTACCCTAATAATAATATAACTAGTTCACAAAATAACAAATAATCACACAAGAGTTTTAGTATAAAATATATATTCTAAATATATATTTGTCAAATTTTATTTACGAAAATCAACCTCCGGCACTTAGTATTTTGTAATAAAAATCATAGCGAAGTTTATTTTGAAAACAAGGTTAAAAATATGTTTGTAACACTTGTTAGAAAAATATTTTCTAAGTGTTGAAATTTTAGAAAAATTTCGCCAGAGTTTCCTTTGTAAATAGAGGCGTCCATGCTTACTAGCATATCATTTTCTTTTGTAAAATCATTCAATCAATTCTCAATCAACAATATGTAACTTATACTTACCAAACTTGTCAAGAACAAGCACAACTACAAACTCATGAACTTGAATATTTATGAAAACATGTAGTAACTTACTAGCACACTTAGTAAGTCTTGTTACCTTCCAAAATGTGATTAGTTCTTTAAAAACTTCATTTTTAAAGGGTTTGAATGTTCACAACTTCTAATCATATTTTCTAAAAATATTTCTTTGTGAAATTTTCCTATTACACAAGTGTTTCTACACTTGTTTATCCACCAAAATGTGTTAAGTTTATATAAGATCCAAGTTTTAACAAAACTCACACTTTTCACTTGGTTCTTTCGAAAAAACCACTCATGGATCTTTAGATCTACAAGATTATAACTTACTTTGATCTTTATTTTTCAAGAAAACACCCATTTATTCAAGTTCATAGTTTATGTGTGGATGATTCCATTATCCACAACATTCTTACTTTGTCCACCTTGCTAGTTCATGTTTTTAATCATGATCTAGCAAGACCATATGATGATCCATATCATTTCTACTAGCAAACAACATTCAACAAGCATCATAACACAAGAATATCATGATTTCATCATCATTTTAACCATACTTCATCACTATGTTAGTTGATGTTCAAGACTTTGTTTATGGTTCTTTAGAGTTCTTATCATGTTGATCTTTAAACATCATTAACCACTTAAACAACATGTAAAATGCAAGGATCTAAGTGCTTACCACTAGCACAAGGCTAGGGGAGTTCTAGTGAAGAAAAGTGGTGGATAAAAGAAGATGAAAGAGGTCCTTGAGCTTCCGAACACACCAAGCTTGTTTGTATGATCACTAACACCTTTGGATGCCCTTGGAATGATTGAAGAAGCTTGAATGATGGTGGTGGTGTGTGGTGTGGGGGTCGGCCGAGACCAAAGAGGGGGAGGGAGAGAGAGTTGGTGTTTGATGTTGTGGTGAGAATGAAGTGTCTTAACCCCTTGTGCCATCTTATAACCCATCTTCATCTTTAACCCTTGTGTATTATGTTTCTTAATCACCAACCATATCAAATAAAATACTAAACAAATCCATGGGTGGG
Source organism: Helianthus annuus (assembly GCF_002127325.2). Classification (NCBI taxonomy): domain Eukaryota; kingdom Viridiplantae; phylum Streptophyta; class Magnoliopsida; order Asterales; family Asteraceae; genus Helianthus; species Helianthus annuus. The sequence goes on from NC_035437.2 coordinate 107,149,257, forward strand.
GACACCCATGGTAACCGTCCCAAGGGGGGGGGGTATAGAGTTGGGTTTCAATTGTTTGGTTACAAGTTCTAGTTAGAAATCAAATGTTAAATTAATGTCTTATGTGTGTTATTAATTATATAGTGTGTTAGGGTGTTCGGGGACCCTAACTAGCTCAGAAAAATAAAAACAATGTGTTTGACAATATTTTTGTGTTCCGGGTAAAGTCCGGTTGTTCGGTTGGGTGTTGTTCCGTTAAAGTGCTTAATTAATCCATAAGGTGTCTTTTATAATATTTTTAATGACAATTTTAATTCCCAACACTTTGGAAAGTATCTAGGACCATTTTGTCAAGTTTTTGCACCCTACTAGCATAATTAAATGCTGAATTTTGTTATTAAGTGCTGAATTTTGGCTTTGCCCAAAGGAACGGAAAATTTTGAAGTTTACTGTGATGCTTCAAAATTAGGATTAGGATGTGTGCTAATGCAACGCAAGAAAGTAATTGCGTATGCCTCCAGGCAATTGAAGAAGCACGAAGAAAATTATACGACTCATGACTTAGAGTTAGGAGCCATATGTCATACCCCGACCACGTGGAACATACAAAACGTGGCGGAAACGTCGGGGAGTGTTGTAACAGAATCAATTGTTTCAAATCCATGGCAATTGAAGTTTTGTTTTATTAATCAAACATGAATGTTTACATTGTTTAAACAAGAATCAAAGTGTACATAACATAAATTAACTAGCTCTTGTCTCGTTTTAAGTCACTAAGGCACAGGTCCGCCTAAGTATGTCTTGATAAGTCCTATGCTTCATCTCCTGAAAACACATGTGAAAATAGGTACGTCAGCATAAAAATTCCTGCGAGATACATTGGTTTTGTGAAAACGGAATTCATGACTTATGTTTGAGAAAATGTTTAGTCATGAACCTTGTAATTTGCTTTGTCTTGTAAATCATTTGAAAAACGATAAGATCAGATGATATGTATAAATAAGAGAACACTGTATGGTTAAACGGATAACCATGTAAAATGAGTTTGTATAAGATAAGTCGTTTGTAAAACAATGTCTCGTTAAAAGTGTGTTATTTGTATAAAATGTCATATGTCTCAAATTGAAATGATTCAAATAACGCTACGATATGTAATACCATACAAACACTTATATATAGGAAGTACCAGCGGCGTATCCACCATGCTTGTATCATATTACACACGCCTCGTTACTTAATCACTCACTCAAACCAAACTACCAAGATGAAATGTTTAACAATTGTGGAAATGTTTATGTATAGTCAAATGTCTACTGTCAAAATGTAAATCATGTTAACGGATACAACAGGTTCACACGGTTCAACGGTTACTGACGGTTCATGTAATCAAAGGGGTAAGACGGTTCACATAGTCAAATGGTTAAAACGGTTCAAAATGTAGCATAATGTGTTCATATGCTGGATGAGCATATGCAACAGAAATGCAATGTAAAGCAATGTACTAAGTACGCACACAATGGGCATACATAGCATGTAATGTAAAGCAATGTACTAAGCACGCACACAATGGGCATACATAGCATGTAATGTAATGCAATGTACTAAGTACGCACACAATGGGCATACATAGCATGAAATGTATGTATAACAATGTACTAAATACGCACACAATGGGCATACATAGCATGAAATGTATTGTAAAGTGATGTACTAAATATGCACACAATGGGCATAAATAGCATAAACACAATGAAATCATGTACTATATATGTACTATCAACATAGCAGGCATATGATGTGAAAACATGGAAAGCATGAATGTAACAGATAGGCACATGTGTTTCACCCCAAAACAGTTTGGAAAACAGTAAAAGAGGGGTTCAATGTACTCACCTGAGATTGCTTTGGAGTTCTTGTATAATAACCAGATAATGCTAGAGATCACGGAATATCAAACGGCACCTAATAGGTAGCTACATTAATATACCGGACCAAAATCGGAAGGATCGGATAGTATGCGGGTTCGTAAACCAAACGAGTATGGAGACTCGTGTAATATGGTTTAACAAAGCCTACATACTAAAATGAAACCTAACCTAAGTGTTTGCGACCCATTACGACCCGTTTAGGTAGCTTATGCTACCTTACGCGTCGTTCGCGTAGAACGCGTTTGGAACGCCTAACATCGTGACCACAAGGCATAACCTCGGAAGGTTATAGCTATGGTCGCCTAATGTGTTTGGTCGGATCCTAATGATCGACCAAATGGGTCGGGTTCGAAAGTATAAGCGATGGTTTAGATCGCTTACCTTACGACCCTATATAAGCACTATACTAAAAGTGACGAGCTAAGCATGTTAGAACATGCTTAACTAAGTTTAGAAAACAGGGTTGGCATCAAAACAAACGGCTTTGATGCTCATGAGTAGTTTGGTTACAAAATACGCAAGAATGCGCGTTTTGGCCGAAACTACGACTCGTCACTGAGCCTAGATAACGTGGTAATCAGTAGGTATAGTCGCCATGGACTATAACCATCGTGATCACGCTCACGTTATGAAGTTCCAACGAACTTCGTGTTGACTATAGGCTGGTCAACGCAGAAAGTCAACAAAACGTTGACTTTCGGACTCGAAAAGAGAATAAAAGAACGAAAGAATACTTACGGAGGGTCCCCGAATGCTAATCTAGATCAAAGAGCTCAGGTATGAAGCAATGGCATCAACTTAGAGCATTTTGATCAGATTTTTGTGGGGTTTACACCAAAGGGGGGGTATTTATAGGAAAGGTAGAGCCGTTAGGATCGTTTCTTGAATATTGTGCCACGATCCAAGCCGTACACTTGTCACAAAGTTGTGGTGGCTTAATGTGACCCTTGGCTCCTGATTTGGTGAAAGGGCATTGCCCTTTGGGTTGTTTGAAAGGCCAAGTTGTGCAAGAAAGACAAAATTCTGTTACTGAAGGGGCCATGCGGCCCGCATCAGGATTGGACAAAACTTAGGCGGGCCGCCTGGGCCTGTCTGATCTGCACATACTTTCAGAAATGGCAGTTTTGGTCCCTGTTGCGTGTTTAAGCCATTTCCGACACTTCTAAGGCCCTAAAATGATGCCTAAACATTGTGGACATGAAACATGCTCAAAAATATGCCGGATGTTGGTTCGTTTGGCCGTACGGTCGCGATGTTCGCTTAATTACGACGAAATGCGCATAAGCGCGAAAGACGATCCAAATGACGTGACGGACGGATTTTTCTCATGCCAAACACTAAGGCATAATATAAGGATGCTTACATAAATTTTTGGATGTTCGGATGTATTCAGAACGTAAGTTATGCGCGAAAGTGCAAACTTATGCACTTTTTGACACTTTTAGTCCCTGGATGATCCAAAAGTTTGTTTTAGCATACCAAACCCTTCAAAGCCTATTTCTAAGCTATGTAAAGGATATTTATGGTATGTTTAACTTATGGACATGTTCCAGAATGTTCGTTACAGTTCAAGTTGGCATACTTTCTCAGTTTGTCAAGTTTAGTCCCTGTAAGCGAATTAACTTGTTTTTGCCATACCAAAGCCTTCAAAACTTATTTCTAAGTTATGTAAAGGTTATTTAAGGTATGTTAAGTATATGTTGATGTCCCGGAGTATTTGTCGCATTAAAATGAGTACGTTTACGCACCAGGTTGCGTATAATTCTCTAGAAAGCGATGTAAAGTTTGAAATTGAACAAGAATTGATATGTGCAAAATATACACATATTTATACAAGATCCCAAGTTTGAAATACAATATTTCATCGGCTTGGCATTTGTTTGATGGTCGCGGTGACACAGGTGTCACAGTCTCCCCTACTTTAGGAAATTTCGTCCCGAAATTTATTCGTAGGAGTCTATTTGTGACTTTGTGTCAAATAACCACCAAAGATATGCAAGGTAATATCCTGTCATTTCCTTAACGGAGACTCTTCAGAAATGGAAATGAAGGAAGAATCAAGGATATTCATTTTCCCTTCGATGGAAAGTTTTCAGAAACGAAAACGCACAGAATGAGTCATTTTCCTTAATGCGTATCCCTTAGAAACGAAAATGCACGGAATGAGTCATTTTCCTTAATGGGTATTCTTTAGAAACAAAAATGAACGGAATGAGTCATTTTCTTTAATGGGTATCCTTTAGAAACGAAAATGCACGGAATGAGTCATTTTCCCTGAATGGGTATCCTTTAGAAACGAAAATGCACGGAATGAGTCATTTTCTTTAATGGGTATTCTTTAGAACGAAAATGAACGGAATGAGTCATTTTCCATAATTTCTTCAGTAACGAAAATGAACGGAATGAGTCATTTTCCACAATTTCTTCAGAAACGAAAATGAACGGAACGAGTCATTTTCCACAATTTCTTCAGAAACGAAAATGAACGGAATGAGTCATTTTTCACTATTTCTTCAGAAACGAAAATGAACGGAATGAGTCATTTTCCACTATTTCTTCAAAAACGAAAATGAACGGAATGAGTCATTTTCCACAATTTCTTTAGAAACGAAAATGAACGGAATGAGTCATTTTCCACTATTTCTTCAGAAACGAAATTGAACGGAACGAGTCATTTTCCACAATTTCTTCAGAAACGAAAATGAACGGAGTGAGTCATTTTCCACTATTTCTTCAGAACGAAAATGAACGGAATAAGTCATTTTCCACTATTTCTTCATAAACGAAAATGAACGGAATGAGTCATTTTCCACAATTTCTTCAGAAACGAAAATGAACGGAATGAGTCATTTTCCACTATTTCTTCAGAAACGAAAATGAACGGAATGAGTCATTTTCCACAATTTCTTCAGAAACGAAAATGAACGGAATGAGTCATTTTCCACAATTTCTTCAGAAACGAAAATGAATAGGGTTAACTCTAGATACACGACAAAACTTGCTGTGGTTTTTGTGCACTAAATTCCATAATTATGTATGCATCCATAATTACGTAATCCCTTGCACAGTCCGCACAGTTTGTTTTGTAATGTTTTGGGGAAGGATATCAAACTTGTGATGAGGGTGACTAGACTTCCATCGGTCCTTCTAATTAGATCGACAGGGGATCTTCTTCGTTAGGCCACCAAGGAGTCCTTTCAGCTATATCATCACATGATATCCCTAGCCAGATTTTTGGATCAATCTGTTTAACTAGACCACTCAAGGGGTCTAATTATGAAGTAGTACTTTATAATCCGAGGGACTTAACTATAACATAGAAGTCCATTGAGGATTTTAAGTAATACCTTTGGGTATCCTACTATGAATCTCTTGTACAAGGATATGTAAGATTCTACGAAGATTTGGGTAACATAATTTGGATCACACAACAACACATACGGGAACACATAAGCACAAAGTCACATAAGTGTTTAACTTGATTATAATTTGTTATTAACTTGTTATTGATTAAGTATGGATATGGAAACCAGTAGATGGACTTCAATGTCCCCTGGGAATCTATCTAAAAATATAGGAAGATCTTCCAAAAATTCGATTTTTGTTTCTAAAGAAACGTAATATTCGAATTAAGGAACACATCAATTTTTGGATTTATGGAAATACCTTAGGTACCCTTATTAAGGATTTATAGTGGTACTTTGGGTATTCGTCCAGTGTTGTAACTTGCGCCTTGTACTTCATTTTCCTTAGAAGAAACGAGTACTTAGGAACTTCATGGAAACGCAAGATATCATAAAATGGAAAAAAAATTGGGTGGTAGTTTGCTTTTCAAGGAATATGATTCCTTAATTGTCGGTATTGTAAGGGATATGTTCTTTATACATACAACCTCATAAATACATTGCAATGTAAATAAAATATTTATTTATAAACGATGATAACAACTGTTTCATGGACCTTGACAACAAAAGAAAATAATACACAAGACATGATTATTTCTAAAGGGTGTTGTCTTCTAGTCGGTCAGATGCTCATCACTGGGCTGGATTAGCATTAGCAATGTCACACCCCAACCAATGGCGGAAACATCGGGATGAGACGAAGTGTGAAGATTGCTCGAGACATCATAACGCTATTTGTGACAATAATTTAATAATCCAAATTTCATTTCCAAAATAAATGTCAAAACATTACAAGAAAGGCAAATAACAACATTGTTCAACATAACATAAACAAAATTGATACAACACTTTAAACCTAAACGTCTAAGTGAGTATTTAGGCATCTTTGCTATCCGTTTTCATTTCATCATCATCAACCTGTAACATGTTTAAAAATACAATTCAATGCAAAAGCAAAGGCGAGTATACAAGTTTGGTACGTACATAGCATAAGTTAAAAAGTGTGATCAATTCCTCATGGCAAGCATATGATTCAAGATAAACCTTAAATATGGCATGTGTCTAACATATCAAACCAAGAAAACGCAATATGCTCAAGACATAACCTCAAGTTTACGGGTGGGTCGTTAATCCTATAGCGCTACATATGTCAAGGTTTGGCTCGTACGAAGTTAATGATAAGTTCAACACATAAGAATAACCCAAGTTTAAAGTATCAAGTCATCACGTATACAAGCATGTTATAGGAACGTTCATGTGTTTAACAAAGTGTTCATGTGTAAGTTAATAGGTAAACATGTTACACCCCAAAAGTGGTAAAAGTAAAAAGGGGGAAATACGAGTATACTCACGGTTTACAAGTGGTGACTTGAAGTTCCGAGAGCAAGTTTGTGGATGAATTAGTTCGGAGCACCTTGTCCTTCTACACAAGGAAACGTAGGTGTGTGAGTTTGGCGTATAAGGGAAGATTATAGATTCGGGGTTTTTAAAATATAGAAAGTAACATAGGTGAAAATAATCATCTTGTACACATAACTCTTGTTCTTGACACTATTGAAACTCAAAAGAGTTGGTATGATTTCATGGATTCTAAGATCCATTAGAGTCGTAACAAGGGCATGGTCATAGATGATGTAACGTCCACTTAACAAATAACTATTAAGTCATCATCAAGTCTTAGTTACTTAGATGTATACATATAGAATAACTTAGATATTATATAGTTTACAAGTCTTATGATTCAAGCATGAGGTAGGAGATTAATGTCTCCATTTAGGTACCTCTTTGTGTCATAGAATACATACATGAGGTAGGAAGAACAAGCTTCCATTTAGGCACCTCTATTGTTCACCACTACACTTGTTGTTATAAACAACAAGGAGGGTCATGAACATACAAGTATCAAGGTATTAACAACAACTAATCTATAGCAAAACATCAAGTAATGAGTGGATTCTTATGAAGGATAGCCCAAGCTAATCCAACCATCACACATTCAACAAGTTTCACACTTGAACATTACTTGTGGGTAAAACCCTAATTAAAAACAGAAAGTTTATGAGGTTTTAACCTCTGATTTAGATGTCTCAACCATGTTTTTAAGCTTAACCAACCATAAGAGGGGTTGTAAGCCTTAGGACATTGGTTTGAGATGTGTTTCACACAAGTTAGATGAAGTTTGCATAAGTTTGAAACAAAACAGAAAGTTTTTGGTCAATTTCGGAGCAATTCCAGGTCTGATTTCTCCAAGGAGAAGTCTAGGAATCGAACCCCATGATTATACAAGCAAGTAGGAAAAAGAATCGAGTGAATCGGATAAGAATTGAGTGAGTTATGCTCATTTTCGTGAAGGGGTGTCAATCTACTCGAACCTTTGCTTTCAGCTACGGTTTGGAGGATGTTTTGAGAGTTTTTAGTGTTGCAAAAGTGGTAGGGAGGCTGATTATAAGTGGTATTTATAGGGGGAAGGATTAGGGTTTCAATGGGTTGGGCTTTGGAAGTGTTTAGAAGGGGTTACACCTTGAAACTAGCCCACAAAACCCAACTATATGGGGCTGAATTTTGCTGAATTTGGGCTGCCATGTTTCTTTAGTTTTTTATTTTTTTAAAACATTATAATGAGTAATTTTATTAGTTAAGTTGTGTAATAATATGCAACAATGTTTCCCCTAACTTGTAACAAGGTGAAATATGAAATAAAACATGATTTAACTAGGCAAAAAGTGTAATGTACAAGTATGTAACATGTTTGTAAGTAACAAGTATATGTCACATATTTACAAGTTCATCATATGTTTGTAAGTATCACAAAGAAGTATCAAATGATCTCATGATTAATCGTATTATGGTGTATGTATAGTATGTAACAAGGAAATGCAAGTTTTCATTCATGATCAAAATCTCGAGTTTACAACGAGTACTAGAAGGAACGAGTACAATGATACAAAGCTTCCAAAATTAGCAACACGAGTAAGACAAGCTATAAATAGAAAGTACAAAACACAGGGCGTTACAAGCAAGCTTTGGGAAATTTCTTCGGAAATGGCCCATCTCGCCACAATTGTAACAAGAACCTGGTGGAAAGCGAGCTTGAGCAGGATTGTTGTCAGCTTGATTTGGTGCAACTGCAGCTCGGCAAACCTTTGCTGTGTGACCTTTAAGTCCATAAATTTGGCATTCACGGCACTTCACCCTAGCATGATGATGAAGGTTACATTGGTTGCACAAGGGTGAAGTTCCATTGTATGGCTTCCTAGCAGGGGGTTGAGCTAGTTGGTTGGGGATAGCTTGATCATTGTGAGTAACCATGGCGAAGTTCTGAGAAGCCTTTCGCTTCTTTAACTTCTTAGGGGATCCAGTCTGTTCATCCATGGTCTTTGATTCCTCGATTGGTTTCGATTCCTCGACCGGTTTCTTGTCTCCCTTTCGGAAAAGCTTACGTTTCCTGATCTGAGATTCAGTCAAGGTTGCAGATAGCTCAATGGCCTGCCTAACCGTAGTGGGGTTACTACCAGTAACAATGTCCTGAACTGAGTCAGGGAGGCCATCAATGTATTTTTCGATCGCCTTATCCAAAGGTGTAACCATGGAAGGACACAACAGGCTCAGCTCCTCATATCGATCAGTGTATGCTCGATGTTCGCCGCTGTCTTTCTTAAGATCGTCGAATTCCCTTTCTAAGGCCCTGATCTCGTGATGAGGACAGAATTCCTTCATCATCAGTGCTCGAAGCTCTTCCCACGTTTGAGCCAGTGCCACTTCGGCACCCCTATCTCTCATCACACCGTTCCACCATGTCAAAGCTCGTTTCTCAAAGACACTAGATGCAAAATCTACCTTTCGCTCGTTTGGACATTGAACATGTCTGAAGGTGCTCTCTAAACTCTCGAACCATTGCAGAAGTGCAGTCGCTCCTTGAGACCCAGAAAACTTTGATGGCTTAGCCGAGTTGAACGTCTTGAAGCTACAAGGGGCATTATTGTTGTTGAGGGCTTGGTTACATTGGGCAACGATGTTCGGGATTGCAGCAGTTATTTGCTGTGTAATGACAGCTGCCAGATCTTCAATAGATACCGGATTTTCGCGTCGTGGAGGCATTCTAAAAAGGGGAAACAAGAGAGAAAACAAATGAAATGGCATGGGTAAGAATAGGATGTTACAATTACCGGCCATAATCATGGTTGATGGTCATTTGTTTGAATCCACGAAGCAAACAAACAACACCAAGGCTAAGTCAAAGCAAATAGATCCTCATAGTGTATCGCGAAGACATGCTCGCCTATAAGTGGACACTCACCCCAAGAGTTCCCAGGTAAGAGTGACTGGTCCGATTATGTGGATTTGTACGAACACTCTAACCTTAGACAGAAATCCCAGGGTACAGGCATTCACTCTTCCAGTTCGCACGTGTTCACACTATTTAGGACCCAAAACTTTGACGAGAGTTTTGAAAATTCAAAGGGGTTCAAAACCTTATAACAGAGGATTCAAAACCTAGTAATCAATCATCCTAGAACAGATGATTAGCTTTCAAAGCGGTTTTGAAATTTATGTTCTTGTTGTGGTCGTCGCCTAAGGATAGGTGACGATATTGTTTTGTGACTAAACGCAAGTAAACTCGCGTTAGGGTCCTAGGAAGGTTATAGACTAGGTCAAAGTATTACTAATAACCTAATTCCCTATAACCATTGGCTCTGATACCAACTTTTCTGTCACACCCCGACCACGTGGAACATACAAAACGTGGCGGAAACGTCGGGGAGTGTTGTAACAGAATCAATTGTTTCAAATCCATGGCAGATGAAGTTTTGTTTTATTAATCAAACATGAATGTTTAAATTGTTTAAACAAGAATCAAAGTGTACATAACATAAATTAACTAGTTCTTGTCTCGTTTTAAGTCACTAAGGCACAGGTCCGCCTAAGTATGTCTTGATAAGTCCTATGCTTCATCTCCTGAAAACACATGTGAAAATAGGTACGTCAGCATAGCCTGTGAGATACATTGGTTTTGTGAAAACGGAATTCATGACTTATGTTTGAGAAAATGTTTAGTCATGAACCTTGTAATTTGCTTTGTCTTGTAAATCATTTGAAAAATGATAAGATCAGATGATATGTATAAATAAGAGAACACTGTATGGTTAAACGGATAACCATGTAAAATGAGTTTGTATAAGATAAGTCGTTTGTAAAACAATGTCTCGTGAAAAGTGTGTTATTTGTATAAAATGTCATATGTCTCAAATTGAAATGATTCAAATAACGCTACGATATGTAATACCATACAAACACTTATATATAGGAAGTACCAGCGGCGTATCCACCATGCTTGTATCATATTACACACGCCTCGTTACTTAATCACTCACTCAAACCAAACTACCAAGATGAAATGTTTAACAATTGTGGAAATGTTTATGTATAGTCAAATGTCTACTGTCAAAATGTAAATCATGTCAACGGATACAACAGGTTCACACGGTTTAACGGTTACAGACGGTTCATGTAATCAAAGGGGTAAGACGGTTCACATAGTCAAATGGTTACAACGGTTCAAAATGTAGCATAATGTGTTCATATGCTGGATGAGCATATGCAACAGAAATGCAATGTAAAGCAATGTACTAAGCACGCACACAATGGGCATACATAGCATGTAATGTAAAGCAATGTACTAAGCACGCACACAATGGGCATACATAGCATGTAATGTAATGTACTGCAATGTACTAAGTACGCACACAATGGGTATACATAGCATGAAATGTATGTATAACAATGTACTAAGTACGCACACAATGGGCATACATAGCATGAAATGTATTGTAAAGTGATGTACTAAATATGCACACAATGGGCATAAATAGCATAAACACAATGAAATCATGTACTATATATGTACTATCAACATAGCAGGCATATGATGTGAAAACATGGAAAGCATGAATGTAACAGATAGGCACATGTGTTTCACCTCAAAACAGTTTGGAAAACAGTAAAAGAGGGGTTCAATGTACTCACCTGAGATTGCTTTGGAGTTCTTGTATAATAACCAGATAATGCTAGAGATCACGGAATATCAAACGGCACCTAATAGGTAGCTACATTAATATACCGGACCAAAATCGGAAGGATCGGATAGTATGCGGGTTCGTAAACCAAACGAGTATGGAGACTCGTGTAATATGGTTTAACAAAGCCTACATACTAAAATGAAACCTAACCTAAGTGTTTGCGACCCATTACGACCCGTTTAGGTAGCTTATGCTACCTTACGCGTCGTTCGCGTAGAACGCGTTTGGAACGCCTAACATCGTGACCACAAGGCATAACCTCGGAAGGTTATAGCTATGGTCACCTAATGCTTTTGGTCGGATCCTAATGATCGACCAAATGGGTCGGGTTCGAAAGTATAAGCGATGGTTTAGATCGCTTACCTTACGACCCTATATAAGCACTATACTAAAAGTGACGAGCTAAGCATGTTAGAACATGCTTAACTAAGTTTAGAAAACAGGTTTGGCATCAAAACAAACGGCTTTGATGCTCATGAGTAGTTTGGTTACAAAATACGAAAGAATGCGCGTTTTGGCCGAAACTACGACTCGTCACTGAGCCTAGATAACGTGGTAATCAGTAGGTATAGTCGCCATGGACTATAACCATCGTGATCACGCTCACGTTATGAAGTTCCAATGAACTTCGTGTTGACCATAGGCTAGTCAACGCAGAAAGTCAACAAAACGTTGACTTTTGGACTCGAAAAGCGAATAAAAGAACGAAAGAATACTTACGGAGGGTCCTCGAATGCTAATCTAGATCAAAGAGCTCAGGTATGAAGCAATGGCATCAACGTAGAGCATTTTGATCAGATTTTTGTGGGTTTTACACCAAGGGGGGGGGTATTTATAGGAAAGGTAGAGCCGTTAGGATCGTTTCTTGAATATCGTGTCACGATCCAAGCCGTACACTTGTCACAAAGTTGTGGTGGCTTAATGTGACCCTTGGCTCCTGATTTGGTGAAAGGGCATTGCCCTTTGGGTTGTTTGAAAGGCCAAGTTGTGCAAGAAAGACAAAATTCTGTTACTGAAGGGGCCATGTGGCCCGCATCAGGATTGGACAAAACTCAGGCGGGCCGCCTGGGCCTGTCTGATCTGCACATACTTTCAGAAATGGCAGTTTTGGTCCCTGTTGCGTGTTTAAGCCATTTCCGACACTTCTAAGGCCCGTAAAGCCAACTTTAAGGCCCTAAAATGATGCCTAAACATTGTGGACATGAAACATGCTCAAAAATATGCCGGATGTTGGTTCGTTTGGCCGTACGATCGCGATGTTCGCTTAATTACGACGAAATGCGCATAAGCGCGAAAGACGATCCAAATGACGCGACGGACGGATTTTTCTCATGCCAAACACTAAGGCATAATATAAGGATGCTTACATAAATTTTTGGATGTTCGGATGTATTCAGAACGTAAGTTATGCGCGAAAGTGCAAACTTATGCACTTTTTGACACTTTTAGTCCCTGGATGATCCAAAAGTTTGTTTTAGCATACCAAACCCTTCAAAGCCTATTTCTAAGCTATGTAAAGGATATTTATGGTATGTTTAACTTATGGACATGTTCCGGAATGTTCGTTACAGTTCAAATTGGCATACTTTCGCAGTTTGTCAAGATTAGTCCCTGTAAGCGAATTAACTTGTTTTTGCCATACCAAAGCCTTCAAAACTTATTTCTAAGTTATGTAAAGGTTATTTAAGGTATGTTAAGTATATGTTGATGTCCCGGAGTATTTGTCGCATTAAACTGAGTACGTTTACGCACCAGGTTGCGTATAATTCTCCAGAAAGCGATGTAAAGTTTGAAATTGAACAAGAATTGATATGTGCAAAATATACACATATTTATACAAGATCCCAAGTTTGAAATACAATATTTCATCGGCTTGGCATTTGTTTGATGTTCGCGGTGACACAGGTGTCACACCATAATTTTTGCCTTTAAAATCTGGAGACATTATCTGTATGGAAGTAAGTTTACTGTATATACGGATCATAAAAGTTTAAGGTACATATTTGGGCAAAAATAATTGAACATGAGGAAAAGAAGATGGATGGAAATCCTAAGCGATTACGACTGTGATATTCAATATCACGAAAGAAAGGCGAACATAGTTGCAGATGCCTTAAGTCGTAAGTATCATGAGAAGCAACGACGAGTTCGTATGCTTAGATTAAATCTGCAATTAGATTTAATGGAACAACTAAAGAAAGTTCAAGAAACAACAATTAAAGACGATGCTGAAGTAATGAAAGGATATATAAAGGAACTAGAACAAGGAAGTGATGGAATTTGGAGATTCCATAAGAAAAGAATTTGGGTACCTAAGCAAGGAGAATTAAGGAATAAAATTTTAAAGGAAGCTCATAAATCTAGGTATACCATGCATCCAGGAAACAATAAGATGTACCAAGATTTAAGAAATAATTTCTGGTGGATAGGTATGAAAAAGGATATAGCTAGATACGTATCTAATTGTCTAACCTGTTCACAAGTAAAGGCAGAACATCAGAAACCTTTAGGACTACTACAACAATTAGAGATACCAGTATGGAAATGGGAACTCATAACAATGGATTTTGTTACTAAGTTACCCAAAACCAGGAAGGGTAATGATGTGATTTGGGTAATTGTGGATCGATTAACCAAATCAACCCATTTTCTACCCATGAAAGAAACCTTTAGCATGGAAAGGTTAGCAAAGTTGTACGTGGACGAAGTAGTATCCTTACATGGAGTTCCGCTTTCCATTGTATCAGATAGGGATAGTCGTTTTACTTCCCATTTCTAGAATAGTTTCCAGGAAGCCATGGGAACCTGACTAAATTTAAGTACTGCATATCATCCACAAACAGACGGACAAAGTGAAAGAACAATACAAACCCTGGAAGACATGCCCCGAGCATGTGTAATTGATTTTGGTGGTAACTGGGATAACCACTTACCCTTAATTAAATTCTCCTATAACAATAGTTATCATTCAAGCATCGAAGCTGCCCCATTCGAAGCACTGTATGGACGCAAGTGTAGAACTCCAGTTTGTTGGGCAGAAATCAGAGAAAGTCAATTATCAGGTCCTAAAATTGTGCAAGAAACCACTGACAAGATAACTCAAATCAAAGAAAGATTAAAAACGGCTCGAGATCGCCAGAAAAGCTACGCAGACAATCGCCGTAAGCCGCTCGAGTTCCAAGTCGGAGACAAGGTACTCTTGAAAGTTTCTCCTTGGAAAGGAGTAATACGGTTCGGTAAGAAAGGAAAGCTGAGTCCAAGGTATATAGGACCATTTCCAGTAATCCAACGAATAGGACCAGTTGCTTATCGTTTACAACTACCAGAAGAACTAGCTGGAGTACATGATGTGTTTCATGTATCCAATCTCAAGAAATGTCTATCGGACGAATCCCTGGTAGTACCTCTTCAAGATATCAAGATAAATGAAAAATTGAAATTTGTGGAGAAACCACTGCAAATAGAAGACAGGAAAGTCAAGTTTCTCAAACACAAGCGACTAGTGCTGGTCAAGGTTAAGTGGAATTCAAAGAGAGGACCGGAGTACACTTGGGAACTAGAATCAGAGATAAAGCGCAAATATCCTCACTTATTCCAATAAATCTCGAGGACGAGATTTTAAATAAGGTGGGGAGGATGTAAGGACTCTCAAAATTTCCTAAAAATACCCATATTTATAAACCCGGACCCCTGAAACCCTAAACCATAAAAAAAGAAAATCAAGAAAAATAAAATTCTGGGTCTCAGACGGGCCGCGTAAAAGACAAGCCTTGTCTTACGCGGGCCGCGTCAACTTAAGGTTGACCGGATAAGGATGCCGGGGCCACGTGTTGACCATCTGGGGACCTACTCGTGACCAATCACACCTACGCGTAGACTAGGCGGCCACGCATGCCGCGTAAATGTTACATGTGGGTTTACGCGGGCCGCGTAAAACCCAAAATCAGACTATAAATAGCCAGGGCATGGGACTTCATTCTGTTGTCAAAACATTTTAGTTTACAAACGAAATATCACTGTTAAAAGGCATAATTTCATATAGCGAGGTGCTGTCACAATACCGGGTATTAACTCGATCGCTATTACGATTCAACGTCCGATCGATTGAAAATATCCAACAAATGTTTAAGGGCTGCTCAAATTGATTTTATACTTTGTCATTCATCGTGATTTCGACAGGATGTTTGAGTGCTGCCCGAACTCGGGCTATACTATGTCATTCGTTGTGAATCCGCTGGATGTTTAAGTATCGCACTTTGTCAATCGTTGTGAGGCTTTAATCTCGTGAATTGTCGTAAATGCTGTATTAGTTACTAACCCAGTTTGTGTACATTGTTTTTTAAATTAGGTTAAACAAGGCAAATCAGTAGGCTTATACACTGCTCGTTAAATCTGCAATGTGAGTCATTCTCTTTTTATCAACTGTTTTACAATACCTCAAATTATTTTCAAATGTTATAATTACAGGGGGTAAGTCGTGGTAATCTTAATCAATGGCTAGTGGGGTATCGTGCACATTACTAAATTCTCACGGGGTTAGGCTAATAAGCCCTAACAAAGGTTAGGCAAATAAGCCCTAATAGTGATAATCATCACTAGGACCCAATAGTGGTATGACCATCGTCACCAGGAGGTGACACGGCGCCATATAACAATAAGATAGAAACCATTGTAATCGCTCTTATACTGTAATTTATAACTAGGTGTCATTTTATCAAAATGAATGATTCACTCAGTATTTCCCCGCTGACAAAATATTTTAAAACATGTTTCAAGCAACCTGCTGTAAGGCAAGGAAATCGTGCTATGGAGCACTAATCAGCTTGAGGAGGTGGCTCAGTTGAAATAAATAAACATGTTTTAAATAGAATCAGGGAATGATCTAGTAAAATTTCTCTTTTGTAAATTACGGGGTTTATCCCGAATTATAAAATAAAATAATCGGGCATTTCATGTTTTTAAAGATCCTATTTAAAATCTTCCGCTGTCGCCTAAATTAAATACCACGGGTTCCTGTCCCGCGGCTCTTGACCCGGTCAAACCGGGGCTGGGGCCGTGACAGGAAAAGGTGGTATCAGAGCCACTGATTTAAGCTTACTGCTGATTTAAGCCTATTAAAGTATTTGGGGAAAATACATAAATTTCTGATTTTCATTCTGTGATTATGTGTTTTATTAACTGATTATTTGTTAGTTACAGTATGGGTAAACAAAGACTTTCGGCTATCTATCATAAATTAGATACTTCATCTAAAGAAACAGGAATTTCCTCAAATTACCCAGCAGATATGGATGAAGGAATATTTGTCCGTAAAGCCCAGTTTGAAAAGCCACTTTCTCCCAGTAAAAGAATTTTGATTATTAGGAAAAGTCGAGAGAAAGGAAAGAAATCCCAACCAAAGAAAGTGAAGTTTAATCTGGAAACCCAGGAAATAGGCAATAATCCACCTTGGGAAGACAAATTAGATGAAAAATGGGCAGATCTTTACATGTTAGCCACTGTAGCAGTGAATGCAAACCTTTAAATCAGTATTAGTACCTATAGTACCTACAAGCCAGAAGCTCTAAAGAAAAGTTATCCCATAAATAAATAAGCTACAATAAATCCTAGTGTGTTTAAATTTCAAGTTGTTCTTTGTACTAAATTAATTACACGTTATGCAATAATACTGATGTGTGTCGGTGTGTATATAATTTAGATGTATATTTAAGCCCTTTTTACACTTTTAGCCAAGTTTTAAATTTATAAAACACGATATTTACTAACACTAAACACACATATAGGCAAGTGCACCCATCGTGGACGTAGTATAGTGTTGGTAAGATACCGAGGTCGTCCAAGGACACAAGAGCTTTTAGTACCGGTTTATCCTCAACGTCTAATCAAATCAAAAAGAAGTTATAAAAGGTTTTTAAACTAAGAAAATAAAAACTAACTAAATGCTGAAAATTAAAATAAAAATAAAAACAGATAGACAAGATGAATCACTTGGATCCGACTCGTGTATTAGTATAACCTTTGATTATTTTCGCACTTTTGCACTTGTTTAAGAGATTATCTTAGTTATTGTAGTAGGCCCCTCTTTTGAAGGCGACGTTACCCTCAACCCAGTAGTTTGAGTCAGCAAGGATACAATCCTAAAGGGTTGGATTATTGGAAGATAATGAATTAAGTTATTAATGCAAATTATGGTAGGCCCCGCTTTTGGCGGTGACGTTACCCTCGGCTAAGTAGTCTGCGTCAGCAGGGATACAGTCCTAAATAGCCGGGTTATAGTATTAATAGTAGTTAACTTATGAGGGGGTCAAAGAGTTTGGATCCCCGCCATCCAATACCTATGGGCATTGAAGGAGATCCTACTAAATTTGACCCAGGCCCCTTGCAGGACCTCTAAACGCTGAACAAGGGCAAGACCCTTACCAAACCGTTCCCTTAACCCCCGACCAGGTAGCCAACATACCTCCATATAGACCGTGGAGATATGAATGGTGAAAATCTTTTATTTTATATAGGCAGTAAAATAATGCCAAGACACCACGGACAAACGATAAGGAAAGATCACCTTCAACATAAGCAACTAGTTATTAAAGTCATTAATACAAAACCAAATAAAAAGTGCAAAAGATTAAAAATAAAAAGTATTATACTAAACACTTGTATTCACTAAGTGATGTAAAAGACTTAGGCAAACATGGCCTTGATTGTCAAGAACTCTTACGATCAATCTTGGATCCCGAGACGACTCACACACTCTATGATGGACAATGGATGATGGTGGTGGATGATGGTGTTGTGATGGTGGTGGGTGGTGGATGAAGTGTGAGAGAGGTGGTGTGCCAAGGGATGAGTTGAAATGAAACCAAGCACTCCTATTTATAGGCTGAACAGAAGGCTGGGCACGGCCCCGTGTCCGCTGGACACGCCCCCGTGCCTGTCTGACACTCTCTCTCTTCATTAATTGTAATTCGCAGTTACAATTAATGCGCCTGCTGTACTTTCGCCACGCCCCCGTTCTCACTGGACACGGCCCCGTGGTGGGCAATAGAAGCTTCTATAGGTTTGTCTTTTCTGCTGCTTCTTGGGCACGGCCCCGTGCTGGCTGAGCACGGGGCGTGTTCAGTCTTCTGACTTCTCTTTTCTGCTTGGGAAGATGCCGTTGAGGGGTCGGGCAATCCACTTTTGTTCCTTTTCTTGTATTTATGTTAGATTTAGCTGTCTTTTTGCTTCTTTTGTGAATTTGAGCTCATTTTATCCTGAAAATACAAAAGGAAGACAAAAATACTCTTTTTCCAACATTAGTACTTAAAAAGGGTTAGTTTTATGCCTCAATTGATGTAATTTATATGTTGCATTTTACACACATCAAATACTTAAATGTTAAATTGTGAAATTTTGTTATAAAATTTTAACTTAGCATTTTTGTGCATTTTGCATATATGCTAAACAACATGAATGAGCTATCTGAAGCCCTTCAGAATCTCAATCTCTATCCAGTACCAATCGAAGTCTCCAACGACTTTACTGGTTACTTTGCTGATGTGGAGGAACCTATGGAATTTCAAGCTCCACCTCCTAAGAAGGCAAAACTTAAGAAAAGAAGAAGATATGTAGGCTGGAGGAAAGTACGTAGGAGGAAACCCGCAGCTAGGAGAATTCCAAAAAATAGAAAATCCTACGGATAAAGGAAAAGGGATCGAGACCAAAGAGAATTCTAGGCCAGCAGGGATAGAAATCGGGGAAAATCCAGGTCAGCAAGAATAGAAATGGGAGAGAGTTCTAAACAAACTGAAGAAGTAACATTTCAAGAGGAAATAGATCGCTTACTAGCCAGCTGTGATATCATTAGACCTATCAACAACAACCTTTACCCTTATTCCACTGAAACCCAACTTCCAATCAATTTGGAACCAGCTATTCCAGACCCTCTAATCCACACCCGACCTTTAGGAGAAATGGATGAGTGGTGGACTAACAACTGGGAGTTTCAAAACCTTCTCAATAATCCTTATGACTTTTTCCCTCAGTTCGACCCAGAACCTATCCCGAACCCACCAATGAGTAACGAAAACTTAGCCGAACTCCGCCAGTTTGGCGAAGAACTGATAGGTACGGGGAATAGGATCCGGGAAATGGGAGAACAAATCTCCTGGAAATACGATGAGAGGGAGCGTCGCTACTAAACTGGCAGTTGACAAAAGAATAGTGGGGTTGGGAAGTATGTTTGTATAATAACAGTAGTAACAAAATATAACTCTGTAAAATAGCTCAGAATAAAACGTTGTAAGGTAAACAATGTGTATGGATGCCTAATATAATTTATAAAAAAATGGAAGTCGAGAAATCAACAATTTTGGGTATATATATGTGTTGTAAAATTTATGTGTTCATGTGCAATTGTTTTGTTATATTTAACTATTGATTATTTGACACTAATAATTTATACCTATAATAATTATCAGATGGAAAACGCTAGTAATGAACCAGTTAATGAAGGGAATCAATCTGAGCAAAATTAGGAAAACCAATTTATGACTAGGCAAGATATCGAGAATATTGTTGCTCAAGGGATAGCCAATGCTATTCCAGCAATCCTGGCTGCTGCTCAAAAACCTGCTGAACCTCAACGAATTATTCCTAGTAAACGTACTCAAGAAGATAATTTCAGTAATAGTGTAAACGGAGGCGGCAATCATAATAATCATGGCAATGATCCACAGCAAGCCCCACTTCTTAAGAAATTGAAAGCTGCAACGCCTGGTTGCACTTACAAAGAATTTCTTGCCTGTAAACCAGCAGAGTTTGCAGGTAATGAAGGGGCAACTGCAACACTGCGATGGTTAGAGAAAACCGAAGCAGTGATTGCAATAAGTAAATGTGCCAAAGAAGATAAAGTAATGTACGCGTCGCACATTTTTAAAGAAGGGATGCTGGAATGGTGGAATACGGTACTTCAAGCCAAAGGAAGAAATGTGGATTATGCCATGAGCTGGGAAGAATTTAAGCAGTTAATGGAAAGAAAATTCTGTCCCGAATACGAAAAGGAACAAATGGCAAATAAGTTCCTAACCCACCAGATGATAGGTGTATATTGTCAAGGATATACTTCGACATTCTTCGAATATGCGAGAGTGGTACCAACCCTGGCTTCGCCAGAACCTGTGCTTATTTCCC
This sequence comes from Helianthus annuus, assembly GCF_002127325.2. Lineage (NCBI taxonomy): Eukaryota > Viridiplantae > Streptophyta > Magnoliopsida > Asterales > Asteraceae > Helianthus > Helianthus annuus. The sequence continues at coordinate 107,169,816 of NC_035437.2, forward strand.
GTTATATTTGGGGATTAATTGGAGAGATCCGTAACATCGTTAAAGCTGCGAGACCACGCACCATTGACGACGCCGTGGAATTAGCTAATACTCTAACTGATGAACTGGTACGCACAAGAAAAGAAGATCGGAAGAAAGAAGTAGCCCAAAAGATTACCCAAGGATTCCGTATGGGTAACCGTAACAACTTCAAAAGGAAGGGAACTGTGCAATCCTCCACTGGACCATTTTGCAATTCTTGCAAAAAGAAGCATTTTGGAAGATGCAAGGGATATTGCAATTTTTGCAAAATTCCGGGGCATCAAGACGAAGACTGCAGGAAGAAGAAATTCACAGTATGCTACAACTGTGGAGAAGCTGGACATATTAGGCCAGACTGCCCTAAATTGGTCAAACCAACAGACAACAAAGCTAAGACGACCGATGGAACTACTAAGAAGAATGCCAGAGCATTCCAGCTGACCACTCAGGAAGCAAAACTCATTCCAGATGTGATAGCTGGTACGTTCTTAGTTCACGACGTTTATGCAAAAGTATTATTTGACTCTGGTGCAAACCAAAGTTTTATAAATACTTCATTCTGCCAAGCTCTTAATTTACCATTAACCACCCTTAGGCAGATTTTTACAGTCGAAACGGCGGATGGGAATTCTGTCAATATAGATAAGGTTTTGCAAGACGGAAAGATAGAACTCTTAGGCCATAAGTTTTCTGCAAACCTGTTACCTATGAAGTTAGCTGGGTTCGATATAGTGTTAGGAATGGATTGGCTAGTAGCCAACCATGCTAGAATTCTCTGTGATAAAAATTCCGTAGAAATCCAGACACCTATAGGAGAAGTAATTTCAATCACAGGAGATAAACCTCGAAAGCCGCTGAAATTTATTTCAGTAATGAAGTTGGTCAGTTATTCAAGAAAACAAGAAATGGTGTATATGATTTCTGTAATCATTAACACTAAGAGTAAGGAACTTAAGGAAATCCCAGTAGTCTCGGAATATCCTGATATATTCCCAGAAGAATTACCTGGATTACCACCTGATAGGGAAGTAGAATTTAGAATTCATCTAGTTCCTGGAACTATACCAATAGCTAAAGCACCTTATCGGCTAGCACCCACTGAAATGCTAGAATTGAAAAAGCAGTTAGATGAATTACTAAGCAAAGGATTTATACAACCTAGTTCATCCCCTTGGGGAGCACCAGTGTTGTTTGTGAAAAAGAAAGATGGATCGATGCGAATGTGTATCGATTATAGAGAGCTGAATAAGGTTACAATTAAGAATCGATACCCATTACCTAGGATTGACAATCTTTTTGATCAACTTCAAGGAGCTAGGTATTTTTCAAAGATAGACTTACGATCCGGATATCACCAATTGAAAGTACAAGAAGAAGACATACCTAAAACTGCTTTTAGAACTAGGTATGGTCATTATGAGTTTACAGTCATGCCCTTCGGATTAACAAATGCACCCGCAACATTCATTGACATGATGAACCGAATCTGTAAACCATACTTGGATAAATTCGTAATTGTCTTCATCGACGATATACTTATTTATTCCAAAAGTCAGGAAGAACATGGTGAGCACCTGCATACACTCTTAACTTTGTTAAGAAAGGAAAAACTTTACGCCAAATTCTCGAAATGTGAATTCTGGCTGCAAGAAGTGCAATTCTTAGGACATGTGGTGAATCACGAAGGTATTCATGTAGATCCTGCTAAAATAGAAGCAATTACTAAATGGAAGGTCCCGCAATCAGCCATAGAAATTAGAAGCTTTCTAGGTTTAGCTGGATACTATAGATGATTTATCAAAGATTTTTCCAAGATAGTTGTACCCTTGACTAAGTTAACCTGTAAAGCAGTTAAGTTTGAATGGGGATCTAAACAAGAAGAAGCTTTTAAGATTTTAAAGCAAAGGTTAACAAATGCTCCAATTTTGGCTTTGCCAGAAGGAACGGAAAATTTTGAAGTTTACTGTGATGCTTCAAAATTAGGATTAGGATGTGTGCTAATGCAACGCAAGAAAGTAATTGCGTATGCCTCCAGGCAATTGAAGAAGCACGAACAAAATTATACGACTCATGACTTAGAGTTAGGAGCCATAATTTTTGCCTTTAAAATCTGGAGACATTATCTGTATGGAAGTAAGTTTACTGTATATACGGATCATAAAAGTTTAAGGTACATATTTGGGCAAAAAGAATTGAACATGAGGCAAAGAAGATGGATGGAAATCCTAAGCGATTACGACTGTGATATTCAATATCACGAAGGAAAGGCGAACATAGTTGCAGATGCCTTAAGTAGTAAGTATCACGAGAAGCAACGACGAGTTCGTATGCTTAGATTAAATCTGCAATTAGATTTAATGGAACAACTGAAGAAAGTTCAAGAAACAGCAATTAAAGACGATGCTGAAGGAATGAAAGGATATATAAAGGAACTAGAACAAGGAAGTGATGGAATTTGGAGATTCCATAAGAAAAGAATTTGGGTACCTAAGCAAGGAGAATTAAGGAATAAAATTTTAGAGGAAGCTCATAAATCTAGGTATACCATGCATCCAGGAAACAATAAGATGTACCAAGATTTAAGAAATAATTTCTGGTGGATAGGTATGAAAAAGGATATAGCTAGATACGTATCTAAGTGTCTAACCTGTTCACAAGTAAAGGCAGAACATCAGAAACCTTCAGGACTACTACAACAATTAGAGATACCAGTATGGAAATGGGAACTCATAACAATGGATTTTGTTACTAAGTTACCCAAAACCAGGAAGGGTAATGATGCGATTTGGGTAATTGTGGATCGATTAACCAAATCAACCCATTTTCTACCCATGAAAGAAACCTTTAGCATGGAAAGGTTAGCAAAGTTGTACGTGGACGAAGTAGTATCCTTACATGGAGTTCCGCTTTCCATTGTATCAGATAGGGATAGTCGTTTTACTTCCCATTTCTGGAATAGTTTCCAGGAAGCCATGGGAACCCGACTAAATTTAAGTACTGCATATCATCCACAAACAGACGGACAAAGTGAAAGAACAATACAAACCCTGGAAGACATGCTCCGAGCATGTGTAATTGATTTTGGTGGTAACTGGGATAACCACTTACCCTTAATTGAATTCTCCTATAACAATAGTTATCATTCAAGCATCGAAGCTTTCCCATTCGAAGCACTGTATGGACGCAAGTGCAGAACTCCAATTTGTTGGGCAGAAATCGGAGAAAGTCAATTATCAGGTCCTGAAATTGTGGAAGAAACCACTGACAAGATAACTCAAATCAAAGAAAGATTAAAAACGGCTCGAGATCGCCAGAAAAGCTACGCAGACAATCGCCGTAAGCCGCTCGAGTTCCAAGTCGGAGACAAGGTACTCTTGAAAGTTTCTCCTTGGAAAGGAGTAATACGGTTCGGTAAGAAAGGAAAGCTGAGTCCAAGGCATATAGGACCATTTCCAGTAATCCAACGAATAGGACCAGTTGCTTATCGTTTACAACTACCAGAAGAACTAGCTGGAGTACATGATGTGTTTCATGTATCCAATCTCAAGAAATGTCTATCGGACGAATCCCTGGTAGTACCTCTTCAAGATATCAAGATAAATGAAAAGTTGAAATTTGTGGAGAAACGACTGCAAATAGAAGTCAGGAAAGTCAAGTTTCTCAAACACAAGCGACTAGTGCTGGTCAAGGTTAAGTGGAATTCAAAGAGAGGACCGGAGTACACTTGGGAACTAGAATCAGAGATAAAGCGCAAATATCCTCACTTATTCCAATAAATCTCGAGGAGGAGATTTTAAATAAGGTAGGGAGGATGTAAGGACTCTCAAAATTTCCTAAAAATACCCGTATTTATAAACCCGGACCCCTGAAACCCTAAACCATAAAAAAAGAAAATCAAGAAAAATAAAATTTTGGGTCTCAGACGGGCCGCGTAAAAGACAAGCCTTGTCTTACGCGGGCCGCGTCAACTTAAGGTTGACCGGTTAAGGATGCCGGGGCCACGTGTTGACCATCTGGGGACCTACTCGTGACCAATCACACCTACGCGTGGACTAGGCGGCCATGCAGGCCGCGTAAATGTTACATGTGGGTTTACGCGGGCCGCGTAAAACCCAAAATCAGGCTATAAATAGCCAGGGCATGGGAATTCATTCTGTTGTCGAAACGTTTTAGTTTACAAACAAAATATCACTATTAAAAGGCATAATTTCATATAGCGAGGTGCTGTCACGATACCGGGTATTAACTCGATCGTTATTACGATTCAACGTCCGATCGATTGAAACTATCCAACGAATGTTTAAGTACTGCTCAAATTGAGTTTATACTTTGTCATTCGTCGTGATTTCGACAAGATGTTTGAGTGCTGCCCGAACTCGGGCTATACTCTGTCATTCGTTGTGAATCCGCTGGATGTTTAAGTATCGCACTTTGTCAATCGTTGTGAGGGTTTAATCTCATGAATTGTCGTAAATGTTGTATTAGTTACTAACCCAGTTTGTGTACATTGTTATATAAATTAGGTTAAACAAGGCAAATCAGTAGGCTTATACACTGCTCGTTAAATCTGCAATGTGAGTCATTCTCTTTTTATCAAGTGTTTTACAGTACCTCAAATTATTTTCAAATGTTATAATTACAGGGGGTAAGTCGTGGTAATCTTAAGTGTCAAACCCCAAAATCCACACGCGAAGTATCACCGCTTGGAGGCGTGACTGACCAGGATCAAGCCACCAATCATATTGAACAGATAAGTAAATAGAAAATGTGAATCTACCAAACCAATATGAAAGGTGTTCAAAACATAAGTATAGTTTCAATGTTTAGCGGAAGCATAAAAGTAAACCCCAATCATAAGTATAAGTTTTGAAATGTCATAAATGTTTATCAAAGCATCTTCAATCCATGTCCACAACGACCGCGCCTCCCTGTGCAAGCTCCAAGAATACCTAACGACCTGCAAGGCATGTAACAGAGAGTCAACAACAAAGTTGAGCGAGTTCACAGTTGGTTGTTTAGTTATAGTGTTCATTTCGTAAACCGTTTGTTTGTTTAGTAAACCATGTATCGTTTATACTTGTATCGCGGCCCTTCAGGCATGTTTGCGAAGATTAGTGGGGGTTTCCCATGTATTGTAGACTAGTTATATTTGTATCGCGGCCCTCCAGGCATGTGTGCGAAGTTTAGTATTAGTATCGCGGCCATTCCAGGCATGTGTGCGAAGATTCGTATTAGTATCGCGGCCATTCCAGGCATGTGTGCGAAGAGTAGTATTTGTATCACTAGTCTAGCAGTATCTATAAGTGACCTTCCCCTAACGAGGTCAGTGATCCGTAATTCCCAATAACAATGTAAGTGCAAGTAACCATTCAACCCCATTCCCTCCCCCGGGAGTCCCATGCCTTGGTAAGAGTGTGAACTCACCTTGGTTTGCTCGGTATGCTAAGGTATGTGCTCACAGTTAATCAATCAAGTCCTACAGTACATATGTGTACAAAATCAGTTTATATTTTCTAAGCCCACGTATGCATATTCAATCACAGTGGTATTAAATCAGTAACCATGATTAACACAAAGCACGTATACGAGTTCATACAAGTTATGCCTAACATTTAACAGCAGTTAGCTAATTCATTTATCACTTAACAGAGTTAAATTAAGTTACTGTGCAAAATTCCCAATCGACGAAACACCCCTGTTTCGTCGTATAACCCTTCGACGAAACACCCTGGGTTTCGTCGTGATCTCCTCGGCGAAACACACTTGATTCGTCAAGTTTGTTTCGTTGAAATTGGTTTTGAAGAAACACATTTTGTTTCGTCATGTTTGTTTCGTCACTCATGTTTCGCCACTAGGTATCAGTTACGTCATTCTAACAATCAATCACAGAAACCCTAATCATCAGTTCATCATCCGGCAATCATACAATCATCATCATACAGCAAACATCATACATAAGCATACCGAAATCATTGAGTCAAAAGCACGGTTCCCATACTTAACATACAACCGACAAGAACATCGAACCCGTTCACATACAATCACGGCATTAGATTCAGCATCATCAGTTAATTTTATTTCATCGGTCAACATTTTATTCGGTTTGAAAACAACATGCATCATGCTTAAACATTAATCAATTCGTCAAGATCATAACATCCATCGTTAATCATCGCCGATAAACCCTATTCTATACCAAACAGTTAACAAGAAGTCATGATAGTCACGTATTCACATCCATTCCAGAAATCAAACAAGCATATACACAAACATATAACGAATAATCAAAGCATCGATGAAACCGAGTTAACGAACACGCACTAACCGAGGTGAAAGGAACGATGAGTTGATCGCTAAAGGGCTTGGGGAAACACACACAGCTGCCGTCACACTTGGGAGGGAGTTTTAGGTAGGGGTGTGCAGAATTCGTTTCGAATTTGAAAAATTCGAAATTCGTTTAAATTTGATTCGATTATGAAGAATTCGTTTCGGTTATAAGAATTCGAATTCGAATTCGATTCAATTCGATTCAAGTAAATCGAATACGAATCGAATACGAATTTATAATTTCAAATTCGATTCGATTCGAAATTCGAATAAAAATTATACATATTTATTTATTATTTTTATATATAATACATATATAACTTTTGTTAGGCTATACTATAAATTATTTTCAACTTTTTTCCAAGTATTAAAATTACCCATTACCAAACCCACTACATGGCACATTACTAAAACCTAAGTAACAAATCTATCAATAGATTTCTAAGCGTAAAAATATTAACTTGTAATGTGGCGTGGTTATTCCCGACTTCTCGTTTTGAATTTTAGACTTGTGTTACTTTATTTAGAACTTTTTAAGGCGATATCGAGCTTTAAGGCTGCTTTAAAATTTATGTTTCATTTTGAAAGTTTTTTACATGTTTTTAAATAATCTGAATTAAATCGAACTTATTCGAATTCGATTCGAATTCGAATTTTTAATCGAATATGAATCGAATACGAATTGGGTTTTTTATTCGAATCGAATTCCGTAGGTTTTAATCGAATTCGAATTGAATACGAATTCAAGGAAATATAAAAATTATTCGAATAATTTGATTCGAATAATTCGAAAATTCGATATTCGATTCGATGAACACCCCTAGTTTTAGGGTTTTCAGATTGTTAAACGTGTGAAACTGAACTCGTTTCCCGTAATATACACGAAACAGCGTTCTGGGCCTTAGTGGGCTTCGCGTAACACTGGGCCGGCGAAACAGCCTGTTTCGTCGAGTTAGCTGATGGCGAAACGCCCTGTTTCGTCGGGTGGTTATTGGCGAAACACATCTTGTTCCGCCGGGTCATTTTATAGTTTAAATAGTTAAGTCTTTCAACAAGTTCCATATTATATCACCAAGCACATAAACATGTAATAATCACAATACGTTTTGTCATAACACAGCGTGTACAGTTACAAGGCAAACAAGTCAATTAAGTAAACAACCAAGCAGTCAACGTGCAATAAATGCGAAAGTGGAATCTCGGAAACTCGATTTGTCACATTATCCCCAACTTGAAAGAAATTTCGTCCCGAAATTTAGCATGCGGTTACTGAGGAAGCTAGGTAAGTTGTATCGTTTACTGGGGTGTCACATCATCCCCCCGTTGATTTGGAATTTCGTCCCGAAATTCTGTAATAGATTCAGCCTCAGTAGTAGTTGCATTGTTCTGGAATAACTGGGGATATTTGAGTTCCATTTGATCTTCTCGTTCCCAGGTAAACTCTGGGCCACGACGGGAGTTCCAACGAACTCGAACAAGAGGTATTCTGGTGTTTTTGAGGACCTTAACATCCCGGTCCGTGATTTCAACAGGTTCCTCGACGAAATGTAACTGTTCGTCGATAGTGAGTTCCTTCAAAGGAACTATGAGGGTCTCATCTGACAGACACTTCTTCAGATTCGACACGTGGAAAACGTTGTGAACTGCACCGAGTTCTGCTGGTAGGTTCAGTTTGTAGGCCACCTTGCCTATTCTATCAATGATTTCGAACGGTCCGACATACCGTGGATTGAGTTTACCTCGTTTACCAAAACGAACTACACCTTTCCAAGGTGAGACTTTGAGTAGCACTCGATCCCCAACCTGGAACTCGAGTAGTTTCCTGCGTTTATCAGCGTAACTTTTCTGATGGTCACGAGCTGCCGCCATTCGTTGTCGTATCTGTGCAATCCGTTCAGTAGCATCAACTACAAGTTCTGGACCTGTCATCTGGCTATCGCCAACCTCTGCCCAACAGAGGGGTGACCGGCATTTACGTCCGTACAATGCCTCGAATGGAGTGGCTTGAATGTTGGTGTGGTAACTGTTGTTGTACGAGAACTCCACTAACGGAAGATGTTTTTCCCAGCTGTTTCCGAAATCGATAACACATGCCCGAAGCATGTCTTCTAGAGTCTGGATAGTACGTTCAGACTGCCCATCCGTCTGAGGGTGATAAGCCGTGCTCATGTCTAATCGAGAGCCAAAAGATTTATGCATCGCTTGCCACAGTTCTGAAGTGAATCGTGCATCAGGATCCGAAATAATAGAGGTTGGCACTCCGTGCCTCGAAACCACTTCTTTCAAGTAGATGTCTGCTAAAGTAGAGAACTTGTCTGTTTCTTTAATAGCCAAGAAGTGTGCAGACTTAGTGAGTCTATCCACGATCACCCAAATAGTATCGTTACCACGCTGAGATCTAGGTAGGCCAGTAACAAAATCCATGGAAATTTCCTCCTATTTCCATTGCGGTATCTTTTTTTGCTGAAGAAGGCCTGATGGTTTCTGATATTCTGTCTTGACCCTCGCGCAGGTCAAACACTTGCCGACGTAAGTTGCTATGTGGGCCTTCATGCTAGGCCACCAATACGTAGTTCTGAGATCGTGGTACATTTTATCCGAACCTGGATGTACCGAGTAGCGAGACTTATGTGCTTCGTCCATTACAAGCTCGCGTAAGTTACCATAAAGTGGGACCCAGATGCGTCCTGTTACGTAGTAAGTGTCGTCTTCCTTTTGTTCTAACCGTTGCCGTGAACCACGTAAAGCTTCAGCCCTAACGTTTTCTGGTTTCAATGCTTCTACCTGAGCATCTCGTATCTGTGCAGGAAGACTAGACTGAATAGTAAGTTGTAATGCTCGTACGCGTCTAGGCGTAGTATCCTTTCGACTGAGGGCGTCGGCCACAACATTGGCTTTGCCCGGATGGTACTTGATGGCACATTCGTAATCATTCAATAGTTCAACCCATCGGCATTGACGCATGTTCAATTCCTTCTGCTTGAAGATATGCTCGAGACTCCTGTGATCGGTGTAGATGGTGCACTTGGTACCGTACAGGTAATGCCGCCATATCTTAAGCGCGAAAACGATAGCTCCTAGCTCTAAATCATGTGTAGTGTAATTCCGTTCGTGAATCTTAAGTTGGCGCGAAGCGTAGGCAATGACTTTATCCCGTTGTATCAATACACACCCAAGACCCTGAATCGATGCGTCGCAGTAGACCACAAAATCGTCTGTGCCCTCTGGCAATGAGAGAATAGGTGCACTACAGAGTCTATCCTTTAAGTGTTGGAAAGCTGTTTCCTGTGTGTTACCCCATCGATAAGTAACACCTTTCTGTGTCAGTAGCATAAGCGGTTGTGCAATCTTTGAGAAGTCTTTGATAAACCTCCTGTAATAACCCGCCAAACCCAAGAATTGGCATATTTCCGTTGGTGTGCGCGGTGCAGGCCAGTTCCTGATCGAGTCTACCTTGGATGGATCAGCATGAATCCCGTCCTTGTTTACCACATGGCCTAGAAAGTGGACTTCACGAAGCCAGAAGTCGCATTTCGAAAACTTGGCGTATAACTGTTCTGTTCGAAGGAGCTTCAAAATAAGTCGTAAATGCTGCTCGTGTTCCTCCTGACTCTTAGAGTAGATCAGGATGTCTTCGATGAAGACTATGACAAACTTGTCTAGGTACGGCTTGCACACTCTGTTCATAAGATCCATGAAGACCGCCGGTGCGTTTATTAACCCGAATGGCATGACAAGAAACTCGTAGTGGCCGTAACGAGTTCTGAATGCTGTTTTGGAGACGTCCTCATCCCGGACTCTCAGCTGATGGTAACCTGACCTTAGATCAATCTTTGAGTAGTAGCTCGACCCTTGCAACTGGTCGAACAAGTCATCAATACGTGGAAGAGGATAGCAGTTCTTCACTGTCACCTTGTTGAGTTTGCGATAATCTATACACATTCGGAAGGTACCGTCTTTCTTCTTCACAAATAATACTGGAGCTCCCCAAGGCGAAGAGCTAGGACGAATGAAACCCTTATCCAAGAGTTCTTGCAGTTGCTTAGACAGCTCTTCCAGTTCAGTTAGAGCTAAGCGATACGGTGCACGAGCTATTGGTGCTGCTCCTGGAGCTAGTTCAATCTGGAATTCGACCTGGCGATGGGGCGGTAGCCCAGGTAAATCTTCAGGAAACACTTGAGGAAAATCACGTACAACTGGGATATCCTCTAATCTCTTCTCTTTCGCTGATGCGTCTGTAACAAGTGCCAAAATGGCAGTGTGACCCTTTCGTAAACATTTCTGAGCCTTCAGAAAGGAGATGATGCCAACCACGGCACCGCTCTTGTCGCCTTGAACTTCGAGAGGTTCTTTACCAGAGCGGGGAATACGAACTATCTTCACCTTGCATAAGATCTCTGCTTGTTGTTGGGACAACCAATCCATGCCAATGACGATGTCAAAACTACCCAGAACTATAGGAATGAGGTCGATGGAGAAAGTCTGACCAGCTAAGACGATGTTACAACCCTTGACTACGTGTGTAGCCTCTAAACTTTTACCATTGGCTAACTCTACGACATGTTTGGCGTTTAAGGGTGTTGGTGTACGTTTTAACATTTGACTAACCTTTAGAGACACATAACTAGTATCCGCACCCGAATCAAACAAAACAGTAACATAAAAGTCGTCGAGAAGAAACTTACCCATAACCAAGTTGGGATTATTCCTTGCATCACCCTGCCCCAGCACGAACACACGACCCCTAGCATCGTTGCCGTTGTTGTTTCCCCCATTGTTGTTCCCATTGCCCGGATTATTGTTGTTGTTGTTGTTGTTGTTCTGGTTCTGGTTTAACTGGGGGCAGTCACGTTTGAAGTGGCCTTCAGCACCACATTGATAGCATCCCCTGTTGCCCCGCTGCTGTTGTTGCTGCTGGTTTCGTGGAGCAGGTGGTTGTTGTTGCTGGTTCTGATTCGCAGGTCGTGAGCTCCTGCAATCTTTAGCCTCATGACCCATCTTGAGACACCGCTGACAACGACCCTTGTTGCACTGGCCGTTGTGGTGTTTGTTGCAAGTATTGCACCTTGGGAGGTTTCCTCGATATCCACCCTGTCTTTGATTACCCGAAGCTTGCTGACCAGGGCTCTGGTAGTTATCAGTCTTTCGCTGCTGAACCTGAGACTGAGCTGTAGCTGAACCCTTGCTGGAATCCCTATCCCATTTCCGCTTGTCATCACTGGGAGTAGAAGAAGTAGTAGCATCGGTAGCACTGATACATTTAGGCAGCCTGTTCTGATCCACTGCCTGATCTGTGAGGCGATGAGCAAGACGTTGAATGTCCTGGATATTGTCAAGGTTGGCCGATATCACGTGAATTTGGATTTCTGGTGCTAGCCCTTTGAGATACAACTCAATACGCTTGATAGGAGGATCCACCATAGTTGGACACAGGACGGCCAGCTCGTTTGACCGTTTAGTATATGCCTCAATTTCCGACCCGTCATTTTCAAATGAAAGAACTCCACTTCTAACTTGTGGATGTCATCTCGCGTGCAGTATTCTCGCTTGATTAGTTCCTTGAAATCATTCCAAGGGGTGGCGTTAGCAGCTGCCAATCCTAAGATCTGAACTTGCGCATTCCACCAAGTCAGCACAATGCCTTCTAAAGTACCAGTGGCGTACTTCACCCTGCGAGCCTCAGGGCATTCACACATCTCAAATACGGACTCGAGCTTTTCAAACTAATGGAGGAGTCCAACTGCTCCTTCAGTGCCACTGAATGTGCTAGGACGACAGTCCATGAAATTCTTGAAAGTACAAACAGGTTGCTGAACGTGTTGACCTGTTGGGTATAAGAACAGGACAAGGTTAAACACAAGAGTCGGGTTAGGAGTGTAGGATCTATGGATCCTAGTGTGAGTTACGACTACAGGGTATACCTCCTGCTTGTGCGGCTGCAAGTGCCACAACAACTTGTTCGTTAATGAGAGCCGTCAACTGGGCTTGAGTCATGTTAATGCGTCCAGCCATGATCATCATAGCAAAGGTAACATAAGTGAGAGAGGTTCGCGAAAAGTGCGATGACATGAGAGAGTAAGCACACAAGTGTTCTCAGGCAATAATTGTTACGTTTATCTAAGCATACCACGAGCAAAGTTCTATGTAATCTAGCAAGTAGGCAATGTAAACATGAATAGTAGTACCTAGTGTGTTGAGTCTTGCACGTGGAGCAAAGCGTCGTTGTGGATCGTTGAGCACTGTACAGGTTATAGTCTGGTTTTAACAAAAACTTTTACCCCTTATTAAAACCAAGTTCACTATAACCAATAGCTCTGATACCAATCTGTCACACCCCCAAAATCCACACGCGGAGTATCACCGCTTGGAGGCGTGACTGACCAGGATCAAGCCACCAATCATATTGAACAGATAAGTAAATAGAAAATGTGAATCAACCAAACCAGTATGAAAGGTGTTCAAAACATAAGTATAGTTTCAATGTTTAGCGGAAGCATAAAAGTAAACCCCAATCATAAGTATAAGTTTTGAAATGTCATAAATGTTTATCAAAGCATCTTCAATCCATGTCCACAACGACCGCGCCTCCCTGTGCAAGCTCCAAGAGTACCTAACGACCTGCAAGGCATGTAACAGAGAGTCAACAACAAAGTTGAGTGAGTTCACAGTTGGTTGTTTAGTTATAGTGTTCATTTCGTAAACTGTTTGTTTGTTTAGTAAACCATGTATCGTTTATACTTGTATCGCGGCCCTCCAGGCATGTTTGCGAAGATTAGTGGGGGTTTCCCATGTATTGTAGACTAGTTATATTTGTATCGCGGCCCTCCAGGCATGTGTGCGAAGTTTAGTATTAGTATCGCGGCCATTCCAGGCATGTGTGCGAAGATTCGTATTAGTATCGCGGCCATTCCAGGCATGTGTGCGAAGAGTAGTATTTGTATCACTAGTCTAGCAGTATCTATAAGTAACCTTCCCCTAACGAGGTCAGTGATCCGTAATTCCCAATAACAATGTAAGTGCAAGTAACCATTCAACCCCATTCCCTCCCCCGGGAGTCCCATGCCTTGGTAAGAGTGTGAACTCACCTTGGTTTGCTCGGTATGCTAAGGTATGTGCTCACAGTTAATCAATCAAGTCCTAGAGTACATATGTTTACAAAATCAGTTTATATTTTCTAAGCCCACGTATGCATATTCAATCACAGTGGTATTAAATCAGTAACCATGATTAACACAAAGCACGTATACGAGTTCATACAAGTTATGCCTAACATTTAACAGCAGTTAGCTAATTCATTTATCACTTAAAAGAGTTAAATTAAGTTACTGTGCAAAATTCCCAATCGACGAAACACCCCTGTTTCGTCGTTTAACCCTTTGACGAAACACCCTGGGTTTCGTCGTGATCTCCTCGGCGAAACACACTTGATTCGTCAAGTTTGTTTCGTTGAAATTGGTTTTGACGAAACACATTTTGTTTCGTCACGTTTGTTTCGTCACTCATGTTTCACCACTAGGTATCAGTTATGTCATTCTAACAATCAATCACAGAAACCCTAATCATCAGTTCATCATCCGGTAATCATACAATCATCATCATACAGCAAACATCATATATAAGCATACAGAAATCATTGAGTCAAAAGCACGGTTCCCATACTTAACATACAACCGACAAGAACATCGAACCCGTTCACATACAATCACGGTATTAGATTCAGCATCATCAGTTAATTTTATTTCATCGGTCAACATTTTATTCGGTTTGACAACAACATGCATCATGCTTAAACATTAATCAATTCGTCAAGATCATAACATCCATCGTTAATCATTGCCGACAAACCCTATTCTATACCAAACAGTTAACAAGAAGTCATGATAGTCACGTATTCACATCTATTCCAGAAATCAAACAAGCATATACACAAACATATAACGAATAATCAAAGCATCGATGAAACCGAGTTAACGAACACGCACTAACCGAGGTGAAAGGAACGATGAGTTGATCGCTAAAGGGCTTGGCGAAACACACACAGCTGCCGTCACACTTGGGAGGGAGTTTTAGGGTTTTCAGATTGTTAAACGTGTGAAACTGAACTCGTTTCCCGTAATATACACGAAACAACGTTCTGGGCCCTTAGTGGGCTTCGCGTAACACTGGGCCGGCGAAACAGCCCGTTTCGTCGAGTTAGCTGATGGCGAAACGCCCTGTTTCGTCGGGTGGTTATTGGCGAAACACATCTTGTTCCGCCGGGTCATTTTATAGTTTAAATAGTTAAGTCTTTCAACAAGTTCCATATTATATCACCAAGCACATAAACATGTAATAATCACAATACGTTTTGTCATAACACAGCGTGTATAGTTACAAGGCAAACAAGTCAATTAAGTAAACAACCAAGCAGTCAACATGCAATAAATGCGAAAGTGGAATCTCGGAAACTCGAGTTGTCACATTAATCAATGGCTAGTGGGGTATTTTGCACATTACTAAATTCTCACGGGGTTAGGCTAATAAGCCCTAACAAAGGTTAGGCAAATAAGCCCTAACAGTGATAATCATCACTAATTGGGTGACAGGACCCAATAGTGGTATGACCATCGTCACCAGGAGGTGACACGGCGCCATATAACAATAAGATAGAAACCATTGTAATCGCTCTTATACTGTAATTTATAACTAGGTGTCATTTTATCAAAATGAATGATTCACTCAGTATTTCCCCACTGACAAAATATTTTAAAACATGTTTCAGGCAACCTGCTGTAAGGCAAGGAAATCGTGCTATGGAGCACTAATCAGCTTGAGGAGGTGGCTCAGATGAAATAAATAAACATGTTTTAAATAGAATCAGGGAATGATCCAGTAAAATTTCTCTTTTGTAAATTACGGGGTTTATCCCGAATTATAAAATAAAATAATCGGGCATTTCATGTTCTTAAAGATCCTGTTTAAAATCTTCCGCTGTCGCCTAAATTAAATACCACGGGTTCCTGTCCCGCGGCTCTTGACCGGGTCAAGCCGGGGCTGGGGCCGTGACACCAACCATATCAAATAAAATACTAAACAAATCCATGGGTGGGGACACCCATGGTAACCGTCCCAAGGGGAGGGGGTATAGGGTTGGGTTTCAATTGTTTGGTTACAAGTTCTAGTTAAAAATCAAATGTTAAATTAGTGTCTTATGTGTGTTATTAATTATATAGTGTGTTAGGGTGTTCGGGGACCCTAACTAGCTAAGAAAAATAAAAACAATGTGTTTGACAATATTTTTGTGTTCCGGGTAAAGTCCGGTTGTTCAGTTGGGTGTTGTTCCGTTAAAGTGCTTAATTAATCCATAAGGTGTCTTTTATAATATTTTTAATGACACTTTTAATTCCCAACACTTTGGAAAGTATCTAGGACCATTTTGTCAAGTTTTTGCACCCTACTAGCATAATTAAATGCTGAATTTTGTTATTAAGTGCAGAATTCTGCATTTAGAGTGTGTTTTAGGCACTTCCCGGCACTATAACTATCACCTAGTGACGCAGTTTTATGGTCCTCACTTCCCTACACTCCCTATTAGTGTAGTATTCTATCTCTGGCTCATACTGGCCTCAAAAACATTGTCTGTCTAGGTGCTGGCACTGTCAGCATGTCTCTGGGTTATCCGCTCAGTGTGCTAATTGTGCTTTGTGCATCAAGTTTGTCACTAAAGTTTGTGTGGAATAAATGGAGTGACAATATGAAATATGATGCATATGTATGTATGTAACAGAAAACAGAAAGCAGTTTAATCATAGTTGTAATCAAGCACAGTCATTAAGCACAAATTAAATATTAATTAAGTGTACGGATACCTGTAATTATGAGGGTTGTCACGGCCACTGTCGCCGGATCCGTTGCCACATCCTATGATTCAGCAAACCCTAAAACTGCAACGTCATCATCGTCGCCGCCGGATTCGTGTCACCGTCATCGGAGGAGTGTGTGTTGATCGGAGCACCAGTGGTTTTCTCTCTAGTATTTCAATACGCCGCTGTTTTAAGTCTCTCTCTAGATTTCTCTAATCGATAAAAGGGTGTTAACTGTTGAGTGATAAAGGGTGTTGACTGCGTAATTAAATCCCCAACTGGTACATGTGTCCTGAAAAAATACAACCAGTATATTTACGAACTCTCACAGCGGAATTGTTGTTTTTCGGGCGAATTTAAATCTTGAACGCGAGTTCAAGTGGCACAGTGTATTTAATAAATACGCCGGTGTATTTAATAAATACGCCGGTGTACTTAATAAATACGCCGATAAGAGAATGGGTCCGGCTTCGATTATCCAACGTAATTGATAAACCTTGAACGCGAGTTCAAGTGTCCAGCGTTTACACAGCTGCCATGTCCGGAGACGATAGCCCAAACAACCGTATCAACAATGACGATCTCACAATTCAACTTGCGAATCTTCTTCGAACTAACCTTAATACCCAATCTCAAACACCAAAACAAACCTTATCCGATAGCCTGAAGATCAGTATCAAGCTAAATAGTCAAAATTACGCTCTATGGGCTCGAATGATTCGAGTCACTATAGGGGGAAATCTAAGAACCTGTTGAGCCATATTACAGGAAAACCTGCCCCACCAAACCCGTCAGATGAACAACACGGGCAGTGAGAACAGGACGATCTAGTCGTGTTCTCATGGCTCATACAAAACATTGGACCAGGGTTAGCCGGCAACCTCACCGAGTTTCCCACTGCGAAGGTGTTGTGGGACGCATTGGTAGTTACATATAGCAGTGGGAAAGATAAACTACAAACCTTCAATTTGCACGTCAAAGCAAACGAACTCAAGCAAAACGGCTCGGCCCTAGAAGATTTCTAGATCAAGTTACAAGGCATTTGGGGAGAAATAGATCGAAAGGGATCCGAATCCAATGACCTGCTATGCTGACATAGCAACATATAACAATATCAAGTCTTAACAAAAATTATTCCAATTCCTGAATGCTCTTAACAGGAAGTTTGACCCAGTCAAAAGGGAAATCATTCAGTGGGATTCCCTTCCCTCGGCTGAGCAAGCCTACGCGGCTGTAAGGAATGAGATGGCACATCAAGGAATCCTTGGTACCATCTCTGAAACTTCACAGTCTGGCATGTCGGCGGGGCTTGTCGCCGACGGAACCACTCAAACCGATGGACAGGGGTTAAACACGAAGTGACAGTGGCGGTCAGACTTCATTGGAAAATCATCATCCTGAATCGACAAATCCAAACTGAAATGTAGTCACTGTGATATGAGGGGACACACCAAAGAGCAGTGCTTAAAAATCGTGGGTTTTCTTGACTGGTGGGGTGACAATCACAAAACGAAGAACCCTAATCAAGAGGATAAGGTTGCCACTGCCATATGCAACTATAGTGCTACTAGCAACGACAGCACCAAGAAGGATGGTGGTGGTGAAGCTTCCGAAGGAAATCTTTGGACCTGGCACTAAGCACCCTAAAAGGCGAAGTGCTCCTGTCAAAAATATTATGTTTCCGCTCAAAAAGAAAAAAAAAAACCAAAACCCAAAATCAAAATCAAAATCAAAACCAAAACCCAAAAAAACAAAAACAAAAACCAAAACTCAAAACCAAAACCAAAACCCAAAACTCAAAAACCCAAAAACCCAAAAACCCAAAAACCAAAAACCAAAAACCCAAATCAAAACCAAATGCCAAAACCCAAATGGCCAAGTTGAATTTTGGAAATCCCATAATTCAATTTGAGGGGGAGTGTTAAAGAAAAAAGAAAAGAAATCATTCAAATATTACGTTTCTTATTCTGTCGTGATTTAGGATTGCCATATTTCCCATTATTTACCATGATTTGCCATTATTATGTTTCCTTTTTATGTGTCTTTGGTTTTGTATTTAATCTATGCATTATAACCGTGAAAGAAAAAATTCTAAGAAATAAATCAATGAAATTTAGTTCTTTTTTATTATCATTTGTCTCTGATTATCATTTACAACATTTAGTTCTTATTAAATTGGTGAATCTTCGCATGGTCGTCGTTTGCGTTGGGTATCATGAATGTTGTAATGACAGGTGATTGCTCTGCTTCGTCTCAAGAACAACACACCCCACTTATTGTGCTCCCTTACGTTGTAATGATGGTTTAGTGTAAATGATTTTGAAGTGCTCTCGACTCTTTTAACATATAAGAAATTTGTAAAATACAATCGCGTGATTTTGGACATTGCTGGGTCGGCTAAACTTTTGTAAAGAAATTGGGTTTCCCCGCAAAGCGGGGGTCGGAAAATTCTAGTTAGAATAATGTTGATGCAACAAACACGGGACCAAGGATGGTAGCTAAGCTGGTTAGGCAAAAGGGCTGAAAGGTTCAGTTTTGCCTAACGCAGGTCGCGGGGTCCCTCCACGTTTGCAAAACGTGGAAGGAGGTTCACTAGTATGTACTTGTTATTTGCTTTGAGGTTCTTTCTCCGAGGCCAGCTCGAATCCAGAAAAGAAAGCAAATAGAATGAATGTGATGAAGAGTTGTTTGGAAGTGACAAAGAACTCTTTGAATGACCAGAGATTAAGGAATCTCTGCCTTTTTCGGAATGTCTTAGAAGTGAACATGAGCTGTCTTCTTATAGGGGAAGACATCTCCTGAAATGGCATAAACAAGACTAGCGAAACCTGTTTGCAATGGAGGGTTTCCCCTTTTGGGGTTGAAGGCTTTGGACCCCTGGTTAATAGAGTGTGCCTGTGCAGACCTGCTCTGAGTTTGTGAGTTGGTGAGCATGAGTTGGTGAGACGAGTCCTTGGACATGACTGATTACTGTTTCTCGATTTCCTCATTTTACAGCTTTTCATCCGATGAACCTTTCAACCTTTTAAGCTCTTTGCATATTAATCATTTTATTTATCCTTGGGCTACCCCCGTCGTCAGCCCCCCAAGTCAGAGGTTTTTGGGGTAGTATGCTCAAAGACTTCTGACTTTTATGCATGTCTTTTAAAGGCTTCAAGGGTTCGTTGCTTGGAGGCTTGAAAGGTTTGAGGCAGTTACTTTTTTGAATTTTGAATTTTAAACGATTTGACAGTTGATTTGATTGACATGTGTCAGGCGGCGGTTTGCAGGAACCATTTATTTACCTTTATTACCCCTGCTTTAATTTCTTATTTATTTTAAAGTTGTAAAATTTCTTCATTTTACTTACAATCATTCACAGTTTCCTTCCTCAGGTTAGTTTCTCTTCTCCATTTTCGTTTTTACTTTGTTCAATCATGGGTGCCCTTAAGGATTTAGCGAGGTCATTCTCTCGAATGACACAAGAGGAAGTAGACCTGTTTTGTCTTGAATATGGTATTGATAAAAAATTTAATCCAACTGCCCCTGCTTGCGATGTTCCTGTTGACAAACCAAACCCTGGTTCGATTGCCTTGTATTGTCATCATTTTCAGTGGTCTAATCTTTGTTATCCTTTTTCATTTTTCGTTTTGAACTTGCTTGAGTATTATCGTGTTTCTTTTGGGCAAGTTCATCCGAAGGGGATGGCTAGGGTTTTGCACTTTGAAATGTTGTGTCGTGCTCTTGGGTATGATCCCTCTTTGTTGCTTTTTCGGAGATTTTTTCGTTTAGCCAAAAATGGTGATTGGTTCACCTTTGAGACATCAAAGGTTGATACTTGTCTTATTTCATCCATGGTTACAACGCTTGGGTCCTGGAAGGATCGGTTTTTCTGGGTTTCTGACTCTATCGTTCCTTTCAAAATGGTGTGGAGGCATCCGGATGCTGTTCTTAATGATCCGGAGCCTTCTGAATCAGAGTTGAACGATGCTTTTCTTTCAGCCATTCGGGGGTGCCCTTCAAGGGTTCGTCCCTTTCCCGAACATTTGTTAGTGCTTTTAGGGGTTAGTAATATTTGGGGAAAAGCCGATCGGGATCCGGTGTTAATGAGAAATGGCATTGGTATGCATTTTTTCCCTTATGCCTTTTCTTATTTTACTTTGCTTATGCCTTATTTTCTTTTGTTTTGTTTTTACCAGTTATGTCTGCTTTGGACTTTATCAAGAGTGACGACACGTCCGATGTTGTGTTTGAGGATGCCCCGTCTGTTCCGGGTGAGAATGTTGTGGTTAGGACTTCCGAGCAAAGGTTTGAGGGCACGGGTTATGTTAGTGTTGCCAACGTTAAGGGTTTTACCAAGTCTAATGCCCCCAAGTCTTCAACTCGCCGATCTTCTCGTCGTTTGCTGAAAGCTGGTCCTCAATCCACTTCTACTGAGCCAGTGGATTTGACTGATGATATTGAAGTTTCGGAGGATCAAGTTGAAGCGGGTGTTGAACAGGACAAGGAGTTGGTTGTTCATGGTAAGAAGGTTCGAGGTAAGAAGGTTGTTTCTACCCCTGTTCAAGAATCCTCAAGCAGGGACGTTGAAGGGTTGAACCCTGAGGGCACTTATGTGCCTGCTTGGCTAGTGAAGAATGATGATACCTTCAAGGATGCTGCTGTTTGTGAGGATGCTCTTAGTCATCTTGCTCCTCCCTCTGTTCGTGAAACCATTGCTGAGATGGACGATGACTTTATGTTATCTCGCATGGTTTTAACCACCTGTAACCTTGCTGCCATGCTTCCCCAAGGGATTACTCGCTTTCGCCAAAGGATGCGGGAGTATGAGGATTTCTCTAAGAAGAAGGATAAGATGAAATCCTCCCTAGCATCAATGAAGAAGGAAATAGCTGGGTTTGCAGAGAAGGAAGCAACGTGGAAAAAGGAGGTTGATGATTTGAAAAAGATGCATGATATTGAGATGGGTGACCTGAGGAAGAGCTTTGAAGCTAACTTGTTGAAGTTGAAGGCTGATCGAGAGGCCTTAGCTGTCCAGCAGCAGGCTTTTCGTGAAGAAAAGGAAGGGTTGAAAGCTTCATTTGGTCAAGTGATTGCGGACAATCAATGGTTGATCGAGCATGGTATCCAGCAGGTTGTGACTTATCTTTTGCATTCCAAGGAATTTAACTCTGCCCTTGGTGATGTTTACACCAAGCTTTTGAACCTGGGGAAGCATCAAGGCCTTACTGCTGGCTACAAACTTCATGAGTCTGGACAACCCTTGGAGAAGTCACCCATGTTTCGCCCCGAGGCTTCTAATATCTTCAAGGCTTCTGTTGAGCAGATGGAGAGGCTAACTTACCCTTACATTCATGAAGTATCATCTTGCTTTGGTAAGCCTTTGTCTGTTTTACAGGAATTGAAGCCTGAGGGGTTGAATGAGAAAGTTTGTGCTGAGGTTTTGGGTTCCTTGTCAAGGAAGAGGTCCTACTCTGGGGATAGTGATGATACCCTTTCGAGTTTGCCTGAAGCTTCAAAGGATGCTGGTTTAGAGACCTCTGCGGTTGGTGGTGAAGAAGGTGCTAAGGTGAAGAAGACTAAGAAAGCCAAAAAGTCTAAGGCTGAAGGTTCCAAGCCTTCTGATAACTGATATTTATTCGTAGCTTTCTTAGCAAACACTTAATGTCTGTAATGTTTTAAACAATGTTAGGTTTTTGGGAACCCTTAAGGTTCCTGTGGTTGGTTAGGCCTGTATGGCCGTTGAACACTAGTTTTATTTGCAAGTTACTAGGGCTTGATTTGACTTCCTTCTGAAGGTCTTTTATGGCCTTCCTAACTATGATATGATGGTTGCTATGTTCTTGGTGTTATTTTTGTTTGCTCCATTTGCTTGGTTTGCCTTGTGGGGTTTCAACCCTTCAAACTTTTTGTGTAGTTGTTAATGGATTGAAGCCTGTAACCTTTCAAGCTTATTTTCTGTTGGCTTGAAATTTGGGTATCTTCTGGTTTGGTTTGTATGTTTAGTTGATAAGTTTGTTTATCTTTGTCCCTTATTTTTATTTTCTTGCCTTGTCTTTGTTTACTTTGTCTTTATGTTTTTTACACTTTAAAGGGTTCAGTGCTGCAGTCACTTTACCTTAGTGTTTATTAACATCAAGACGTAGTATCTATCCTTTTCCTTATTCTTTTGTAATTTTTAGTTGATTTCGTAAGTCTATTTGTTAATTGTGTTTCTAAGACTTAAGGAACGATTGGTGTAGGCTGTTCAAACCTGTCTATGAGACATTATTGTTTTTTCTTAACAAATCTCATGGAGTTGTATTGATCTAGGAACTCACCCCTTATATAGGTCCATTCAATCCTTGAACCTATTGAGCGATATGGCCTGGGAGCTCATCCCCTTACATGGCCCTTGCCATGGAGTTTTTTGCTAGGTTCTCAACCTGATATTAGGATAGAAAGACAAGTTTGATAAAATGACTTCATTCATTCAAGCAATATCTGCTTTTACACAAGGTTTTTGTTTTGATACAAACCAAACTTTCTAAACATAGGACTTTCTCAAGGTTTTTCCGTTCCAGTGCCTTGGGAGCCTTTTGCCTTCTAGATCTCCCAGCTTGTAGGACCCTCCTTTGTGTGCTTCGAGGATGGTGTATGGACCTTCCCATTTTGGGCCTAGCTTCCCTTGGTTTTCTTTTTTGCTAGCTTCATTGTTTCTGAGGACTAGATCCCCTGGCTTGAATCGTTCGTTTTTGACCTTCTTGTTGTAGTAGGCTTCCATCCTTTGCTTGTATTTGGCTTCTTGTATTGCTGCTTGATCCCGGGCCTCCTCTAGGAGTTGTAAGTTCAACATGGTCTCTTGTGTGTTTACCTCGGGATCCATGTTGACAATTCGTTGGGTTACAACTCCTATTTCAGCGGGGATTACGGCTTCGGATCCAAATACCAAGCTGTAAGGTGTCTTTTTGTGACTTGCTTTTTCTGTTGTTCTGATTGCCCATAGAACGCTAGGCAATTCTTCCAGCCAATTACTTTCATATCTCCCCAATCTTGTTTTGATGCCTTCTACTATGCTTCTGTTGGTCCTTTCAACCTGGCCGTTTGATTGCGGGTAAGCCACTGAGCTGAAGATTTGGTTGATCCTGTACTCCTTGCACCAAAGGCTGAAGGGTTTTTCAGGGAATTGTTTCCCATTATCGGTGACAATTACCCCTGGCAGCCCATAACGGCAGATGATATTTTCCCAAACAAAGTCTATGACTTGCTTTCCTGTGATCTTGGCAAGGGGTTTAACCTCTGGCCATTTGCTGAAGTAGTCAATTGCTACCAACAAGAATTTTACTCCCCCTTTGCTTGGAGGGAATGGTCCAACAATGTCCATTCCCCATTTATGGAATGGCCATGCTGAGGTTATGGGGACCAAGTCATGTTTGGGACTTTTTGGTATTGGGGAGTGGATTTGACAGGCATCACATTTCTTCAATTGCTCGACGGTGTCACGATGCATTGAAGGCCAGAAATATCCCAGGTTCATGAGCTTTGCAACCACCGACCTAGCCCCAAAATGAGCTCCGCATATTCCTTCATGCACTTCCTTAACCAAATACTTGCTTTGTTCAGGGCCCACACACCTTAGCAATGGTGCAAGGTAACCTTTTTTATAGAGAGTTTCTCCTTGCAACACATATTGTCTTGCTTTGATCTTTACCCTTTCAGCTTCCGTTTGATCATTAGGCAGTTCATTGTCTTGAAGGAATTTTTTGATAGGAGTCATCCAATTTGGATCTTCCTCGGTGACCACATCTTGCACTTCCAATTCATCAATCGATCGGGCCTTTAACACTTCAACCAACACCTTTTTCGTGAGGTGGGCGAACGTGAGAGATGCCAATTTGCTCAAGGCATCGACCTTTTTGTTTTGGGATCTTGGAATCTGTTTGATGTTGCATGCCTAGAAGGTGTTCATTAACTCCTTAGATTTTTCTTTGTACTTTCTCATGTTGGGCTCCTTGGCGACATAGCTGTCATTAACTTGGCTTGATACTAGTAGTGAATCAGTGAACACTTCAAGCTTTTTGACTTTCATTTCTTTGGCCAGCCGTAGACCGGCGATCAGTGCTTCGTATTCAGCCTCGTTGTTGGTGGTCTAAAAATTAAAACGGAGAGCATACGTGAATTCTAGCCCCTCAGGGTTGATTAGGACTAAACCAGCTCCTGACCCTTCAACGCTTGAAGCCCCGTCAGTGAATAATTTCCAGGCTTCAGGGTTGGAGGGTTCAGCGGTTGTGGTGTTTACTTCTTCAATTGTTTGGCTTGGGACTTCAACTAGGAAATCAGCCAGGACCTGAGCTTTGATGGCTTTTCGTGGGATGTAGGTGATGTTATGTTCACCTAGTTCCACTGCCCATTTTGCCAACCTTCCTGAGTTCTCAGGTTTTTCAAGCACATTCTTGACAGGATGGTCAGTGACCACTTGTATAGGATGTGCTTGGAAGTATCTTCTAAGCCTTCTGGCTGTTTGGACCAGGGCTAGAGCGAGTTTTTCAAGGGGAGGATATTTGGTTTCAGCTAGTTTTAGAGTTTTGCTGAAAAAATAAACGAGTACCTGAGCCTTGTCTCTTTCAATAGTGAGAACTGCACTGATGGCTTCGTCGGCAACTGAAAGGTACACCGATATGAGCTCCCCAGTTTCTGGTGCTGCGATATCAGGTAGGGAAGCTAAGTGCTGCTTCATTTGATTGAAAGCTTCTTCAGCTTCATCGGTCCATCTGAAATCTTTTTTATCTGAGCAGTTCTTGAGCGTTTTGTAGAATGGTAGAGACCTTTCGGCCAGTTTTGAGGTAAAACGCTTCAAGGCTGCAAGCTTCCCGTTCAAGCTTTCAACCTCCTTCTTGGTTCTCGGTGGTTTAGCTTCAAGGACAGCTTTTACCTTGTTAGGGTTGGCTTTGATACTTTGCTTGCCAACGATGTGACCCAGGAATTTTCCTTCATCAAATCCAAACGAGCATTTTTCCGGGTTAAGCTTCATGTTGATCTTTCTAAGGTTTTTGAAGGTTTCTTGGATATCGTCAAGCATTTGGTATTCCGTTTTGCTTTTGATCACCAGGTCATCGACATATGCCTCCATGTTTCTACCAATTTGGTTTTCAAAGGCCTTATCGACGAGTCGTTGGTAGGTGGCACCCGCATTCTTGAGGCCAAAAGGCATCTTTTGGTAACAAAAAATGCCCTTGTCTGTGTGGAAAGCTGTCTTTTCTTCATCCTCCTTCTTCATGAGGATTTGGTGATAACCTTTGTATGCATCGAGAAAACATTTAAACGGATACCCTGTGAGAGAATCAACCTTGAGATCAATTTCTGGGAGCGGGTAGCAATCCTTGGGACAAGCCTTGTTAAGATCTTTAAAATCTATACACATTCTCCAAGAGTTGTCGGGTTTTCTGACCATAACAGGATTTGCAATCCATGATTGGTACTTGACCTCTCGGAGAATGCCAGCTGATACAAGCTTTTCAACCTCTTGGCAAGCTGCCAGGCTTCTCTCGGGTGCCAGGCTTCTTTTCTTTTGAACCACCGGCTTGACATTGGGTGGTATCCTTAACTCGTGTTCAGCAATGTTTCGAGGGATCCCAGTCATATCTTCAGGAGACCAGGCGAACACATCACTGTGATGCTTCAGCAACTTTTCAAGGTATGAAAGAGTCTCTTGGGAAAGGTTGGGGTTGACCCTTATTCGTTGCTCAGGGTATTTAGGGTTGATGACTAACCCTTGCTTGTCTTTCTCACCATTCGAACTTTCCCCTTCGATTAGATAAGCTTCCTGAGAGGGTTGAAGGGTTGCAATTCCTCTTTCAGTGGGAAATTTGACAGTGCCATGGCCAACAGACACTGCCATGTAGAATGCACATTGTCCGGGCCTCCCTATGATTACGTCATAGTTGGAAGGGATGTTGATAACCACGAAGGTTAGTGATCGGGTTCTTTCCTTTGATCCCTCCTTAAAACAGACATCAAGGGTTATTTGCCCCAAAGGCTTCAGGGTTATATCGGCGATACCTTTTATGGAGGTCCCGGAGGGTTGGAGCCTTGAACGCTCCTCATCGCTTAGTCGGTTGAAAAATTTCTCAAACATGATTTCAGTAGCTGCTCCCGTGTCTATGTATGCTTTGCATGTTTGTAAGGTGCCCATGGTGGCTTCAACCACAAGGGGACCAGGAAGTGGGTCCTTCCTTGTTGGGGGGAAGCAGACACACTGAAGCTCCCAATCTTCCAACCGTCGCTTCTTGTAAGGAACCTTTTCATCAGAATACACCATGTTTACTTCCTTCCCTTTGCCTTCAGCCATTTTATCTCGAACCCCTTTTACCAAATGAGCGAGCTCTCCTGACTTAACAGCCTCTTCAATCCTCTTTTTCAGTTGGAAGCAATCATTGGTGTGATGTCCCTTTTCTTCACGGAATTCACAGAACTGAGTGGAGTTCTCATTTTTTCGACTGTTGGGGAGAGGCCTGGGAGGTCTAAAGTTTTGCTTGACTTCTTCTGTTGCCAGGATTTCTTGAGGGGTTTTGGTGAGGGGAGTGAAACTCATGCCTTTATCTCTGCCTGAAGGGTTTCGCCCTTCAACCCTTCGAGGGTCTGAACCCTTTGGGCGTCTGTCGTAAGAGTTAAAGTTTCCTCTCTTTCTGGCTGGGCTACTGCTTCGCCAGCCAGGACCCCTTTTTCTTTGTTCTTTGATGTCCACAGCTTCCTCTCCCCGAATGTGAGCCTCGGCTCTTTCAAGGGCTTCTTCCAAGGTTTTGGGCAGAGATTTGTTGAAATCTCGTGTGAGATACTTGGAGGTTATGGCGTTCATAAAACCAGCCACTCTCATTTTCTCATCAGCCCCCACATAGGTTAGCCCTTCTTTCTTGTATCGTTCAATGAATGCCCGTAGGCTTTCATCATCGCGTTGTTTTATCTGGAAGATTACTGTTGCGTCTTTAACGTACCTCCTTTGTTGGGAGAAGTTTGCCAGAAAACCTCTGCTGAGATCATCAAAGCTTCGAATGCTTTGAGCAGGTAGGTCGTTGAACCAGATTCTAGCGGACCCAATAAGAGTCTGCATGAACATTAGGCAGCATTCAGCGTTTGACCATTTTTCTATTCGAGCAGCACCAGTGAAGATCTGAAGATGATCTTCGGGATCTTCGGTCCCATCATACGTTCTGATGTGAGCTGGCATTTTGATCTTAGACTGAAAATCATAATCAGCTATCTGTCTTGAAAAGCATGAAAGGTTACTTGGCTTATAAGGTTTAGCCAAGTCTTCTTCAGGTCTCGTACCTACGTTGTTGTTATTGCCATGGTTTCCCTGGGTGGCAAGCACTTGGTTGATGAAGTGTTGCCAGGGGAAGTTGGCCATCATCTGAGACATCATGTTGGGTACGAAATTGAAACCCTAAAGGCTTCCCGGACCAACTGAGCAACTTACCCCGAGAGGGGTGCTAGCAACAGCACTTCGTGCTAAAGGGAGCACGGACAGGGCTTGCTCCCATGTGGTAGTTAGAGAAGTGGGACAACTGGTCACCGGGGACTGTAGGAGTTGGTCGAGTGTTAACTCGTGTCCCAGAGGAGTGCCACTAGCAGTTGGTTGGGAAGAGAGAATAGGATGAACAGTGGGGTTTGTCATAGTGGATAGATAAGGATGAGGGTTTGAAGGGTTGCTGGGACCAGCCTCACCCCTTGTAACAAAGGGTGGTAGAGGTGGCCCAGGAGACAACGTTGGCTCAGGTTCGTCGTAATCTAGGCGAATCCTTACCCCTTTTTCCCTTTCTCTGTTTACATGTTGGTTAAGAAGTGACCTTAGCTCAAGGAAGTTATTAGCGACCCCCTCGGGGGTAAGTTCAACACGTGCCGGAGTGTCTGACACACCAACGTTGGGAGACGGAGCTCCAGATCTGGATGGGGTTGGTGTGTTGAAGGTAAGGAACTCGGGTGTACTCCCCGGAGTTGAAAAAGGCGTTGTTATTGTTGTGTGAGCTTGACCACTTCCCGGGGTAGAGGTGTTAGGGATCTGGTTTACCTCTCCCGGAGATCCACTTTCTGACATGGTGGTTTTGAGCGAAAGGAGCTACACTTACCAGGTCTCTTTTGAGGAGAAACAGCGGCGTAGCCCCACGGTGGGCGCCAACTTGTTGATGCAACAAACACGGGACCAAGGATGGTAGCTAAGCTGGTTAGGCAAAAGGGCTGAAAGGTTCAGTTTTGCCTAACGCAGGTCGCGGGGTCCCTCCACGTTTGCAAAACGTGGAAGGAGGTTCACTAGTATGTACTTGTTATTTGCTTTGAGGTTCTTTCTCCGAGGCCAGCTCGAATCCAGAAAAGAAAGCAAATAGAATGAATGTGATGAAGAGTTGTTTGGAAGTGACAAAGAACTCTTTGAATGACCAGAGATTAAGGAATCTCTGCCTTTTTCGGAATGTCTTAGAAGTGAACATGAGCTGTCTTCTTATAGGGGAAGACATCTCCTGAAATGGCATAAACAAGACTAGCGAAACCTGTTTGCAATGGAGGGTTTCCCCTTTTGGGGTTGAAGGCTTTGGACCCCCGGTTAATAGAGTGTGCCTGTGCAGACCTGCTCTGAGTTTGTGAGTTGGTGAGCATGAGTTGGTGAGACGAGTCCTTGGACATGACTGATTACTGTTTCTCGATTTCCTCATTTTACAGCTTTTCATCCGATGAACCTTTCAACCTTTTAAGCTCTTTGCATATTAATCATTTTATTTATCCTTGGCTACCCCCGTCGTCAAATAAAAAGTTAGCACTTGAATGTCACAAAAAATCGGCAATCCTGGCCTTATCATTCTCTCTTCATAATCGAAGGATAATATATTTATCAAACATTAAGGGTTATAATATAAAGGGTATTTTGACATGGAGTATTTAGGAGCGTCTAGCCTTAAGCTTTTAAGAAAAAGCTCATACTCAATAAAAAATCTTAGTTTGGTTGAAGAAGCTTGAAGTTTTTAGGTTAGGAGCTTGAAGCTTTTGGTTGAACGCTCCTACTAGTAGTGTTTAGAAGGAGCTACAAGCTTTTAGGGAAAAATGACTATTTTAACCAAGATAATGAACTTTTTAAATTTTTAGTTATGTCCATTTTATACATTTTATTAAAAGCTCCAGCTACTTTGCCAAACACCAAATATATCTAAAAAGCTACAACTACTAGCTACCAGCTTCTAGCCAACGGCTACCAGCTTCCAACCACCAGCCTCCAGCTACTTTTGCCAAACATGTCCATAGATTGAAGAAAGAAGACAGAAGGTTGTGTTTGTTTGTAGTTGGTGGTCGTTTTAAAAGAAGAAATATTTAAGGTATGTAGTTAGAGGGTCAAGTTATTCTATAAAGGTTTCTAATTGTAAGAAGTGTAAGAAGGATTTATAGAGTGACAAGTGTCCAATAAGCTAAAACTAAACCCTCTACATCACCACCAAAAACCTAAACACCCACCCCCACCCCACCCCACCACCACCCAAAAACCTAACCCCACCCCCCACTACCCAAAAACCTAAACCCCCCCACCCCCACCCCCCCCCACCCCCCCCCCCCCCCCGCCCCGCCCGGCAAAAAAAAAAAAAAAAAAAAAAAAAAAAAAAAAAAAAAAAAACTATACCTCACCAAAAAAACCCCCAAAAAACCTAACCCCCCAACCCCCCCCCCCCCCAAAAAAAAAAAAAACCTAAAAAAAAATCTAAAAAAAAAACTAAACACCCACCCCCACCACCACCCAAGAACCTAAACCCCCACCCCCCACCCCCTCTTGGCAAAAAAAAAAAAAAAATTGGGGTGGGTGATGTGGGGGAGGAGGGGTGGGGGTTTAGGTTTTTGGTGGTGGTGTATGTTTAAGGTTTTTTTTTTTTTTTTTTGTAGTGGGGTTTTTTTGTGTAGTGGGTTTTTTTAGGTTATTGGACACTTGTCACTCTATAAATCCTTCTTACACTTCTTACAATTAGGATCCTTTGTATTTGATCCTAATCCTGCAGTTAGAATCGGTGATAATTGGATTTGGAGTTTCAGGGTTGAAGATGAAAGTGGTGGTGGAGACGGGAAAACCAAACCTCAAGGACTCAGTGTGTGAATTTCAAACAAGAGAAACTTTGGAAACGAAATTCGCAAAACAGGGACTCAAATGGATACCACCCATTAACCTTATGGACGCATATTTACAGTTTACTGTATTGATAATAACTATAGACGATGATATGAATAACAATTTAAAAACTATTAGCTTTTTAATATTTAGGGACGTGGAGGATGGTATCGGCTGACCCTTGGAAAAGTGGCTATAACATTTAGGTGCGCATGGGCTAGATATTAGTTGGATCTACACTTACCAAATTAGTTAATATATAGCAAGGAATAGCACTATGCATAAAGCACGTTTATTAATATTTTTTTAATTCTTCAAGTTTGTTTTAAGTGGAGAAAAACAAACCAATAATATATAGAGACAGGATCGACATAGATAAAGTGCATAGGAATTTTTTTATAAAGATACTCTTACAAAAGAACTATTATTAGCTTGTGTAATTTTTTAGTGTTATCACTATTTATTATTTAATTTTATTAGTATTTTTTCTTTAAATTTTAGTTCTCTATTTTTTTATTTAACTAGCATTATCTAACCTATTATAAGCTTGTGTAGTTTTATTAGTATTATCATTATTTATTATTTAATTTTATTAGTATTTTTTCTTTAAATTTCAGTTCTCTATATTTATATTTGGTTACTTGGTTGAACTTCCACAAAGTCCTGGACTCCTGGGCCGCTGTTCTTGCATTTCACTTTCTTTCCAGGCATAGTTGACCAACATTCTTAAATTTTAAGTTTTAACGCTTTAACATTAACAACCTTTTTTCACCTTGGATTCCTAATTTTTTATATTATTTGTTTATATCAAAGCTAGTTTTTATATGTTATTTATCTTTATTACTTAAAATATAGTTGAAGGACTATGAGACAAATTTTTATCTTTATATTAATTAAATATGTCAATAAAATCTATTGATCGAATCTATTTTCATGTATTATTTAACTTAGGAGCATTTTGATGGTTAGGTGGTATGCTTCACAATTGAAAGATTGAGAGTTTGCTAATGATCTTTAGATTAAGTGGTGGAAAATTTACATTTTTCTCTTGGGAGATGCAAGTTCAACTTCCATTTGGTGCAGAGTGAGTCACTGGTGGGCAGTGATAGGAGACCCATGGAAACTTGGGTTCGATCCTTGAGTCAAACAGGTTTTACCGGTAATTTCACCGTCGTGCCTACTGGCGGGTGGGTTATCGGGTTTTCCGTGGAATTGGTGGTGGACTCGGGTTACTCTCGGAGTACTCCGTTTGGTCTAGTGGGTGCCTCGAGAGTGCTCGGGATTGATTCTGTTAGTGTTTATATAGAATTGATATAGAATTTACAATGTGTTATTTGCTTTGGTAAACTGGTTGGGCGTCTGAATTTATACCAGTTTGACGCCGTTTCAATTCTTCAGCGTCCAAAATTGCTACCTCTAAAAGTTTCACTTTTTGTCCTTTATGTATTATCTGAATTTTGAAATGTGCCCTTTAAAAGTTTTAATTTCATTTATATCACTTTAAGTCCTTTACACCAAACTGAGTTAAATTACTCAGTTAGGTTTATTTAAGGCAAGGGTATTATTGGTCCTTTATGTATTATCTGAATTTGAAACGTGCCCTTTAAAAGTTTTAATTTCATTTTATGTCCAAAACACACATGTTTTATATCACTTTAAGTCCTTTACACCAAACTGAGTTAAATTACTCAGTTAGGTTTATTTAAGGCAAAGGTATTATTGGTATTTCTACAAGAGGAAGAAATGCAGAACTTGAACCCTATTTTTTGTCTAAAACAATCAGGAGTTCAGAAGACCTCTATGAGTTCAAGAAGACATTTTCAATTCAACCAAAACAATCAACAATCAAACTCTAAAACCCTAACATCAGGAGTTCAAGAAGACCTTTCTGAGTTTACCGAATCCCTTTCCCGCCAAATCTGGGGCTTCGCCTCCTTCCTCGCCTCTCCACCACCACCGCCTCTGCCACCACTGCGCCACTGTACTCCCACCACAGCCACTGAATCGGGTCGGAATCACGGAAATTCTGGCATCGGAGCTGATGATGATGTATCGGATCCGATATCTCCAATTGACAGTTCAGATTTGTTGACATTTGGGGATGGAGATGGAGATATGTGTTGGTGTGACAGATGAAGTGGTGGTGTTTGCGACGAATGTAGCGCATCATCCGAAAACGTGGCTGGATTTTCCGTTCTCAGAAGAAGAAGATAGTGATGGTAATTTCAATTGTTATGTAAGTTTTTTTTTTTTATGTATTTTCTATCATCACATGAAAGGGGAAACCTTTATATCATTGTCAGTTTTTTTTGGTAGATTTATGATTCTGTATATTCTATTTTGTGATGCTTTAAAAGATGATGAGCCAGTGGTCAGATATTATGACCTGGTTAAAGTACAAGGAAGAAATGCGGAACTTGAACCCTAATTATTCTTGAGTAAGAAGATACAGATCTTATAAAGATGGGATATAGGGGCGACTAATAAAGTAAAAAGGTGAAATACCAATAATACCTTTGTCTTAAATAAACCTAACTGAGTAATTTAACTCAGTTTGGTGTAAAAGACTTAAAGTGATATAAAACATGTATTTTTTGGACATAAAATGAAATTAAAACTTTTAAAGGGTACGTTTCAAAATTCAGATAATACATAAAGGACAAAAAGTGAAATTTACTGTTCTTTTTATCTAAGACTGCGGGGTATGGGGCGGGGGTTTGGGCGTGGGTGGGCTGAAAACGCCCAAGCCACCACCCCGGGTGGGCATGGGTTTGGGCGTGGCCCCTTTTTCGTGGGTTTGAAGCCGGGCGTGGGGCGGGCTAGCAAGGTGACATGGCAGGCTCTCAATGGCTATGTGTCAACTCATGCCCCCAACCCAAGCTCCCAACTCAAGCCCCATCATACCCCATGGGCGTGAGTTTTTTTTTTTCTATTTTTTTCCCATTCCACGTGTCAACAAATGCCCCAACTCATGCCCCAACCCAAACCCACCATACCCCACAGTCTAATCATATTATCACACCACTACTTTCTTCTTCCTCCTTCCATTAAACACCACTGGCTCCAGAATCTCTTCCTACATCCCTTGATTGACTATCCAAATCCCTAACTTTACCAATCAAACCTTCGGCTTATTCCAAGATTACTCATTCATTTACTTTATTTTTTTTTCATGTATCTAGTTTGTTTTTGTCGAGTGTTCAATGAGAATATGTATTCTTTTAGAAGTACAAAGCAGGCTATGTGTGTTCGTTTATAAATATTTTGTGACGATTAGTGAAAATGAAACTATCGAAGGAATAGATGAATTTTATTCTAGTACTTCATAAGTGTGTGTTTGAAAAGATAATAAGGCTACCTACAATGTGACTCTTAGAAGTGTGCCCTTTAAAATCCTTGCTAGTCTTAAGCATTGTGAATCTTTGTCCATACATGTATGTTGCAAAAAGGCCTTTCTACAAGTGCGTTCATTTTTCTTGGATTTTGCATATGGGTGGGCCCCAAGTAAAAAAATAAAAAGGTTTTATTTATATATTGTGTGTATTGAGTAGGTGATGAGGTAGAGATTAATAAGGCTGGGTCTATTCGCACACGCGGTTTGTCTTTTTGCACATCCAAAGCGCCTCGCTATGGCCAAAGCGGGGCGCTTTGGCTTTGGTCAACAGACAAGGACTGACTTCTGTCAGTCCTTGTCTGTTGACCAAGCCAAAGCGCCCCGCTTTGGCCATAGCGAGGCGCTTTGGATTTGCAAAAAAGACAAACAGCTTGGGTTGGGGTTTATTTGGGTTGATGTGGGTTAGTTTGGTAGGGATTTTTGGTTGAATTAGTATGGTAGAGATTTTTGTAGTAAAAAAATTTTATGTGAGATTTGCCGTTGTGAATGGGAATTTGTTTTTGAATGATTGAATGTTGCCTTTTTTTGAATTAAAACGTTGTTTATTATATTTTATTAAATTTGCCGTTATAATTACGTCGTTACGTCATTATTTTTACAGAAGGTGTATAACATAAGTTCAAGTTCAACGAGCGTTAAATAAAACGAACACGTTATTTGTTTTTGAATGATTGAATGTTGCCTTTTTTGAATTAAAACGTTGTTTATTTTATTTTATTAAATTTGCCGTTATAATTACGTCGTTACGTCATTATTTTTATAGAAGGTGTATAACATAAGTTCAACGAGCGTTAAATAAAACGAACACGTTAAATAAAATATACATAAAGCCATAAGAATTAAACGTGATGTAAATAGAAGATTAACTGCAATATATATATATATATCAGTTTGTACATACAATACACAACAAAAAGGTACAACTGAGTACATAATACATAACAAAACACTAAACAAACAAACTAAATGTACTAATCCTCGTGCGGTGGGGACGGTGGGAGGGGACGTGGAGGCAACGCAGCGAGCTCTCGTAGCTCAACGAGCGTCTGGACCATCCAGTCAATGAGAGCGCCCTGACGTCTGAGGCGCCGGTCGAAGTCCCGAGCCACCTCACGCGCTACCGGAGGTAGGTCAGCGTAAACGTGCTGCGGGTACTGTGGAGGCTCAGGAGCTGGCTCAACTGGTGGTACGTGGACCTCCTCGACCCGGTCCTCCTGCGCCGGATCATCCTGAGCCTGAGGCTGAGGCTGAGGCTGAGGCTGAGCCTGAGCCTGAACCTGAGCCTGACCCTCAGGCTGATCCTCAGGCTCATCGATGCCCAGAGCCCGTCGCTGAGCCCGCCGAGCGGCCTACTGAACATCAGGAGGGGCTAAGATCCCAGGCCTCGCCTCAATAACAACCGGGATGACCTCCGGCAACTCCACTGGCTGAAAAATCAGCCCGTCAGCACCCCTGAACCGCAGACCGACATCAAAGGTACGGGTGATCTGCATAGCGGATACTGACGCGCGGCCCAACCTAGATGACGGGACCGGATCGGACAGCAGCGGATCTAGCTCGGGCACGATCCCTAGCGATCGTGCAATGGCGGTGATAAACGAGCCAGTGTGAAGAAACCCGCGGAGCTGCCGGTGGTATGCAGTAGCAAAGTACTCTGCCAGGCTGGCTGCTAGATCGCAGGGCTGGCGGCGTAGTAGGCAGTAAAGAAAGAAAAGGTCACTAAGGTTGACCTTCTCCTTGCTGGAACCCCGCGGCACGATAGTCGACGCAATCACCTGGTGCAGGTATCGGTACAAGGGATCTACAATGGTGGTGGCCTTTTGCCAGGATTTCCCAAAGGGAACCCTGGAAATGGCCCTCCAGAAACTAATAAGCGTCTGCCTGTCCATCATCGTAACAGCCTGCGTATACAAATCAGTATCAAGCTCAGGCTCAGTGTACAAACCTGTGTGGACAGCAAACTCCCGCACACTCATCTCAAACTGCTGACCGGCCAGACGGAATGTAACCTCGTGTACCGGAAATAAAGGGTCCTCCACGTAATCCGCCGGATGCGGCGCGTATGTAAACGTAGAGCAAAACTCGTACGTAAGCTCCGGGTACGAGTCCTCCATCGCCAACTGAAATAGGCGCGACCAAGGAGTATCTAGCCCAACTATCTCTCGCGCCCGCTCGATCTCCCCCACGGTAGCTAGCAGCTCCCAGTCTATGCCTACGTGCTCCCCAATCGGTATAGTGCGCAACCTAGCGCATCTCCCCCTCGCCCGTGACCCCACCGGAAACTGAAGATACGGACACTCCGGCTCCTCCTCGCCCCCCTCCACTCCCTCATCAATATGCTCAATCTCCTCATCGGATAAATCCATCCCTGCACGTTGATCAATTAAACAAATATTAATAATTAAACAAATAATAATTATTAAACAAATAATAATTAAATCCTAATTAAATAATAATAAATAAACAAATAATAATTATTAAACAAATAAAAATTAAATAATAATAATTAAACAAATATTAATAAACTAATAATAAATAAACAAATAATAATTATTAAACAAATAATAATTAAATAATAATAATTAAACAAATATTAATAATTAAACAAATAATTACTAAATAATAATAACTAAACAAATAATAATTATTAAACAAATAATAATTAAAATTAATAAACTAATAATAATAATTAAACAGATTATTTAATAAAACAAATAAAAAAAAATCAACATGAACCAAAGCGCCCCGCTATGGCCTAGGCGCGGCGCTTTGGTTCTTCATTCTGAAGAACAGAACCCCCCATGGCAGCGGATCAACCTCAAATCAACAACAATCATGCAATATAATCGAATGAAATGATACACGAAGACTAAGGGTTTTAGATCTAACCTTTATAATGTAGATAAGCTCTGAAAATCAACGAAATTTGCTCGAGTGTGTGTAAATCGCACTGTTTGTGTGTGTTTGGTTGTTTGGGTGAAGTGAGGGGGAAGATGCCCCGCTTCAGGGTATAACGAGGGACCAAAGCGCCCCGCTATGGCCATAGTGCGGCGCTTTGGACCCAAAACGCCGCGTTTTGTCCATAGCGGGGCGTTTTGGTGTTTTTTTAAATTTTTTAAAATTGTATTTAATTAACAAACGGGTCAATAAATAGTCTAAATTTGCCGTTTTTTCTTTTATACATCATTTTTTAATATATATGGACTATACGGCAAGTTTCGGATCAAATCGGTTACGTGTGATGTCTTATTCCGTTATCTCGTGTCATTTAGGTTTGAAATCACAAGTACTCCTGTGAGAAGTGTTATGTGTAACAGCCGCCTACCGTACATGAACATGACTTAATTTTTCATTAATTGTAGTATTATGATGTATGTTGTCATTTCGGGTCGTACAAGTGCGTATTGAATCCGATTGGGTCGTGTCGGTGACATTCGGTTTTTAACGTGATGTAACGCGTATATTGAACAAACACAAACGTGGTTATTATTAAACACATTTAGGATACACGAACACAAACGTGATTATTATTAAACACATTTAAGATACATCGTGAACATATGGGGTTGCATTAAGGTCGGGGGCACGATACGTAAGCATTTCGTACGTGTTGATCTGATCACTGTATAATGTATGCCAGGCTGCTGCGCGCTCTGTTCTGTTCGCTGTCCATAGTAGGTTTGGGGGAGGCATTGGATAAGAACCTCCAAGCTCTACATGTATGAAATGACCCTTGTCGACAAACACAACCGCAACTACCAGGTGAGGTTCATCAGCTTCGTTTGGGCCGCCCAACATAGGGAAAATTGTATCGCTCCCACGAATGTCGAAGGTGTGAACAATCACACCGTATCGTTGGGCAATAAGAAACCCCGTCTCAGGCATCGTCATGTAATTTTCGATACCTGCTCGTCCCACCCCCTTGAAATCGATCCGTTTAACCAGCTCATCATAATGTCCTACATTTTCCGGATCGAAAACCTGCCTCCAAAGCGATTCGTGCATACGTAACTCCTTTAAAAGTTGTTCCCGGATCTTCAAATATGAATTTTGTTTCAATCCTAACCCAACAGCCACCGATCTAAATCCACAATGACCATCTGGTTTCACGTCCTTTATTTTAACGATGTATGGATGGATCACGTTGGGAATCTGAGATGCGTAGTTGCGGATCGCTATATCCGTCTTAGGACCGAGCTTGATATTCGGGAAATCAGGGTGTAGGTTGAGCGGTTTGGTATTCTTTCCTCTGCAAGAATCTTCGGCTGATACGTACGAGCTGTGACGGGGAAGATCGTCTGAGGCATCGACCCAAGTTTCTTCTGACGGATTGTAAGAGCTTTGTCTAGCAGCTTCAACCTTTCTTTCTTCCTGCCTTTTCAATGTTGGTCGACCACGAGTTTTCTTCAGAACAGCAGGAGGTTTTTTGTTACTGTTCCCTGGATTGAGGATTTGCTGAAACTTTTCAAAGAAGCTCCTTTTCACTTGAGGGGGTGTTGGATCGATCTGTTTTTTCAATTTTTCAAATTCCGCGTCTACATCAATATCCTCTATTTTATTCCTTGCAGGCTTGAAGTCAAGCTTCTTCCAAAACACGTCTATGTGTGTGATCCGGATTTGCTGACCTGTGGATGAAAACAAATTAGGTGGCAAAATCATAACGAGAAAGTTCAAAAATAATAATTACCTTTATTTTCCAACTTTTCCAAACGACAGGCACATGGCAAACCACAGCTGGTAAAAAGTTGGCAACCACAGCTTGCACCGTAGGCTCTCAACCCGTCTTCCTTACGCTTTAGTTCCATACTCAAAAGCTCAATCGCATATATTGAAACCTTTCTGAGAATATATGCAAGCATGGGCTGCTTCTTGTGGTGCGTCATCACTTTTCGGAGGCTTGTTTCAAAGGTACTTCTAATCTCGGCGTATTGTTTAGCAACAACATGATCAACATACAGTACAAGTTTATCCAGTGTGTTGCGATGACTTGGAAAGTGACTTTTTAATGTTGCATGCATGCTCTCAACCCTGTTGGTCGTAGTCTGGCGAAAGTTGATAGTTTGGTTAATCCAGCAAGATACAAACTTTTCACGGTACGGATCCAACCAGGATTTCTTCATATAATCATAAACCTCTAAAATTAAAAAACGTAAATAGTCAGTTTTTGTTATTATATAAAATTTGAACATAATTATGTAAGAAATACTCACGTTCACGGTCAGCCTCTTTCAGCTGTGCTTCAAAGTTTTCCAAGTTATACATGTAAATTTCCTCGGTCGTAGATTCGCACAATGTCCAAAATGTACGTACGAATTCTTTCCACTCCTTGTCAGAGAATTTCCTCTTGCTGTTCTTATTAATATTTTGTTGAATATGGAACCGACAAAGATACTTATGCGCTTTTGGAAAAACTTGTTCACACGCGTTCATTAGCGCAAAATCCCTGTCTGTTAAAATCACGCGCGGTTCCATACATCCTGCCAGCATAGACTTGATCCTCTGCAACACCCATAGGTAGTTCTCTGACTTCTCGGCGGAAATTACAGCACAAGCAGCCGTAAACGATTTGTTTGTCGACGTCATGCCTACGACCTGAACAAATGGCAGGTTGTACATGTTCGTTTTGTATGTGGCGTCAATCATTAGCACATGCGGGAAGGCACACCACATAGTGAATGATTTTTCGTGAACAAAGAAGACGTCTTCAACTTCGTTCGATATCTCATTCGTGCGCATGTAATAAGTGTAATTTTTTTCGATAAGAATGTTTTCAAGTTTTTGCATCGGAGAGTTACCTACATTTTTTTCGGCGTTGATCTTCTGAACAGCGTTGTGTATATCTTTCGGAATAAGCTTTCTAGCCGGATTGTTTTTTGTCAGCGTTCGCCAAATACTTTGGTTGCGAATATCTTGCTCTGCCAACTCCTTAACCAGTTTTTTGTCCTCCGAAGAAAGCCTTCTCGCATACGCGTGACCCTCGAAGTTTTCAATAGGAGTGTGGTTATGCTTCGCCTTCGTCACCTCGATCCTCCAAACACTTCCGGATGATTCCGAAAACCCGATCATCTCGAACGGGCAGCCTATTTTCTTGCTACCCGTTTTCCTCTGTGTAGCTACACTCTTATGCTCCCCACCAAAAGTACATTGAAACCAAATCTTGTAATTCTCTCCTCTTTTATTCGACCT
Source organism: Helianthus annuus (assembly GCF_002127325.2). Classification (NCBI taxonomy): domain Eukaryota; kingdom Viridiplantae; phylum Streptophyta; class Magnoliopsida; order Asterales; family Asteraceae; genus Helianthus; species Helianthus annuus. The sequence goes on from NC_035437.2 coordinate 107,209,675, forward strand.
CTTTGTCACAATGAGGTAACCATTGTCTTTTGCCGTGTCTTGTACCCAACGCACCATCTCTTTACGTGACGAAAAGGTCTGCGTTGTATCAAACGAAAATGTAACCGGGTAACAACCTTCCTCGTCAACAGACACATCCTCCGGCTCACCATCGTCACCGACATTCGAATAGACTTGATGTTCAAAGCTTTGTTCACAACCGTAACTCTGGGTTGGATAACACTCCTACTGTACAAAGCTTTGCTCGCCACCGTAACCGAAATTTGAATAACTTTGATGACAACCGTAACTGTCGTTTGGATAACACTCCTGCTGTACAAAGCTATAGTCGCCACCGTAACCGAAATTCGAATAACCTTGTTGTGCGTAAGGGTCCTCCACAGGGGTATTCAAATCCAGCTGCACCGTGTTATCACGATAACGAATGCCAGATACAACCTCTGTCTCCCTCAAGTTGGACGACACCGGTTTCTCAAACGAGTCAGAAATAGCGGTCCCCTCGTAAGAATCAGGAACAACCGACTCGTCAGAATAATCACCGAAAAGATAGTTACTGAACCACGACATCGTTTTTTCAAAAAATTTAACTAATAGAGCAAATAAGATCGACAGAAAACGAAAACAATTCGAGTGATGAAACTGTTGTCTGGCCAGTGATTTAAAGCCAGAATTTGGGATCGAAGCGCCGCGCTATGGCCAAAGCGCGGCGCTTAGGGTTCACGAGCTCACTGAAACCTAGTCACCCTTTATGTCTGTCAGTCTGTCACTCAGTCAGTCATTCGAAACCTCGTATCACCTTTTGTCGCCCTAAGCGCCGCGCTATGGCCAAAGCGGAGCGCTTAGGGGTGTGAAAATTATTTTGGCGTGTGTGATTAGCATGATCCATTAATAAAGGTAAAGCATATTTGTTGGGTTGGAGATGAAATAAGGGTTTTTAATGATTTGTAAGGATATGATGTGACAGATGATGTGACACCTAAGGGCACATAAGGGTGCCCATAGCATTGGAGACAGTCTAAACAATTTAAACATATTTAGGGAACGAAGAATATATTAAAAGTGTTTTTCTTTTAACATAAACACACTTTTATGGGACAGGGTGTTTAAAGCCATGACTTGTAAACACTTGTCAGCAACTAATCCTATTATATCACCTTATCTTCATTACTTGAACTCTCATGAAATCAAATTAGTTATGGTGGTGTTTTAGTGAACTCCACGCTTCCCAATGCATATCCAATTTGTCTTTTCCATCGGACCTTCATATTCACTCCATCCAAAAACGGGTTTATGAACCCGTGGAACCACCCATCTAGCTAGATCAAAGTGGTTGCCACGGTATTTTAGTTGAACCAGCCGAACCCTATGCTTTACCTCACTAGTGTCCTGACCCCTTGAAGAATTAACCGTTCTTTATTTTATATAAAAACAAGTAGGGATTTTTTTGATGAAAATAACTGTAAATTTAGAGGTTTATATTTTATGCATTTTACTTGATCGATTCAAACCTCAATTTCTTATAAACAGTATTAATAAATCCAACGTAACTCAGGCACTCAGCTATCAAGCTTTAGTTTAGTGTAGGGGCATCTCGTATGCATGATGCATCACGTTGAAATGGAAGTCATCAAGGCTAAATAAAATAAGGAATATTGGATTTTAATAATCCCAATTATTCGTTGTTGGCCGCTAACAGTCCAAACTTCAAAAATAACCACTGGTAGTTCCAACGATTAACATATTTGCCACCAATGGACCCTGGCTAACAGAACCTAACGCCGTTAGTCTACGGTCGCCGGAAAAACATTTTGGCCGGAAAACTCCACATTTTTGTCTCAAACCTCTTTGTAACCTCATCACAGGCCTTTAGGAACTTTCTTCTAGTAAAAACCCCAATTATTGAAGTCGCCGGAAAACTTCTTTTGGCCAGAAAACTCAAAAAGAACTCAACATTTCCGTCCCAAACCTCTTTTTAACCTTAGATCGGACCTTTAGAAACCTTTTCCTGGCCAAAAAGGGTTTTCCAGTGACTAGAGACTAACGACGTTATGGTTCGGTTAGTCAGGGTTCATTGATGGCCAATATGTCAATAGTTGGGACTAGCAATGGTTATTTTTGAAGTTAGAACTGTTGACGGTCAACGACGAATAGTTGAGATTATTAAAATTAAATATTCCATAAAGGAATGATAATTTGATGAAGGAAAGCATATGTTTTTAATCATAACCTCTCATATGTGACTTTCGTGTCACATAACTACATGATGACTAATCCATTTTTGCAAGTACATGATGACTTTCGAGGGTTGTGTCATCATCGACATGTCAAAACTTACCAAAATTGCAATAATATTTGTATAATTTAAAATCAAGAAAATACACACAATGGTAATCATATAAACTATATTTAGACTCAACTTATGTTTAACAAAACAACTTTAAAATCCCATCGAAACCCCATCATGATTACATGCTAAAGTTTGAATGTTTTGTAGAGAAACGTCCACTTTATGTTCAAAGAGGGAAACACAAAACTACACAAGTTCAATAAAAACAACTTTCATATCCTCCTGATCTAGTTCCAATTTTCCTCACACTTGCAATTAGTTTAAGAAACAAACACAAACGGTTGACTACATTATAACCATATATCATTCAAGGTAGAGGATTCTGTAAAAAGTGCTCAAAGTGTGAGAAGTGTATTATAACACTATATAACACCATATAAACACCGTATAACAATATGTAACACCATATAATACCATCTAACACTATGTAACACTATATATCATTATATAACAAATATAACATTATAGGTTGTCTGATAGCTTGTCTATGATATATGTATAGTGTTATATTTGTTATATAATGTTATAAAGTGTTACATAATGTTATATGGTATTATATGGTGTTACATATTGTTATACGGTGTTTATATGGTGTTATATAGTATTATATATAGTGTTATAATACACTTCTCACACTTTAGGCCCTTTTTACACTATCTTTACTCATTCATTCAATATATAGTTTTTAATGGGAGGTGAATAGATTCGATATTCCAAATACTTGAAATACCTTCCTCTCTACGTTAAAATATTATAGTGGCACTCAGTGTCAAATACAATATAACACATTGACACAAAAAAGTTTATCGGTATGATCTATCCCTAGTCTTTATATATACTACATTTGAGTTGTATTAAGTTATGTTTGAAAAAGAAAACTAGAACCAATAACTATTTTTTTTGTATAACTGATTTTTTGATTCGTTCTTAGTCGTTTGTCAATAAAAAAATTACATCGAGACAGAAGGTAAACGGGTAACAAGTTGTGCCGCTACCCTTTTTTGAATAGCAAAACTAAGTCTTTTAAAAACTATATCCATAGATCTTGGGTCGTAACATTAGTGTGCATGACCCTTTAAACTCGAGTAAGTAGGTCCACAGCCTCTGGTACAAGGACGAACATTTATTGTCCGCTTCTTTGTTTTGTCTAAGTACAAGCTTTATCATCAAGTTGTATGAGTTTTGTCGATCCTTAATTTAAATCTAGTTGACACCAACTAATGATAAAACCAGATTAACAATTTAACATTACTTGGATAAAGTATCCATGGAATGATTAACCTAAAACATGTCTACAAAATGGACCCTACAATACATGTCTCTTTGCAAAATGGACCCAACAAATACACGTCTCTTTACAAAATGGACCCAACAAATATGTGTCTTATTGTATTATTATATACATTAATTATCCTTTCCTTAGTTGCATCCGCTATTATAACAAATGAAAACCAACAAAAACTCCACCACCACACCCAACTCATTATATACAACCCACCAAGTTACCATTTCTTCATTCCACCCTTTCATTCTGCCTAAACTTTGATTTCTTCAGCTGCAAGGAAGGCGATCATGGCGTTGGTTAAGGCGGAGATGGTGACGGGACAACCAAGGTCTTTCGGTTTGTCATGTAGGTCGGTATGGAACGTGAGGATCGCCGCCTCTCGAGAGCTTAGCCGGATAAATCTTTGAGTTCATGTCTATGTGTTCACTTAGGCAAGTCTGAAGCTTGGCTTTTACTTAATTAACACACTTTTTTTTTTTGGTTTTCATTTTTGTTCTTGTCATGGAAAGAAATTTGAAGGGATTACAATAAAAAGTTCGGGAATTTCATCTTAATTTCTAAATGTTCCTTGCTTGTTTTTTTATTTATAAATGAAACTAGTCTAAGTTCCCGTGTGTTACACGGGTGGCTAATAAGAAAAATAACCACTTTAACATGTTGACGTAAGTATTTTAATTATATACACGTTGAAATATTAACGGAAATGAGAGAGAGTACACCAAATAATTAAAATGCATTAATACAACCAAAAATTACAACTAATTTAAGATCTCTTTATAAACAACATTATTTGTTTTATTCGTAGGTTCGCCGTCGTTGTCAAGTTTTAGTAGTTTGACTCAATCTCGTGTTTTAACCTTTGATAAAGCTACATACAACTGACCATGTGTGAAAACGGATTGTCTTAAGTACAAACCAACTCTTGATATCATCACTCACATCAGTTTATTTCAAAGAAAGCAACCCATGTAAAGATCAAAGAACCCCACAAATTAAAAAGAAAATGAAACGAAAAAGGCATTATGTGACTATAATATATGAACAACACCAAAACAAATTTCAGAAATACCAGTAGTTGACTTCATATTGTTAACTTTGTTTTTGTAGTCACATATGAAGCAAAGACGTAATAAGTGCATTATAGGGGTTTTCATCATACGCTTCATGTACCAAACAAAGTAGTATTAAAATATGTTACGTTAGTTTGTTGTTAGTTTATATTGTAAATAAACTAACTTAACATTAACTGTAGTCTTAATTGTAAATTGAAAAAATAATGCAAAATTAACTTAACATGGTGGCAACAACTGGAATATCACCATAATATAGTAAATATTAGATAAGTAAGAAATAAACTCACATATAAAACAGTCGAGTAGATTATGAAAAGGGTAAACTTAAAATAATAACTTGAATTGAAGTTCGACTTTTTATGATGATCTAGTCCAAATACCATAACAAATGTTCATCTCCTAATCAATAATTCAAGTAACATTAGGATAAAATTTGTGAGCAGTACCTCATCAAAATCAGCAGATGCACCAATGGGTGCTGTGAGTGCGTACTGAACCAGTTTCATGTTTTCAGTTTGCTCATATATCTCGTCCACGTCATCAATATTCCTGCACACCCAAAAAATTAAAAAAAATGCAATAGAAACGTAAACACGAAGCTCTAGGTCATCAATCCTTACCTTGCAGTCGGGTAATAGCATCACAACCGTTTTTTAAAAGACGACTCTAATTCGTCTGTAAGTCTTTTTCCACGTGCTTTCGCAACTTTTGAATGTGAAGAATGGTCTTTTCAGTTGAAGTCCCTGTGTTATTCTTGTCGGTTTGTGATTTTAGTTTCCTCTTTTTCGCATTCTTCACATACCCAATCACATTCGAGAACTTTATTTATCATTACTTTCATGCAATTGCTAGCAAAATGTCCAAAAACTAACAATTTAACAATTTATTAATACAAAAAAAAATCCCATTTAATATCAACAAATAGACTTACGTGTGGTCAGCACCATCAAGACATTTACATCATATAGCAAGTAAGTCCTCATGCCCTGCAACTCCACATATATCACACTGTCATCAACAAATATATTAGCATGTTAAACAGTTGAATAAATGTATTTTTAGATACTAAATAATGCCAAAAGCACAACTAATACCTCTAAATTTTGAATATTAAAAACTGGAATATTCAGGAAACACGATGTGGAAGTAAGCAACTTCAGGGAGACAATGATCCCACTACCACTGAGATTTGAAGTAGTGTATATTTCTTTCTACACTTTGAAATAGTTAGATTGAATTGAGTGGTGTTTTTAAAATGAAGAAAGTAAGCCTGTTCACTAATAGAGCGAATAAATATCATATCTAGTCTAAGTTCCCGTGTGCTACACGGGTGATCTTACAATAAATTATACTACTTAGAAATGTTGACCTAAACTTTTAAATACCGGTACCGTACCGTACATTTTCGGTACCGGTATCCATATTTGGCGAATTTCGGTACCGATACCGTACTCATCCAACTTAATCATCTTATTCATGACACCAATTTTCAGAGCTGTGCAGAGGCATTCACGATGGCACCTGCTTCGGTTAGCAACGGCACCAGCTTCCCAGCTCGATGCTTTTCCATAATATCTGCATAAAAGACCACAATATCAATCAATCCGCGATCAACAAACACTCAAAAACAGACACAAAATTGCTCAAACAACTTACCATCCGAGCCACCAATGTGCTTCCCACCTATGAATACATTAGGAACAATACTCTGACCGGTCCACTCCTTTAGAGTGTGACAACTCGAACTTTAGACTTGTAACGTTACGTGTCTATGTGATACCTTGATTAATGAATGTTACGTGAACCTTGTAAATAATGTGTTACGTGTGTTGTGTATATATTATATGTGTGAATGTTAGGGCCCGATCACACAACACCACTCGACCGCACAAGCCGTTTGGGCTTTACACTTGCATGCGGACCACTAGGGAAGCCCAAGTGGGTTCGGCCCACTTCTCCTAACCGAATAACAATTAGGAGAGTTGTAACCATTCTCCACTTTTTACAATTCTCACACACACAAACCCTAGACACCTCTCTCGTTTGCTTGGAACTCGACGGCAAGAACATCTCCATTCGGATCGTCCTCTTCTCCTCCCCTAATCCGGTTAGTGTGATTGTGATTTGTATTGTTAGATAGCATGTTGTTTATACGTGATTTCATGTTCATTCGGATAGTTGTTGATGATGTGTGATGATAATACTCTTGTTAATCGGTTATATAGTCACAAAATCGGATGTATGATGTTATTCAGTTAGTGATTGTTGATGCTTGATAAATCGGTTAACATGATATATGTTCGGATTGGTTGTATGATGTTAGTATGTTTGATTGTGTTATGTATGATCCGTGTGATATTATTGATTGTATGTTAGTGATTGTATGTGATGATGTTATGATCCTAACTAGAACCGAATGTATATGTTCTCGGCTGGGATGATTTAGACTAGATGATTAGTACCGAATAGATGTTAATCGGCTGGATTGTTACACATCTTGGATGAATCAGTTTACTTGTTCGGATTGTTTGCATGATAGTATGATATATCGAGTTGAATGATTTTAATATTTGTTCATGAATGCTTGTTTAGGGTTCATATGATTTGGTGTTGCAATTGTTCTGTTTGATCGATACTAGGGTAACCAAATACTTGGAATTATGTTAATTGACAATCATGATAAACTTGGAAACTTTGAATAATTGTAACTGATTTCCTAATAATCGGCCGCACAAGACCTTTAGTTACATAAGGGGTCCACTCGTACAAGATCACACGTACAACAGGTCCACTCGCACAAGTGGACCTGATCACACAAGATGAACCATTCGCACAAGGAAACCCGATCGCACAAGGGTTCCTAATCGCACAAAACGAAATTGGATCACACGAGTTTAAACTATTGGGCCGGACAGCCCAAAGTGCCTCGCACAACCCAGCTGAATCGTACAAGATCAGCTGGATCGCACAACGTCATTTCGTGTTATTTTGGGCCGTAGGTTATATTTGGGCTGGGCATTATTGTTGGACTAATTTAATCGGGTCGCACAACATGAACTGGATCGCACAAATTGTATGATAATTATTGGGCCGTGAATGTTCAAACTGCTTATGTGTATGATGGGCCGGGTATAGATTGGGCTTAGTCATGTAATCGCACAAGATGGTTGGGCTCGCACAAGCTCTTTGGCCCAACCATCCGAATCGCACAAGTGGTGTATTTAATGTGTTGACTGTTTACGTGCATACGTGTTTGCCATGATGTATACGTGCACTATTTGAACCGAACCTGACTTGTGTGGTAACCCTGTTAGGACGTGGTTGACCACCCTTAGTTCAAGAGTCTTTTATTTGTGTATCTGCCGAGCAAACCAAGGTGAGTTCACACAGCCAAGGCATGGGATTCCCGGGTTGGGAATTGGGTTGGATATGTTGATATTGAAAGAGTTACTCGTACTTACGCATTCACTAGACTATAGACCATCGTCCTCAGGATAGTCAGGACACGTTACGTAAAGCCTACGTAACCCAGTAATAGCCATATGTCTCCCGGGTCGGGAGGACACGTTACGTAAAGCCTACGTAACCCAATACCTTCTACTGTCTTCCGGGTCGGAAGGACACGCTGCGTAAAGCCTACGTAGCCCCCCCACGCGTACCACTGTCCTCGGGGAAGGGCACGTCACGTAAAGCCTACGTGACCCAGTACGTATTCCTGTTCTCGGTAAAGAAGAACACATGGTTGGAAGTTAGTCTAGTAAGTACCACTAATGAGAAGCCCTCATTAGTAAAGATAAACGTGGGAAGCCCCCACCGGTAATATAAACACAAGGTTTGGGAAGCCCCCACCTTAGTACACACTAGTATGGGAAGCCCCCACTAGTTATACTTATGCACTATGTTATGAACTTACTTTCTGTGAACTCGCTCAACTAGTTTGTTGATTATTTGTTGCATGCCTTGCAGGACCTTAGGTATACTTGGAGCTTGCACCAGAGGAGAAGCGGGTCGTTGTGGTCAAGAACACGTGAATGCTTATTAAACGCTTTTACATTCACACATTGATACTTATGTTTTGGGTTTTACATTTAATGCTTCCGCTACATATACAACGTTTGGTTTTGAACATCAGTCGTATCTACTATTATTATTAAATGCTATGTTTGATATGATTGATGGCTTGATCCTGGTCAGTCACGCCTCCAAGCGGTGGTACTTCGCGTGTGGGATTTTGGGGGTGTGACAGATTGGTATCAGAGCCATTGGTTATAGAGAACTTGGTTTTAATATGGGAAAACGTTTTTATTAAAACCAGACTATAACCAGAACAGTGCTCTCAACGATCCACAACGACGCTTCGCTCCACGTGCAAGACTCGACATCCTAGGTAATAAGGTTTGTGTTTATTGCCTGTTTGCTAGAACTGTTTAGAACTTTGCTCGCATTACGCTTAGATACACATGATACTATAGCATGAGAATCCCTACGTGCTTACACTTTTCTGTCATCGCCCTATTCGCGAACCATTCTTACCTATGCTACTTGTTACAATGAAGATCATGTCTGGACGAATCAACATGACACAAGCCCAGCTAGAGGCTCTCGTTCAAGCTCAAGTTGCTGCGGCAGTTGCAGCTGCTCAAGCAGGTCAACACGCGCAGCAGCCTGTCTGCACATTCAAGAACTTCATGGACTGTCGTCCAAATTCCTTCAGTGGCACAGAGGGGGCAGTGGGACTCCTCCATTGGTTTGAAAAGCTAGAATCAGTATTCGAAATGTGCGAGTGCCCTGAGGCTCGCAAGGTCAAGTTTGCCACCGGCACCTTGGAAGGAATCGCGCTAACCTGGTGGAACGCGCAGGTGCAAATTCTGGGGTTGGCAGCTGCTAACGCCACACCCTGGAACGATTTCAAGGAACTTATCAAGAGGGAGTATTGTACACGTGAAGATATTCACAAGTTGGAAGACGAGCTGTACAATCTGAAAATGGTTGGGTCAGAGATCGAAGCGTATACTAAACGGTCGAATGAGCTGGCCGTACTGTGCCCAACTATGGTGGACCCTCCATACAAGCGCATCGAGATGTATCTCAAGGGGTTGGCACCAGAAATCCAGAGCCATGTTACTTCGGCTAATCTCGACAACATCCAGGAAATCCAGCGTCTCGCTCATCGTATCACCGACCAGGCAGTGGATCAGAATAAACTGCCTAAGCGTGTCAGCACTACCGCTACAGTCACACCTTCAGCTACTCCTGCTACTACTAGCGAAAGCAAAAGAAAATGGGATGGAGATTCCAGCAGGGGTTCAGCGACTGTTCAGCCACAAGCTCAGCAGCAGAAGATTGACCACTATCAGAGTCCCAGTCAGCAATCCTCTGGTGGTCACAGGTAGAGGAGATATCAGGGAAGTCAACCTAAGTGCCACAATTGCCACAGACATTACAATGGCCCGTGTAACAAGGGTCGTTGTCAAAGGTGTCTTAAGATGGGCCACGAGGCCAAAGACTGTAGGAGTCCACGGCCTGCAAATCAGAATCAGCAGCCTCAGCAACCAGCTCCACAGAACCAGCAGCAGCAGCCACAGCGTGGAAACCGGGGATGTTTTCAGTGTGGGGCTGAAGGTCATTTCAAACGCGACTGCCCTCAGTTGAACCAGAATCGCAACAACAATAATCAGGGCAACGGGAACAACAACGGTGGGAACAACAACAATAATGGCAACGAGGCAAGAGGTCGAGCTTTCGTTTTGGGAAGAGGAGACGCAGTGGACGATCCCAATGTGGTTATGGGTAAGTTTCTCCTCGACAACATTTATGTTACTGTTTTATTTGATTCGGGTGCGGATACAAGCTATATGTCTGTGAAAATGTGTCAACTGCTAAAACGTGCACCAACACTTTTACCCACCAAACATGTAGTAGAGTTAGCTAACGGTAAAAGTCTAGAAGCCACGCACGTAGTTCAGGGTTGTAATCTTATCCTAGCTGGTCAAGCTTTCTCTATCGATCTCATTCCCATAGTTTTGGGTAGTTTCGACGTTGTGATTGGGATGGATTGGTTGTCCCAACATCAAGCAGAGATCTTATGCAGCGAGAAGATTATTCGCATTCCTCGTTCTGGTCAGGAACCTCTCGAAGTTCAAGGTGACAAGAGTGGTGCAGTGGTCGGCATCATCTCTTTCTTGAAGGCTCAGAAATGCTTACGTAAGGGTCACACAGCCATTTTGGCTCTTGTTTCAGATGCATCGACGAAGGAAAAGAAATTGGAGGATATTCCAATTGTACGCGATTACCCTCAGGTGTTTCCTGAAGACTTACCTGGCTTACCGCCTCATCGTCAGGTCGAATTTCAAATCGAGCTCGCTCCAGGAGCAGCACCCATAGCTCGCACACCATATCGTCTAGCTCCATCAGAATTGGAGGAACTGTCAAAGCAGCTACAAGAGCTCTTGGAAAAGGGTTTCATTCGTCCAAGCTCTTCGCCTTGGGGAGCTCCAGTACTTTTCGTGAAAAAGAAAGACGGTACGTTCAGGATGTGCATCGACTACCGTGAACTCAACAAGGTGACGGTGAAGAACCGTTATCCTCTTCCGCGCATCGACGACTTATTCGACCAGTTGCAACGGTCGAGCTACTATTCGAAGATAGATTTGAGGTCGGGGTACCATCAGCTGAGAGTCCGGGATGAGGACGTCTCCAAGACAGCCTTCAGAACTCGTTATGGTCACTACGAGTTTCTCGTCATGCCATTTGGGTTAACGAACGCGCCTGCTGTATTTATGGATCTTATGAACAGGGTGTGCAAACCCTATCTTGACAAGTTCGTCATTGTATTCATCGACGACATTCTGATTTACTCCAAGAGTCAGGAGGAACACGAGCAGCATCTTCGTCTTATTTTGGAACTCCTTCGGAAGGAATAACTGTACGCTAAATTTTCGAAATGTGACTTTTGGCTTCATGAAGTCCACTTCTTAGGCCATGTGGTGAACAGGGATGGGATCCATGTCGATCCATCCAAGGTAGACTCGATCAGAAACTGGCCTGCACCGCGTACGCCAACGGAAATACGCCAATTCTTGGGTTTGGCGGGTTACTACAGACGGTTTATTAAAGACTTTTCGAAGATTGCTCAGCCGCTTACGCTACTGACACAGAAGGGTGTCACCTATCGCTGGGGAGATCCCCAGGAGACTGCTTTTCAGCACCTAAAGGATAGGCTTTGCAGTGCACCTATCCTCTCTCTGCCAGAGTGCCCAGATGACTTCGTGGTTTATTGTGATGCATCCATTCGGGGACTTGGATGTGTGTTAATGCAGCGCGACAAGGTTATTGCTTACGCTTCACGTCAACTCAAGATTCACGAACGGAACTACACGACGCACGATTTAGAGCTGGGAGCTGTTGTTTTCGCGCTTAAGATATGGCGACACTACCTGTACGGTACCAGGTGCACGATTTACACCGATCACAGGAGTCTCGAGCATATCCTTAAGCAGAAGGATTTGAACATGCGTCAACGGCGATGGGTTGAGTTACTGAACGATTACGAATGCGCTATCAAGTACCATCCAGGCAAAGCCAACGTTGTGGCTGATGCCCTCAGTCGGAAAGACACTTTACCTCGGCGCGTGCGAGCGCTACAGCTTACGATTCAGTCTAGCCTTCCTGCGCAGATACGAGCTGCTCAGATAGAAGCAATGAAGCCCGAAACGTCAAGGCTGAAGCCTTACGCGGCTCACGACAGCAAATGGAACTAAAGGAAGACGGCGCCTACTATGTAACGGGGCGTATTTGGGTCCCACTTTATGGCGGTCTACGCGAACTTGTGATGGATGAAGCTCACAAGTCTCGCTACTCGGTACATCCAGGGTCGGACAAAATGTACCACGATATTAGCACTACTTACTGGTGGCCTAGCATGAAGGCCCACATCGCTACATACGTTGGAAAATGCTTGACCTGTGCGAGAGTCAAGGTTGAATATCAGAAACCAGCTGGCCTACTTCAGCAGCCTAAGATACCGCAATGGAAATGGGAAGAAATTTCCATGGATTTCGTTACAGGCCTACCTAGATCCCAGCGTGGGAATGATACCATATGGGTGATCGTGGATCGACTCACCAAGTCTGCACACTTCCTACCTATAAAGGAAACGGACAAGTTCTCCACTCTCGCAGACGTATATCTAAAAGAAGTTGTTTCGAGGCACGGGGTGCCCACATCCATCATTTCGGATCGCGATGCACGATTCACGTCAGAACTATGGCAAGCGATGCACAAATCTTTCGGCTCACGATTAGACATGAGCACAGCATATCATCCTCAGACGGATGGGCAGTCTGAGTGAACGATCCAAACTCTAGAAGACATGCTTCGGGCATGCGTTATCGATTTCGGCAACGGCTGGGAAAAGCATCTCCCTTTGGTGGAGTTTTCTTACAATAACAGTTATCACACCAGCATCCAAGCCGCTCCATTCGAGGCATTGTACGGGCGTAAATGCCGGTCACCTCTCTGTTGGGCAGAGGTGGGGGATAGTCAGATCACGGGTCCAGAGATTGTAGTGGACGCCACAGAAAAGATTGCACAGATACGACAACGCATGGCGGCAGCACGCGACCGTCAGAAAGCCTACGCGGACAAGCGTAGAAAGCCCTTGGAATTTCAGGTCGGGGACCGGGTTTTATTGAAAGTCTCACCCTGGAAGGGTGTGGTACGTTTTGGCAAACGGGGCAAACTGAATCCGCGGTACGTCGGACCATTCGAAATCATAGAAAAGATTGGCAAAGTAGCATACAAGTTGAACCTACCAGCTGAACTCGGGGCAGTTCACAATGTTTTTCATGTGTCGAACCTAAAGAAGTGCCTATCAGATGAAAACCTCATCATTCCTTTTAAGGAACTCACTATCGACGAGCGGTTGCAGTTCGTCGAGGAACCAGTAGAAATCACGGACCGGGATGTGAAGGTCCTCAAAAGCAAGAGAATCCCTCTTGTTCGAGTTCGTTGGAACTCCAAACGTGGCCCAGAGTACACCTGGGAACGCGAAGACAGGATGACAGAAAAGTACCCCCAATTGTTCGCGAACAGTACAACCACTGCTGAGGCTGAAGCTACTACTTCGGAATTTCGGGACGAAATTCCAGATTAACAGGGGGAGGATGTGACACCCCAGGAAAATCAGTGAACAATACAGTTTACCTAGCTTCCTCAGTGAGTGCATACCAAATTTCGGGACGAAATTTCCAATTAGTTGGGGATAATGTGACAACTCGAACTTTAGACTTGTAACGTTACGTGTCTATGTGATACCTTGATTAATGAATGTTACGTGAACCTTGTAAATAATGTGTTACGTGTGTTGTGTATATATTATATGTGTGAATGTTAGGGCCCGATCACACAACACCACTCGACCGCACAAGCCGTTTGGGCTTTACACTTGCATGCGGACCACTAGGGAAGCCCAAGTGGGTTCGGCCCACTTCTCCTAACCGAATAACAATTAGGAGAGTTGTAACCATTCTCCACTTTTTACAATTCTCACACACACAAACCCTAGACACCTCTCTCGTTTGCTTGGAACTCGACGGCAAGAACATCTCCATTCGGATCGTCCTCTTCTCCTTCCCTAATCCGGTTAGTGTGATTGTGATTTGTATTGTTAGATAGCATGTTGTTTATACGTGATTTCATGTTCATTCGGATAGTTGTTGATGATGTGTGATGATAATACTCTTGTTAATCGGTTATATAGTCACAAAATCGGATGTATGATGTTATTCAGTTAATGATTGTTGATGCTTGATAAATCGGTTAACATGATATATGTTCGGATTGGTTGTATGATGTTAGTATGTTTGATTGTGTTATGTATGATCCGTGTGATATTATTGATTGTATGTTAGTGATTGTATGTGATGATGTTATGATCCTAACTAGAACCGAATGTATATGTTCTCGGCTGGGATGATTTAGACTAGATGATTAGTACCGAATAGATGTTAATCGGCTGGATTGTTACACATCTTGGATGAATCAGTTTACTTGTTCGGATTGTTTGCATGATAGTATGATATATCGAGTTGAATGATTTTAATATTTGTTCATGAATGCTTGTTTAGGGTTCATATGATTTGGTGTTGCAATTGTTCTGTTTGATCGATACTAGGGTAACCAAATACTTGGAATTATGTTAATTGACAATCATGATAAACTTGGAAACTTTGAATAATTGTAACTGATTTCCTAATAATCGGCCGCACAAGACCTTTAGTTACATAAGGGGTCCACTCGTACAAGATCACACGTACAACAGGTCCACTCGCACAAGTGGACCTGATCACACAAGATGAACCATTCGCACAAGGAAACCCGATCGCACAAGGGTTCCTAATCGCACAAAACGAAATTGGATCACACGAGTTTAAACTATTGGGCCGGACAGCCCAAAGTGCCTCGCACAACCCAGCTGAATCGTACAAGATCAGCTGGATCGCACAACGTCATTTCGTGTTATTTTGCGCCGTAGGTTATATTTGGGCTGGGCATTATTGTTGGACTAATTTAATCGGGTCGCACAACATGAACTGGATCGCACAAATTGTATGATAATTATTGGGCCGTGAATGTTCAAACTGCTTATGTGTATGATGGGCCGGGTATAGATTGGGCTTAGTCATGTAATCGCACAAGATGGTTGGGCTCGCACAAGCTCTTTGGCCCAACCATCCGAATCGCACAAGTGGTGTATTTAATGTGTTGACTGTTTACGTGCATACGTGTTTGCCATGATGTATACGTGCACTATTTGAACCGAACCTGACTTGTGTGGTAACCCTGTTAGGACGTGGTTGACCACCCTTAGTTCAAGAGTCTTTTATTTGTGTATCTGCCGAGCAAACCAATGTGAGTTCACACAGCCAAGGCATGGGATTCCCGGGTTGGGAATTGGGTTGGATATGTTGATATTGAAAGAGTTACTCGTACTTACGCATTCACTAGACTATAGACCATCGTCCTCAGGATAGTCAGGACACGTTACGTAAAGCCTACGTAACCCAGTAATAGCCATATGTCTCCCGGGTCGGGAGGACACGTTACGTAAAGCCTACGTAACCCAATACCTTCTACTGTCTTCCGGGTCGGAAGGACACGCTGCGTAAAGCCTACGTAGCCCCCCCCACGCGTACCACTGTCCTCGGGGAAGGGCACGTCACGTAAAGCCTACGTGACCCAATACGTATTCCTGTTCTCGGTAAAGAAGAACACATGGTTGGAAGTTAGTCTAGTAAGTACCACTAATGAGAAGCCCTCATTAGTAAAGATAAACGTGGGAAGCCCCCACCGGTAATATAAACACAAGGTTTGGGAAGCCCCCACCTTAGTACACACTAGTATGGGAAGCCCCCACTAGTTATACTTATGCACTATGTTATGAACTTACTTTCTGTGAACTCGCTCAACTAGTTTGTTGATTATTTGCTGCATGCCTTGCAGGACCTTAGGTATACTTGGAGCTTGCACCAGAGGAGAAGCGGGTCGTTGTGGTCAAGAACACGTGAATGCTTATTAAACGCTTTTACATTCACACATTGATACTTATGTTTTGGGTTTTACATTTAATGCTTCCGCTACATATACAACGTTTGGTTTTGAACATCAGTCGTATCTACTATTATTATTAAATGCTATGTTTGATATGATTGATGGCTTGATCCTGGTCAGTCACGCCTCCAAGCGGTGGTACTCCGCGTGTGGGATTTTGGGGGTGTGACATAGAGTGGATTGGATTTCACCTCCATCACCTATCAAATCCATGCATATTACTTCTTCAAATGTTATTGATACAAACTCCGATATGAATCAATTCATCGAAAGAGTCAAAAGTCACTACTTACTTTCTTCATCCAGTTCGATAACCTTGTAGGACACGTTAAGCTCGGAGAACAGTTTCTTCACGCTCTTGCAATAGCCACACCAAGTCTTGCTGCCAAAATCAAGTTAAAATTTCTTAGTACTTAATCACACAGCATCATTCATCAAGACAAACCAAGAAAGATAGCTTTGCATCTATACTTTCACGATTTGTCGTGAAAAAGGAACTTAACTGTTCTTACAGTAACAATTGTTATTAGGAATCAAGTTAAATTCCTAATTGCTGATCCGAGAGATTAGCTATAAATCTATGATAAACATAACATCATTCAGCAAGATAAACTAATCGAAAACGCTTGTTAGTAAATAAAAACTATAATACTCACCTTCTTTTGGTTAGGGGTGTTGTCGTATCTACATAAAGTTGAATGTCGGACAAATAAGGAACATTGTATTGAACAACTGAATCACTTTCATTCAACACAAGAGGAACTCCAGCTCCATATGCACTCCATTCCTTTAAAGACTCCCAAAGATCCCCAAGTACAAAATATAGGTTGTAATCGTTTACTTTATTCCTCCATCCCTTCATGCTAGTCTACATATATGATATATCAAATAAATCACCAATAAGATCGTGTTTTTATGCCACTCAACAAACTTAATCATAAGTGTTAATGTATTATCAATAGCCACATTCAAGTATCTTGAACACTAATATAATCGCTACTTTACTTGTATGCAACTTTAGCATCATCTAATTTCACAGCATCAGATGCTGAATTAGTAAACTAATATTAACTTTCTAGTAGAGCTAACACATCACATGCAAAATCATTGACAATACATAATGAACCACAATGATCAATTATTACTCAAAAACATGCATTGTTTCCTAATCCAGTCAAATTCATACAGTACAAATTTTGTTAACGACCCATGTAACCAATCATCAAAAAACACATAAACAACTTGCAATTTCTTCATTATCAAAGTTTTTATTTTTTCTTGAATCTTGTTTTAATACATTTTAATGACTACCAATAATCAAAAACTATAAAAAATCACATTTTTATAACTACCCATGTAACCAATCATCAAAAAACACAGAACCAACTTGCAATTTCTTCATTATCAAAGTTTTTATTTTTTTCTTGAATCTTGTTTTGATACATTTTAATGCCTACCAATAACCAAAACCCAAAAAAAAACACATTTTTATAACTACCCATGTAACCAATCATCAAAAAACACATAAAAAACATGCAACTCCTCCATCATCAAACCATTTTAACTTAAAACTTGTAACAATACCTTAGGGAAATGCGGTTTAAGTCACAACCGGAGTCGTGTGTTAATTGAACACCCTACCTACACATCACATTGATTGTTTAAGAAGACCGGAAGAAAATGAAAAAGAACACCAAAAACACATCACATTGATTGTGTAAAGAAACACAATGTGAGTGTAATCAGCCATAAAAAGAGCTGAATTGGAGGCAACTGATCAAACACCAGGTAGGCAACCACTTTCTTAGACAGTTCTGACCCGTTTAAGAGGCAACGTAGACCCTGGATTTGACATAAACACATAAACAACTTCAAAACACAACATATGAAATAATACATATAAAATGGGAGGCAATTGATCAAACACCTGGCAGGCAGCCACTTTCTAAGACAATTTTGACCCGTTTAAGAGGCAACGTAGACCCTGAATCTGAAATAAACACAAAATCAACTTCAACTTCAAAACACAATATCCGAAATAATACATATAAAATGGGAAGCAATTGATCAAACACCTGGTAGGCAGCCACTTTTTGAACCCACTGCAAAAACACATAAACTTTTTTTGTTATTTAAATATATAATATAACATCATATGAAACATTAAAGAATTTTGTTACTTGTCCAATTTTCACTTGACCATAGCATTTTTGTTGATGTAAGAGGGATCATCTCTCTTAATATGACTACAAACATATCAAACAAATTTCATAGAATCATCAGCTATTGTTTGAAACTCAAACGTTACGAAAGAGATTAGGTCACTGATTCTTACCAGATTTAGCGAGAGAAGAATAGACAGAAGCAATCAATTTGGAAGATAATGATCTCAATCCGGTGTTCAATGCCATTAGAGTGTATAATAACACCAATAAACACACAAATTAGAACAATGAACTGCTTAAAACCTCATATAAAAAAGAATTAGCGGCTTAATCAACAACAACAACATACAAATCATACAACCAAATTAGGGTTTTCTTATAACAAATACAAAATCACAAACAGAGATGGAAACCAACTTACCTATGATTCAGTTTCGAAGGATGATGATGAAGATAAATCAAAACAGGCGACTTCAGTGTTCCTTTGAAACCTCCGATTAAAAGCCCTAAATTGTATATAGAACGTAAAATTGGAAACGCTTCTATAATTTCCAAAAACATCTTCCGGTAATTGATTAATTATTCAACCTTCCATATATAATCAAAGGAGACTTTGAAAGAAGAATGAAGGAATTGATTAATTGAATGAGAATAGAGAGAATAGAGAAAAATGACGCTCAAAAATGAATTATCTGGCTAAAGAGATATGCCACATAATGGTCAATTGGTCAACATTATTTTGCTTTAATATAAGAGATAGATGTAAATTTTGATAATTTTTTTATAGATTAATGCTTTTATTATCTATAATTATATCGTATAGTCGACGGATTATGCATTAAAGACATAATATATGCAAGCTAAGAAACCAAAAAAAAAAATTAATAATTAGGGTCAGGATTTATGGAAAACGGTGAAAAATGTGAGAACAGTGAGAACGATTTTGGTGTTGACATGTTGCATCGATTCTAATTTACACTAAGGGTAATATTGTCAAAAAACAAACTCACATGAACTGGGTGTTCAAATAAAACGCCATAAAAACACGCAATTCAGAAAAAAAAAACGCTATGAAAATACCCAGTTGAAAATGTCATAAAACACCTAGTTCAGAAAAACGCCATGAAATACCTAGTTAAAATGCCAAAAAAACACCTAGTTCAGAAAAACGCCATGAAAATACCTAGTTAAAACGCCATAAAAACACCTAGTTAAAACGCCATAAAAACACCTACTTTAGAAAAACGCCATGATAATACTTAGTTAAAACGCCATAAAACACTCAGTTCAGAAAAAAAACCATAAAAAACCAGTTCATTTTTTTCGAAAAGTATATCAATAGTATACTTGTTGGAAAGATAAAAAAATGCTGAGTTTTATGGTGTAATTGTTTTTAGAAAAATAATCACGTATAAAAAGTTATTAGCGTTTAAATATGATGTGGGGAAATGACATGTGATTAGCATGTGTACCAATAAAATCAATTTAATTACAAAATCAATTTAATTAATAATAGTTACACTATACTATTCTTAACAATATTTATATACACACACTTCCTTTGATTTATCCAATAAAATTTCTGTTACCTAGTTGCAATAATAATATTTAGTACTATTATTCCACGACAAAACTTAATTTCGTTCATCTATTATAATTAGGGAAGCTTTGACCATTCTCATCACTATTCAATGTTATGTGTGTAACTATAGAGTTAAGCATGTCATCCTTTACATACCTTACTAATAGCTTGGTTAAAGGAGAGATTTGATAGTTGTTATAACTTACTAACAATACACCCTTTTATCTAAAACTATATTGGAAGTTCTCGTGTTACAACCTTTAAAATACCGCTCAAAAATTAAAAAAAAAAAAATCTAAAACTACCATAATGGTCTGGATCAAACAATGTTTAGATATATTCCATGTGTGGAGGTCATGAATAGCCGAGCCACAATAAATTGAAAATTGTTTATGATAATATATGTATAAAGGCTAAAAAAAGATTAACAAGCAACTTGCTTGTAACATGCATGCATACATGATACATCTAAACCTAAAGCACCTAAGCACAATTAATATAATATATAATATTATGTATAAATGCTTAAAAAGAAGTAACAATCAACTTGCCATATATTAGCATACATGCATGCATCTAAGTAACCTAAAGCGCCTTGACATTGATATTAGGATAATCACACTATCGCACGTACATCACATCCAGGAATATAACACTAAGAAAGCAAGATTACATTGTCCAAAATCACTCCATATATTGATATACATAACCGCTCCAACCCCCGCGCTCAGGTAGGACATTCAATGCAAACTTACTCTCTCCATTCGTTATATTCATTTCCCAATCGTAAAAGATCCAAATAATTATTCTCACACCATATCGTGATATCTAACCTCTTGTGACGAGACTAACGCTTCTTTTCTATTTTAAATCTAATTTGAGCTTGACATAAAAGAATGTCAACTCTCAAGCATCTTACTAGCCTAGCCTTCACAGCATATACAATATAGAATGTCGGCTCGACTCGTTGGTGGTGGTCGGTGTGGGGTGGAGTTGAGTGGTGGTGGTGAGGATGGTGTTGATGAAAAATCTATTGGTCGCGGCTGGTGATGAATAGGAGAGAGAAAATGCTCGTAGAGAGAGAAGAGAGAGATGAGAGAGTGTATAAATGTGTTTTGTGTTATATATCGTATGTATATATTATATATTGTGTTATATATCGTATGTATATAATTAAAATATCTTTATAGGTCAAATTACAAAATATCCTTATTTTTATATGTAAAGTTACCCAAATACCCTTCTATTTAACTTACATTTTTAATGGAGTTAGTGTCGGAGAGCTAAGTGGAAAAAAAAGTAGTAACTATGGGGAGCAAAAAGGCTATTTTTAAACTACTGGGGTAAACCCATTAAAATGACTAAACTATATGGAGCAAAATAGAAGTTAACTCTATTTGGAATTAACATGATGAGTTTGAAGTAAGTGGAGATGATAATAGAGGTATACCTAATTTGATATGTAAAATATGCTTATCTATTTTTCTATCTTATAATTGGTATTTGTAATACTGTACTTGACTCTAATGTTTTAGGGGGAGCGGGGTGCATGCGGCAAGCATGCGAGGAACCCGTTTGCCGCACGGGAGAACCACCGCCATCACCAATATTGCCTGCGGGGAGGTGATTTGCGAGGTATTGTTGCCGCATGCCTTGAATGTGAGAGAGAGGGATAAAGGTGGGGCCTATTAGTATTCAACCAATCATGCCTTTTATTTATTTTTATTTTAGAAAATGATTTAAGTGAAATCACCTCTTGTGTTTTTTGATAAGTGTGGCGTATGAGAGGAGAATTTACATGGCACATCATGATTTGATGGGTGAAAATTTCTCCCCGTCTCATGAGTGGTGCACGTCTTTCACCCTTATGTTCAGAACTCACATACACTTTATATTCTACACGTAGTGAGACATGAACTAGCCAACCTAATTGGAAAAAAAATGAATACACTTTAGTATTATGAGATCAAATGCTCTTTGATCATGCGCATATGTTGGTTCCTCTCACTATTTTGTTAGTTTATGATAGTGATATTTTATACTCCATTTCTATATTCAACCAAGAAATTCTTTTTGACCATTGCAAAAGAATAAAAGATAATGATATACTTTGCCCCGTTATCCAAATAACCCAACATCCACCATTCTATATATAATGTAGTTAAAATCGTTAAATAATATTACATACATAAAGCATTTCTTGACAAGAAAATAATTAAAAAGAAAAAGAGTTATACAATTCAATTTCAACTTGTTGTCTGTCTTTAGTTTTTTAAAGGTTTTTATCTTATCTAATTGGTTATATAAATATAATATATAAAAAGGTAACCTTTGACAATATTGTGTTTTAGGGCATACAAGAAAATTAAAAAAAGAATTATACGATTCAATTTCAACTTGTTTCTGTCTTTAGTTTTTAAAGGTCATTTGTTCATAAGCTGAGTTTTATCTTATCTAATTGGTTATATAATAAAAAGGTAATTTCCTGACAATATTGTGTTTTTGGGCATACAAAATGTAAACTATCATAACTAAAATTAAATAAACAGTTAATTACACAAATGGGTCCTGTGGTTTATACCTAATTTCGCCTTTGTTACTAACTATTTTTTTTAACAGGTTTAGGTTCTATGGTTTCAGTTTTGTAACGCCTTTGGGTACTAACACCAAAATTAGTTAATTATTGACTAAAATACCCTTGCATTTTTTTAAGTTTATCAATGTAACACATTTGGGTACTAACACCTAATTTTATTTAAGTTTAAATCAATTTTACAAAATCTATTTATTTTTTTTATTTTCATCTTTTTATTATATCTCTTAATTAACATAAAATCTATTTATTTATTTTTTCATATTTTTATTAAATTTCTTATTTAACATAAAACTATGAAGCTAGGTATTTTAGATAAAACTATATAGCTAGGTATTTTAGATAAAACAAAAAAAAATTAAGCCTTTTTTTAACTAGTTTTTTTGTAAAAAAGATATTTAATTTACGTAAAACTATATAGCTAGTAGATTTTACTGGTGCAACTAGTAAATTTTATGTAAATTAAATATTTTTCTAAAATAGTAAAATGTAAATGAACAAAAAAACGAGTTAAAAATGGCTTAATTTTTTTACATGAAAGATATTTGTTATTATTATTATCAATCATATATATCCAAAATTGAAAACGAGTAAGGTTTACATTATTTACAATGAGTAAGAAATTTAATTTACATAAAACTATATAGCTAATAGATTTTATTTAAAAATCTATTTAAAAAACTACTGGTGTAACAAGTAGATTTATGTTAAATAAAAAATTTAATAAAAATATGAAAATAAAAAAAAATAAATAGACTTTATGTTAATTAAGAGATATAATAAAAAGATGAAAATAAAAAAAATAAATAGATTTTATAAAATTGATTTAAACTTAAATAAAATTAGATGTTAGTACCCAAATGTGTTACATTGATAAACTTAAAAAAATGCAAGGGTATTTTAGTCATTAATTAACTAATTTTGTGTTAGTACCCAAAGGTGTTACAAAATTGAAACCATAGAACCTAAACCTGACCCAAAGGCGAAATTAGGTATAAACCACAGGACTCATTTGTGTAATTAACTCTTAAATAAATGTTTGGATAAATGTATTTTTTAATGGCTGATATATGTCATCTATATTTGATAATAAGCAAGTTGAAATGAATAGTGATTTAACGTGGTTTTGTTTTCTCATTGGGCTTTCTGGGCAGTGACTTTTTTGTGCCTTCTGCTCACTCCATGTTACTATCAGATCCAACAATCTTAAAAACCAGACATTAAACATATTGAGAGAGAGAGAGAGAGAGAGAGAGAGAGAGAGAGAGAGAGAGAGAGAGAGAGAGAGAGAGAGAGAGAGAGAGAGAGAGAGAGAGAGAGAGAGAGAGAGAGAGAGAGAGAGAGAGAGAGAGAGAGAGAGAGAGGTGTGTGAGAGGGAGAGAGAAAGCGAGGCTAGAATCCTTTACTTAAAGAAGATCAATAATAAGGCTAGTGGATGTGGTTTAAAGCCCATATGTGCTTTATCACACCAAGTAAGCGTCACGTAGATTTTGAGATAAAAATGACGCCCCCTTTAACAATGATGGTGTGGAATAAAGCCCCACTAGCGTCCCCACCTAATTAAATATTAAAAAAGAAAGAAAAAATAAACAAAATCTGATTGGTTAAGAGGCATGGGGCCCACCAGATGCACCCATTCACGGTCGTTAGTGGGCTGGCGGACAAGGGTAGCGCCCCCTTGGTAACGTGCCGAGAGTGAGGAAGGGCGTCAAAGGGCGCTATTTTTACCGAGTTGGCGGGGTGACACAAGGACACACCTCCTAACCTATAAAACAAAAACAGAATAACCCTTGGAAATGGATTTGTTAAGAGCCAATAGCCGTCCCTCTACAATGATAGCCAGTTCTTTTATGGAATCCAATATTACTTTTCACCTAACTAACTTAATTTATGTTATGTGTATTTATTTGAATTCGATAATGTGATTTTATTTTATAAACATTAACTTAGATTTGTAACAACAATAAGGATAACTGGATAAAAAAGGAACATCAACAAGTTTACTTTTAGATATATTTAGTCATCAATGTATGTGTGACAAGCTTTTATCTAGATAGTAAATAAAATAACCCAAATAGATTTCTGCATCCATTTTAGTTTATGAACATGGATGACAAAAAATCTAAACCCTAAAAGGAAACCTGAAAACAAAAATAGTATGTGAAAATTAAACTATGTATGAGTTAATTATAAGTATTCTGTATTTTCACAATTATGTATAAGTGATAACATACACGTTTAGTCACACTATAACACAATATTTTGAACTTGTTATGAACTTAAAGTTGTTAAAATCTATAATTGCTAGAATTGTATTTGAGTATGTAATATTTTATGCCAATTTTCGGGATTAGCTTGTGATAGGTGATCGAAATCTCAATGGTAAATTTTAACCACCAAAGATCCTAAAAGGAGATCCCGATACCCGCAAGGAGACCACCAACCTGACCGAATAATGAGTATCGGTCACTTCAGTTGATATGAAACCAAGTTATCAAAGATTGTACCAATACAGCAATACCCGCAAGGAGACCACCAATTTGACCGAATAATGAGTATCTGTCACTTCAGTTGATATGAAACCAAGTTATCAAAGATTGTACCAAAATCGATCCACTCATATTTACAAATTTACATATTTTCTTTGAACGTAACAAATATATGACTCACTTTTAACTTGTCACTTGTATACCAACTTTATGTTAATAAATTATTCATTGGGAATTTTAATATTTAGAAATGTAACGAGTAGTTGATTTTATGCATTAGAAAACATTTATAGTGTGTTGCAACCCCTAAAAAAGCCGTTCAAAAAAAAAAAAAAATTATAGTAATTTATGAGTATAAGGCCATGGGGTGTACTCTACATGACATGACATGTTAACTAACATTGCAAACCACCCTCTCCTTGTGTTAAAGGGCATTAAATGGGTTATGTGTTAACATGTTAACCCAATGATAAGATATTGAATTAATTATTATTGTTTTTTTTAGACCAAAAACCATTAAAAGATAGGGTTATATGAAGTTAATGGGATTAAACCATTTCTTTGGAGCGAGACAAAGTGAAATGAGGAAAAAAAGTTGACGTATCACTTAGGTGGAGTTAAGATAGGTTAAAGTATACCCAAAGGTCTAAAGTGAATAAATAAAATTTGTTTATAGTAAAATTTGATAAAAACCAAATCTCAAGATGTGACGATAGGCTCAGCTAGACTAGTAGATTTGCGATAACGATACAAACCTAAATGAAAAAGCCTAGTTCTAGTGGGAAACATGATTGAAAGCATAGTACTTAGTTTTGTCCTTCTTGATTGTGTGCCTACTCGCTGATTGTCAAAAGACATAAAACTGGTTAAGTTTGTGAACTTTCACAACTTTGCTAAAAGTCGTTGTGATTGTGCATTTCTTTTTGCAAAGATTTAAACTTGTCTTATTTCTTTATTTTGTTTAAGCATCGGACATCCTCTGCGTATATGTGAGTATCGACCTGGATGTTGTTGCCTAAACGTTCTGCTTTATTTTCTTTGGTGTTTCGTTTGAGCTTTGGATCACCTCTGCGTATACGGGAGTATCGACCTGGTGGTTAAAGCCTAAACAACTTCAACTTGTTTTTATTTTCTTATTTTGTTTAAACATTGGACTTTCTCTGCGTATACGGAAGTATCGACCTGATTGTTAATGTTTAAACATTCTGCTTTATTTTCGCACAATTCACAGTTGACGAAAAAAGTTTAAAGGCATTACTTGAGTTAGTGTATTGCATGATGAGGGGATATGCTGAGATTGTGGGGTCCATAAGAACTTAGTGCTATTTAAATATACCTTAAAGTATCGGTAAGCATTTTGAAAATTTTTAGATTGAGTTTAAGTGGACAACAATATCGTCAATCTTCGTGAATCGTTTAGAGCTTAAAATGATTAAAAGCTTAACGGTGCGTGTGATGCATCTTAAAAACTGATATGATCCTCTTTCGCAAACTCACAAAAATATGTTTGTACATATTTCATTTCTGCATTTTATGTTTCATATTTTGAAAATCCAAAAAGATTTTCAACAACTGATGATGAAGAGCTGATATTCAAAAATTTCAAGTGCTGAACATGATGAACAGGTTTGGGAGTGTGAGATTAACAGAAGGAATTTGTTTCAAGAAAGAAAATTTTGATTAGTTAATCAGGGACATTAGTTTGAACTTGATGTAACTATTTCTAGTATGTTTTTCTTATTGATTTAAGTAAAAACTTATGTTTCGGTGAGAAGTGTGCAGGAAATGAGCTTAACAAAGACAAAGCTAGGATTTGATCTCAAGGTGATAGCAAATTCCAGATAGCGATCCCATCATGAGGAAAGGGGGAGTCTGACGAGGCTAGAGCCAAAGAGAAGAAGATTCTGGATAATATGAAAAGCTGTGAAATGGAAAAGACAGACAACGATCCTAAAGCTGATGATGCTGATGATCTGAAGAAATGCCAGCATATCGCAAGGGGGAGTCTGAAGGCTTGCAAGAAAAGACTGAGAGTGAAGCCTAGAGACTGATAAAGACTAAAGATTGTGAAGACTCGACACTTAAGACTCGTCAACATCTGAGGGGGAGTCTGTTGGTGCAGTCATCTGTCGTCTTCGTCTTATGTCGAGTCTCGGGTTCGTTGCAGATCTGATCAGGCATGAAATCAAGAAATTTGAAGGCTGGTCGTTTGAAAGAAGCTGTCCGTTTGAAATGTAATGTATCCGTTTGAGATTGCTGTCCGTTTGAAGCCCTTCCGTTTGAAGGGTGACCGTTTGAAGGATGGCATGTCATCTTCAAACGGTCAGGGGTCTCCTATATATAGCCTTCAAACGGATTCATTTGTAACGTTCTGATTTCCGACGGCGAAGCTCCGT
Organism: Helianthus annuus; assembly: GCF_002127325.2. Lineage (NCBI taxonomy): Eukaryota > Viridiplantae > Streptophyta > Magnoliopsida > Asterales > Asteraceae > Helianthus > Helianthus annuus. The sequence continues at coordinate 107,237,215 of NC_035437.2, forward strand.
CGAGGTGTCTCCGTGACTGTATTTGCTTTATAATTAATACAAGAGACAATTAATAGTGAATCCAAGCTAAACGAAGACCAAATCAATGTATTCCGCCTCTGATTCGGTCTAAGCGCTCTTCTGATCGACTCATCAGGACGTCTCACGATCCTACAATTGGACTTTCTCTGCGTATACGGAAGTATCGACCTGATTGTTAATGTTTAAACATTCTGCTTTGTTTTCGCACAATTCACAGTTGATAAAAGTTTAAAGGCATTACTTGAGTTAGTGTATTACATGATGAGGGGATATGCTGAGATCGTGGGGTCCATAAGAATTTAGTGCAAAATTAATATACCTTAACGTATCGGTAAGCATTTCGAAAGTTTTTAGATTGAGTTTAAGTGGACAACAATATCTTCAATCTACGTGAATCGTTTAGAGCTTAAAACGATTAAAAGCTTAACGGTGCGTGTGATGTGTCTTAAAAACTGATATGATCCTCTTTTGCAAACTCACAAAAATATGTTTGTACATATTTCATTTCTGCATTTAATTTTTGCATTTATGTTTCATATTCTGAAAATCCAAAAAGATTTTCGACAACTGATGATGAAAAGCAGATATTCAAAATTTCAAGTGCTGAACATGATGAACAGGTTTGGGAGTGTGAGATTAACAGAAGAATTTTGTTTTAAGAAAGAAAAATTTGATTAGTTAATCAGGGACATTAGTTTGAAGTTGATGTAACTATTTCTAGTAAGTTTTTCTTATTGATTTAAGTAAAAACTTATGTTTCGGTGAGAAGTGTGCAGGAAATGAGCTTAACAAAGACAAAGCTAGGATTTGATCTCAAGGTAATAGCAAATTCCAGATAGCGATCCCATCATGAGGAAAGGGGGAGTCTGACGAGGCTAGAGCCAAAGAGAAGAAGATCCCGGATAATATGAAAAGCTGTGAAATGGAAAAGACAGACAACGATCCTAAAGCTGATGGTGCTGGTGATGTGCGTGTAGTGTAATATATTTTTGATGTATATTTAAGCCCCTTTTTACACTTTTAGCCAAGTTTTAAATTTATAAAACACGATATTCACTAACACTAAACACACATATGGGCAAGTGCACCCATCGTGGACGTAGTATAGTGTTGGTAAGATACCGAGGTCGTCCAAGGACACAAGAGCTTTTAATACCGGTTTATCCTCAACGTCTAATCAAATCAAAAAGTGAGAAAAATGTTTTAATCTAAGAAAATAAAAACTAACTAAATGCTGAAAAATAAAATAAAATAAAAACAGATAGACAAGATGAATCACTTGGATCCGACACGTGTATTAGTATAACCTTTGATTATTTTCGCACTTTTGCACTTGTTTAAGAGATTATCTTAGTTATTGTAGTAGGCCCCTCTTTTGAAGGCGACGTTACCCTCAACCCAGTAGTTTGAGTCAGCAAGGATACAATCCTAAAGGGTCGGATTATTGAAAGATAATGAATTAAGTTATTAATGCAAATTGTGGTAGGCCCCGTTTTCGGCGGTGACGTTACCCTCGGCTAAGTAGTCTGAGTCAGCAGGGATACAGTCCTAAATAGCCGGGTTATAGTATTAATAGTAGTTAACTTATGAGGGGGTCAAAGAGTTTGGATCCCCGCCATCCAATACCTATGGGCATTGAAGGAGATCCTACTAAATTTGACCCAGGTCCCAAGCAGGACCTCTAAACGCTGAACAAGGGCAAGACCCTTACCAAACCGTTCCCTTAACCCCCGACCAGGTAGCCAACATACCTCCATATAGACCGTGGAGATATGAATGGTGAAAATCTTTTATTTTATATAGACAGTAAAATAACGCCAAGACACCTCGGACAAACGATAAGGAAAGATCACCTTCAACATAAGTAACTAGTTATTAAAGTCATTAATACAAAACCAAATAAAAAGTGCAAAAGATTAAAAATAAAAAGTATTATACTAAACACTTGTCTTCACCAAGTGATGTAAGAGACTTAGGCAAACATGGCCTTGATTGTCAAGAACTCTTACGATCAATCTTGGATCCCGAGACGACTCACACACTCTACGATGGACAATGGATGATGGTGGTGGATGATGGTATTATGGTGGTGGTGGGTGGTGGATGAAGTGTGAGAGAGGTGGTGTGCCAAGGGATGAGATGGAATGAAACCAAGCACTCCTATTTATAGGCTGAACAGAAGGCTGGGCACGGCCCCGTGTCCGCTGGACACGCCCCCGTGCCCGTCTGACACTCTCTCTCCTCATTAATTGTAATTCGCAATTACAATTAATGCGCCTGCTGTACTTTCACCACGCCCCCGTGCCCGCTGGACACGGCCCCGTGGTGGGCAATGGAAGCTTCTATAGGTTTGTCTTTTATGCTGCTTCTTGGGCACGGCCCCGTGTCCGCTGGACACGGGGCGTGTTCAGTCTTCTGCTTTCTCTTCTTTGCCTTGGAGGATGCCGTTGAGGGTCCGGGCAGTCTACTTTTATTCCTTTTCTTGTGTTTATGCTAGAATTAGTTGTCTTTTTGCTTCTTTTGTGAATTTGAGCTCATTTCATCCTGAAAATACAAAAGAAAGACAAAAACACTCTTTTTCCAACATTAGTACTTAAAAAGGGTTAGTTTTATGCCTTAATTGATGTGATTTATATGTTGCATTTGACACACATCAAATACCCCCACACTTGAACTTTTGCTTGTCCTCAAGCAAAACTCTTTAAATGTGGCTTACACTCCCAAATGGAATGGGTAGAAGAGAAAGTTTTTGGCTTGTCCTAGAGTGTCGGGAATCCAAGATCTTTGTAAGTTTTATTTTATTTATTTACAATCCTATTCGTTATGATTTATTTAGAACGTTTCATAAGATAAATTACTTATCGGGCATAGCATGCCTTATTAAAATTCCATTTATATACAAGTTCACATACCTCACGGGAGATCACTCAACACTCGGCCGAAGGTGTAATTTTTTTAGTGAATCACTCGAGAGCGGCATGGAACTTACGCCTTCCATAGGCTTGCCAAGCAATCAATCCTCCTCCTTTTTAACTTTTTACCTTTGTAAATATCAAGAGGACTTTTTTGGGTGAAGGGTTAGGCTTGGGTTAAAGGTGGGTGGTTGGGTTAGTGGTTAGTAAAAGGGCGAAAATCGTAAAAAGCGTCGGTTTTCGTGACACACCTTGTTTTTAGTGACTTTTTATTTTGAAGTATTTCTACAAACAAGCTTTTATATGGCTTTTGTTTGTTTTTGACTTCATCAAAATTTTTTTATTTTATTTTATTATTATTTTTTTTATTATTTTTTTTAGAGTCACATAAAATAGCGAGCTTAGGAAAAACCGAGCTTGTTACTAAAATAAAGGGTGAAAAATAAAAAGGTTTTTGGTGGGTGAAAAGGTTTTAGGGTAATGAAATGAAAGGTTTAGGCTCAAAGGGGCTAACTAGGGGGATTTTGGGTAGGTGGTAAAAAAAATGAAAAATAATGGTGTAGAAAGAAAAATATGGTTAGTCCTAATGCCTCCATCACTTACTTACTTGGGTTTAAGTTGGTAAGGACCGGGAATGTATCGTCGTGGCAAGTTCTAGAGTTGTAAGAACCAAGCGGCTATTCACACAAGAAACGAAAAATGAGCATTTAGTCTAAAGATGTATATTTGTATGCTCAATAAAGGCTCAAAACTCACTTTTGTGGGAATGGGTTTTTAATGTGATCAAGTATATATAATCGAATTTTTAACTAGACTTGTTATGCCGTTTCGTAATTTTCTTATGTTGGTTCTTTGTTATCACGACGCTATCGGTTGTAAATTTGTAAAAATATAACCTTTTTAGAACTTGTTATTCCCAAATTAAACCAAGACAAGCAAATAGTAAAAAAACGAAAAGTTTTTGTAAAAAATTTGGGGTGTTTAGCGGTTCCAATAGAGTTTTGTGTAAGGCTTGTATTTAGGATTTGCAAAATTCAAGGTTTTAGCATCCCCACACACTTAAATTACACATTGTCCTCAATGTGTCCCAAAAATAATATTTTCGGTTGATTAGAATTTGTAAAAGTGGGTTAAAAAAAACAAAGATTTATGTTACTGGCATCCTGGACACGGCCCCGTGTCTAGTGGACACGGCCCCGTGGCGAACTGCCAGTAATGAAAACTTACAGAAGATGAACACGGGGGCGTGTCGGTTGGACACGGCCTCGTGTCTGGCAAATAATTGCAGGTCAGTAACCAAACAGCAGGTCTGGGAGATGAACACGGGGGCGTGTCGGCTAGACACGTCCCCGTGTGGACAATCTGTGAGCCTGAAAAACAGGTTTTGTCTCCCGGTTTCTCCATTTTGGGGCTGCAAGTGCTAATGTTTAGCACTCTAACCCTTGCATTGTACCTGTTTAATCACTCAATACCACACCAAACAAACATAAACCATCCTAATTTACCAACGTTAATTGTCTCCAAGCATAAAGTGAAGATAAAACGAAAATAAAAAACAGTTAAAGAAAGTAAATTGTTCAACAAGCGGCACGCAGGCCGTAAATTGTTCGATAGAGAAGGGTACTTAAACCTGTGGGCTCATCACCATCCTGCCCCTTGTTCCTTCAAACCTCCTACTCCATGTCTTCATCGCTACCTCTATCTCCACCCCCATGTCCCGCCATGTACTCCCGGATGCTACCGATATCATCTTGTATATCGTTGATGTTGCGCTCAATAGCTCCAACCCGGTGGTACGTGTTGTTGGCGAGGTTGTAGGTGTTCCTGGTACACATGAGGTTTTCCTGCAAAAGATCATGTAAACTTTGAAAGTTAGGAAAACCGCCTCCTTGTGAGGAGGATTGACCCGGATCGCCATGGGGTTGGTACTGATAATGGGGAGGCGGTGCATGAAGAACTAGAGCCTCCTGCGGGTTCCATGCATAGCCTTGTGTCCTTTGAAAGCTTACCGTCCCGTCTTCCGCCTCATAAAGCAAGTTCATGGCTCGGAAAATGTGGTAATCGACTCGTCCCGACCATGGACTTCTTTGAAAGGACCTTGGAATGTTCGTGAAGTGCTTGAAAAGACGGTACACCCATCCCCCAAAGAAGATATGTGTTGGAGCTCTAGCCAGGCGATTGAGATGCATGTTTCACAGTAGGAGATATGGAACATCGAGAGGCTTTTGGTTGTGGATGCAGTGAAGGACAACCAAATCTTTCAACCCCACAACGCCACTACTGTCGTGACGCTGGTTCAGCGAGTAAGTGAGAAGCCTGTGAATGTAGCGGTATAGCGGGTCCCTCAGCTTGGTGCTTTTGGTGCTGCTAGGGTTGTAGATTCCTTCACCTATTTGAGCCCATGCGGCTTGGCGTTCGGTTTCATCCAAGTCTCGTAGCCCCCCAGTATTCTCTTCATTTCCCGATTCCTCTTCACGATACAGCCCTATGATAGATCCAAACTGTGCCATGGAGATTGAGTACGTTGTCCCTCCACATCGAAATATGACCCCCTCATTGTCAAATGGGTCACACCTCGAGTTGAAAACGAAAGTACTGTAAAAATCCATTGTGCATTGATGCACCGACCGGAGCCGGGTGTTCAACGCAACTGCCAGTGGACCTCTCACGATGTTGTTGAATCGGTCAAGTTGATTCACCATGGTCAACAAGTCGGTACATGCCCGCCTAGGGTACTCCTCTGGTCTTGTTTGTAGTATCTCATATTGCGCCCTAGCGTCAAGTTCGCTTGCGTTGAACCTCGTGAATTTTGACATCTGAAAGAATACATTAAAAGTTAGTATGAAACAAGGATATTTGGAGTGAAACTGCAAACAGTGGGCTGGACACGGCCCCGTGTTCAGCGGACACGGCCCCGTGTCCAGGCGTCTGTAACCCAAAAAGTTCATTTTTCGTCCCGGTTTCAAAAATCTGAAAATTTTTAGCCCAATAGTAGCGGTTTCCCCCGAAAATGAAACCATAAGTGTCGTTTTTCCCAAAACAAACCGTTTACCCTTTCAATTTCGTGTTTTTCGGTTCAAAAACAAGGGTTTGGGGTTTTAGTGGGAAATCGAACGAATCTATCAACAATACATGTTTATTTACTTCCTACTACACTAATCTAAACTACTACTAACAGATTTCATCAAATATTTGAAGTTCGATCCGGATGAACATGAAGAACCCTAGATTTTTCCCCAATTTTTGATGTTTTAACTACATGCAAGTAACTAATCTAACTACTAAAGATGATAGAATCATACCTTGATGTTGTTAAACTCGGTAGTGACGTCGGAAATCTGCGGAAAATCGCCTGGAACCAGAGCGTTTTCGGCAATACGGGGCGTGTGGAATGAGGTAACTGTTATGAAAAGAGGGTTTTATCCCGACAGTTGCCTCGACACGGCCCCGTGTCCAGCGGACACGGCCCCGTGCCGAGCAAAGTTTTTTTTTTATGTGCTCGTGTGCATGCCCCCTTATTTCCGAAAATGGCTAGAAGACTTACCGGTTTTTTAAACGTACACTTACCTGTTCGTAACATTTCAGGTATGAGTTTATTCGTTAACCGTTTGAAGTGAGATCTCCTCTTCCTCATCCTCAATGGACCCTTGGTAGAGTTTTAGCCGTTGGCCATTGACTTTAAATGGTATCCCATTTCGAGTTTTAATTTCTTCTGCACCGTGCGGAAAAACATGGGTGACGGAAAAAGGTCCTGACCACCTAGATTTTAGCTTACCAGGAAATAATCGAAGTCGCGAATTAAACAATAGAACCTGATCTCCTACCCGAAATTCATTAGATTTAATATATTTATCATGTAAATTTTTCATTCTTTCTTTATAAATTTCGGAGTTAGAATATGCATAATTCCTTAGCTCATCTAATTCATTTATTTGACAAAATCGATTTTTACCGGCAGTTTCTAAATCTAAGTTTACGTTTTTATTGCCCAGTAGGCTTTGTGAGCTATTTCTACTGGCAAGTGACAACTTTTTCCATAGACCAGCTTATATGGGGTTGTGCCTATAGTGGTTTTATAAGCAGTTCGAAAAGCCCATAGAGCATCGTCTAATTTGTCGGCCCATTCTTTCTTATTTATTCCTACGGTTTTTTCAAGTATTCGTTTTAAACCTCGATTAGTCACTTCGGCTTGCCCATTTGTTTGAGGGTGATATGCTGTTGAGACCCGGTGATAGACCCCATACCTTGTTAATATTTTTTCGAGTTGATGATTGCAAAAATGGGTACCTCTATCACTTATTAAAGCCTTTGGTGTCCCGAAGCGAGAAAACAGTTTTTTCAGAAATTTTACCACTACTCTTCCATCATTTGTTGGAAGAGCTTCGGCCTCCGCCCATTTAGACAAGTAATCGACTGCCACAAGTATATATTTGTTTCCTTTTGAAGGTGGGAAAGGTCCCATGAAATCGAGTCCCCACACATCAAAGATTTCACAAACGAGAATGCCATTTTGAGGCATTTCGTGTTTGGAAGAAATATTACCTGATCTCTGGCAGGCATCACATGTATTTACAAGGTTTTGTGCATCCTTGTAAATGGTTGGCCAGTAAAATCCTGAGTCAAATACCTTTCGTGCGGTACTTGCGGCACCATGATGTCCTCCGTATGGACCTTCATGACAATGACGGAGAATTCTTCGTGCTTCATTACCATGGACGCACCTTCGGATGAGCTGGTCGGCACATATTTTGAAAAGATAGGGGTCTTCCCAAAAGTAATGCTTTACATCAGCAAAGAATTTCTTTCTTTGATGATGTGGCCATCCCTTGGTGACTATACCGCTAGCTAGGAAATTAGCGTAGTCGGCATACCACGGCTCTTGTCTACTCTCCATCATTTCCAAGGATTCTGTGGGAAAATTCTCGTTGATTTGCTCGTCTCTGGTCGTTTCCAAAGCTGGGTCTTCTAAGCGTGAGAGATGATCTGCAGCAGTGTTTTCTGCTCCTCTTTTGTCCTTGATTTCGATGTCAAATTCTTGGAGGAGTAGAATCCATCTGATCAAACGGGGTTTTGCGTCTTGCTTCTTGAAGAGGTACCTGATGGCTGCATGGTCTGTATAAACTACAGTTTTAGAAAGAACAAGATAAGAACGAAATTTATCAAAAGCAAACACCACTGCTAGTAATTCTTTTTCTGTAGTTGTATAATTTTCTTGTGCATCATTAAGAGTTTTACTAGCATAATAGATTGGGTGGAAATGCTTTTCTTTTCTTTGTCCCAAGACTGCTCCAACAGCAAAGTCACTTGCATCACACATGATTTCGAAAGGAAATTTCCAATCCGGCGCTATCATGATAGGTGCATTGACTAGCATTTCCTTGAGGGTTAGAAATGCTTGATTGCATTCCTTGTCAAAGATGAAGGGTGCATCTTTTTCAAGTAATTTTGTTAGAGGCCTTGAAATTTTTGAAAAGTCCTTGATAAACCTTCTATAAAATCCGGCATGCCCTAGGAAACTTCTGATTGCTCTTACGGAGGATGGAGGAGGTAATCGAGAAATAGTTTCTATTTTTTCTCGATCAACTTCCATTCCTTCGCTTGAGATTTTGTGACCGAGTACTATTCCCTCTGTTACCATGAAATGGCATTTTTCCCAGTTATGGGCGAGGTTAGTTTCCTCACATCGGGATAGCATTCGTTCAAGATTATCGAGGCATTGGTCATATGAGTCTCCAAAGATGGAAAAGTCGTCCATGAAGACTTCCATTGTCTTTTCTATCATATCATGGAAAATGGCCACCATACAACGTTGGAATGTTGCAGGCGCATTACATAGACCGAATGGCATGCGTCGATATGCGAAAGTTCCGTAGGGACATGTGAAAGTTGTTTTCTCTTGGTCTTCTGGTGCTATCGGTATTTGAAAGTAACTTGAAAAACCATCTAAGAAACAATAAAATTTATGACTGGATAATCGTTCTAACATTTGATCAATGAAGGGTAAAGGAAAGTGGTCTTTCCTTGTTGCTTCATTTAATCGCCTATAATCTATACAAACTCTCCATCCCGTGACGGTTCTTGTTGGTATTAATTCATTTTTCTCATTAGTTATTACCGTCATACCTCCTTTTTTCGGGACTACTTGAACTGGACTTACCCACGGGCTATCGGAGATAGGGTAGATTAGTCTGGCGTCAAGCAGCTTGATGACTTCATTTTTAACCACTTCTTGAACATTGGGGTTCACTCTTCGTTGTGGTTGAATTACCGTTTTGTAGTCATCATTCATTAAAATTTTGTGCGTGCACATGGAAGGGCTTATTCCTTTAATATCTACAAGCTTCCAAGCGATCGCGTTTTTGTGTTTTTTAAGTAGATTAACTAATTTCTCTTTTTCTACGTTACTTAATTTAGACGAAATGATTACAGGTAAACTACCATCTTTGCCTAGAAAAGCATATTCCAAACCTTTAGGGAGTTCTTTGAGCTCAATGGGTGGGTCTTTAGAAGACACCTTATTTTGTGGCTCATCTAGATTAAGAACCTTAAAGGTTTGTTCTATGGCTATCTCTTCTTCGACAAAGTGGTTTTCTTCATTAGTTGTATCGGGTGGTTCAGCTTCATCTTCAATTAGGGGGTCATTATTGCCAAAAGGATATTTCATTGAACGCTCAAGATCTATGCTCCTTTTGAATGCCCCTAACTGAAGAGGTAGATTGTTGAATCTCCGGTTTTTCAAAGCTTTATGAGTTTGTACAAAAGGTTTTCCCAAGACTAGAGGGGCGTCATCAAGGATGACAAAGTCGGTTGGGATTACCAATTGATTTGTTTGAACCAAGACATCCTCAACTACACCGATTGATTTTATAACTTTCCGATCGGATAGAAAAATGGGAATTTGAAGTGGAGTAAAATCACTAATACTTAATTTTTCAAAAATGTAGTTAGGCATTATGTTAACACAAAGATCCATATCAATGGTGATGTTACTAATAAATGAATTTTGAAAGAAACATGGAACCGGTGTAATGTTAATTTCAAAAGGGTCTTCTTTTATTAGCGAAGTTTGATCATTCGTTAACTTAACACTTACCATTTCTTTGATTTTAGCACTAGTGTTTAACTCTTTTAAAAACTTAGCATGAGGGGTTACTAAACAATGATTTTCGAAAGTAGGTGACAAGAGATTAATTTCTTCAAGATTAGACTCTTCATGAATTTTAACATTATCAGACTCACCTTTTTCATTGTTTAACTCATGTGTCGGTTTTTCACTTTCTTGTTCTTCCATTTTTACATTTTCAACTATCTCTACGTTATTATTACAATTTAATTCTTCTCTTGCGCGGGATTCCTCTTCCCTTGCGCGAGATTCTTTCATGTAACGTTCGATAGTTTTAATGTGTTCTAATATCCTATTGGTCACTTCGGTGAGAGAAAAAGAATTTGGATCCTCAAAGCTTGAATCCGGTTGTTCGATCCTTGGCTCCTCATAATACTCATATGAAGTAGATGGTTCATACCATTGTTCTTCATTGTAAGTATATGATGGATAAGGGTCGAAACTTTGTTCTTCATAGTACTCATATGAGGTGGGTTGTTCACGCCATGGTTCCTCATAATAAGAGTATGAAGGTGGTGGCTCATATCTTGAATCTTCAAAGTATGAGTATGAAAGCTCATACCTTGGTTCATCAAAATATGAGTATGAGGGAGGAGGTTCATACCTTTGGTCTTCATAGGATGTGTATGAAGTTGATGGCTCGTACCTGGGCTCCTCATAATGGTTGTATGAATTGGATGGTTGATATGAGTTATTATATTGAACCGAGCGTGCGTTACGACAATTAGTGCAATAATTACCCCTATAATCATCCTCATCATAGGTGTAGTTGTAACCTCCTAGTATTGATCCATAAGAATCACTCAACAGACCACAACTGAGTCTCGGGACCAGAAAACAAAAATAAAGACGGAAACAGAAGCTGGACACGGCCCCGTGTCTGGTGAACACGGCTCCGTGGTCAGGGTCTGTATCTGGACGTTTTAATTAAAGTTACTGGTCACGTTGAGCACGGGGGCGTGTTCAGCGAGCACGACCCCGTGTTCAGACTCTGTATCTGGGTATCTACTCTAAAAATATGCAGCACGGGGGCGTGTTCAGCGAGCACGGCCCCGTGTTCAGGCTACTGTAAATGCAAACTAAACTAAAATGCAGAAAAATGTGCGCGCGTTTTGAAAAGGTTTTGAAAAACTGATTAGGCCGTCGATTTTAAGCTTTCTTAAAATCCTTGTGTCCCCGGCAACGGCGCCAAAAACTTGATGTGCGTGTAGTGTAATATATTTTTGATGTATATTTAAGCCCCTTTTTACACTTTTAGCCAAGTTTTAAATTTATAAAACACGATATTCACTAACACTAAACACACATATGGGCAAGTGCACCCATCGTGGACGTAGTATAGTGTTGGTAAGATACCGAGGTCGTCCAAGAACACAAGAGCTTTTAATACCGGTTTATCCTCAACGTCTAATCAAATCAAAAAGTGAGAAAAATGTTTTAATCTAAGAAAATAAAAACTAACTAAATGCTGAAAAATAAAATAAAATAAAAACAGATAGACAAGATGAATCACTTGGATCCGACACGTGTATTAGTATAACCTTTGATTATTTTCGCACTTTTGCACTTGTTTAAGAGATTATCTTAGTTATTGTAGTAGGCCCCTCTTTTGAAGGCGACGTTACCCTCAACCCAGTAGTTTGAGTCAGCAAGGATACAATCCTAAAGGGTCGGATTATTGAAAGATAATGAATTAAGTTATTAATGCAAATTGTGGTAGGCCCCGTTTTCGGCGGTGACGTTACCCTCGGCTAAGTAGTCTGAGTCAGCAAGGATACAGTCCTAAATAGCCGGGTTATAGTATTAATAGTAGTTAACTTATGAGGGGGTCAAAGAGTTTGGATCCCCGCCATCCAATACCTATGGGCATTGAAGGAGATCCTACTAAATTTGACCCAGGTCCCAAGCAGGACCTCTAAACGCTGAATAAGGGCAAGACCCTTACCAAACCGTTTCCTTAACCCCCGACCAGGTAGCCAACATACCTCCATATAGACCGTGGAGATATGAATGGTGAAAATCTTTTATTTTATATAGACAGTAAAATAACGCCAAGACACCACGGACAAACGATAAGGAAAGATCACCTTCAACATAAGTAACTAGTTATTAAAGTCATTAATACAAAACCAAATTAAAAGTGCAAAAGATTAAAAATAAAAAGTATTATACTAAACACTTGTCTTCACCAAGTGATGTAAGAGACTTAGGCAAACATGGCCTTGATTGTCAAGAACTCTTACGATCAATCTTGGATCCCGAGATGACTCACACACTCTACGATGGACAATGGATGATGGTGGTGGATGATGGTATTATGGTGGTGGTGGGTGGTGGATGAAGTGTGAGAGAGGTGGTGTGCCAAGGGATGAGATGGAATGAAACCAAGCACTCCTATTTATAGGCTGAACAGAAGGCTGGGCACGGCCCCGTGTCCGCTAGACACGCCCCCGTGCCCGTCTGACACTCTCTCTCCTCATTAATTGTAATTCGCAATTACAATTAATGCGCCTGCTGTACTTTCACCACGCCCCCGTGCCCGCTGGACACGGCCCCGTGGTGGGCAATGGAAGCTTCTATAGGTTTGTCTTTTATGCTGCTTCTTGGGCACGGCCCCGTGTCCGCTGGACACGGGGCGTGTTCAGTCTTCTGCTTTCTCTTCTTTGCCTTGGAGGATGCCGTTGAGGGTCCGGGCAGTCTACTTTTATTCCTTTTCTTGTATTTATGCTAGAATTAGTTGTCTTTTTGCTTCTTTTGTGAATTTGAGCTCATTTCATCCTGAAAATACAAAAGAAAGACAAAAACACTCTTTTTCCAACATTAGTACTTAAAAAGGGTTAGTTTTATGCCTTAATTGATGTGATTTATATGTTGCATTTTACACATATCAGCTGGTGATCTGAAGAAATGCCAGCATATCGCAAGGGGGAGTCTGAAGACCTGCAAGAAAAGTCTTAGAGTGAAGCCTAGAGACTGATAAAGACTAAAGATTGTGAAGACTCGACACTTAAGACTCGTCAACATCTGAGGGGGAGTCTGTTGGTGCAGTCATCTGTCGTCTTCGTCTTATGTCGAGTCTCGGGTTCGTTGCAGATCTGATCAGGCATGAAATCAAGAGATTTGAAGGCTGGTCGTTTGAAAGAAGCTGTCCGTTTGAAATGTAATGTATCCGTTTGAGATTGTTGTCCGTTTGAAGCCCTTCCGTTTGAAGGGTGACCGTTTGAAGGATGGCATGTATTCTTCAAACAATTGGTATCAGAGCTCAGGACGAGGAGTTCTTGCCTTATTCAGCTTGGAAATCTGATTTTCTACACCTTCTGTTCAAAACCGATACTTTTTACGGTCAAAATCAGCTCAAATCTTCACATTATGCTCGGAATTGATAACTGACAAAGCCTTGAAAGTTTCAGACTGAAAATCGAAGTAAAACAGATAGAATATTGCCTGTCCGTTTGAAATTGTTCGACAAAATGATGACGTCATAGACCTTCCGTTTGAAAATCAGTACCTGTCGTTTGAAACAAGACCTATCGTTTGAATTGATCGTTTGAAAACAGTTCCCATCGTTTGAAACTGTTGTCCTATCGTTTGAAACCAGCTTCTGATCGTTTGAAAGCCCACCATTTGAACCGTTCGTTTGAAAGTGATCAGGTCGTTTGAAAGTTACTTCTGGTCGTTTGAAAGAGAATACTTTCGTTTGAGTTTACACTTCCGTTTGAATTAACTACCGTTTGAAACTGTGTAGTCCGTTTGAAAGCTGTTTAGTGTGTGAAACATGAGTACCGAGTTCTACAACGCTTTTGCAACACCATCGAGTCCTGCTGCGATTGCTCAAGCCATGAATTTAGAAAATGAGACGGGAACCACTCAAAAACCCCCGAAATTGATGAGTATCGAAGAATACTACGGGTGGAAGGATAGATTTGAAAACTGGGTTCAAGCAAATCATCTTAGATCATGGGAATGCATCTTGAAGAAGTATGTGTTACCGAGAACGGAGGTGAATGTTATCAAACAGATATCCGAATTCACAGATCAAGAACGGGCAATGTACAGAGCGGAGAAAATGATGATTAGTTTATTGCAACAAGCGATTAAGGAAGATATATTCATTCTGTTAGAGCACGACAAAACTGCTAAGTCGATATGGGATGCTCTTAAAGTCAAATTCGAGGGAAGTGAGAGTATGAATAAAAGCAAAAAGGCATTGCTTAAGAAAGAGTTTGATCTTTTTAGCAGCTTACCAGGAGAGGATACTAAGAAACTGATTGAGAGATACTGTCACTTAGTGCGATCATTGACAATGATTGGTGTTGATAAAAGTCGTGAAGAGTATGTGGATAAGTTGGCTGATGCGTTACCTCAGAAGGAGTGGGGAACGTATTTGATGATATTGAAAAACACGGGTGTTTATGACGGACTGACAATTGGACAGTTTATCGAAAAATTAGAGGCTCAGAATCTGGAACAGCAAAAGATCATCAGGATGAATAGTCCGAGTGGTCAACAAGATGTGAAGATGTACTACAAAGGTAGCACTCTAGTTTCAGAATCTGAAAGAAGTCCAAAAATTCAGACAGCATTTAGTGCTGGTGATTCATCTGACAAAGCTGATCAGGGTTCAAATATTAGTAGCAGCGGGTTTTCATCATTTCCGAGTGTAAATCCTAAAGAGACAAACACAAGTTTTCAGTCTCAGAGTACAAAAACAGGAAATGGATATGTGATTCAATGCAATATAGCCCTCAACCTTCCAGAAGGTCAAAGCTTCTCTGAAGACACTGCAAAAGACCATATGGCACTTCTGGGTTCTGTTCTGTTATCCTATGAAGGTCTGGTTGCTGGTCGGATCGGAAATCCTATGCTCACCAAAGAGGATTACGATCAAATAGACGCCGAAGAAATGGAACTCATGGATATCAAATGGTGTCTTGCAAGTGTTCTTCGACGTGCTGAGAAGTTCAAAACCATCACCGGGAGAAATGACTTTCTTGATGCTCATGTATCTACTTTAGGTTTTGATAAATCTAAAGTTACTTGTTTTCGGTGCAGGGAGAAAGGCCATTTCAAACGGGAATGCAAAGGAAGAGAAGCTAGTGGTGCACAGAATCCATTTGGGAAAGATGATTACTACCGCAAAGCTATCTATCAACAAGTTGGTCAATCTCAAGAACCACAGACGGCTCATGGGAGGAAGATTGAAGATCCAAAGAGAGCATGTTTGGTAGATTTCAGCTGGAGTGATTACATATCATCTGAAGGCAAAGCAACACGCATTATTGATCAAGATGATGAGAAACTACCAGAAGGTTTTAGTTGGGATATGTTTGTAGATGAAAAGGGAGAATTTAAAGCTTTCATTGCCAAGATCGTCCGAGAGCCAGACATGTTTGCTACTTGGATGAAATCGATTGGAGTGAACGTGGCAAGTGAGGATGAAAAGTCTGTTACATCTGATCAAATTTCAGAAAGCACTGATGAACTTTCAGAAAGATCTGGGGAGGTTTCAGAGGGTTCAGATGAAAGTTTACAGGGTTCAGATGAGAGTGTACTGAATGAAGTTACGTAAGAAAAAGCGGTTGTCTTTGATCAAACACCGTCTGATTCTGGTGTATCAGATGCTGATTCTGAAAAATCTGTAGAGTTTGATCAATCACTGGTTGACAAAAGCAGTGATGATGAAGAAGAAAAATATGTAAATGTTGCTGAGACTCATCTTTCTCCTAAAAGTTTTCATGTTTATTTTGCAGATCGCATGAATACACTGAGAGCTATAGAACAACAAGAGAAGTCTGAAGGTGATATTCAAAACGTTGAAAATGTTGCTGAGAAGGTTACCGAAGTGGAGAAAGAAGAAAAAAGGGTGACTGTAGCTGAAAAGGTGATAGAAGTTGTGAAAACAATCGAGTTTGAGAAGATTGTTGAAGTCGTCAAGCCTTGTGAGAAGTGTTTGGAAGCTTGCAAGGAATGTGCAGCAAAAGACGACATTATAACTGAATACGAGAAGAAGAAGGAACAGTTACTGTTCAACCTCAACTATGTGAAAGAATCATACGATGTCTTGAACAAAACAGTAACTGGTCTCCAAAAGACAAACTCAGAAAGAGAACAGGCACTGACAATGATGAATACAACTTTGATGTCAAAACAAAATGCGATCAATTTCTACATTGAAGAGAGTGCCAAATGGAAGCAAGAGTTGGAAACTGAAAATATCGAAAATGAGAGAATTAGGCGGTTATTGTTAAGCTATTCTACTTCTGATTATCTCATTGATCATGTTTACCCAACTGTTGCAGGATTGGAAGCTTTTCAAGACGAGAAGCCAAAGAAGAAGAAAGACTATGGTAAGAAACCGACTGTTAGCTATAACAAGTGTCCGCCTCCAATTTGGGATGGGTATTCTCCTAGGAAACCAAATGAGGAGCAACTTGAGAAAGCAGTCAATATAAAGCTAAAAACCGACACAACTGACGTCTTACCAGATAACATTGATGTCACATTTACCTCGTCCGATACTGATCATGAGTCTGAGTTAATTAAAAAGGTGGTCGATCAGGTGTTGGATACTGATGAGGAATCCAAGTCAAAATCTGAGTCTGGAGGGTCAAATTCGTCAGTCAACAGTCAAAATTCGTCGGTTAAACGGTCTTACAGTCTAGAATTTTTGTTATCGAAAGCAAATTTGGATGATGAAACATTTGAAATTGCATACACTTTAAATGATTCGGACAAATTATACTATGACAAAAATTCCCAATAAGAAGTGTTCGTTTTGACATGATCAAAAAGGTTTTCAAAATAACAGAAATCAATATTTCTGAAATAAAAGATTTAAATCTTACTGAAAAACCTAAAAAGTACACTTCAAGAGTTCAATAACGTCTAAACAAGAAAAAGGGTTACAATTCTGGTTCTGGTTTTCAAAAGAAACTTAACCAAAATCGTAGCTACAAAAAGAAAGGTTTAGGTTTTGTTCCACCAGAAAATTACAAAAATGATAAAAATTCTAAAACAAAAATAGAATTTGTGTCAGGTGGAAGCTCAGATGAAGAACAGAAGAAACCATTCTGGAGACAGTCAAACCAAGAGTTTCTTGCTGAGCGAAAGAAGAATGGAATTGAAGTGTTTTATCAAAGGGAGACTCGTACCTGTTACAGATGCAATGAAACTGGTCACATTGCATGGAACTGTTCTGCAAATGCAAAAACAAAACAGGGAGTTCCTCAGAAACTAAAAGAAAAAGTTGTTGATGTTGAACCACCAACCGATAGACTTAAATGTTTTGAAAATTCTAAATATGAGGTTGGTGAGTGTTCGGAAAAGAATTTTTACAAAAAGAAAGAAAAAGACAACCAGGTGTGGGTTGTTAAAAAGGTTGATGTGAATGTCGGCGATGAATCTGGTTCCACAAAGCCAGAAGAGCCACAAGTTGAGAAGAAAATTTTAGTGAATGATGATTTTCCATCACTGAAATTTGAGGAGATTAAAAAGAAAGTAGGCAAAACAGAAATTTCAAATTAGTTTTACAATGAAGAAAAAGAATTTGATGTCGAGAAAACATTCAACGGGAATGTTAAAAAGATTTTTGGGAAAATGTTGAGTGGGAGAGCTAAGGGGGTAAAAGATTTTTACGCAACAAAAAAGGCAACATACAATCCTACTGCTCAAGAGTTGAAATCCATCAAGTCTGAGAAGACTTGGATGGAAGTTTGCTTCCCATAATAGTCTTAGGACTACGCCGGAGATCCCAAGTTTATATCGTGGATCAGGAATCGGCATCATTCTAGTGTTTGAAAAGTTTGTTTGAAAGATTTTGAATAGTGTTTGAATGTTTACAGGTGAAAGGACTACGCCAGAGCTTCCAGGTTGGTAATTGAGAAGCAGGAATCGGCATCTTTCTGTCTAATTCGACAAGTGGTAAAGAGGTTTCTGTAGATGTGTCATTCCTACAGTAAAACCTACATATGGTATTTTGATCTAAAATTGGTATTTGTAGTTTTATGTTTGAGATGGTTATATTCTACAATTGGTACAGAGGCTGTTTAACTGCAAATGATAAATCAGGGACATTAAGTTGTACTTGATTTATTATTCATATGAGATTGATAAACAATTTGATGAACCATATCCCCATGCTTCATAAGTGGTAAACTTAAAAATGGTAAACACAAACTCATTTTCCGGAAAAATCATTTTGATTAAAACAAACTTAAGTGTTTTGAAATCTAAATGAGAAAATGGTTTGTTGAAAGGGGGAGTTCAGATTGTTTATGCCTAGTGAATGGAGATTTGATGTGATTCGATATCAGTTGTCAAGTTTCTGTACAGTTTGTGTTGTTTTCTATTTTTTCAAGAGGGTCAAAAGTCTAGTAGTTTTCAAATTTCCTTTGAAATGTGTTTGCATTTTAGGGGGAGTAGAAAATTTCAGAAAATCCAAAAACATTAGAAAATTTGAGAAAGACAAAAACATGATAAAATTCAAAAATGAGTTTCGTTGTGAAAAGAGGAAATGATAGTACGTCAGTAGGCTGTCACAACATGCTAAAGAAATGAAAAGATAAAATGTGATAAACAATCTTACTGTGGATATGTCAGTAGGTTTTTACACATTTAGTAAGTTGTGACAAGATATAAACTAAATTTCAAACTTGCTTGTTCTGTGCGTTAACACAAACTTGGATATATAGGTAACCCCTGAAATCTTGTTTGAAAGGTCCCTTATTCTGAGATACTAGGTCTTTATACTCAGTGATATCTGGGGTATTATCCCAGGACTTCTGCTGTATGGAAGTACTGACCTAGTCCCCGGATAATGCTTTCCACAAAAAGCTTGAAACATAGCTTCACCCTCAGCATGCTGATGAAACAATAAAATTGATAGTCGCTGCTGTTGAAATTAAAAGATCCTCTAAAGGGGACACACCAAAAGTCGAAGCCATCATCTCTCTGCGTATACGGAAGTATCGACCTGAGCTCTCACGGCCCTCGCATCTAACCCCTATACAGATATCAGTTGTGGTATACTCACCTGTAAGACTAAATATTGGGATCTGGATACGGGAGTATATTTAAGTAGTGGGACACGCGGATAAGTTTAAGTTCTTAAAACATTAATATCGTATCTCGGATCAGTTGAACTTTGTGTGAAAATTTCAGTGGACCGATATACTGACAATCTAGGTAAATTGTTTAGAACTTAAAATGAAATCAAGCTTAACGGTGTTAGTGACATGTCTCATAAACTGATACGATCCTCTTACACGATCTCACAAAAATAGTGTATGTAAAAATTTCTTCTCTGCATTTCATTTCTTTACATTGAAAAATCCAAAAAGATTTTAGTGTGTTTTAGCATAAATTTTGAAAAATTCAAAAAGATTTTCGACAAACTGATGTTGGAAAGCTGATTATCAAAATTCCGAGTGCTAAACATGATGACATTGTTGTGAGGGGGAGTGTGTTTTAATTGTCAATATATGTTTTTAAATCAACTAATGGTTCATCGTGTGTGTGTGATTTGAGAGAGAGTTAGTGTTGGTGCATGCAAATAGTTAAAATTAGAAAATTTATTTCCGGGTTAAGAATGTGCAGAAATTGTCAGGTTTCAATCTTGGATCTAAAGATAAAGAGCCAGGTTACAATATTTGTTGAAGAAAGCCAAGTTTCGATCCTGGAAATCAAATTTTGGAAAGCCAGACAACGATCCTGAAGATGTTGCTGAAGAACAAAGAAATACCAGCAAATCGAGAGGGGGACTCTGAAGATAGAGAGAGAGAAGTTCAGAGGACTGATAAAGACTGAAGATTGAAAAAGACTCGACTTTTAAGACTCGTCAACATCTGAGGGGGAGTCTGTTGGTGCAGTCATCTGTCGTCTTCGTCTTATGTCGTGTCTCAGGTTCATTGTAGATCAGATTGGACAAGAAATCAAGAGATTTGAAAGCCTGACCGTTTGAAGGAGAGCTGGTCGTTTGAATGAAGCCTGTCCGTTTGAGAGGTGTCAGTTTGAGTGTGCTCGTTTGAATGTATAGTGACCGTTTGAGTCTGTTCAAACGGTCAGGTCACTAGTATATATAGATCTCAAACGGTTCTCATTTGTAACTGACGTGTAATCTGATACCGAGGTGCTGCCGGTATTTCTTTGTACTGTAATCACTGTCATATCAATAGAAAAGAGGTTAAAAGTGTATTCAAGCTGTTTTCTAGTACGTTTCTTAGTATTCCGCCTCTGAAACGTACGAGAGCTCTTCTGAACGACTCATTCAGGTCGCGAATCCGATCCTACACCAAAGACAAAAGAGATAAACTGAATTCCATTATTCATTCTTTTCAATATTACAATATATAGAGATGAACATAACTATAAACCCTAAAGCCCATAAGTAATAGGTTGGGCCTAAAATGTCTGGTTTATAACACTCCCCCTCAGACATTTAGAATTATACACAGTTTAACAACATACTTCAGGATGATGTTAAGTAGGAACTTCAGGACCTGAATAAATAAACTGATACTACTGGATCAGCTATGCTGCCTCATTAAAAACCTTACTAAGAAAACCCAGTAGGACAAAACTTAGTTAAGGGAAAAAGAGTACAGTGTGTATAATTCTCCCCCTGAATTCAACAAACATCTTTCAATCTACGAAAACCGACCTTGTGTGATAACTGCTCGAAACTGCTTCTAGATAAAGATTTTGTGAACAGGTCTGCTAGATTTTCACTTGACTTGATCTGATGAACATCGATTTCCCTTTCTTTCTACAAGTCATATGTTGAGAAGAACTTTGGTGAGATGTGCTTTGTTCGATCACCCATGATGTAACCTTCTCTGATCTGAGCTATGCAAGCAGCATTGTCTTCATAAATAATTGTCGGCTCCTTCTTGATCTGTTCTAATCCGCATGCTTCTTGTATGTGATTAATCATTGATCTCAACCACACACATTCTCGACCAGCATCATATAGTGCTATAATTCAGCATGATTTGATGATGTTGTTGTAAGTGTTTGCTTAGTTGACTTGCAAGAAATTGTTGTGCCACCGTATGTGAATACATAACCTGTCTAAGATTTTGCTTTGTGAGAATCTGATAGATATCCGACATCAGCATACCCAACAAGCTGGAACTTTTGATCTTTCTGATAGAAAAGACCTAAGTCTTGTGTCCCGCAAATATACCGGAATATATGTTTCACACCATTCCAGTGTCTACGTGTTGGATTCGAACTGTATCTCGCTAGTAGATGAACTGCAAATGCAATGTCAGGTCTTGTGTTATTCACGAGATACATAAGGGCACCGATCGCGCTTAAGTACGGTACTTCTGGACCAAGTACTTCTTCACCTTTTTCTTGAGGGCGATAAGGATCCTTGTGTGGATCTAGCGGTCGGACAACCATAGGTACGCTAAACGGACGTGCTTTATCCATATTGAAACGTACTAACATCTTCTGGATGTAGTTTGATTGATGGACAAATGTGCCATTGCACAGATACTCAAATTGTAGTCTGATGCATAATTTCGTCATACCAAAGTCTTTCATTTAAAATTCCTTCTTTAACAACTGAGCATCTTCCTCTATCTCTTCAAGAGATCCGATGATGTTGATATCATCAACATAGACTGCTATTAAAGTGAAATTTGAGACTGATCTTTTTATAAAGACACATGGACTGATTTCATCAGACTGGTATCCTTCTTTTTCGAGATATTCACTAAGTCGATTGTACCACATACGACCAGATTGTTTGAGACCATATAAAGATCTCTGGAGCTTTATAGAACACATTTCTCGAGGGGTTGATTTTAATGCTTCAGGCAATTTTAATCCTTAAGGGATTTTCATGTAGATGTCATTTTCAAGTGTCCCGTATAAGTATGCGGTGACGACATCCATTAGTCTCATATTAAGTCCTTCAGAGATTGTGAGGCCGATTAGGAACCTAAGGGTTATCGCATCCACTACAGGGGAATACGTTTCCTCATAATCAACTCCTGGGATTTGGGAAAACCCTTGTGCTACAAGTCGAGCCTTATATCGTACAATCTCATTCTTTTCATTTCTCTTTATTGCAAACACCCATTTATAACCTACTGGTTTGACGTCTATGGGCGTTCGGACTACAGGTCCGAAAACATGTCTGTCACACCCCAACCGATGGCGGAATCATCGGGGCGCTGCACTGAGTGAAACAGATTGTCCAGAAGTTTCCATAACAACTATATTTACCAAATATTTAAAGCAACACGTCCCATACCATGTCATATATGATAACACAATTATTACAGAAAAGATCTAGTCAAATTGTTCTGTTCCGACAACTCAGATTTTTATTACAGACAATTATTTATTGTTGACCTAGGTCTTTCCTAGCCTCGATTTCACAGCAAAGAAAACAAATAAGCATCCTAAGCACTTGTCACATACGTTAAAGTAAAAGTCAATACACATTGTGTAAAGGTGAGCATACAAGTTTAATAGATATAATAGAGTTTGAAATCGATTACGCATAACCAGCACGTACACAGTGTGAAATGAGGCATGTTAGTTATCGACATGAACCTATCGATACCAATGACTGCGGGTTGACTGCCCAAGGCAGTTCGCGATACACACTCACCACTGTGAGCCATGTAACTAATTGTCCTTAACAACCCCTGAGTGAACCGGTGCTGAGTCCAAACTATAGTACTATCGTTGCTAAGGCAGGTAGACAACATTCCATGTGTAAACATAACAAACAAGCATTCATTAAGTCACGTATAACATGCGGTAACGGTTAGCGTTAAAAGTATAGTGTAGTGTGTTTGATGTGATTTAGAATAAGTAACGTATGTAACACCCAAAAATGCATAAAGCAAAAAGGGATCGAGTATACTCACAGCGATTGGTGGATTGAAGGGAGCGCTAGAGAGTAAGGTTAGCCTGATCAGAACGATATCATAACAATAAGCGACGCGTAAAACGATGCAAAGTGTAAGTGAGTCGGACAACAGCTCGATCAGATGGTAGTCCAATCGAACAGCGGGTCGCGCGAATAACAGTCCGCTCGGATGGTCATCCGATCGGATGGCCTTTCAAGTGGATTGTTTCCTCCTTTGAGAAGGATGTGCTTGTGTATGATGGCTTGACTTTTGAAGTTTTTGTTGTAGTATTTTGAAAACATCGAAGTATCTCTATCTTTCAGGTCGGTCGATCGAATGACCGTTCGATCGGACGATAACCCGATTAGTTGGACACTTTAGTGAGAACAAGTTCACCGCAGGATGGTCACTCGATCAGATTGTAGTTCGATCGGGTGGCGATCCGTTGGCATTAAACATGTTGAAAATTGTTTAAGTGTTGAAGTTTAATTGTCACATGTTCGAGCGGTTAATCCGATCGGATGGTAGTCCGATTGGACAACAACTCGTTCAACGATCAGACTTCAAATGTTGGTAATAGTTTGAGTGTGGGACCCAAGGTGTGAATCGATCGGGTGACAACCCGTTCGGGTGACAGTCCGGTCGGACGGCATTCCGTCCTGGTCGTTCCATTCGTCTTACACTTGGTTATTTTTGATAGTTTGTCATTTTATCGAGGTGTGTTGATAACGTGTTAGACAACAGAAACTTGTCAATACTTGGTACTCCTGATCGGGCAGGAACCACCCAAATCCGATCAGTTAACTGTTCAAGACGGTGTTCCATGTTCAACCCGAAATCGGTAAACCTCGTAGATAGAATCCAGATCTTGGGCCAACACACCCACATGAATGTGTAGGAAGTCGGTACAAGCTCCGATTATATCGGTTTTGAGTGCATTGAGTGTAACAGAGTTGAAAGAAAGTTGGGAAAACCTTCTCTCAATCCCTTTTCACCGTGAATATGTTTAGATCCATGAAGGATCTTTGTTTGTTTATGTGGGAATCAGTTAGATCCAAGTTGTTCTTGAAGGATTGAAGCCAAAACATGAAGTTCCTAAGAACACCATGATGACGTCACCCTAGAACACCTCAAATCTAGTGATTTCACGGTTAAAAGTTAAGATTCAAAAGATAGAACGGTGTAGAATCAAGTGTAGATCAAAGATGTACAAGATTTAGGTCGAGATCTTACCGGATTTGAGAGAAATCGAAGAAAAAGCAAGGTTGAAGCGCTGGTCGGACAGAAAGTACCAAAAGTAGAAAGTTTGATGGTGACATGGGGTATTTATAGGGTTACCCAAAGTGGAAAGGAGTGGGTCGATCGGGTGGCAGCCTGATCGATTGGTTAGTTGGTTCGAGTGTTTGGTGCGATGAGTTTTGCCGTTTCGATTGCGATTGCGAGCGATGCGAGGCGATAGAGTTTCCTATTCAAATATATCTAACATACAATCATCCTATTTTACTTGCGTTTAGCGTTTGCGATTCGACTGCGATTGAGTTTCGATTGCGTTTCGATTGATCACCACAACACATCATAAATAAACATGCACAAGTAACACGTAAAAGGCACACACACGTATAACAATAACCAAAATGCGTAATTCGAGTTGCGAGCGCGATTGCGATAAGCGATAAGCGGTCAAATATGCGATAAATATCGAATAAACCTCGATTATTAATAAGTACTCCACATAATACAACTAACATTAAGCATAAATTAGACTATCTACGAGTCAAAGAAGTCAAAACAAGAATTGAGCAAGGAGTAACAGATCGCAATTAGCAATCTTTTCTTCCTTTGACTTCAATCTTGACTTTGACTTTGACTTTCGCAACACGGGGTGTTACAATGTCGCTTTTCGAGCGAATTCAATTCGGCGTTTATGGCTTCTTGCCATCTTGGCCAATCATTTCTGTGCATGCACTCTTCTAAAGTTTTAGGTACGTAATCATTTTCATTGATTACATCCGTTACTATAGCATATGCGAATATATCATCAACACGTGTTTTATTCCGGTTCCACATTGTACTATCTTGTACATAATTAATAGAGATCTCATTTTCGTTCGGTACCGGTGTTTCTTCTGAAACTTCATTTTCCTCTGGATTCATAGTTGTCTCTTCTGGGACATTTACCTCTACTGGGGTTTCACTTATAATCTTTTGTGAGTTTTCACCAATTGCATTACTTTGCTCTTTTCATTTCCGTGGGTTTTTGTCTTTGGAACCGATTGGTCTCCCACGCTTTCGTTGTATAGTAATCGCTTCTGGGATTACTTCAATTCGAGCAGGTGCATTTGATGCTGGTACATGTGACTTTGTCACTCTATTCGTGTCTGTGAATGCATCTGGTAATTCATTCGCTATTCTTTGCAAATGTATGACATTTTGGACTTCATTTTCACATTGACCACTTCGGGGGTCGAGATTTAATAGCGATGATGCATTCCACGTTATTTCTTGTGTTACCAATCTTTCTTTGTCATTATCTCCCTTAAGACTGGGAACATTGTTTCATCAAAATGACAGTCAACATACCGTGCTGTAAACATGTCTCCCGTCATTGGTTCTAAATATTTAATTATGGACGGGGAGTTAAAATCAATATAGATACCCAGTCTTCTTTGGGTCCCATTGTAGTACGTTGTGGTGGCGGTATTAGTACATATACTGCACAACCAAAAATTCTAAGGTGGGACAAACTTGGTTCTCGTCTGGAGACCAGTTGCAATGGGGAGTATTCGTGATCAGCAGTTGGTCTCAATATTATCAGTGTAGCGGCATACAAAATAGCATGACCCCATGCAGAAGATGGTAATTTACATCTCATTAAAAGTGGTCTAGCGATTATTTCTAATCATTTAATCAGAGATTCAACTAAACCGTTTTGTGTGTGAACATGAAGTACTGAATGTTCAACATTGATCCCAATTGACATACAATAGTCATTAAAAGCTTGAGATGTGAACTCTCCTGCATTATCCATCCGGATGTTTTTAATTTGACTATCCGAGAAATTTGCTCTCAATTGTATGATTTGAGCTAAAATTCGGGCAAATGCTACATTCCGAGTAGCTAAAATGCTCACGTGTGACCACCTTGAGGATGCGTTAATTAAGACCAAGAAATAGCGGAATGGTCCACACGGAGGATGAATGGGCCCACAAATATCCCCTTGGATTCTGTCCAAAAATGATGGGGTTTCATGTATCAATTTAGTTTGTGGGGGCCGAGTTATAAGTTTGCTCAGAGAGCATGCTGCACATGATAAGTCTTGTGGTAGCAAAACTTTTAAGTTTTTGAGAGGGTGCCCGGTTGCACTTTTGATTATTCGTCTCATCATATGCTACCAGGGTGACCTAGACGGTCATGTCATATATTGAATGTGTCTTTATCTAATAGCTTTTGGTTACTCACCATGTATGATTCGATAGGATTGATATTAGTACAATATAATCCAGAGGATAAGGCTTCTAATTGTTCAACAATTGTTTCTTGGCCATTTTTGTTTGAAGTACTTTGAAGATATTCAATATTATTTTCAGATATTGTTTTTAGGTGGTAACCGTTTTTTTGAATATCTTTAAAGCTAAGTAAATTTCTTCTGAATTTACTAGAATATAATGCATTATCAATAGTTAATTTGGTACCCGAAGATAATGTTATGTGTGCTCTGCCGAAGCCTTCGATAAGGTTACTGACACCAGATATAGTACTAATCGGTGTCTCTGCCGGAGACAACTCAGAGAAAAATTTCATATCTTTGAGAATAGTGTTAGTACTACCGCTATCTACCAGACATTCATCACCAATAATAGCTCTACTGGAGCTAGTATACATATTTCTTCAGGAAATAAAAATAAATAAAAGTTAATGCAAAAAAGTAAAATTAAACATTGCTAGAGTTTCAAACTAGTTAATGAAATCACATGCATCCAAATGAACGTCTGGTATTGTGGCTTGAGGTGCATCCTCAATCAGATTAGTTTCAGCATTCTTTCCTTTTTCTTTCATCATGCATTGATATGCCTCAACAAGGTGTTTAGAGGTGTGACATGTGCGGGACCAATGATTTAGCATCCCACATCTATAACAAATGTTGTTTTGGTTCCCGCTACTTTTCCCTTTTGAAGGTCGCCCCGTATTATGTCGACTCGATTCACCACCGCTATTTTTTAGTGTTGTGAGTCTCCCGATGCCATGTATATCCCCGTCCTCGACCACGACCTCTGCTGGGGCCACGACCTCTACCTCTACCTCGTCTGCTTTGATAATTGGCCACATTCGCTTCAGGAAATGGGCTAGCACCGACGGGTCGCGATTGATGGTTTTGCAGTAGGAGCTTGTTGTTTTTCTCCGCGACCAGAAGACATGATATCAATTCAGAATATTTGGTAAATTGATGTCCCCTGTATTGCTGCGACAGGAGCATATTTGAGGGATGGAACGTTGAGAAAGTTTTTTCAAGCATGTCTTCATCAGTAATTTTCTCACCACATAATTTAAGTTCAGAGGTAATGCGGAACAAGGCAGAGTTATACTCACTAACAGTTTTAAAATCCTGTAGTCGTAAATGAAGCCATTCATAGCAGACTTTAAGGAGTAAGACCAACTTCTAGTGGTCAAAACGTTCTTTGATGTTTGTCCATAATTCAATAGGGTCATCAACAGTTAGATATTCCCTCTTTAGATCTTCGTAAAGATGATGGCGGAGGAATATCATAGCTTTCGCTTTATCTTGAGGTGTCTAAAGTTGAATGGATGTTTTTATATAAGTGTGAAAGAAATTAAGAATTTGTGCATGTTTACGTCTGTGAACGATGATTCGGTGAATGACGGGTTTCGGTAAAGTCACGACGGTAACCATCACAGAAACGGTTGGTGGTTGAGGACAATCACCGGAGAAAAGTTTTCAGGTTTGTTTTTTTTTATCGTTGTTTATTTTTCTGTTTGTTGTACGAGAAGTTCATGTATTTGAGCGGCAGTGACCGTCAGATTGACTGGGAAAAACATCAATTCGTTGATGTTGTGTCTGCAAGTGTAGATTGGAAAAACCCTATTTTGTGTGTTCTAAAGATCATTCTAAAAATCCTAATTTGGGCGTTCAAAAGTCCAAATCCAAAGTGTATTTTGTATAAATTAGATCTAAAGGAAAAGAACATGTGAAAAGGTTTGGCATGCTTACTGTGTAAAAAAAATTGCCACCGTATATTAATAGGAAAAATACCCCTTTCTAATTACCACTTTATTTTAAACCTTTCAATCAAATCACAGTTAATGTTTTGTTTTAAGGTAATAATCTCGATTTTTTTTTTCATACTACCCGTCAAAACAAAAATGTCAATATGGAATTTACAAAAGTCAAAGCTTCAAAAAACGCAAGTGTTTGAAGAAAAATCGATTTCAGAAATCAATTGTTTTTCAAAATTTAATTGAGTTAATGTTCCAAGTTATAATAACCATTCTGGTTAAATGGTTTTGTTTTAAACCTTTCAATTAAATCACAGTTAATGTTTTGTTTTAAGGGTTGCAATATGTCAATCAGATATATCCTCTGATTATCGAGACAGAGAGTTTGTAAGAATTATAAAATGCATTTGAGAGATTTGATCGATGTGTACCAGGATTATGAGGGGCTGATGATTGTCTCAAGATGTGTTGAAATATGAGGGGATGATGATTGTTATTGATGTGCACAAAATGCAACATATAAATTACATCAATTGTGGTATAAAACTAACCTTTTTTTAGTACTAATGTTGGAAAAAGTGTGTTTTTGTCTTCCTTTTGTATTTTCAGGATTAAATGAGCTCAAATGAACAAAAGAAGCAAAAAAACAGCTAAATCTAACATAAATACAAGAAAAGGAACAAACGTGACATGCCCGACCCCCGACAGCATCCTCCCAAGCAAAACAAGAGAACAGAATGCTGAACACGCCCCATGCTCAGTGAGCACGGGGGCGTGCCCAAGTGTCAGCAGAAAAGACAAAGTTGTAGAAGCTTCTATCGCCCACCACGGGGTCGTGCTCAGCGGACACGGGGCCGTGGTTAACTATAAGATTCGCAGAATCCAGGCAAATCTTGATAGTACAGATACGCTTCTGCACACGGGGTCGTGCTCAGCGGACACGAGGGCGTGGTCAACTAATGCAGACAAACTGCAATTAACGAAGAAAGAGAGAAGGATGGACACGGGGCCGTGCCCAAACAGACACGGGGCCGTGCCCGAGCTTCTGTTCAGCCTATAAATAGGAGTGCTTGGAGCACTTGCAACTAATCCCTTGGCACACCACCTCTCTCACACTTAACCCACCACCCATCACCATCACAACACCATCATCCATTATCCATCATAGAGTGTGTGAATCGTCTCGGGATCCAAGATTGATCGTAAGAGTTCTTGACAATCAAAAGGCCATGTTTGCCTAAGTCTCTTACATCACTTGGTGAAGACAAGTGTTTAGTGTAATACTTTTTATTTTTAATCTTTACGCACTTTTTATTTGGTTATGTATTATTGACTTTAATAACTAGTTTCTTATGTTGAAGGTGATTCTTCCTTATCGTTTGTCCGTGGTGTCTTGGCATTATTTTATTGTCTATATAAAATAAAAGATTTCACCATTCATATCTCCACGGTCTATATGGAGATATGTTGGCTACCTGGTCAGGGGTTAAGGGAACGGTTTGGTAAGAGTCTTGCCATTGTTCAGTGTATAGATCCTGCAAAGGACCTGAGTCAAATTTAGTAGGACCTCCTTCAATACCCACCTGTATTGGATGGCGGGGGTCCAAACTCTTTGATCCCCTCATAAGTTAAACTACTATTAAAACTTTAACCCGGCTACTTAGGACTGTATCCCTGCTGACTCAGACTACTTAGCCGAGGGTAACGTCACCTTCAAAAGAGGGGCCTACCACATTATGCATTAATAACTTAATTAATTATCTTTCAATAATCCGACCCTTTAGGATTGTATCCTTGCTGACTCAAACTACTGGGTTGAGGGTAACGTCACGTTCAAAAGAGGGGCCTACTACAATAACTAAGATAATCTCTTAAAATGTGCAAAAGTGCGGAAATAATCAAAGGTTACACTACACACGAGTCGGATCCAAGTGATTCATCTCGTCTATCTGTATATTTTTATTTTATTTTTTCAGCATTTTAGTTAGTTTTATTTTCTAGTTTAAAAAACTTTTTTTTCTAACTTTTTGATTTGATTAGACGTTGAGGATAAACCGGTACTAAAAGCTCTTGTGTCCTTGGACGACCTCGGTATCTTACCAACACTATACTACGTCCACGATGGGTGCACTTGCCCATATGTGTGTTTAGTGTTAGTGAATATCGTGTTTTATAAATTTAAAACTTGGCTAAAAAAGTGTAAAAGATGGCTTAAAATATACACCTAAAATATATTACACTACACACGCATCATTACACTCCTACCCTTTGCAAGTTACCACAATGATTTCTGGTAAATCTCAGCGGAGAGTCTCGTGCTGATAACGTGATAAAAACCAAAGACAAAAGAGATAAACTTAATTCCATTATTCATTCTTTTCAATATTACAATATATAGAGATGAACATAACTATAAACCCTAAATCCCATAAGTAATGGGTTGAGCCTAAAATGTCTGGTTTATAACAAAATTAACATAATAAAAAGCATGATATATTTGTGTTTTCTTCTCTATAAAAGGTTTAAACTCAATTATTTGTTTGGTGGTAAAATAAAAAAAAATCATTTTGTGAGGTATTATATTTTTATAGTAGATTACATTTTTCATCTTTTATGTTTATACCAAATTGCAATAGATATCCGTTACCTTTCGAAATTACAAGAATCATCATTTACGTATTAAAAACCTTGCACTGACAGTAGCAGAGCTAGCCCAAAAATTCAGGGGCATCCAAATTTATTTTTTAGAGATCAGGGGTATCCTTTGTATAAAACAGATTTTTTTACACTATGAAAGCAATACAGAGACGTGGTTGAGGGGTAGCCTGTGCTACCACTTCTAATGCACTAGCTCCGCCCTTGGGCTCTATGATCATTCGAACTTTGCTTTCGTTATTTGAATTAATGCACGAAACCGACAATAAAGATATGTGCGGTGATGATAAAAGTAATAATGGGATGTTGTTTTGGCGTGACAAACATTATCTTAAATAATATTTGCAACCTACTATTTTGAAACTTATCATTATTCCATTTGTGCTAAATCCAATGCAACACGTGCGAGGGATGTCAACTAGAGTGAAGAGACTTTTGCACGACATAACAAATGTTAAAACCAACTATGTAGATAGAAAACCTGAATGGTATTTTACCTTTAACATTCGTATAATCTACGCGATGTTGGAAAACACTGGTTTTCACAAAACAAGTACTTGTTATTTTTTATAAATAAGGTTAGAAAAAAAAACTTACAAAAGTAGTTATTATAAAAACAAAAAAATATCTATGGTGTGACAATAAAAAATATATGCAAATCAACTCCCATTTTCTTAATCAAATCTATGGTGTGACAATAAAAAAATATGCAAATCAACTCCCATTTCTTAATCAAAGTTCGCCCACTAACCAAAGCAATTTTTTTGCAACTGCCCCACACTCTTTACAAGTAAATAAAGATTTAACTATTTTAACGATTTATTATTTAATATATACACAATGCAGTAAATAATTATATCCCACTAATTCTCTTACAAAAATATGGACACAAAACAACTTAAGTTTTTAAATATGTATATAATATTTTGATTTTATCTCAAATATCACATATTATTAAATATCGTGCTCCTAACGTGATAAAAACTAAAGAGAAATAGAGATAAACTGAATTCTATTCTTCACAATATTCAACATTACAATATATAGGGATAAACATAACCATAAACCCTAAAGCCCATAAGTAATGAGTTGGGCCTAAAATGTCTGGTTTATAACAAGTCGGTGGTTTTTATACTACCGATACTCCATCTCTTAAACTTTGTCACGGCCATCCCCTCTACTTTGAATTTTCATAACCGTATCCTTATCTTTCAAACTTTACCATAAGCACCTCTCTACTTTGCTTTTCTATCATCACTCCTCAGCTTTTACACACTTACACAACCACCCCTCTACTTTTACATTTCCTTCACCATCCCCCTCATCTTTTATACATTTTCGCCACAACTCCTCTACTTTTACACTTTGCCTTTTTTACCCTTCCCCTCAACGCTTTTCCGCCACCACCCCTCAACTTTTACATATTTCCACCACCACCCCTCTACTTTTATACTTTCTGTTTTTACCCTACTACTTCTGTTTCTCTTAAGTTTTAGACTTTGTGTTTTTACCCGTTGCACTATTACTCCATTTTTACACCCACTTAACTTTATAAAATTACAATTGTAACCCCTCGACTCCTACTCTTACTTTTGCAAATGCCAATGCATTGTGTTTTATGAAATGTCTTATGCATTGGGTTTTACACTTCATGTCAACGTTTGTGTTTTACATTTTTTTAGAGTAAATTGCCATTTTAGTCCCTGAGTTTTTGTCCAAATTGCCATTTTAGTCCAAACAGTTTTTTTTCTCCTCTGGGTCCCTGACTTTTCCTTTTTCTTGCCATTTTGATCACATTGCTTAACTTAGTCTAAAAATCAGGTTATAATTAGGGGTATTTTTGGCATTAAATTATTATGAGGTTTATAAATTATGTTGTAAACTACCCTTGGTTATCACTACACAACTGTTATGCCAAAAATACCCCTGGTTATAACCAGATTTTTAGACTGAGTTAGGCAATTTGATCAAAATGGCAAGAAAATGGAAAAGTTAGGGACCTATAGGAGACAAAAAAACTATTTGGACTAAAATGACAATTTGGACCATACCTCAGGGACTAAAATGGCAATTTACTCTTTTTATAATTGGCTTTTACGCATTATATTTTACATTTTTTTGTAGTTGTCTTTTACACATTGCGTTTTACAAATCATGTGTTCTCTTACTACACGTTTCCACCCGTCGCGCGCCGCCGCAACGCACGACGGGCAAAATACTAGTATAATCTTAAAACAAAAGGTAGGTGGCTACAATGCCATCGATACAATTACAAGTTTACCCTTTGTCTATAGCTTGATTCAACATACATACACACAAACACAGTCTTCACACGCCGGAAAACTTTCCAGGTCCACCCAAATACAGTCTTCACAGACCGCCTCCTGCAAATGATGGCTTCGTCATCATCGTCGACCGCCTAAGCGATGAACCACCGTTGAGATCTAGCTCCGTATTAAGTTGGAAAGATAAGACAACGCCTCATGTATTTTTTATTACATTTTTATTTGTTCTTTTACTTTCACTGCATGATTTTACCTGGCCACTTAAAGGTACGATTGTTTAGAGGGCGTTTTCTCCACCCACCACCGCATCCACCAATGGGTTCTACCGCCACCACCGCCGCTGAGAGGCGGTTTTACCATGATACCCATAACCACTTTATCCAGGTACTACAACCACCACCACCTCCACTCTCTGGTCTTTCATATTTGTTCTTTCATTGGATTGATGTGCTAAAAGTTTGGGTTTTTTTAGAGAGAAAAATAGGGTTTTCAATGAGAGATAGAAGCTAGAGATTCGGAGAAAAAAATATTAGAACTTGGTGAGCGATTGTGGTAGTGGCTGCGGCGGACTTGGAATGGTGGAGGTAGTGTGGCTACGGCGATGGCAGTGTAGGGAGAAAGGACACAGTAGAGGGAGACGGTGGTAATTCAAGAGAGAGAGTGAATGGTGGCAGTTTTGTTTAATGGTTCTAAAAATCCTGCTGTACATATAACCAAATAATATATATTTAAAAATGCTGATAAAAATTATAAATTCTCAAAATTCAGAATCGTAATTCATTACTATTCTCAGAATTATAAAAGGGATTGTTTTAAAAACATGTATCCTCAGTTTGACTTTGTAGTTTCTCTTTTGATAAAAATAAAATGAAATAAAAAATATATTTGTACATATTACAGACATCCAATATTTCTATTTTTTATGTTATCGAAAATAGAAGATTTAGGTTATTTTATAAGATATGTTAAAATAATGTTTTTATTAAGTGAGAT
This sequence comes from Helianthus annuus, assembly GCF_002127325.2. Lineage (NCBI taxonomy): Eukaryota > Viridiplantae > Streptophyta > Magnoliopsida > Asterales > Asteraceae > Helianthus > Helianthus annuus. Next base: position 107,271,305 of record NC_035437.2, read on the forward strand.
CATCGTGACTTTCTAGACGTGTATAGATTTTTTAAATTTGATTGAAATCCTATACTAACAAATCTGAACCACAAAGTGTAATTATTTGAAGAAAAAAAAACTAAGTAATTATTGTATTATATTAATATCACGGATGAAACGTGTGTGAAAAGTCATGTTATGCGCGGGCATTAGATGTTAATGTCATCATCATAACACGTGTAACGTAGTCGTAAACACATTGTTGCCGCCGCAACGCACGGCATGGTAAAAAATCTAGTGAATTTGAAAAACACATGTATCCATTTTCACAATAGCTTGTTAGCTAGTGTAGGTAGGGCATTATATGGTTTAGGACAAAACACCTTTATTTAGTTATCACCATTATTGCTAGCTTTGTACTAATATATAGTTAGTGGGCTAAACTCATTAAATTACAAGAAACCAAATAGAAAAGTATCGACAAGTCAAATAATTATGCTACAGGTGTTGGAACTTTTGAGATCGTTCATACTTGTACTGGATTAATTTTGTAATAGTTTGTAGCTTATCTTATAGTCTAGGGGCTCATTTTGTAATTTCATGAAACTAGCAAACCTGACTTGGTGTAGTTAAGATTCCAGCATAACTATAATTATGCTGGCAAGTCAGGTCCTATATAATCTCAAGCATTGTAGCCCTAGCCAAGCTTTTGGCTCTTTGGTGAATGAAGTGTTGTTTACATTAAATCTCTTGATATTGTGCTCAAATCAGATTTCCAAGGTGCTTTATTGATTTATATACGTGTTTGGATTCAATACAACGCTCGTTGTATTCATCAACCCATTAGCTTCATCTTCATTCTTGATTGTCCTTAACTTTTTCATAGTTCAAACACTTAATCAATAGGTGTTTTGGACTAAAACAACCAACCACTGTGATTCGGATTGATATTGGGATCTACAATTTGGTATCAGAGCCTTGGTGCTCTTGGTTGTTGTGTTCTTGTTAAGATTTTTCAAAGTTTTGAAGGTTTTTCAAAGTTTCAAGGTTTTTCAAATTTTTGGACTTAAGATGGATTGATTTGGTGTGTTTAGTCGATAGGTTGTTGTTAATATGTGATTAGGGAGTCATTTTGGACATTTTGATGCATCAAAACATGGTGTTTGAGTCGTTTTTGGGTGATTAGAGGGTTTTAGTTCGTGTTAAACCCTCTGTCCAGCGAAATTAATTTGAATATAGCGAAGAAGTTTTAAAGTCAGCGAATTTATTCTTGAATACAGCGAAGACAATTTTGAATATAGCGAAGAAACGTTTAAACATAGCGAACAATCTTTGAAAACGTCGCAAAATCACCAATTTCGCCGACTAAAACTCGAGCAAAAATGTTGATTGCCGGTGATATAGTGTCAAGTGACCCTTTAGCGAAATTATCGAAGGCGACTTTGAGAACTGTGATATAGAACCACAACGTTCTTATCACGGTATACGGCGAAATAAGCCAAACTAACGTGTGTGCTATTTGTATCAGCGGAATTAGCTTGTTCGCTCGTGCAGGAAATCTCCGTGTACCGGTGAAGATAGGAGACCAGCGAAGATTACCTGCGAAATTGGGCCTGTTTCTCTGATCTCCGGCGAATTTACCTCATTTACCGGTGAAATTGTTCTCCAGCAGACTTATCAGTGAAATTAACCTCTGATAAGCTTTCCTTTGTCAAAAACAAGCCAAGATGTCGTTGAATCAGCTAAGTCCAATTGCTCAAGCTGAACTTGAGACCGGAACCACTACCACGCCACCAAAGTTGAAAGGAGCTGAAGATTTCAGTACTTGGAAGACTCGTATTCAGTCGTTCTTCGAATACACGGACTACAATTTGTGGCTCTCAGTCACCGCTGGACCCCACATTCCAACGGTGGTTCTAGGAGATGCGGTAGTTGCTAACAATGACGCCACAACCTTCACTAATGAAGACAAGGCCCTAATCCAACGCGATCGCTGTGCACATGCCGCCTTAACCATGGCCCTATCAACTGATGACTGCAACATTTTTGAAGAACACCGAACTGCAAATGCACTCTGGAATGCATTGATTGAGTATTATGAGGGAAATGAAGAGCTAATTGAAAGCAAGAGAGACATGGTGCAGAAGCAATACGACATGTTTTGTGGAGTTCGTGGAGAAAGTCTTTCGGATCATATCAGTCGCTTTCTAAATATGATGACCAAAATGAAGAAGGCAGGAAATCCCGTCACTAACCGTGCTGCTATAAAGAATCTGCTGGATTCACTCCCTAAGGAATGGAGTTTGCAATGCATGATGATCAAGAAGGATTTCCTCAATAATCCAAATCCTGTCACTCTGTCCGACTTAATTAACACTCTAAGAGCTTTTGAAATGGATGTCAACAAACGAGAAATGAACACTGCTGGCTACACCCCAAAGACCAATCAAACTTCTGCTGGATTGAAGAATGTGGCATTCCTTGCTTCAGGTGGCATCAGTCAACAAGCTTCTGACATGATCTATGCTAACGCTTCCGCAAGCGCATCAAAAACTCCACAACCTAGTGAGAAGACTATCACAGTTGGTGATACACAAGCGTTGAAAGTGTCTACTAAAAACAAGGCACTTTTTAACATGTTTCTGAGTAGCTATGAAGCTTTAATGTCAGGAGAGCTCAAGAAGGAAATGTTCACTGCTGAAGACATGTATCAGGTTGATCCAGATGACATGGAGGAAATGGATTTGAAATGGCGGATGGCCATGATCACTCTAAGGTTGAAGAAATTTCAGGACAAGACCGGGAAGCGTTTGGGTCTTGGAAAGGCTGGTTTTGACAAATCTAAATTGAGATGTTACAACTGCAAGAATCTAGGTCACTTCAAGCGTGACTGCCCCTTGTTGAAAGAAGGAAACATTGAAGCTACTCCTGCTGTAAAACAAATCACTATCGAAGAAAACAAAAACAACGCATCTCCTAACACACCAAAAGCCTTAGTCGTTGAAGATTATGATTGGAGTGAAGAAATTGCTGAAGCTAAGGAACAGGTCAACAAAGCTCTTATGGCAAAGATCTCAAGCGGGTCCTCATCAAAGCAGTTTGAGAAACCAATAGCCGAAATTCCAAAAGGTGACAACATTGCTAACAAGGGTCTGAAAAGCATTCTCACCTCCCCGGAGCCTGAGAAAGAAAAGAATTCTGAAGAAGCTAAGGAGCAATGAAAACAGAATCTTTAAAAGAAAAAGCTGACAAAGAGTTGGTAAATAGTATTCCACATAGCTTTAAAGTAAAGTTATGCACACCAGCATGCGTTGATGTCGTGGCACATTACAAGTCTCTAAATCTAGAATTTGAGAGACAAAAAGACAAAGCTTTAAAATTTAACAAAGAGCTTAAACAGAACGAGGCCGCATATCAGAGAAAGTTGAATTCAACTTTAGCTGAAATGCAAACTCTAAAAGAACTTGTGTTTAGAAAAGATTTTATCATTAACGATCTCACAGATAGACTAGAAAAAGCTTTGAACGAAAAGAATAAATTGTAAATTATCATAGACAAATGGAATGTCAGTCAAAAGGCCTTTACTGACATCAAAAACTGCCAACGACCAACGTATGTGAAAGATGGGATCGGGTATAAGGATAGGCAAGGAAATGAAAGAAAACTCTTCTTTCCACCACATAGCAAAAATTATGTGCCTATGCCAACTCCTCATCCTGAAAACGATCTTATTGATGAAAAGGTCTCTGTAGAACAAAACAACTCTTGTGAAAACGAAACAACCACTAACATTTCTAAAAGTAATGTAGATCCAATTGTGTGTAAAGAACATGTGTGCGATGAGGATGGAGACTGCGGCGGTTCAAAAATAGGAATAGGTTATTTAGGCGACAGTTATTCCACTGTTAACTGGTTCGCCTGGAATTGTTCTAAGAAAAACAATATTCGGGATGAATGTAATAATTTAATTAGGACGGATGACTGTAATGGCCATGTGCCTAAATTTAAATCTTCGGATGACTGTAAGGGCCATGTGCCTACATCTGAGACCCGTGATCGTGAACATGCTATGTTTGAATGTCATGATTTAAATTCTGATGAGATTTGAACATGTTTATCAAAGTAATTTCATCCATATGAAATAAAAACGCAGCGGAATTAATATTTAAAACATGTTACTTTTAAGATATAAATTTCATTTAAAAGCAAAATCCCAAAACCCGGATCCATATATGAGCATGCATACTATCAAACACAACCATAGGGTGTTTAGAAAACTACCTTCTTGGAGTAAAGAACTTGAAACGGATGATACTTCTTGAATGGTTGCCTTCAAGAGTAGAAGACCTCAAGCTTGTATACCCCGAGCTTCCAACAAACACTCTAGTTTTAGCTAGGATTTCAACACTTGAATGGAACTTGAAAAACCCTTTGAACACTTGAATGTTGGCCGAAATTTTGAGGGCAAAATTACTAGTTCTCTTTTTTGATTTTTGCCATCTAAATCCTTTTTAAAACCATGAGAGATGTGCACCTCCTTTTTGGCCAATCAACACCCTTCTTACACATGCAAATGCATGAAGGCTTATTGGACCAAAATGGTCTTAGAAAGACCACCCAATCAAAACCCATCTTACACATGCAAATGCATGTAAGCTAATTGGACCAAAATCTTATCTTGGGAAGACAAGGGGGGGGGGGGGGCACTTGGGCATTTTATATAAAAAAAAAATTTCTTTTATAATAAATTAAGTCTTGTTTAATTTTATAACTTTTATAAAATTATGACATCACATGTTATAAGACTTATACTACTTTTATTATGTTATTTAACCCATTAAATAACAAAATAAATTATTCTCTCAAAATAAATTATCCATATAATTTATTAGTTTCTCAAGTGTAATTATTTAGAAAACCAATTTCTAAATATTGTAAGTGTTAATATTTATTTGTTTGATCATATCACAAATAAATATTTAAGTGTTTGTCTAGCTTGTATTTGGGTATGACTCGACTTGAATCATAACGTACTAGCCACATCATTCTAATATATGTCTTGGGCATACAGACTCCAACAATCTCCCACTTGCACAAGATACATAGAAGATTGATGCAAGTAGTAAAGACCACCTAACTATAGTTTACTACCCCTCACACGTATGACTATATTTCCCATTCAGTAACATCATCCCCTTCAAGTCCCTTACTTGAACATGATTTAGGTGAATCTATCATTTATCCTTTCGTTACTGTAACACCCCAAAACTTGTGTGATAGAATATTTTGATGTTTTAATGTCCTACATGATTAGTTAAATTTTAAATGTAAAGGAAGTTTATAAACTTTGAGTAAGTATATGAAAATGATAACAAAGAGTAACCTTGGGGGTTTAATATGTAAAATTTGACAATTTATATAAAAAAAGGGGAAAAGAAAACCCAGTGTTGGGTGTGGGGGTTGCGACGCAGGGAGAGCAGGAAGGGGGAGAACCCTTCTTCTCCATCTTACCAAGAAAATCTACAAATTGAAGGCGAATTTGGATGAATTTCGTTTGCATGTGAACAATTTCTCAATCATCTAAGAGTTCCTAACCTAGGGTAAGTTTTATTATGTCATATGATGTTAGATGATAAGATGAGTTTGAGCAATCCATGATAATTGAATGAATTGAACCTGTAAATGAGTTAGAATCGTCATGATGAAGATGAATTTTGCATAAATCCGGTTGTATTAAACACTTGTGATGAAACCCACTAGTAGTAGTAGTAAGAATGGTGACATGGGTGAACCATTCATGTCTAATCTTTGTGCTAAGTTGATGAACTAGGTAGTATGTGATGCATTCTTATGTTAGCTAGTTGTGGTATGGTATAAATTTATTTGATTTTAGTAGTGATGATTAGATGAATGCAAGAAGTGGAAAGTTAAAGCATATAAATACTTGTACATAATGTCTTACAAATGCGAAACCCGCCAAGTGTTTGATAAAATGCCTACAAAGTTTGTGTAAAATAGTTACTTTTGACAGCCTTAGATAGTCACCTTGTAAAGGCCGTATCTCATTCGTTATTAGGAGTTAGACAACGAGCCTTATATCGTTGAAAAGGTTGTTTCGCATATTAGATTTCATATTTGGTCATAAGAGGCTGGTTATGAGATTTAGTGGGTCAAAACAACATGAAAAGTTAGTAAATTCGTTTTGACAGCAAGCTGTTTGGAAGCATTTCAGCTTCTGTGCTGATTTTGTAAAAATCATATAAAATCATAGGAATGTCCGATTTTTACGATCTTTATATGCTTAGAAAGATCTCTGAGTGTAGATCATTTCATATTTGAACATGAAGAACTGAATCAGAAGATAAATGGGTTAAAATGTGTCGTGAACAGCTGCTGCGCAGAAAGTTGCTGCACATTTTTTAGTATAAATATTAAGTAAAAATAGTTGTATTGTTATGCACACTTGTATGAATCATGAACTACTGATTTTAATAAATTATTAGTAAGTTATTTGATTGTTTTAAGTGTCTAAAACACTTACCAACTAGTCTATGCATATGATTGCACCAACGGGTCGAAACGGGTTGTTGATAGAAAATAGTAGAATGGATGTGTAAAAACCAAGGTGTTAAGAAATGGTATGAAATGTTTAATGTATGAAACAAGTTGCCTAACTTAGAAAATGTTATCATTCTAAGTATGGAATTTTGAAAGAATAATGAACATGATGTAAATACATAATTATGCATGCTAGAAGCTCATGTATGACTTTTGTGATGATGGAATGATAAATTGTTAGATTGATTAGCATTGTAGTATTGTGATACATGTTGAACTCGTTAAGCGATTGACACGTGAATAGAAGTGTGATTAGTGATGCGTATGATTACGTATACTAACTATTGAATGGATGTAATGGAATGAGATAATAGGAACGTGTCAAGGAGAGCTCAAGCATAGGAGGATAACGGGTCAAGATAAGGCAAGGTGACAAATACACTTATTGGAGTACTCAAGGTAAGTGATTTCTATAATCACTTCTTTAGTTGTTTAAGTAATATAATGTTTTAATTATTAAGTTCATATGAAGTTGAGGTCAAATCAATAGATTATTTTGATAAATGTACGAATGGGTCGAATAATTCATAGATGAATAACAAGCCGAATACGTATAAGTTAAGAAATTCCTTAACTCGGATGTTGGACTTCAAGATCACATGATAGAATATTAAATTACAATCATATAGGAAGTAACGTGACGCAAAACGGATGAAAAATGAGAGAGTTATGTCCGTTTCGGTAAGGATTAATGGCTAGGAAAAGTGTAGAGTTGACACGTCCGGGTGGTGAACTGACACGGCCGGGTGAAGGTTCTGTCAAAAATATTATTTATGTGATTTATGCGCCGTAGGCTTCGGTATATTATCCGTGAACTACGACGGGCCTCCCAAACATGATTTCGAGTGTTTCCTTGATGATTATAAGTTGTAAACCCAAGTCTAAGCCTCATGTAATTTATATAAGAGTGTGATAGATGTATGTAATGAAGTTGGACATGTATTACATGTAAATGTATACAAAAATACGTACGGAACACGTAGGTATGAATACATGATTGTAGGTATGATTAAATGTATATTAGGTATGTAGATGTGTATGATTGTAAGTTTGTATGTGTGCAAGTATGTGCGAATGCATGATTTGGATGCATTTGAGAATTAGCGTTACTAATAATGCCCTTGGGTTTGGAATATAAGTTAATTGGATGCATTTAAATGGTTGACGTCCTTTTTATGAAGATGTAGTAAATGAATATGTTGAGATTACGGGTTTGGCTAACCAAGTTATTATTGAGTATGTTTGAAAGTGCAGGTTATGAATGTCGGACTTTCGAAGTGTTGATATAATAATGAAACGGTTGAATGTTGAAAGGATAATCGGATTGAAGTAACTTATGCGGTTAGAATATGCTATGGACGTTTTAGTTTATACAACATTTTACGTTTGGTCGTCATCATCTACCAACGGGTTAGTTGTTTGAAAATATATGTCATACCCATTTAATTGGGTAATCGAATGCGTGAGAGAAATGAAAGTACATGCACGAATGGAACTAAAGTGACGGTTTTATAAGTAAATAAGTAAATGACTAACTTTTTAAAGCTTTGTTGTTGAATGTAGGTAAATCCTCAATTCAGGCGACTTGGAGAATCGGAGCGAGCGCGTGTTCATGTTATGTCATACCAAACGCTTCCGCTAGCTTGTTCAAATGTTTTTAGTCCAAAATTTGTTGTTTTGGTTCTTAGTAGTATTTTGTCGAATGAATCGTAGAATTGTATCTAGTTTGTTTATGTTTAAAACAGGGGTATGCTCGTTTTATGGACGGGTCATGCCCAACTTTTGTTAAATTAATACACTTCCGTTATTGATATTATCATTTAAAATTCCGAAAAGTTGGACACTTTTAAGAAAATTTTTATATTTCTAGTGTCCTTCAGTCGTCTTTTATTAGACGCAAACGCAGACGTAACAGTTACAGATGTCATGTTAAATCCAGAGACATAGAGTGATCACTCTCTGTTGATTTAACTTTAGCAGGCCTTAGACATTTTACTCAATGAATAAGAGGAACAAATTCCTTCTTGACTACATATGTCTCTCACAATCACCTTGTACTACACCTGAGTTTATCCTTGTATACTGCCTTATTACAGATAGCTAAGAACTAGGTCAAGGTATAATACTTGGTGAATATCAAGACCCAATATGTATCTCAGGTCAGAGGATACTATGATATTCGCCTTTACTCAAAATTTACTTATGATCAATCACAAATGATTCCATGCAGTAATATTTGAGAGCAAGTCAGTCCAATATTTGTATCCCACAAATATCTATGAACTTTGGCAGCAACACTTTGCTCTATATTCATACTAAATGAATATCCACCAATCCAAGTTCATAATAGTCTTACATTCATATTTGTTCCCACAAGTATGATCGACTACGGACATTTAGAATAATTAACTTATTCATGGATTTAAACATGCTAAAATGAAACGTAACTCAAAATACCATAAAAGAGTTAAATTAACTATTGTTTCAATATCCAAATACAAAATAGATCAAATCCAATCACTAGAATATCGAAGTCCTAAGGCACATGTATGACTCTCATGTTTTGCCCTGTCAAGGAGCGTCGTGAGTGGATCCGCAATGTTTTGATCGGTGTGAACTTGGCGGATACATATCTTTCCTTTTTCAACTTCATCCCTTATGTAGTTGAATCTCCGCTCGATATGTCTAGTCTTTTGGTGCGCACGAGGTTCCTTGATTTGAGCAATCGCACCCTCGTTATCACAAAAGATCTCTAGGGGGTCTTGAATGGTAGGGTCCACCCCTAGGTCGGCTATGAATTTTTTCAACCATGCAGCTTCTTGGGCTGCCAATGAAGCGGCGATGTATTCTGATTCTGTAGTGGACAATGCTACCACGTCTTGTTTTGAGCTCTTCCAAGAGACTACTCCACCATTTAAAATGAAGACATACCCCGATTGCGATCGAGAATCACTTCGATCGGTTTGGAAAATCGCATCCGTGTAACCCTTTACAACGAGTTCCTCCTCGCCAGATCCATATATTAAAAACATATCCTTAGTCCTTCTAAGGTATTTTAATTTGCACTTAACAGCCTTCCAATGACTGTTACCTGGATTTTGCTGGTATCTACGCGTCATGCTCAAGACGCATGACACGTCCGGTCTAGTGCATATCATTGCATACATGATGGATCATATAGCAGACGCATATATGGGACTCCTTTCATTTTCTCTTGCTCATCCTTTGAGCTTGGACATTGAGATGTTTTCAATATTATCCCCTTTTGAATCGGTACAAAACCTTTCTTAGAGTTCTCCATTTGGAACCTATTCAAGACTTTGTCAATGTATGCACTTTGGTTTAAACCTATCAAGCGCCCTGATCTATCCCTATAGACCTTTATTCCCAGAATGTAGGCGACTTCACCAAGATCCTTAATGGAAAAACAACTTCCAAGCCAAGCTCTTACACCTTCCATGGTTGGAATGTCATTTCCAAATAGTAGATAGTCATCGACATACAGTACTAAGAAAGTGATGATGTTCCCACTAGCTTGCTTGTACATACAAGCTTCATCGCCGTTCTTGATGAATCCAAAATGCTTAATTTCTTCATCAAAACGGTGATTCCAACTTCTAGATGCTTGTTTCAATCCATAGATTGATTTCTTTAACTTGCATACTTTGTCAGGATGTTTTGGATCGACAAAACCTTCAGGCTAAACCATATAGACATCTTCATCAAGATATCCATTGAGAAATGCCATTTTGACATCCAATTGCCAGATCTCATAGTCATAATATGCAGCTATGGCAAATAATATCTTGATTGACTTTAGCATTGCCACAGGCGAGAAGGTCTCATCATAATCAATCCCTTGAGTTTGAGTGAAACCTTTTGCTACAAGTCTTGCTTTATAAGTATCCAAGTTACCATGCATATCTGTTTTCTTCTTGAAAACCCACTTACTTCCAACTACTTTAGAGCTAAGTGGTGGCACAACCAATTCCCAAACTTGGTTATCATACATGGATTGCATCTCTATGTTCATGGCTTCAAGCCATTTGTCACAATCAGTTTTTGGCATTGCATCATGGTATGTGGTTGGTTCATCTGAATCCACTACGTAGCATCCATCCATGAAAAATCCATATCTTTCAAGTGTACTACTAATTCTACCAGATCTGCGAACATTTTGTGCGTACTGATCAACCTCTTGATCGTTTTCAACAACCTCTTGTTGAGCGCTAGTATCAACCAAACGTGTATCGTCTTGTGGTTCTTGATCCTCTCAAGTTCCACTGTTCTACCACTAGTTCCTTCCATAAGGAACTTAGCTTCTAAGAACTTACCCTTTCGAGCAACAAATACCTTTTGCTCGGTTGGGTCGTAGAAATAATATCCTATATCATCTTTAGGATATCCTACAAAGATACACTTAGTAGATCGGACTTCCAACTTATTTGAAGTGTATTGCTTAACATAAGCTTCACAACCCCAAACCCTTAAGAATGATAATGATGGAGGGTTTCCATGCCATATTTCAAAAGGTGTCTTTTCCACTTTCTTGGTTGGGGCCATATTTAGTATACGGACTGTGGAGAGCAAAGCGTAACCCCAAAACGATAGAGGTAATGTGCTTCTTGCCATCATAGATCGAACCATATCTAATAGAGTTCGATTTCTCCTTTCGGACACACCATTGTGTTGTGGTGTTCCAGGTGGAGTAAGTTGTGAGATAATCCCACAACTCCTAAGATGATCTTGAAAAGCACCACTAAAGTATTCACCTCCTCTATCGGTGCGAAGGACTTTGATTGTTTTCTTGAGTTGATTTTCTACTTCACTTTTGAAGTCTTTGAACATTTCAAATGCTTCATCCTTGTGTCTTAGAAAGTACACATAACCATAATGACTATAGTCGTCAGTAAAGGTAATGAAGTATCTTTCACCATTCCTAGTCATCGGCTTAAAAGGACCACATACATCTGAATGTATGATACCTAGTAAGTCTTTAGCCCTTTCAAAAGTTCCACTAAAGGGTGTCTTGATCATTTTGCCTTGTAAACAAGATTCGCATACATCAAATGAATTATATTCATTTGTATTCAAAAGACCATTTTTCTAAAGCGTGTGCATGCGATTCTTGCTTATATATCCAAGGCGACAATGCCAAAGGTAGGAATCACTCAAATCCATTTTGAGTTTCTTGTTGGTTACTTGGTACATTGAGCTATCATATGATGCGTTATCATGATCTAATTCATAAATACCATTTAAAGACATAGCTTTAAAATAAAACACATCATTCATAGAAACATAAATGTCTTGGTTAACAAATTCAAATTTAAAACCACATTGTCTCAAAAGGGAAACAGAAATTATGTTCCTAGTCAAACTAGGATCATATAAAACATTCTTCAAAATAACTTCCAAACCACTTGGAAGCTCTAAAACGTAGTATCCTTGAGCCTCGACTTCAACTTTTGCTTCGTTGCCCATGAAGAGACTAGCGTCTCCCTTCTTATAATGTCTGTTTCTTTTGAACCCCTGCAACGAATTGCAAATATGAGTTCCACATCCGGTATCTAGTACCCATATGTTAGAAGAAATAACATTAAGCTCAACATGTATCATAAAGATAGTACCTGAGGTTTGCCCTGCATCCCTCTTGTTTTTCAACTCATTGAGATAAGTTGGACAATTTCTCTTCCAGTGTCCTATCTCACCACATCCAAAACATGGTTCATTCGTAGCAACCTTTTGCTTCTTCTCATTTGGTTTGGCGGGTTCTGCTTTAGCTTTTCCCTTTCCCTTTCCCTTGACGTGTCCCTTTCTTTTAGCAGAGTTTGCTTTAGAGTCGGGGTGGGGCCTCTTCTTATTGCCTCCTTCATTGATCGCTAGGACGGGTAAATCCTTTTTGCCATACCTGCTTCGGCCGTTTTGAGCATTGCATGAAGCTCACCAATGCTCTTGTCCCATCCATTCATGTTGTAATTCATTACAAAGCTCTCAAATTTCTTTGTTAAAGAGTTGAGGATCAAATCCGTAGCCAACTCTTTAGAGACGGGACAATTTAGCCGTTCGAGGCGATCAATGTGGCTTTTCTTCTTGAGAACATAAGATGATACTGATTGGGTTTCCTCCATTCGACATGCATGAAGCGCCCGAAGAGTTTCGAAGCGTTCTACCCTTGCTTGTTTAGGAAAATTTCCTTTAACTGGGTAATCATGTCGTATGCCCTATGATGTTCGAAATCCTTTTGAATTTCGGGAATCATAGTTCCCAACATGAGGCATGAGGCTTGCATGGAGTCCTCGGTATACTTAACCCAATCATTGTAGGCTTCCACATCTTCCACGTTAGGTTCATCGGGAATAGGATCGTCCAACACATATGATATCTTCTCTTGCTTGAGAATGATTCTCAAGTTTCGAAACCAATCCATGAAGTTGTTATGGTTGAGACGATCCTTTTCAAGGATGGTTCTTAGTGATAGGTTTCGGACGGTTTGGTTAATCGGGTTTGCATTGTTAGCGGCCATCTACAAAATTTAACAAGTACAATTTTAGTATTTTTGATATTATTATATTATAATTATTAATACCCTTTTGTGTCTTTAAAGACAATTAATAATTAAAATCTAGAATCCAACGTTACATTTAAATATTGGTTAGGTGACCTTTATCCCTCTATTTAAATTAACAAGGTAGTCAACGTTTGACAATTGCAACTCTTTGCAATTTCTAGCCATATGGGATGGCTTAAACATCTTTATGTTTAGTTGGCATGTTTAATCCCATCAACACCTTTGTTCCCCATGCTTCGGTGACCCTAAGTTCATGGTTTCCAAATCAAGTCGTCCAACTTACACACACGTGTGAGTTTATACACAGAAGTGGTTAGGTGACCTTTATCCCACAAACATGGTAAACCCACCTCGAACATAGAAGTTCCCTCAAATGTGGTTAGGTGACCTTTATCCCACAATAAGAGTTCCCAAGTGTTTCGAGTGTTGTATAAAAGGATGGTGTTTGACTTGTTTTATGAAAGGGTTTTTAATATTTCAAAATTCTAGTTTAGAAAATATTATGTACCATACATTTGCATGCATTCAAATCAATGGTACTTTAGCGAAAACAAATTTTCAAGGTTCTTTTTAATAAAACCATTTTATTATAAAAATCATTAATTTTTAATAAAACCTTTTATTAACCATTTTAATGATTTTCTTAAGAACCAATTTTACGCTTGTTGTTGATTATTAATTTGTTAAGTCATGCATATCCAAATATCATTAAAACAATATAAATAAACAACCACACAAGCATAACATACATAACAATAGGTGCATAACCATAGCTAACTATTTTGACAACACTTGTTAGCCGAAACAAGTGTGCCAAAAGGTCCTTCCTAAAGGGTGAAAAGTGACACAAGTAATGTGTCGATGAACTCCCACTTGATCCCGCATCCAAATTCTTTAAGTCTCCTTCTTGTGTTGTGATTTCTCCACCTTCTTTGAGCTTCCAAAAGTCTTTTATTTTCAGCTCCAAACTCCTTTGGACTTCAAAAAAATGTGTTTTGGTTATCGGGTTGAAATCCCGTTGAGAACGATGAAGTTCTTTGGACCGAATATTATGGTCCAAACCAAAACCGCATTTTTGTGTGCATCTTCTTTTACAAAATATATCCTAATACATTTTTTCTAGTAAAATAAAATGCACCTAATCTATTTATTTTACATACCAAATGAAAATAAATAAATTACATATCTTCTAATAGAAGAACAAAATAATAATTATTACAACCCTTGAATAAATAATAAAATGAATCACAACACAATCATTCAACACAAGGTCATGGCTAGGTCACATGCACCAAAAAATATATCCAAATATATACATTAAAATCAAGAAGCAAAATGGTTCGCTTTTATAACCATTTTCGGTTATGTATAAAAAACCGAAAAGGTAATTTTTAATCAAACAAACAAATCATCCATATGAAATAATTTTTCAAGATTTCCTTATGGATGTAAGAAAATAATCTTGAAAAACAAAGGGTTAACCATGTTAAAATTTTTGGCCATAGGGTTTTATTCAAACCCGAAACCCGAAATATTTAATCTATTGAAGCATGCATTCATATAAGCGGCTCTAGATGTCATTGATGGGATTTTAACATGTTTATCAAAGTAATTTCATCCATATGAAATAAAAACACAGCGGAATTAATATTTAAAACATGTTACTTTTAAGATATAAATTTTATTTAAAAGCAAAATCCCAAAACCCGGATCCATATATGAACATGCATACTATCAAACACAACCATAGGGTGTTTAGAAAACTACCTTCTTGGAGTAAAGAACTTGAAACGGATGATACTTCTTGAATGGTTGCCTTCAAGAGTAGAAGACCTCAAGCTTGTATACCCCAAGCTTCCAACAAACACTCTAGTTTTAGCTAGGATTTCAACACTTGAATGAAACTTGAAAAACCCTTTGAACACTTGAATGTTGGCCGAAATTTTGAGAGCAAAATTACTAGTTCTCTTTTTTGATTTTTGCCATCTAAATTCTTTTTAAAACCATGAGAGATGTGCACCTCCTTTTTGGCCAATCAACACCCTTCTTACACATGCAAATGCATGAAGGCTTATTGGACCAAAATGGTCTTAGAAAGACCACCCAATCAAAACCCATCTTACACATGCAAATGCATGTAAGCTAATTGGACCAAAATCTTATCTTGGGAAGACAAGGGGGGCTGCCCACTTGGGCATTTATATAAAAAAATAAATTTATTTTATAATAAATTAAGTCTTGTTTAATTTTATAACTTTTATAAAATTATAACATCACATGTTATAAGACTTATACTACTTTTATTATGTTATTTAACCAATTAAATAACAAAAAAAATTATTCTCTCAAAATAAATTATCCATATAATTTATTAGTTTCTCAAGTGTATTTATTTAGAAAACCAATTTCTAAATATTGTAAGTGTTAATATTTATTTGTTTGATCATATCACAAATAAATATTTAAGTGTTTGTCTAGCTTGTATTTGGGTGTGACTCGACTTGGATCATAACGTACTAGCCACATCAATCTAATATGTGTCTTGGGCATACAGACTCCAACAAATTCTGCATTTTGTGATGATAAAAATGTGTGTGAATCTCCTGTATTTGTGCCAGAATTGAAAAAGAATAGCTTTGGAAAATTCCTCACCGAGGAAATTCCAGAATTTATTCCATCTCGAACAGGTGTGACAGATTCAGAAAAGAAAGCTGCTGAAGATCACAGCAAAGAAGACTCAAGCCTTACTGCCTCAGAAAAGCAAAAAGAGACTTCAATTCCTGATGAAGAGCAAAAATCAGAAACTTCAAGTGAAGATCAAACAACAGAAGGTGAGTGCTTCGAAGATTCAAGTGACGAAACAATTGAAGATCAAGATTCAGAAAGTTCAAGTGAGGATCAAAGCTGCAGTGATTCAAGCTACGAAGCAAGTGAAGAGCTAAACTCTAGTGAATATCAAACATCAGAAAGCTCAACAGATTCCGACAACGATGAAGAATGTTCAGAAGATGAAAGTCGAGTTGACAAGAAAATGAAGAAAGCAGAAAGCTCAAGACACTCATCACATACATCATCTTCGAACACCAAAAGACCCAGACGCAAACGATGTTTTCGCTGTGGTCATTTAGGACATACAGCGAAACATTGTAAAAACAAGAATTTTTCTAAACCAGAATATGATTTTATCAAAAATTTCACATATCAGCTTGATTATCTTAAGAAATCTGTTAAAAATCTCGTTAATTCAACAGCTTATTTTTGAAAGCAAAAAGTGTTGGTGCATACATATGTTGTCTTCGTCTTATATCGAGTCTCGGTTTACTACACTTGAAGACAAAAGTTTGAAGGCATAAAGTTTGAGGAATGCCATGAAAGTTTGAGGAATGTCATGAAAGTTTGAAGACCGTTCCGTTTGAAGAGGGTTCAGTTTGAAGCATGCCTGTCCGTTTGAAGGGTGTCATGCCACCTTCAAACGGAAGGGTCCTTCCTATAAATACCTCACTTGTCTATTTCATTTGTAACTTTCCGGCTTGTGCAACGAAGTGCTGCCGAAGTGTTGTCAGGTTGTAAATTGTTATAAAATCAATCATACAACAGTTTAATGTGTAAATCTAGCTGAATTGACCTCTACACGTCTGTTTCCGCCTTTCGTGTTGAGATAAACTCTTCTGATCGACTCGTTCGGGTCCGAAAACGATCCTACAAGTGGTATCAGAGCTCAGGATGAAGAGTTCATACCAATTCAGCCACTAATTCTGATTTTCTACACCTTCTTTCAAAATTGAACAAGTTTTCACGGATAAAATTGGCTAAAACTTTCACAATGTGTGCGTAATTGTGTTTTAACAAACCCTTGAGAATATTAGTTCAAAATTCGAAGTAAAAGTGGTAAAAAAGATTGAAAATTGGCTTCCGTTTGAACGAAGCTTGGCACTTCCGTTTGAAAATTAACATATCGTTTGAAGAGTACCGTTTGAAACATGCATTCCGTTTGAATATATCATTTGAAGCAAGCATTCCGTTTGAAAATGCATGGTCATCCCGTTTGAAACATGTATTCCGTTTGAAAGTATCGTTTGAAAACAGCCATCTCGTTTGAAAAGGTGTCATACCGTTTGAAAACTGACTTCCGTTTGAGAGTACAGTTTGAAATACGATGTCCGTTTGAAATAGGGTTCAGCGGTGCAGTCAGAAAGTGTTTGATATCAAAGTTGTCGGCCACTCACCTTGATTGAATACACAAAGTATTAAAATTGAAAGTCTGACACTTCTAATATCATCGAAAATTTTATGTGATAAAACTAAAGTTGGCAAATTATATTTCATGCAAACTTAAAAGTTGTCGGCTATTTTTCAAATCAGTTTGCATGTGAACAAGTGACGCGGCCCAATCATATATCATTGGCCTAAGTGACTTTATAAGTAAGGTCCAATTAAATTGATTGATAATAAGGAGATTGTTGGCTACTGTGTTTAATCTCGGTACAATCAAGATATTAAAATCAAAGTGACATCACATGAATTCTTTTAACGGTTTAATCAGAAATTGATTACTATCAATGTTGTCGGCCATTGTTTACAAATTTCAATACGATGCATGTGATAAGGTTGCATGAAATATTGTAGTTCATTGTCGTTTAGTGCATTCAATAGAGTAGAGGGTCGAACGAGGTTAAGTCACAGCTGGTGACTTTCGAGGCAATTAAAAAAATTTGGTTTTGTAAGTGAACTGGGCCGAAGTGAACTGGGACGAAGTTTCATTTTTTGACATTTGGGCCTAGAATTTGTGATTGATATTGGGCAAATAATTGATTTGTGATCGTTATTGGATCAACTTGTAATTGGGCCGCAAGAACATTCATATTGGAAAATTAGTGGATTGATTGATATATTACCAGTTTGTGTGAGACCAGTATTTTTTGAAACAAGTAAAGTTTATGTTTGTGAACATTTGACTTTGAAACATGGAAAAAGAATTCTACAATGCATTTGATACACCGACTGCTCCAGTTTCAACTGCATTATTGAAGAAATCATTTGATATGTTTGAAGCTTTTGACCATGAAACAACAACGATGACCATTGATAGATATTGTCATTTGGTAGTAGAAATGGAGAGATTAAATATTAAGAAAGATGATGAGGAATGGGTTGATAAACTAGCTGAAGCATTACCACAGCATAAGTGGGGAACTTATTTGATGTTTTTAAAACTCGTGAGGAAGTCTCAGAATATGAATTTGGCACAATTTATTCAGAGAATTGAGGAGCATGAGTTGGATATCCAGGAAAAGGCTAAGACGGAAGCTGGAAAAGCAAAAGTTGAAGAAAGTTCGACAAAGGAAGCTGAAGGACAGATAGCTGAAAAAGAATCTGAAAAATCAGAGGTTGAAAAAATAGTCGAAGTTGAGAAAATCATTGAAGTGGAGAAAATCGTCGAGGTTGAAAAGATAGTTGAAAAAATGGTTGAAGTTGAAAAACCATGCTTGAAGTGTTCAGAATTTTGCAAAGATTGTGATGAGAAAGACAAAAAGATTGTTGAGTTAGAGAAAATGAAGGAAGATTTACTGTTTGATGTAAAGTATGTTAAAGAGTCCTATGATGTTCTTAACAGGACAGTTGATGGTCTGAAAAGGACAAATGCAGAAATCAAAAAAGCAAATGAAAAAATGAGTGCAACTTTGATGACAAAGCAGAGTGTTATAAATGATTACATTGAAGATTGTGCTAATTTGAAGAAGGAGTTGGAACTTGAGAGAATTGAGAGTGAAAGGATTAACCGATTACTTTTGAGTTATACTACTTGTGATTATCTGATTGATCGTGTTTATACTACTTGTGATTATCTGATTGATCGTGCTAATTTGCAAGAAGAAAGAAAAAGAAGAGGATGCTGGTAAGACACAAAGTGTAAAGTATAATAAGTGTCCGCCCCCAATCTTTGAAACTTATTCTCCCAGAAATCCAAACGAGGAAAGGGTAGACAAGGCTCTAAACATCAAATTAAATTCTGAAATCACTGATGAATTACCAGACAATATTGATGTCACATTCACAGCGTCTGACACTGATCATGAGTCTGAGTTAGTTAAGAGAGTTGTCGATCAGGTGTTGGATATGGATGAAGAGTCAAAATCGGAGTCTAAGTCAGATAGTTCGAGTTCATCTGGGAAGAGTCCGAGTTCGCCGGTTAAGGGGGTTTACAATAAAGAATTTCTGTTATCAAAATTTAATTTGAATGACGGATCAGTCAAAGTAGCATATACGTTGAATGATTCAGACAAATTATATTCTGATGAGGAATTTCCAATAAGGAGTGTTAAAACTGAAATGATCAAAAAGGTTTTCAAATTAACAGAAGTTAATATTTCTGAAATAAAAGATTTAAATCTTTCTGCAAAACTTAAACCTTACACTTCAAGGTTTCAACAAAGAGTAAACAAGAAAATGGGTTATGGTTGTGGTTCCAGTTTCCAAAAGAAACCAAACTATAATGGTAATCTCAAAAAGAAAGGTCTTGGTTTTAATTCGTCAGAAAATTATAAAAATCAGAAAACTTATAAACCAAAAACAAAATTTGTTTCAGGTGGAAGTTCAGAGGATGAACAGAAGAAACAATTCTGGAAGCAGTCGAATCAAGAATTTCTTGCTGAAGTAAAGAAGAATGTGAGAAAGTTTTCTCAAAGAGTTGACAGAAGAACCTGTTTCAAATGCCAGGAAGTTGGACACATAGCGTGGAATTGCCCCAAGACCAACTACCAAAAACAGGGAGTTTCTTCTAACTCTGTTTTGAGAAAGACTTATGTTGATAAGAAAGAACAATCTGTAAAAAAGGTTAACAAGTTTGAAAATTCTACTTCTGAGGAAGGAGAAAGTTCAAAAAGGTTTTATAAAAGAAAAGGTGACATGAACAAGAAAAAATGGGTGGTTAAATATGAGGGTAATTTTGACAATGAATCTGATTCCATAAAATCAGAGGAGTCATTGGTTGATAAAAAGATTGTGAATTCCGTTCCAGTGGTGAACGATGAGAATTTTCCGTCATTGTCAAAGGAAAATTTGATGAAGAAAGTTGGAAAGGTTGAGATCTCAAATCAATTCTTCGCTGATAAAGGAGAATTTGATGTTGAGAAGGCTTTCAACGGGAAAGTCAAACATATGTTTGGGAAGATGGTAGACAGGAAGGTAAAGGGTGCTAAAGAGTTTTATAAATCAAAATGTTGGTGGGACAGATGTGTTCCAAAGTCACCCAAGGCTGGTGAGGCTTGGGTGGACATTATGTTTGAGTAAAACACCGGACTTACCGGAGCTCCCAGGTTGGTAAGCGAGGAACAGGTATCGGCATCTTTCTTGAGGAATTTATTCGGTAATGTAGTCGTACAAACGGTAAAAAGGTTTGTTTATGTTTGTGCATGCTTGCATATGGTAAATCAAGGACATTAACTTGTACTTGCATTTTCCTATAATTGATTAAGAGACAATATGATGAACCACATCCCCGAATTTACTAATGGTATACTTACAAGTGGTAAAATCAACCAAACTTATTTTCCGAAAAAATCATTTTGATTAAAATAAACTTAAGTGTTTTGAAATCTAAATGAGAAAATAGTTTGTTGATAAGGGGAGTTCTGATTGTTTATGCCAAGTGAATGGCGAAGTGATGCGATTTGATATCGGTTGTCATGTTTCTGTACAGTTTGTTTTAAATTTTTCTTTAATGTGTTTGCATTTTAGGGGGAGTAGAAATTTTCATCAGAAAATCCAAAAACATTAGAAAATTTGAAAAAGACAAAAACATGATAAAAACCAAAAATGAGTTTGTTGTGAAAAAGAGGAAATGATAGTACATCAGTAGACTATCACAACATGCTAAAGAATTGGAAAGTTTAAAAGTGATAAACAATCTTACTGCGGATGTGTCAGTAGATTTTTACACATTTAGTAAATTGTGACGAGATATAAACCTAAAAAAATTCAAACTTGCTTATCTTGTGGGTAACAATTCTTGGATATATAGGTAACCCCTTCCCTCTTTCTGAGATACTAGGTCTTTATGCTCAGTGATATCTGGGGTATTATCCCGGGACTTCTGCTGTATGGAAGTACTGACCTAATCCCCGGATAATACTTTCTGCAAATGCTTGAAACACAGCACTGCCCTCAGCAAGTTGATGAAACAATAAAATTGATAGTCACTGTTGTTGTAACAAAAGATCCTCTAAAGGGGACACACCAAAAGTCGAAACCGTCATCTCTTTGCGTATACGGAAGTATCGACCTGAGCTCTCACGGCCCTCGCAATTAACCCCTTACAGATATCATCTGTGGTATACTCATCTGTAAGACTGAATATTGGGATCTGAATATGGGAGTATATTCAAGTAGTGGGACACACGGATAAGTTTAAGTGCTTAAGACATTAATATCGTATCTCGGATCAGTTGAACTTTGCGTGAAAATTTAAGTGGACCAGTATACTGACAATCTAGGTAAATTGTTTAGAACTTAAAATGAAATCAGGCTTAACGGTGTTGGTGATTTGTCTCATAAACTGATATGATCCTCTTACACAAACTCACAAAAAATATTGTATGTAAATATTTCTTCTCTGCATTTCATTTCTTTACATTGGAAAATCCAAAAAGATTTTAGTATGTTTTAGCATAAATTTTTGAAAAATTCAAAAATATTTACGACAACTGGTATTGGAGAGCTAATTTTCAAAATTCCGAGTGCTAAACATGATGAATAGATGGTTTGGGAGAGTGTGTTGTTTTGAAAATAAAAATGATATATCTTCAAGTGGTTCATCAAAGATTAACATTGTAAAATTATTTTTTGTATAATTTCTGCAAGTGATTCATTAGATGGTGAGATTGTTTTTACAAGTTATCATCAGGAAATTTATTGTGAGGTAGAGGATGTGCAGGTTTCTAAGAGATAGAGAGCCAGGTTCTGATACCTGAAGACTTTGTAATTTCAACATGCCAGACTGCGATCCCAGCATATCGAAAGGGGGAGTCTGAAGACATCCGAGTAGAGATTGTTCGTGGGGAGTCTGTTGATGATGATGAAAAGAGAAGAGAAAGATTTGAGGATGCTTACACTGTGAGATATTTCAGAGAGCGTTCAGACTGATAAAGACTGAAGACGTTGAAGACTCGACACTTAAGACTCTTCAACATCTGAGGGGGAGTCTGTTGGTGCATACATCTGTTGTCTTCGTCTTATATCGAGTCTCGGTTTACTACACTTGAAGACAAAAGTTTGAAGGCATAAAGTTTGAGGAGTGCCATGAAAGTTTGAGGAGTGTCATGAAAGTTTGAAGACCGTTCCGTTTGAAGAGGGTTCAGTTTGAAGCATGCCTGTCCGTTTGAAGGGTGTCATGCCACCTTCAAACGGAAGGGTCCTTCCTATAAATACCTCACTTGTCTATTTCATTTGTAACTTTCCGGCTTGTGCAATGAAGTGCTGCCGAAGTGTTGTCAGGTTGTAAATTGTTATAAAATCAATCATACAACAATTTAATGTGTAAATCTAGCTAAATTGACCTCTACACGTCTGTTTCCACCTTTCGTGTTGAGATAAACTCTTCTGATCGACTCGTTCGGGTCCGAAAACAATCCTACAAAAAGTGGACATTGTGGCTCAAAACCACGATAGATTCAAAATGAAGCAAGTCTGGGTTCCCAAATCAATCTAATTTGTGTATATTCTTGTATTTCAGAATAAACTCCAGAAATGGCTTCGAATGCTCATGGAATACATGTGGCATGTCGACAACGGATGTTCAAGACACGTGACAGGCTTGAAGGAGCTTCTGAAGAACTTTCGTTTTATTGACGGTGATTTCGTGTCATTCGCTGGAGACGAGAAGGGAGGGAAGATCGTTGGAATAGGAGATGTGGTGTCTGAAGCCCCCACATTGGAAAATGTCAACTATGTTCCAGAATTGTGCTACAATCTCATGAGTGTATCACAAGTCTGTGATAAAGGAATATCGGTGCTTTTTCAACGACATGGAATGCTTATTTCTCAAGCCTGAATATGTCATTCCTGCAGAAATGATCATGCTCACTGCTCCAAGACAAAACAACACATACGTGCTCAACATGAAAAATGCCAAGACAAATGACAACTTGACCTGTTTGATCTCAAAGGCTTCAGAATCGGAGTCACTGCTTTGGCACATGCGATTGGGGCATGTAAATTTCAAAAATATGAATAAACTCTCTAAGTTAAACTTAGTGATAGGACTTCTGATAAAAGAATTTCCTTTTTCTGAAAAATGTATAGCATGCGCCCAGGGAAAGCAACACAAGAAATCGCACAAGTCCAAAGCAGTGAATACGATTACTGCGCCTCTTCAGTTGATGCATATGGATCTTTTTGGTCCAATTAGTGTTAAAAGTCTTGCTAAAAGTTCTTACTGTTTGGTGATTAAAGATGATTTCTCTCGTTTTTCATGGGTTTATTTTCTTGAGGCAAAGAGTGAGACAGCTGAAATTCTCAAGTTATTCATTCCCTTGATTGAAAACGTGACCAGATTAAAAGTGAAGTCGATCAGAAGCGAGAATGGTTCCGAATTCAAAAATCAAACATTCATATCCTTCTGTGCAGAAAAAGGAATTCATCTTAAATACGGTGCAGCCAGAACTCCTCAACAAAATGGAGTTGCTGAACGCAAGAACAGAACGCTGATCGAGGCCGCAAGAACCATGCTGGTGGATTCAAAGCTTCCAATTATCTTTTGGGCAGAAGCAGTAAATACAACATGCTACGTTCTAAACAGGGTTCTGATTGTAAAACCACACGGAAAAACGACATATGAACTTCTCTTCAAAAGAAAGCCGCTCATTGACTTCTTCAGACCATTTGGATGTTCGTGCACTCTTCTAAACACTCAAGAAAATCTCATCAAGTTCTAAGTAGTGGGTGATATCTGCTACTTCATGGGATATTCATCCACACAGAAGGCCTACAGAGTCTACAACAAAAGAACAAAGATGGTGATTGAATCATATTATGTTGATTTTCAAGAAGGAAACTATACCAACACTGGAAGTACCCCCAATTGGTTCTATGACGTGGGTGTGATTTTCAACACCTTCGAAATTCCAGAAGATGCTCCAAAAGCAGAACATGTTGAAGATGCTGAAGCTGAACATCTGTTTGACTCTTCAGACATTGGTATAACTCCGTTCACTACCCGTTTCTCTCCATCCTCTGTTGATCCACTTCTCTCTGTGGATGAAGCAACTGGTGACACTGCGCCTGAGAACACCCCAGAAAACGGTGCTTCTTCTTCACAGGCAAATGTGGATGAACCAACTCAAGAAGATGACCCTCTAGTAATTTACGTGGATAAACACTTCACCAATCTTCCGCAGCAGATTGAGTCTAAGACAAATGAAGGATACAAGACAATTCACAATCATCCTCTTGAGAATGTCATAGGTGCAGTTGAAGAAGGAGTACGTACACGTGGCCAGTCATCAAGCATCAACAAAGGTCTCTATGTAGCTTTTCTCTTGCAATCCGTGCCACATGACATCGAAGAAGCTATTCAAGACTCCAGTTGGGTTTAGGCCATGCAGGAAGAACTGTCTCAATTTCGCAAACTCAAAGTTTGGGAGTTGGTAGATTTACCTGAAGGAAAGTTTCCAATTGGTACTAAATGGGTCTTTCATAACAAGATGGATGATCGTGGAGTAGTAATCAAGAACAAGGCTAGATTGGTGGTGCAAGGTTTCCGTCAAGAGGAAGGGATTGATTACGAAGAAGTTTTCGCTCCAGTTGCAAGATTGGAAGTAATCAGAATATTCCTGGCATATGCATCATACAGAAATTTCAAAGTTTTTCAGGTGGATGTAAAGAGTGCCTTTCTCTACGGGAAGGTAAAGGAAGAAGTCTACGTATGCCAGCCTCCAGGGTTCGAAGATCCTCATTTTCCAGGTTGTTACTTCAAATTGGACAAAGCCCTCTATGGTCTTCACTAAGCTCCACATGCTTGGTATGAGACTTTGTCAACTTATCTGTTGAAGTGTGGATACACCAGAGGAACGATTGACATGACCCTCTTCACTAAACGAATCAGAGAAGATGTAATGCTGGTTCAAATCTACGTTGACGATATCATTTTTGGGTCAACTAACGAGGAGCTGTGTAGAGAATTCGAGACCGTCATGAAGGCAAAGTTTGAAATGAGCATGATGGGAGAGCTGACGTTCTTCTTAGGGCTAGAAGTGAAGCAAAAGGAGGATGGGATTCTCATTCATCAGGCTAAGTACATTCGGGATATTCTCACGAAGTACAACATGAACGACTGTAAAGTTGCCAGCACCCCGTTCGCCTCTCAGATGAAGCTTACTCTAGATCCTCAAGGAAAACCAGTGAACAAGTCCTTTTATCACTCAATGATCAGTTCTTTGATGTATTTAACGGCTAGCAGACCTGACATTATGTGGGCTGTCTGTCTATGTGCTCGCTTTTAGACAAATCCCACAGAGTCACATGAAACCGCTGTGAAGCGCATCTTCCGCTATCTTAAAGGAACTCCGAAACTAGGTCTTTGGTATCCTAAAGATAGAAATTTTGATCTTATTTCTTATTCTGACAGTGATCATGCAGGTTGTAAAGTAGATCGCAGGTTTGTATCAGGAGGATGTCAATTCTTGGGAAATCGTCTGATCTCATGGCAAAGCAAGAAACAGACAACGGTGTCCACCTCCACCGCTCAAGCAGAGTACACCGCGGCCTAAGGTTGCTATTCACAAGTTCTCTGGATACAAAATCCGTTGTTCGATTATGGAATCAACATCATGAAGACTCCTATATTCATCAACAATGAGGCATGTCTGGGAATTGTGAAGAATCCCATCGACCACTCTAGAACAAAGCATATCGAAATTCGAATTCACGCAATTCGAGATGCATACGAGAAGGGGTACATTCAAGTGGTGCCAGTGGATACAACACAGCAGCGGGCCGACATTTTCATGAAAGCATTTAATAAAACCCGATTCAACCAGCTGGTAACCTGGTTGGAATTGGTTAATTTCCTTAAATGGAAATGAATCTTGTGGTCCAAAATCATTCGTAAATATTCTATCTTTGTTTAAAAAAACATTTGTTGAAAGTAAAACAAGTATCGTAAAGCGTCGCCCACCAAAAAGATTTTCTGACTTTTAAAATTTTATTTTTGGGCAACGGACTTTCAAAATAAAGATTTTAGGGGGGATATTCCAGAAAATCCAAAATTAGATGCTTATGTCTGACTCCTGCTAGAGGAAATGATAGAAAATTGCTAACGCTTTGTCATTTCTTGCAAACAGAAAAACAAAAGAAATCGGGGTACCAAGCAATGACGTGTCGGTAGATTCAGCAACACCAACGAGTAAACTGCTGTTAGGGAGCAAAACATAACATCTACACAAGGATTCTGGCTTTTCTCAGGCATTACGCATCTTGTGGGTAACACGTTGCGGCA
The DNA here is from genome assembly GCF_002127325.2 of Helianthus annuus. Classification (NCBI taxonomy): domain Eukaryota; kingdom Viridiplantae; phylum Streptophyta; class Magnoliopsida; order Asterales; family Asteraceae; genus Helianthus; species Helianthus annuus. The sequence goes on from NC_035437.2 coordinate 107,297,947, forward strand.
TATGGCTTAATGGTCTTAAATCTTGCTTTGATAGATTGCCAAAGTCTGAGATCTCGGGTCTTTATATTGGTGTATTATTCGGGGATATCATAGTCGTTCTTCTGCTGCATCCAGATACATGCTGACCTAGACGCTATGTTATCTTTTCATAATAAGTGCCTTAAAAAAGGCCAAACCCTCTCATAATAAGTGCCAAAATTGGCCAAAACTCTAGTTGGATTAGTTTGGTCTCTCTGTTGTACGAAAGTACTGACCTGTTCACCAAACTATCTGTCTCAACCCTCGGTAATTTTGGGGATCTCTGCTGTACGAAAGTACTGACCTGATCTCCGCTCTATCGTTGAAAAGAATGAAACCAATATACTCACCTGTTATGAGGAACCTTTGTGCATACCTTGATCGCGGGGGTATGTCCTGATGTGGGACTCACGGGCGTAATGATTCTATTCTTAATAGCTTGTGTGGGGGCCATAGAAGTCTTGTCAATATTACCGAAAACATGATAAAAGCGCTCTCCGAAGGCATGGTGAAAAAAGGATGCATGGATTTAAGCGGACAAACATACTGGCAGTTTTTCTTGTGCCTTAGTTAGTAAATAATAATAATAATAAATAAGAAATTGACAAGTGTTGGCAATATGATCTTCTGCAGGTAAGTCGACAAGCGTCCAAAGAATCAAGAATATCGGTAAAAATGGACCCTCCCAAAGACTGAAAAATGAAGTGTAGAGTCAAAATGGCCCAAATTTTATCAAGTTTGTAAATATTTCATAATTTATTAAGTCTTAAACAAAACTGGGCACGTTTTTCGAGAAAGTTTGTGTTAGGATCTGAGTTTGGTTTTGATTGTGTTTTACGTTTGAATTAAGATGAAAACGAATGAGTTGTGCAGCGGAATTATAATGGAAACAAACTTTGTACACAATCAAACAGGAGAATTGCTTTAATCAAACATTTTCAACAAAGAACCGAAAGATTGAATTTATTTTAATAACAATTACAATGCATGAATGAATACAAACTCCCCCTCAGCCTGAGCTCACAGTATTTGTTCGTGCAAGAAGAAGATGGTGAAAGAGCTAATAGAACAGCACAGAGCACTGTTCTATTTATAGGAACGAGCAAACCACTGAAGCATCTAAGCTGACGTCACCATGAAAGTGACATCTAACCTCCTAACAAACTCTAACCTCTGATCTACACAACCTCTGCTATGCTAACTACTGATATTACAATACATTACATAAAGTAAAGAAAACTACTGCTGCATCCTTCCACTGCTATGAACCTAGCAGTACTTGTCATGATCAGCAGTGCTTGACTCAAGGCAGTAGATTGGGCAGCAGGGCTTTAGTTCTTCATCAGTCTTTGACTAGATCAGCAGTTGTAGGTCAGCAGTTTGTATGATCAGTAGATAGGAGGTCAGCAGATGTTGAAATTACTTTCAAGGGGAGAAACGTGTATGCATAACATCTGCTTATTCTGGATCCACTGACCTGATCCAGTTTTGGCTCTAATTATCTGTTCCTCTGATAGGGTTCTATCCCAACAATCTCTCCCTGGAACAGATAATGTCAAAACTCTTCATTATTGTAGATCTTTATTGCCTCATCAGCAGTTCCCTTATTTGCCCTTTGAGTTGAAGTTCAAAGGCTAAGGCATCTGAGTCATCATCATCCCTACTAAGTGGAAGATCAAGGAGATCCTGCAAATCTTCAAGACTCAGGCCAAGAGCTTGTTCCCTTGATATATTCTTCACTTCTCCACTAGACTTGAGCAATGTCAGTACGTGGGTCTGTTTGTTAGTTTTCCACTTTAGTACTTTTGAGTCTGGTGGGTTTCTTGGGAGATTTTTATTGGATGAGGTGTTTTGTGATGCAGGCCTATTCATGACTGTCTGAGTAGTGTTTGCATATTGTTCCAATCCAAGATCTTCTTTAATCATTATCTTAATGCCCTCTTTTACAAGGTCATCACCAGCCATTAGATCTTGGATTGTTTCAGCACCCAACTGTTTTTGTGGCCTTCTTTTAAAGATGGCTGCACCAGCTGGAGCAGTGGATCTCCTGATTTGCAGCTTTGATGGTCCTTTTGAAACCCCTGCTTCAGGATAGTCAGGCTTTTGTGGAACTTTTGGATCTTTCTTTCTTAGTTCCTCCAGCCTTTTGTAGGTGGCCCTGACCCTATCTTCTTTCCATCTCATCACTTGATTCAAAGACCCCTAGTCTGCAGCAGCTAATTCCTCTTTCATTCTTTTCAGCTCTACCTTTTTATCAGGTATATTCTTTTTGAACTTTGCCCAATCTGGAGGAGTGTGCTTGACCTTATTCTTGATCATTTCTTGAATCCTGGCTGCTTCACTTTCAAGCTCAGGAATGGTCCACGCTTTGTACATGTGTTTTTCTCCTTTGTACTTCTTGGTTGCCATGATGTTTTCAATGTAGTCTTTTCTTAGAGTTTCATCTGCTCTCTCTGAGATTTGTTGACACACATTTTTTGCAAATTGCTCCAAGGAACTGACTTGTGTGAGCAAGAATTGGTAATTCTGCTGAATTTCTCTATCAGATTTTCCTTGAGCATTTCTTTTTAAGATATCCTCTGCTTGTTTAGCTTTGACCTTCAAATATTCTTCAATATTGTTTGGCCTTGGATATCCTTCAACTGATGGCAAACTACTTTTAGCAGGGTCGTCCTCATAATAAAAAGACTTGATTTCTTCTCTGACTGTTATAAGTTCAAGAGGAAATTGAACACCTGCAGGAGGTAAGGGCTTTAGAATTTGAGTTGATGAGAGAGGAACAGGCTTGGGTATTGTAATAAGTGATAGAGATTTTGAAGATGTTGGTGGTGGTGATGGAGAATCATCATCTGGTACGATAATCCTTCTCCTTTTTATTTTAGGAAAGGCAGATGATGTTTTGGGTGGAACAGTGGTGGTGATATGAGTGGCAGTGATTTGTGATTGCCTAACAGCTGTTGAAACAACTGGTGTTTCAACCACTGTTGTCATTACAACAGATGTTGTAACATCTGCTGTCTTCTACTTTTTGACAGGAGGTGAGGGTGGAGATGTTGTTTTTGGTGGTGAAGGTGGTGGTGTTAAAACAGTGGTTGTGGTGTGTGTTGAAGTGGTGTGTGTTGGAGTGATGACAGATGTTGAAACAACTGAAGTATCAGCAGATGTTGATACAGCAGGAGTTACAACAACTGTTTGGATGGAGGTTTGATGTTGGTGGCTTTTGGATGGTGGTTTTGAAGTATGCTTTGTGAGTCTGGATGGTGTGGACTTGGGTTCCCTTACTTTTCTAGTAGGATTTCTTTTTGGCACAGGATTTTGAACATCCTTTAGCCCAGAACAACCCTGCGCATTCAGCTCCATGTAAGCTCTTTTGTTGGTGCATCCGTCTGTCGTCTTCGTCTTGTATCGAGTCTTGTATAGAACATGCTAGATCAGGGCATGAGAATCGAGAAATAGGATTATAGGGTGATTCCGCTTGAAATGTCACCTGGACAGCTTCAAGCGAAATCACATACTTTTGATTCCGCTCGTAGTGTAACATGATGATTTCGCTCGAGAGTCAATGTTCTGATTCCGCTTGAACGTGTTCAAGCGGAACCCCTTTGTCTATATATAGGGTCATCTGGAGCGGAATCTCATAACAGTTATTTCGGTTTGCAACGAAGTGCTGCCGAAGTGTCGAATCGCTGTAAACGTCATTATTTATCAATCAAACGACAGCTTAAAGTGTAATACTTGCTGAATTGAACTCAGTTTCTTAGTTTCCGCCTCTGAAACTGAGATAAACTCTTCTGATCAACTCGTTCGGGTCTGAAAACGATCCTACAAGTGGTATCAGAGCTCAGGAAGAAGAGTTCTATACAATTCAGCTGCTAATTCTGTTTCTACACCTTTGTTTTTTGAAATTCAAAAATTTTCACGGTTAAAATCGATCAAATTTCACATATGTTGTGCGCAAACATGTTTTAATGAATCCTTGAAAGTTTCAGCTTAAAATTCGATCTAAATCAGATTAAATTTGCTATTTCGCTTCAAAAACAACGATTATATGATGACGTCAGCAGCACTTTGGATCTGAATTCGCTTGAAACCACATTTTATATTTGATCCCGCTTGAAAATATTGGTGTGATTCCGCCTGAACGTAAGGTTCCGCCTGAAAGTTCAGGTTGATTTCACTCGAAACGAGATTCCGCTTGAAAGTATAGTGTTGATTCCGCTCCAAATTGCTGAGTGATTCCGCTTCAAAGTTACTTGGTTATCCCGCTTGAAATTTCAGTTTTGATTCCGCTCCAAACCAGGGTTTTGCTTGAACAGTTGTTGTTTGAACTTGACATTTCGTTTGAACAGGTAGTTTTTGAGAATTTTTGAAATCCGAATCATGGACGAATATTTTTATAACGCATTCGCTACCCCGGTTACCCCGATCACTATTGCACGGAATACGATGTTGGAAAACGAAACGAGAACTATGCAAAAACCACCTAAGCTCATGAACATTGAGGAGTATAAGGGTTGGGAAGGACGGTTTGAAAACTGGGTACAAGCTAACTATTTAGATGCTTAGGAATGTGTTGAAACGAAGTATGTGAGACTGATGAATGACCATGAAGAGGTGATTGCTATCAAAGATATGAGTGTAGAAGATAAAAGAAAATACGAAAATGAGAAAATGATGCTAAGTCTACTACAACAAGCTGTGAAAGAAGACATCATGGTCTTATTGCAACATAACGGAAGTTCTTATTCAATCTGGAAAGCATTAAGATCAAAGTTTGTTGGTAGTCAGGAGATGGTCAAGAACAAAAAATCACTTTTAAAGAAAGAGTTTGATTTGTTTCGTGGGTTGAAAAATGAAGGCACAAAGCAGATTATTGAAAGATACTGCAATCTTTTAGCCAACATGAAAAGGTTAAGCATCGAAAAAGATAATGAAGAGTTGATTGGAAAACTTGCTGATGCATTGGCACACGAGACTTGGGGCACATATCTCATGATGCTAAGGAACAAGAAAGGTTTTAGTAACTTGACGCTGAGTAAATTCATTGAAAAGTTGGAAGCTCAAGAAATGGAACAAAGAAAGATCTCCAGGATGAAAGACTTTGATGGTGAACAAGACATCAGTTTGTACTACAAAGCAGGGTTGAATGATAAAACAACCAACTTGTCACCAAAAGTTGAAACTGCATTCATTGCAAAGAACTCATCTGGAGTTCTTCAAAAGGATCAAACAGCAACACAAGTTTCTCATCATTTCCATCATTTGATCCGAATGTTTCAACAACAAGAAATGGCAAAAAGCTTCAAGGCAATATTGTGTTGAATATTGAAAATGATCAGGAATATTCTGAGGAGTTAGCTAAAAGCCATATGTCTTTGTTGGGAACTGTTTTTGTTGATGCATATTTTGTCTATCGCCTTCGTCAATCCGGTCAATCCGAGTCATAGTGAAAAGCCGGGAAGAAATCAAGTGCATATTGTCATATTTAGTTAGAAATGGCAAGGTGGCAAACTTGTAATTAGTGTAAACTTTCATTTAGTTGCCTTGACCATATAAATAGGAGGTATGTCATGATTTTAGATTAGAGATTTAGACTTTTGGAGAAGTTGGAGAGAAGACTTTCTAGAGAGAGAAAGTTGTAAATTTGTGATTCTTGTATCGATCTTGTCAAAGTTAGCAATGGAATCACATTAGAAGTACGTTATCGTGTGTTCGGTCACGTTCGTTCACGGATTCCGCACGTGAAACGTTCGTTACGCAATCGAACGGTGCCAAAACCGGTCCTACAAGTGGTATCAGAGATAGGAGCTCGATTGCTTGATCAAACACGTTGTTTTCGTACTGATTTCAGCAGATTTGAGCCGATTCAGATCTGATTTCTCCTATTTCTTCACTTTCTTACGTTTTTTACTGAAAAACGTCAAATTGAACAGGTAAATACGGTCCAAATCGTCTGATTTTTGGATATGTTGTGCGTTTAGTCCCGATCTACAATCCTACCAAGTTTCAGCTCGAAATTCCAAGCCGTTTTGGAGAAATTTCAGATTTTCGGTCCGAAATCGCGTCAACTTTCAGCTCTGGATCGCCTATACGAACATTTGGAACCGCTCGTATTTCAGATGTGGAACCGCTCGAAAAATACTGTATGGAACCGCTCGTAATTGATTGCTGTGAACCGCCTTTTTGAACATCTCAGGATCGCCTTTAGGTCACATGTTGGGTCTCTCATAAATACATATATTGAACCACGTGAACCGCTCATGTGTCATACCTGAACCGCTCCAAAATTATAAGAATCTGAGTCGCTTATTAGTCATCGTTTTCATGAGTGTTCTGAACTTACAGGTTGTCAGCAAGTTGTGCCGTCCATTTCATAAACCACGACCCACGTGATAAACCCACCGTCCATTATCGATTGTTGGATTCTGAAGCCCATGTGATCGCCCCATTAATTCATTGAGGGCCAATATTATCTTTACACGAGCCACCACCCCACTATTATTTGTTGTAAAAACATCACCGCCCAAACTTTATAAAACAACGGCCCAATTGCAGCCCACCACCTCCCCACACCCTGTTGTTGTTGTTTAGTTGTCTACACCTCCCTCATTGACCAATCCCATATTTTTTTACCTGCCGTCCCATGTGAAGCCATTAAAGGCAACCTTTGTTAACCACCCAAAACCCACCGCCCCAATATCTTTTGTCGGCCCAATAGCAATTTTTCAAAGTGCACCATTTTATTCCACCGCCCAACCATTTTATTGCACCGACCAATCAGCTTGTTTTTGCAGTTCACTTATCCACAAACTCATTCAACTATTACCGCCCCATTACCTAAGCGGCCCAATCCAAGATTTTCTACACTGACCCACTTATATTTCCACCGCCCAAACATCCATATTTGATTTTTGTTCTTGGCGTACATATCACCGGCCCAGCCCAAATCAACCGTTCCAATCAATTGTTTTTGTTCCACCGCCCGTTTGTTTTTTGAGAAAAAAAAAATGGCAATGGTATTTGATGAACAAGAAAACATTATGTTAGAGGATTTTAACAATTGGTATATGTGAACGATGGATACCGGTTATAGAAATGTGAGTGCGGACACTTGGGTTAAAAGCTTTGAATTATTCATATGTTAAAAGGAGGAGACGTTGAAGGAAATAGAAAACCGGTTTAAAATCTTAACGGAAAATATGTGGAACAGGGGTATTAAGTTGTCAAATGAGAAATATCTTTCAAAATTGACAACTGCATTACCTGCTAAATGGAATGAGTTTATGGTTGAGCTACAACAGAAGGATTTCTTTCCCAAGCTTTCTCCACATCAGTTCTTTAATGAAATTAGAGCAGAATGGTATAAGGAAGAAAAGAAAAAGAGGGAATTTTTGTCTGAGATGGAAAAGAATTTACATAGTTTGGAGCTGGATGAACTCATTGAAGTTAATCGAAGAGTTTGTGGTTTTCTTGCAACAAAGAGTTCTCTGAAATATGATATCAAAAGGAAATGTTATATTGATGATAATCTGAATCCTTTTGATGTTGTTAAACTCTTTTGTGCAGGGATCGACAGGATGGAAACAAAGGATGCTCCAAAGATTGAAGAATCTGTAGAGTTTGGATCTTCAAGCTCAGCATCAGCATGTTCAAAATATGACAACTTGAAGACTGATAATGACAAACTTGTCAAAGATGCGGAAAGTTTGGCATTGGAGATTAAGAAGTTGAGAGATATGAAGCAAGCTGATGATAAACAGTTTCTTATAGTCCAGGAAAATTGCAAAAACCTAAAAGCTGAAAATGACAAACTGTTTAGTAATTTGAACAGTTTGACATTTGAAAACAAGAAATTGAAAGAAACGGAAAAGGTTTTTGAAGAGAAAATTAAGAATTTTGAAATTGAAAAAGCGAAAGGTGAAAAAGAATTTCAAAATCAACTGAAAATTCTTGAAGATGGGAGAAATGTTTTTAGCCAAAACAACATTGAAAAGCAAAAACTGATCAATTCACATCTTCAGAAAATTATAAATTTGGAGAAAGAATGTGAAGGTGCTAAAAAGAAAATCAAAGAGCTTGAAAAAGAGTTTGAAAGCAAAAAGAAATCGTCAGAAGATGAGGATTTCTGGATTAAGCTTGAAAACAAAAATCTGAAAGCAAATGAATCAAAATTTCAGGAACAGATAAAAGTTCTGATGAATGAAAAATCTGTTCTTGAAAATTTGAAGAATGAAAATGAAAATTCATTCAAGTCTCATCTTGAAAGAATATCTCAGTTTGAAAAAGAAGCTGAGAATTCCAGAAACAAGATTGATGAACTAGAGAAGAAATTGATAGGTTTTGTGACTTCATCTGACAAGTTGAATATTCCTTGTCCAAAACCAATCAACTCTGTTCCAATAAGTGACGATGTCACAAACTTTGACACTGTCAAAGTTGAAGATTGTGAGGAGACACCTGATGATGAAAATGTTAAAAAAGAAAAACAAAAATTGTTTTTAAATTTAAAAGAAAAATTTCAGAAAACTGTTCTACAATCGACTGAAAAAGGTGAATGTTCTAAACAGAAACCTTTGAAGAAGAAAGTGGAACAGAAACAAAAAGATAATAAAAGTTCATCAGATCGATCATCCAATCAAAAGAAAAAATTACAAAAAGTAAAAAATGAAAATTCAAAAATTGTTGGTAATAAGTGGTGCAGTGCTTCAAAGCCAAATCCAGCAAGTTTGAGAAAAGAATATCACCAAGCCAAACAATGCTTTGATCTGAGCGTTTGGACTCAAAATGGTGATAGGTACGATAACAGAGTGTGTTACAGCTGCGGCTATCATGGACACATTGCTGTTAACTGCCGGAGTTGGAGTTATGAGACCAGAAGGTGCTTTAATTGCAACATCAAAGGTCACATTGCCAGAGAATGCCCAAGGAAATCGTATGACAGATTGAGGGCTAATTCTCAGAAAATGGCAAAAATTCCAGTCAAAGTCAAGCCCCAGGAGCAAAAGGTTCTGAAACCTAAAGTTCCAGTACAGTCAATTCAGGAAAAGAAAGTTAAACTTTCACAGGGGCAGAAAGACCGACTGAGGAAGAAGAGGAAGAAGGCAAGAGAGTATCTTGAGAAGATTTTGTCCTCGGGTTCATCCGTTGGAAAGAATAAAAGTTCTGATGAATCTACTACCTCCGCTGTAAAGACAAGCAAAAAGAATTCATCAGATACAAATTTGGGGACAAAAGAGGAGAAGAAAAAGAAGAAAGTGAAGTTTTCACTTCCCGGCGATGAATCTGACAGATCAAAGTCGGACAAGCCACTTTCAGGCAATGATTCTGGTATGGTAAAACCAGAGGAGCCTTTGGTTGAGGTAAAAAAGGAGAATTCAGGTTTAGCAATGGATGATGCAAATTTTCCACCATTGTTGAACAAGAATTCGAAATCACCCAAGGACCGTCAGGCTTGGGTGAATCTGTTTAAATGAAAAACCTGACTTGCCGGAGATCCCAAGATGGTATCGTGGATCATGAATCGGCACATTTCTTGAGAAATTTCACTTTGGTGATTTTTCGCCTCGTACGTGGTAAATCAGGGACATTAATTTGTACTTGATTTTCTACTGATGGTTTATGATCAAACTGGAAATGATAAATCTTTAAAATGTTTGAAGAAAACAAGATGAAGAGATAACCCCGAATCTACAAATGGTTTGAACACAAACTAATTTTTCCGGAAAAACCATTTTGATTGAAACAAACTTAAGTGTTTTGAAATCATTATGGGAAAATAGTTTGTTGTGAGGGGGAGTTCTGATTGTTTTTGCACAAGAATGGTGAATTGAAGCAATTCACATAATGTTGTCAAATTTCTTGTATAGTTTGTTTTCAATTTTTCCTCAGAAAATCAAAATTGAAACATATTCTGATTTTAGGGGGAGTAAGAAAATTTTGAAAAATTTAAAAATTGAAAAATGAAAATGAGTTTTGTTGCAAAAAGAGGAGATGATAGTACATTGGTGGACTATCACAACATGCTAGAGATTTGTAAATTCAAAAATGTTTTAAACAAGTCTTTCTAATGATGTGTCAGTAGACTTCGCACAGTTAGTAAATTGTATTCGAGATATAAACATAAAATCAAACTTACTTATTTTGTGGGGAACACTACTTGGATATATAGGTAACCCCTGAAATCTCGTCTGAAAGGTTTCTTATTCTGGAATACTAGGTTCTTGTACTCAAATGATGTCTGGGGTATTATTCCGGGACTTCTGCTGAACGGTGGTTCTGACCTAGTCCCTGGCTAATACTTTCTTCATATGCTTGAAACATAGCATAAAGCCCTCAGCTGATTAGACAATAAAATTGATGATCAGTTGTTGTAGCTAAAAAGATCCTCTAAAGGGGACCCACTGCTAAGTCGAAGCTGATATCTCTCTGCTGAACGGAAGTTCTGACCTGAGATCCCTCAGTTCTCGCATTTTTCCCCTAATTTATATACAGATATCATTTGTAGTTATACTTACCTATAAATCAGAATATTGGGATCTGGATACGGGAGTATATTCAAGAGGTGGGACACTCAAATAAGTTTAAGTGCTAATACATTAAATACGTATCTTGAATCAATTGAAAATCTGTGTAGAGGTTTAAGTGGACAACAATACTGACAATCAGAAGTAAATTTGTTTTTAGCATTTGCTGATTAATCAAGATCAACGGTGTTGGTGATATGTCTCAAAAACCGATATGATCCTCTTGCACAATCTCTCAAAAATAGTGTTCATTTCTGTTTTTCTATAAATTCAAAAATCCAAAAATATTGTTTGTTTGTTAGATATTTGAAAACTACAAAAAGATTTTCGACAACAAAGTGTGAAGAACTGATATTTGACATTTCAAGTGCTAAACATGTTGAACTTGTGGTTTGAGAGAGTGTGTTAAATTGTGAAGATTTGTAATGCAAATTTGGTTCATTAACTTGATGAATAAGTTGAATGGTAACCTACAGTTTGATCTTCATAATTTTTCTTATATGATTTGCTGATTCATTAAGTTGAACTTCAAATTATATTAGTTTGTGATAGTGTGTTTGAGTTGTGCAGGTTTCTGATCCTGTCGCTACGGATAGCCAGGAGACATATCAGAACCAGAGGAGAGCTTAAACAGAGAAAGCCAGGAGTTGATTTCAATGATGATAACGATTTCCAGACAGAGATCCCAGCATGATGATAGGGGGAGTCTGACGAAAGTTAGAGCCAGAGAAAGATCCAGGCATATGATTCCAGGAGGAAGTTCCTGAAGAAGATCGAACAAGATTGAGGTGCTGTGAATGATTGAAGACTCTCACTGAAGATTCCGTCAACATCCAAGGGGGAGTTTGTTAGTGCAGTTGTCTGTCGACTACATCTTTGTTCGAGTCTTAGAGAGAGAGAAAGACAAGTCGTTACGAGTTTCACTACGAGATTGACTACGGCAATATCCAAGGGGGAGATTGTTGATGCATATTTTGTCTATCGCCTTCGTCAATCCGGTCAATCCGAGTCATAGTGAAAAGCCGGGAAGAAATCAAGTGCATATTGTCATATTTAGTTAGAAATGGCAAGGTGGCAAACTTGTAATTAGTGTAAACTTTCATTTAGTTGCCTTGACCATATAAATAGGAGGTATGTCATGATTTTAGATTAGAGATTTAGACTTTTGGAGAAGTTGGAGAGAAGACTTTCTAGAGAGAGAAAGTAGAGAGAGAAAGTTGTAAATTTGTGATTCTTGTATCGATCTTGTCAAAGTTAGCAATGGAATCACATTAGAAGTACGTTATCGTGTGTTCGGTCACGTTCGTTCACGGATTCCGCACGTGAAACGTTCGTTACGCAATCGAACGGTGCCAAAACCGGTCCTACAGTTTTAGAGTCTTATGGTAGTTTTGTTGCAGGTCGGATCGGGAATCCAATGCTGACTAAGGAGGATTACGACCAGATCGATGCTGAAGAGATGGAGCTAATGGATATAAAATGGTGTTTAGCTAGCGTGTTGAGGAGAGCTGAGAAATTTAAGCAAATCACTGGAAGAGATGATCTTCATGAGGCTAACGTTTCTACTTTAGGTTTTGACAAATCTAAAGTCACTTGTTTTCGATGCAGGGAAAAAGGACACTTCAAGAGGGAGTGCACCAATCGTGAGGCAAGTGGAGCTCAAAATCCGTTCAACAACAATGATTACTACAGGAAGGCCATCTACCATCAAGTTGCACAACAACCATCTCAACAACATCAACATCAGGCACAAACTGCACATGGAAGAAATGTGATTGAAGATTCTTCAAAAAGAGCTTGTGTGGTCAATCAAGAAGAGAGGAAGCCATCAACAGAGTTTAACTGGGATAAATATATTCCATCTGATGCTAAAGCATGTGTGATTGATCAAGAAGACGAAAAAGTTACCTGAAGGTTTTAGCTGGGAGAATTTTACTTGGGATGATTATATTCCTGACCAAGCTCCTGTTCACACAGCTTTTGTTGCCCGAGTTGAAGAAGATAGTGATGATGATGGTGCTGAATACTATGCAAAAAGGATGGCAGAATATCTGAAGATGTTGGCTGAAAGCGATAGTGAAGATGAAAAATCCAAGAAGAAAAAGAAGAAGATCAAGACACCAGTGAGCAGTGATGATGAAGCTCCGGTGGTGAAAAGAAAAGTTAAAGAAGTTCCAAAGTTCAAAATTAGTGAAGATGTCATTGCAAAAGAGATTTCTGTGAACTGTGAAACTTGTGAGATCATGAAAAAGAAAAATAGTGAGTTGATCAACAACATGAACAGATTGAAGGAATCTTACGATGTGCTGAACAAAGCAATGAACATGTATAATGATACAAGTGAAGAACAGGCATCTGCTATGAAAACTCTTCAAGGAGCATTCATGGCGAAGCAAAAAGTTGTGAATAACTATATTGAAAAGTGTGCAGTTCTTGAACAGAAACTGGAGTTGCAAAGAATTGAGACTGAAAGAGTAAATCGTTTGTTGAAAAGTTACTCATGTACTTCTTATGTCATTGACAGGATATATCCTACTGTTGAAGGCATGAAGGCATTTGAAGATGATGAAGTAACTGAAGAAAAGAATGCTGAAAAAGTTTCTGAAGAAAAGATTCCAGAGAAAAAGACTGAGAAGAAGAAAGACACTAAGAAAAATGCTGACAAGAAGATTTCTAGTAAGAAACAAGGTGTCAGTTACAACAAGTGTCCACCCCCGCTGGATAATGGATATTTGCCCAGAAATCCAAATGATGAAAGAGTCAAAAAGGCTACAAATTTACAGTGGGAGTCGGAGTCGTCAGTCAATTTGCCAAAAAGTATTGATGTCACGTTTACATCATCTGACACTGATCAACAATCTCAATTGATTAAGAAAGTGGTGGATCATGTGTTAGATAACTATGAAACTGAGGAGTCAAAGTCGGAGTCGATGTCGGAGTCAAAGACTGAGTCCAGCACTCCGGGTCAAAATGAAAAACAGGGCAAAAGAGTTTATAGTAATGAATTCCTGTTATCAAAATCTAATTTGAATGATGAAACATTTAAAGTTGCATATACTTTGAATGATTCGGACAAATTATATTCTGATGAGGAATTTCCAATAAGAGGTGTCAAAACTGAAATGATTAACAAGGTTTTCAAACTAACAGAAATTAATATTTCTGAAATAAAAGATTTAAATCTTACTGATAAACCTAAAAAATTAAGCAAAGAGAAAACAAGAAAAAAGATTACAGTTCTGGTTCTGGTTTTCAAAAGAAACCTAACCATGGCAATTTCAAAAAGAAAGGTCTTGGTTTTACTCCATCAGAAAAACAGAAAAATGAAAAATATGTTCGTGATTTTAAATAAAAAATGACATTTGTTTCAGGTACATCATCTGAAGAAGAAGAAGAAGAAGAAAAGAAAGCATTTTGGAGACAGTCAAATAGAGAGTTCCTTGCAAAGAAGCAAGAAGAGATAAAGAATGCTAATCAGAGAAAGAAAACTCGAACCTGTTTCAAATGTGGTAGAATTGGACATCTTGCGGTTAACTGTTCGCAAGCAATTCAAATCAAACAGGGAGTTTCCAAACTCAAAGAGAAAGTGGTTGAGTTTGAACCACCGATTGACAGAACAAAACTATTCAAAAATTCAAAATTTGAAATTGGTGAATGTTCAAACAAATTTTACAACAAAAGAGCTAAATCTGACAACCAGAAATGGGTTGTTAAGAAGTCTATGAGCTCTAGCGATGATTCTAATAGGTCAAAATCAGAGGAGCTATCTTCTGGCGATGAGTCTGATTCCACAAAATCAGAGGAGCCACAGGTTGCAGAAAATGGTGAAAAATCAGTTTCGACTGTGGATGATGAGAATTTTCCACCACTTCGGGCTGAAAATTTTAAAAAGAAAATTGGTAAAGTTGAGATATCAAACCAATTTTATGATGATAAAAAGGTTTTTGATGTTGAAAAGGCTTTTAACCCCAAGGTAAAACATACTTTGGTAAGATGATTGATCGAAAAGTCAAAGGGGTTAAAGAGTTCTATGAGAAGAAGATGGGAGGTAAGAAACCGAGTGTTGATGACTCGGTAACACCCAAGGCTGGTCAGGCTTGGGTGGATATTTTCTTTGAATAGAAAAACCTGACTTGCCAGAGATCCCAAGTTTGTAATCGTGGATCAGGAATCAGCATCATTCTTTGTATTTGGTTATGTTTCTCGTACAAGTGGTACAGTGGTTGGTTCTTAAAAAGTGATTAATCAAGGTCATTAAATTGAACTTGATGTAATCCTTATACAAGTGGTTGAAGACAATATGATGAACCACATCCCCATACCTACAAGTGGTTAAATCTACTAAACTTATTTTCCGGAAAAACCATTTTGATTAAAACAAACTTAAGTGTTTTGAAATCTAAATGGAAAAATAGTTTGTTGAAAGGGGGAGTTCTGATTGTTTACGCCTAATGGATGGCGAATTGATGCGATTTGATATTGGTTGTCAATTTCTTGTACAGTTTGTTTTCAAATTTCTTTAAATATATTTGCATTTTAGGGGGAGTAAAAATTTCAGAAAATCCAAAAACATTTGAAAATTTAAAAAAGACAAAAACATGATAAAATCAAAAATGAGTTTTGTTGTGAAAAAGAGGAAATGATAGTACATCAGTGGACTATCATAACATGCTAAAGATATGAAAAGTAAAATGTGATAAACAATCTCACTGATGATATGCCAGTAGGTTTTTGCACATTTAGTAGATTGTGACGAGATATAAACCTAAAATTCAAACTTGCTTATATCGTGGGTAACAATTTCTTGGATATATGGGTAACCCCCGAAATCTTGTTTGAAAGGTCCCTCTTTCTGAGATACTAGGTCTTTATACTCAGTGATATCTGGGGTATTATCCCGGGACTTCTGCTGAATGGAAATTCTGACCTAGTCCCCGTATAATATTTTCTGCAAATGCTTGAAACATAGCACAGCCCTCAGCAAAATGATGAAACAATAAAATTGATAATCATTGCTGTTGAAGAAAAGATCCTCTAAAGGGGACACACCAAAAGTCGAGTCGTCATCTCTCTGCTGAACGGAAGTTCTGACATGAGCTCTCACGGTTTCGCATCTAACCCCTTTACAGATATCATCTGTGGTATACTCACCTGTAAGACTGAATATGGGGATCTAGATACGGGAGTATATTCAAGTAGTGGTACACGCGATTAAGTTTAAGTCATTAAAACATTAATATCGTATCTCGAAGCAGTTGAACTTTGTGTGAAAATTTAAGAGGACCAGTATACTGACAATCTAGGTGAATTGTTTAGAACTTAAAATGAAATGAAGCTTAACGGTGTTGTTGATTTGTCTCAAATACTGATATGATCCTCTTACACGAACTCACAAAAATATTGTCTGTAAATATTTCTTTACTGCATTTCTTATATTCAAAAACTCCAAAAAGATTTTAGTGTGTTTTAGCATAAATTTTGAAAAATTCAAAAAGATTTTCGACAACTGGTGTTGATGAGCTGATTTTCAAAATTCCAAGTGTTAAACATGACGACAGTTGGTTTGGGAGAGTGTGTTTAAGAGTTTAAATCATTCAAGTGTTCATCAGATAGTTTTGTAGAGAAAATGTTTTTGCAAACGGTAAAAACTATATTCCTACAAGTGGTTCATCAGAAACTAAATGTTAGATCATTTTATGATTTCTACAAGTGGTGTCTGAGTGAATTAAAAGTTTATATTAGAAAACTTATGTTTGAGGTAGAGATTATGCAGATAACCTGAGCTGGAGGAGAGCCAGGTCACGATCTTGGAATGGATTCTGAACCTGTGAAAGCCAGACTAGGATCCCAGCATACTGAGAGGGGGAGTCTGAACGACAAAGAGCTGAGCCAGGTTTCTGATCCTGAGATTGTTTCTGCTGATGAATAGAGAAGACGTCAACATCCTGGAGAAAGATGAAAGAGAAAGTGAAGATACAGATTGAGGATGCTTACAGCATCAGATACTTCAAAGAGTTCAAAGAGAAGCCCAAAGGCAGATAAAGACTGAAGATGCGAAGACTCGACACTGAAGACTCCGTCAACATCCGAGGGGGAGTTTGTTGGTGCATCCGTCTGTCGTCTTCGTCTTGTATCGAGTCTTGTATAGAACATGTTAGATCAGGGCACGAGAATCGAGAAATAGGATTATAGGGTGATTCCGCTAGAAATGTCACCTGGACAGTTTCAAGCGAAATCACATACTTTTGATTCCGCTCGTAGTGTAACATGATGATTCCGCTCGAGAGTCAATGTTCTGATTCCGCTTGAACGTGTTCAAGCGGAACCCCTTTGTCTATATATAGGGTCATCTGGAGCGGAATCTCATAACAGTTATTCCGGTTTGCAACGAAGTGCCGCCGAAGTGTCGAATCGCTGTAAACATCATTATTATCAATCAAACGACAGCTTAAAGTGTAATACTTGCTGAATTGAACTCAGTTTCTTAGTTTCCGCCTCTGAAACTGAGGTAAACTCTTCTGATCGACTCATTCGGGTCTGAAAATGATCCTACATCTTTTCTCCTCATTCCACCTTGACATATCCTTTGCCGCTCTGTCCCTTTTTACACTTGCTACTCCTTCATCAAGTGCAGTTTGGGTAACATCAACCTTCTTACTGCCATCTGGCAAGGGGATTTTTCTGAGCATAGCATCCTTTTCTGGCTCAATATACAAACCATCATCAATCCCCTTCTTCTTCCACTCCTGACTTTTCTCCCCCTTTTTGGCATTATCTGGGGGCAGTTGATCAATGAATAGAATAGTTGGAGGAGCAGTGCCAGTGGTTGTCAATAGATGGGCCTTTATAGCCTTGATGTCAGTTTGTGTGTTTCTGAACCTAGACTCCATTGTGTTTCTCAGCTCTTAGACATGTTTTTCATGTTGCTGAGTAGCCATTTGTTGTTGTTGTTGGAGAAAAGGTTGGAAGAAGTTCCATATCTCATCTGTAGCAGATGCTTGTGGTGGAGCAGGTGCTTGAGGTGGAACAGCAGTGGATTGCACCTTTGGTACTGTTAATAACTGTTGCAGCATTTCTTTGATCTCTACAACCGAAGTATCCAGTTTTTCAACATGTTCCGTCAGTTCCAGGTACTTTAAACCATCACCCAATTTAATGGGATCATCTGATTTCCTACTAGCAGTGGTTTTATCAGAGGTTGAGGTAGGGAGTGTACTCCAAACATCAACAACTGATGCCCCTTTTTCTTGGTACTGGGGTCTTCTTCCTTCAACACTTGACAACCTTTTGATGTTGCCAGTAGTCAAAACAAATCCACTGGTGGATGTCAGAGGTGCTATGGAAGGAATTGCCCCCAAGGAAGTCTTATGGATGTAACCACTGTCCAAATGCAAACCAGTGGGTTCAGCACTTGTAGTGGTTGCTTCACTTGGATTACCACCAAGAGTTACTTGTAACTCAAGGGGTGTAACCTCCTCAGACATTGTTGGTGGGTTAACTATGATTGATACATCAGACCCAGTCATTTGTTGAAGTATATTCTCATTGACAGGTGATTGAGAAGGACTAGTTTGTGCCTGGTTCAAATCAATAGCATCCAACAAAAGTTTAGTTGGTGTGGGAATTGTGGATGTGAGGCTGGGTGTAGAAAGAGAATTTA